>NC_142287.1:23149724-23761647 GCF_965620075.1 Prunus avium | reverse complement strand
GGTAAAGGTGACTGCTTTATTTTTTTGCCAGGAAGGATTTGGCTCTGCTACAAGAAGAATCAATAGTTTGACACAACTGTTCTACTTTAAAATCACAATTAGGTGTTTGTTGGTGTATGATTGTGTGTGTGTGAGAGAGAGAGAGAGGTAAGACCATCATGCTTGAGACTGGGGTTACAAATATTTACCTTATAGATTAATGCAGTCAATTGACTCAATAGCCAAAATGATTGCTCAGCCTTAAATATATTTTGTCAGTTCACAAGTATAGAACGATATAACAAAGGAAATTTTCAAGATTAAAAAGATGACAAATGAGATGACTAGGAACAGGACAACATAGCAATAACAATTCACAAGGCATGATACGAGGCACCCCCTTCTCAAAAAGTTTTCTGAAGGAAAAATCAAGTCCCTCAAAACTTTTGTTGGACTTGGGGTGCCACCGTTCATATTGCACCAGCAGCCATCCCCATTACAAATTGAAGCATAGGGAAAACCATGAAGAGCAATTATCTTTAATGCACTGAGATTAATCAAATACTAAATGAGCATTGGGACTTACCTCTGCACATTTCTTTGGTATCACTAGACGTGCTGTATTCAGGAAAGTATCACTTGCGGTTAATGACTTCTCAAACAGAGGTATAGCATCAATGTTCAATCTCAGATTGGGTCAAGGACTCACGGATTCAAAAATACAAACATCAAAACAAATATAAAATATAAAATAATGAGCAATAGCATAGAAGCAGTGCCCATATTTTATTGCAATCGAAATGAACTCAATGCATTAAAAAAATCACTTCTATTACTATGAAAAATTATAAAATAACAAATTCCTTCTTTCAACTTCTAAGACCTATGACACAACAAAATTAGTGGATACTTTCCAGAGATTTTCTGGAGCTGCTCATGACTTGTCATCTTAAGCAGACTTTGAGGATACAAATGGTTTTGAGTAGAGGCATCCACTCGTGGTGTTTCACTCTCTACTCCTTCTTCACAACCTGTATGTCCACTAGAATCCACATTAGAGTTTTCACCAATATGTGCAGAAGTTTTTCCTTTAGATGATCCAGGAGAACAGCATTCAGCAATTATCTCATTAGAAACCACAGAATGGGTATCAGAATCAGATAATGTTGTTAAATACGTCCCTTCATTGGCAGCTGAAAAAGTAGAGGACTGGCTAGAGTCAGTAATCACTACCTCATTCCAGTGATTTTTCTGAATCAATAATGTTAACCACTATAACAGCACAGAATTGCAACCCATAACTATTTTTGGCGAGGGAGAAGAATAGGGAAGATAAATTACATAGATTACAAGTGATAAGAGAAGAAAAGAAATCACTAAGAAAAGTTATGTTAAGTCTTTCTTTTAGGATCATGACATACTTAAAAAGAAAAACTAAGAAAACAAGTTTGGAAAACATTTCACCATAAAAACAATTATGCTGTAAGTTTGTAACCAGGATTTCTTCGTTTAATTTCTCCTCCAACTTTCCTTGCCAATGAAAATTGAGGAAAAGAAAAGGACATTTTTCTTCAGCTCACTGCATTTCTTGCACTCCATTGTTTTTTTTCTTTCTCCCCTTTAAGTTTAAATGACAAAACTGAGTGTTCTTTTTTTTTCTTTTAAGTTCTTCGAGACATTTTCAACTCAAGTGTATAGTTGAGGACACAAACATTAAGTGCAAAACTTAACATGGGAATGAGGTGTCTAATAAACACAATTCTGAGAATCTACACACATGCATATATTTGAAAGTTGACGATGTATGGCTTTTAGCATGCAGCAAACCAAACATGCTAAAAATAACAATCTATAACGATTAAGAAAAAGAATGACACAGTCCCAACTTCAAGACTTCTAAGGTAAAGTAGTTGAGTTATTTCATAAGTTTCCAAATGAGCACCAGATGTGGGTGGATACACATGTTGTCCCCTCAAGCATCCAGCACTCTTTTTTTTAACAAGGGAAACACCACACAAACCATATATTGACACAAAGCATCTGAGTTTATATAAAAAAGCTTTAGAACATATTAATTTTCAAATTTCCACAGATAATTTACAAGTCATAAAAACACAAACATCACTTATCACTTCACCTGACTCCATAGATTTTTTACTTCGCAATAAGCATTTACTGCAACCTACACCTCCATAGTCCAATTCTGTGTATATGTGGCATGACATAATGCATCCACAGTGGAGTCGCTGCCAATTATTAGTTAAAATTAATGGTAAATAAAACAAAATTTTTGGTATATAAAACAAAATCTGGAGTTCAGAAATTTGTTGATCCGAATATAGATCCAAAAAGCCAAAAACAAACAAAGGGTGAAGTTGCCAGCTCACCTTCTTGCAGCCATCACAGTGTCTCCATCCATCAGACTTGGAGTGAAAAGTTTCACAAAACTTATCATGTATATAAGCATAACTAAATTTGCAAATAATCAAGTTAGTTACCAGAAACTCTGAAGAATAGTGAGACAATGTACTTACTGAATAACCAAGTTAATGCTGCATATCAAATATGACAATGAAAGGATATTGATCATGTGATCAAAGTAACCCACATACCTAAATACCTTTATAATATTCAAAGACGACAATTCATCTAGAAAACCTAACTAGAGAAGCAGATAATGATAACACCAAGAAAACTAAATACTCAGACCAAAAAAAAAAATCTAAACACAAACACAAAGTAAGTTTTACACCATTAATTATACCTTATCTATCTGATAAGGAAATTCTTGTGACTCTAGCTTCATGCAAGCTATTTATTGCCACTAATTTGGACTAAGGATGTGTCTTTGAATATGACTTGCTTATGTAGAGGATCAAGACTTTTTTTCCCAACTGTTGAAATCCTTACCGGTGTAAAACCCAGGAAGCAAAAGATCACAAGAGGCTAAGTTGAAGATAATAGAGACCGAAGGATAAAACCAAAGTGAACATTAATTCTCCGTAATTTTTTTCAGTGCTCAATACTGTCTAACAGAACGACAATGTCCCAAGTCAGTTTATGGAGCTGAACAAATCCAAATAAGGAAACCTTAGAATTACCGTAAAGGTGGTAACAAACCCAATATGAAAACTTAAGATACTTCAATATGTCAACCAGAAAATTGAAAATCCTAAACTATGAAGCTACACCTACGTCAACGTCGCACATACGCAAGTAGGCACACATCACAACTCCGGCACTTACTCTCATCTAGCTTAACAAAGTGCAAATATTGGCAAATATACAGAGGTAAATGAAAATATTATTTCCAAATACATTACCTACTTGAGTCTCTCTAGGATCTTTAATGTAAATCTTATATTTCCTATTTTCTTATTCAATTATTCTTCCTTTTTTTCCTATGAACAAAAACATTAATTACATCTCTCAAGACCAGACCTAGTTAACTACCAACTATGTATGAAGCTGGTTTCACGCAAGCATAGGATTGTAGCCTGAAATTTGATTGAGAACGTCTCAAGTGGTGGAGCAAGGAAATTTTTAAGAAAGGGGGACCTCAAACAATTCAAAATTCTGACAATTTAAGCTAAAGGTTCTACTATTTATAAATCTCTAATTATGTGCTATCTCTCATGTTTTTTAATTTGTAACATTAAAAATCTAAAAGTTATGCATACCAACAAACTATATTAGACTCAAATTCAATAAAGAAAAATACACGAATTTACACAATAATAAATTTCATTCAACTACATATGTGCTAACATATGTAGCTAAAAAGTCCATCAAAACACTACAAGAAATTGATACCCTAGTCTATGTTTAAATTCAAACTCAGAGTCAACGAGCAAGTGCTAACCAGAGAGAAGAAGGTGTCATCAGACACAAAGTAAGAGAGGGAAAGATTTGAAAGAGGTAGACATGAGAGAAGAGAGGTAGAGAAAGCAAAGACAAAGAGGGGAAGGGGACACTTGGAAATTTGAGAGCAATTTCTTATTTCATTGAGAAAAATATACATGTAATCTTTTTCTTTTTTAAAAAAAGAAATTTGAGGGAGGGGTGGAGAAGGGCACCTGCCCGTCTCAAGCCTTAGCTCCCTCCACTCGTAGACTTGCCCTCAATTTCTCTTACAAGATCAGGACCACTTTCCGCATCATTGTCCCAAGTTGCTACATTAGGAAACCCTCAACCACCAACATTGTCCAAGAATGGCTTCATGTAGTAGAAGTAAAAAACGAAGGGCTATAAATGTATTCTCGGAAGTTCTTCTATAATGAACTCACCTATCTATGTTTAAGAGAACACTTTGGATGGAACATACGCTTATTTCTGGTGGTATGCCAACAAACCCTCGTGACCATGCCTTCGCAAGCAAGTTATACCCAGCAACATAGATTGAGAATGTGTTCTTCGGATTTACTACACTCTAGTGGGATCAAGACCCTTGTCCCCATCATTATTATCATTAATATTTGGCCCACGAAAATATGGTAAAAGATGGTAAGTAAACAAACGTTAACTTTCGTTGCAAGATACACTAGTTGCCTATTTTAAACCTTAATAAACCCATATCAAGGCAAGTAATTCTTGCACTTACTTGTGCCAAATGAGTCAACTACATTGTTTTTCTCCTGTAATGTTTTGCTTCATAAATTGTGTAATAGAATTCTCCAAGGCCAATACGAATAGGAGTTTGAGTTCGAAGAAGCGGAAAGAATTGTCGACCCCAGACTATTCAACATTTGTATGTTTCGATGCAACAAGAAGAAGTTATTTGGAGCAAGTAGTTTTGTTGCTTGTTTAATTGGTCATATTTTTCTCATGAAGCGCGGTAGGGGCAGAGAGAATTTTTGGTGGAGTGGTGAATGCATAGAGATTGGAAAGAACACCAATAACGAGGCTCTATGTTGGACCAACATTGACATTGGGAGACAAGAACTAGAGGATAAAATGGCATTAGATACCGAGAGCCAGGACTGAATTCTCCTTGAGATTCATACTTGAAGCTCAGAACAACCGCGTAAAACGGAGGAGTCCTCAAATTCATTATCAAATGAGGCATTGTTATTTAGGTAGTGGAGGGATTCAAGTAAGACCTTTATTCTAAGAAAGATCTACCATCAAACTACTTTGAAATTTTGCCCACGAACCGCATTTTCAAAAACCAAGGGAGTGGAGTTTCTTTGTTGAATTAATTTGTGCTAATGATCACTGACAAAGAGACCATTCATATTTCAAAAATGCAACATTTTTTTATATAGTATGTCATGAATTTCACAGTCATGACCATACCAAATATTAGTAACCTTGGATTTTGAGAAATGTTCAAGTTGATCATCAAACTATCTTCACTTGGCTTTACTAGTGTAGATACATGTAAAGGCAAGGAAAAGAAACACGTTCTTTAGGTCATAATAATGACTTTCTAAACGTTAACCACGATGAACAAACAACAATAAAAGTAAGTTGTGAAGCATTAGGAAAAAGTTCACAAAAAAGGTAGTAACTGCTACATAGCTCTTCATCGTGAGTCATGCACATCACCTTTAATCCTTTTACAACTTAAGGAGATCATATCGGAGCAATAAAAGACACCTAATTTATGGAATTTATTAGAGTGACAAATTAGGAAAATATAGATTAATCAAAATGTTTGAAGAGAGACATCCCATAATCTTCTTTACAAAAGCATCCACATTTATTATTGTTTTGGGGTGCACAAAGGGAAATTGATCTTCTGATGAATGACTGAGGTGCTTTCTAGAAAAAGTCCTCTACTCTGTTGACAGGGAAGGAAAATGAAACTTCTTGAAAAGCGTCCACGGCTATGAAGTAAAGCATGCCATACTACTAGGAAAAGCTCGAGCGACCTTCAACAAAAGAACTTGTACCCGAAAAACAACACATGCAAGTAGCAACATTCTAGAGAATATCCCTTGTAGTAAGTCGCCGCCTTGTATGTAAGCTTTCTAGGCCTTAACGTTAAGCCTTGGAGCTAGCTGCCTTCCAACGAACATGTACAAGCCTTGAAGCTAGTGGTTGTAACTTGCAAGGAGAGTCCCAAGAATTTATATAGAAACACCAACAATTTCAAGGTTTCAAGATTCATGTCTTCCTTATATCCAAAAATCTAAGGAGCACTTGTTTCATGCGATGGGATCCTTCATGGGATGGGATCCTAGGAGCCCTTACCCATTCCCATTTGAAGGATTTCTTAGAGACCCAATGGTATATTATTTTTGAAAGCATAAATTTAAGGGTTTAGGTTCATTATCATTTATTTTAAATCAAACCTAAGGAATAGGGATGGGTAGCCCACCTCATCATTTGGGAAAGCAAAGCACCTATTTTGGGGGTCTTGGATACCCATGGGTATCGGAAACCCAACCCTTCCTGGTGCGTGGCAGTAACGATAAGTTGCTGTCTAGCAGGAAGAATAGGGCCAAAACACAGTAGAAACAGATTTTTTTTTTAAATAGAAAATAGAGAGATTAAGCCATAGAATTGAAGTTGGAATGAAGATAATTGAGTTCTAGGGTTTAGGGCATGAATCCCAAAAGAAACTCTATAAATCGAATTATGGAATGATATTCCTAACAAACTGAATGCAAGAGTCTCTTAAGAGCCTATTTATACTAGAGTAAAGCAGTCTAGCATTCCTATTCCTTGTTTATTAAGAAAACCTAATCCTACTAGTACTTACCTAATAAATCTATTCCTACTAAGACTACTTAATAAATCCTAATCCTAACAAGAATAAATATGAAAGAAAAACATGACAAATAAAAAATAACTAAAATTCCCAAAATAGCTAGAACCCTGTCCTAATTTGCTAGAGGGTCCGCATACTCTTGGAGAGCCTTGTAGATGCTTCTGCATCAAATCACTACTGATCTACACCACTTCCTTTCCCATGTTGGAACTTACCAAATATGGAAAATAAATCACATACACATTCCCAAGTGCCAAATCTGCAAGACCAACGCTACCTAAGAGACAATGAAACAAAACTGGCATGAACATTTACAGCATTAAGTTCCATCAAATTTACATGATCTTGCTCACTTCTTCCATATGTTGAGGCAAACCAAACCCAAGTTCTGCTCCTTTTCCAATGAATACTAACGCAACATCTGAAAAATTGGCTGATAAACAACTTCGACTCGCTAAATCCATGCATCAACCAAAATTCGAATTTTGGTTTGCTTCACAGGACAGTTATTGCATAAAGTAATGAATCTCTTTATTCGAATCCAAATTTTCATACGTAACCTTAAGACAGGGTATAAACCCATTTTATGCACCAATTCATTTTCTCAGGATCACTAAAGGCCCAGCTTAAATAATAGAAGAGTTCACTTAATCAAATTTGAGTCTAGAAAAGCCCACACAGCATTCAAACCAAAATGTTGATGCAGAAAATACATTACCCAATCAATAGCCATTTATGTGTTCCTTCAATCAACCCATCAACATCCTAGTAGTAACTAGCACCATATATTAAAGTAAAACTTTTAATAATAATATTGCTACTAGAAAATACAGTCATTGCATGCAGGAACATATCCCCTGTAGTGTTTTGTTATGTTATATTCCCATTAACCTTATCCCATGCTAGTGTGAGCTCCCTCAACAGGGAGAGGCCCACAAGGAAAAAATGTCACGATTTCAACCATGTTCCTTCTGTTTTATGCTAAAAGGAGTGAAGTCATATCCACCAACGCTGAACCAAAAATCTTAACGGATTACATCAGCTGTTTTAAGTCAATCGATTAAAATCAATAACCCAAAATCACCACAAAAAATCAACAAATTTTAGAAATTAAAAGCAAAGAAAATCATGACACTTGACATCCCAAAAGGGCATTAAATCATTATCAACCTGGACCACCTACATCATAGAAAAACACACATAGAAACACCTTCAATTCAGTCCCAAAGAGAAAGAGCAATATATATACCAGCAAAACAACCCAAGCCATACATTTTCTCTTCAAAAAGGAAAGGAAAAAAAAAGCACTCTAATTTAAATCAAATAGAGCAAGCAAACATGTCACATACCAGCAAAAAAAAAAGACAAATCCTTCAGAGAAACAAAAATGTAAAAGGAAAATTGGCTTACCCGCATTTCCCGCAGAGCTTAGCGAAAGAGCCATCTTTCAGCGGCCAGCCAGTAATGAACTCAGCAATCTCAGCCTTGCAGAAGAAGCAGTGCTCGGAAGCCATTGAAGCCATTGAAGCAACACAAAGAGTGAGGGAGAAAGAGAGAGCAAATGAGACAGAGAGAAACAGAGAGAGCAAACGAGACAGAGAGAACAGAGAGAGCAAACGAGAGCAAACGAGAGAGAGAGAGGCAGAGAAAGTGTTGAAAGATAAGGACATCCAGTATATATACGAGTGAGCGAGTGTGAGTCAGAGCCATTTCAGTGACAACGAAGACGATACGAGGAGGAATTGTGGCCTGCGGTCGCTCGCACCAGAGTCAAAAGGGGGTTTAGGGTTTTGACAACGATTGATTCTGAGGTTTTGCAGTCTGATTGGGTCTGATGTTTCCTGATGGGTGCGGGTGTAGTGGGGCGCGTCTGCAGGGGATCAGAGTTCTGAATTTTGATCCTTCCTGAGGTGGACAGGCAAGCATGGCATATTTGGCGTCCATGCAACAACCAAACCTGCCATATTTTGCCGTTAACTGTTAATGGCGCCGGTAGGTGCACAGAATTTCCTCCATTTTTCTCTTCAAGTGGGCCCTCCCGATTAGGATAATATTTGCTTAAGGTATTTTTAATTTTTAATTTTTAATTTTTAATTTTCTTTTTCTTTTTCTTTTTTTCTGTTGAGAAAATCTAAAAACATGATTAATGAACAAATAGTCTTAGAGTGTTGCTAAACGAACCCTAAAATTAACTGAGTACACCCTATGATCTAAGTATACCCTAATATTTAAATTAAAATTTAGAATTAACTAAGTACACCCTATTTAACTACCAAAATACCCCTATACACCCTGTACACCCTAATACACCACACCACCAAATTTGTCGAATTACATCCCATGGCTTCTTGCTCTGAAACTGTGAATGCACTGGAGGTGCCGCCATGGGAGGAATTGATGCATTTAGCTCATAGTCGTAGCACCAATGGCTATAATTTAGACTATATATAAGTGACTATCATGATCCCCACCGAGATCTGTCCAAGAGCTGGAAGGTTTCGGACTTCCAGCAATACTACATGACATTGGATAACCAGAATAACGAGGATGGAAGTCTTCAAAGGAACCCACAATGGAAATCAACCGTGAAAGATGGTGCTTATATCCAACAGAAGACAAAACCTCCTGATTACAACCCAACTGATTCACATCCTGGTTACCAACCCAATTATCAGTCGAACCAAAGCTTTCTGGCAGTTGCTGATCTTGATTTCCATTTCTAATGTCCCCATTTCCAGTTGATGAGTGAGAGAAATACATATGAGGTGCATGATGGGCTTTACCTAAAGGTTCTATACTCACTTCGCCATTGGAAGGGGAAGATTTTGAGCATCATGTGAAATTGCAAGACTTTGAAATCTGGAGGTATAGCAAGATCTTTTGCATCCCCATAAGACGGTATTCTAAAACAACAATTTCATTTGGGGAATTGTCACCTTCCGAGAACATTGGTGGGGACGCCACCTTCACACCGTTTTCATGTGGTCCATTGACAAGGTATCTGAACATTTGTAACTTCACCAAAGTCTCCAAAGCATATGTCGAAATCAAACCATGATGGGCAACAAGAAGTGGAGTTTTTCGCTTTCCTTTGATAAAGGTTGAATATGGTGAGTAGGGTGCACTTATTAAAAGTACATTTGTTTCACAATTTAATATATCCTTTTCGGTCATTTTATATTAGGGTAAATTATTAATTCAATAAATAGTTTGGTAGTATGGTGTACTTGGTTAATTTTAGGGTTCGTTTAGCAGCACTCATAGTCTTATTGCTTGCATAACTGCCATTTCATGAAAATTATAATGTTATTTTGGGAAGTTGGTGGCTTGAACAAAAATGTTAAATTGGCACCTGAATTTGGTATTATTTTGGGCTGTCAACGAATATAATGTAAACCATAGAAATTCTAAAAATGTGCCTCCTTTAAATTCCTTGTCATTTTCTCCATAAGGTATGTAATCCATAAGGCTGGATCCAAACCAATCTGTCAAAACCGACCAATTCAATCCAATTTTATTGGTTTTGATAATATTGACGGATTGGATTGGATTCAAAAAATGAAAAATCCTAAACCACCTGCATCATATTTAACACTTAAACCAACACACCAACACAACTTTGTTAATATTATTTAGAAAAACTATATTAATATATCATAACAATTCTAGATTTCTATGTGCAAATCCAAAACCCTAGTTTTAAAATTTAAATGCTGAGACTTTTCAGTTTAATGACCTTTGATGTTCCAGTTCCAATTCTAGTATAAATAAAACACCTTTGACGTTGCAGCTTTCACGTTCCTAAAAAAAAAACAAGACCTTTCACGTTCTAGGGTTCAAACTTTTAGTTTCACTTGCACATTTCATAACCTAACACCATGGCTTCGTCTGCATCTTCTTGCTTGGTAAGTTTTCATTATTTTGGATTCAAGAACTCAATGATTCAATTATTCATTTTGCATCTTCTCAAGCATGAAAATATTGATGGAGTATTTATGAAACAGGTGACTACTCCAACTTCAACTTCCAATGAAAATCCAACTGGAAATACAAGTCACCGACCAACTGATGCACCTTCAATTTCTAATGGGCCCGATACTATCAAGCCTTCAAATGCTGAAGTGTTGCCACAAGAAACCAAAGCCAATGATTCTGCTCCCATTGAAGAAGGTAAGAGAAAACCTGGTAGACCTCCTTCAATTGTTTGGGAGAACTTTATTAAAATGCAAGATGATCCAAAAAATCTTAAGGCAAAATGCAAATATTGCAATAAAGTGTATGCATGAGGTAGCAAATAAAATGGGACATCAAACTTGTTGAGTCATTTGGCAAATCAATGTAAAGAGTATCCAGGTCCAGATATTAAGAAGCAAAAAAATTTTGTCTTTCCAACCAAAGAAAAGCGAGGAGGAAGGCAAATTGATTGCTACAAGTTATAGTCCAGAGACATGTAGGGAAGCAATTGTTAGATTTATTATACTTGATGAACAACCCTTTAGAGTTGTAGAGGGTGAGGGTTTTAGGGATATGTTACGTGTTTTTGAACCTAGACTTCAAGTCCCATCTCGCGTTACAATTGCAAGAGATGTCTTAAAGCTTTATAAGAAAGAGAAGATAAAGTTGAAGGATTATTTAGTTGCTAATCGCCAAAGAGTTAGTCTCACCACATACACATGGTCATCTCACCAAAATCTTAACTACATGTGTCTCACAGCTCATTATATAGATGATCAATGGAGATTACAGAAGAAAATTCTGAATTTTTGTACAATTGTAAATCACAAAGGTGATACAATTGGAAGGGCAATTGCGACATGTCTACTAGAGTGCGGAATTGATAAGGTGTTGACTGTGACAATTGATAATGCAACCTCAAATGATCATGCTGGTACATTTTTGTCAAACAAAGTGAATAATTGGAATGGTTCAATATTGAAGGGCGAAAATATGCACATGAGGTGTTGTGCACACATACTAAATCTCATTGTTAAGGAAGGTCTAGAAGACTATCATGAGTCAATCACTAGAATTCGTAATGTAGCGAGATATGTCAAGTCTTCTCCAGCGAGGTCCCAAAAGTTTAAGGCTTGTGTGAAGCGAGTGAAAATTTCTTCACATAAGGCTATATGTCTTGATGTTCCAACAAGGTGGAATTCTACTTATTTAATATTAGAAGTCGCAGAAAAATATCAGAAAGCTTTTGAATGCTTAGAGGAACAAGATACACGGTATGTTCGTAACGTGAGTTTTATATGGATGAAAGGAAAAGGGCTCCCACCTCATTGGATTGGAATAATGCCGCCACTTTATTAAGTTTTTGAAAGTCTTTTATGATGCAACTCTATATTTTCTGGTACTTTGTATGTAACCTCAAATCTATTTCTGAAATAACTGTGTATGGTTCATGTGCAATTGCAAAGTTGGAGTCATAGTAAAGATTTTTTCTTAAGATGATGGCTGAGAATATGCTAAAGAAGTATGAAAAATATTGGGGAAGCAACCAAAAAATTAACATGTATTTGTTTGTTGTTGTTTTACTTGATCCTCGTTACAAGGAATGTTATTTGCAGTATTATATTGTTTTTCTTTGTTATGTGGTGAAGATAAAGCAAGTGAGATGACAAGTAAAGTGAGAAGCAAGTTGAATGAATTGTATGATCAATATAAATTGCTTTACAATGAAAATGTTGCACATAAGGATGAGACTCATAATCCAAGTGAGATGGAGATTGATAGTAATGAAGTAGATTTTGCTACTGCTTCACAACTGGATTCATGAAACTTGTGGAGAAAACTGATGGTGAAGAGTGCAAAACAGAAGTTGGCAGGTACTTAATTGAAACATGTGAGAATCCAAAAAAATGAGAACTTTGATCTCCTGGGTTGGTGGAAGATGAATTCTGAAAAATATATAAGATTTTGTCTTATATTGCACGAGATGTGTCGGCAATACCTGTCTCTACTGTAGCATCTGAATCAACATTTAGTACTAGTGGTCGCATTCTAGATCCCTTTAGGAGTTGATTATCCCCAAGAACAGTGGAGGCACTCATTTGCACTCAAAATTGGTTAGGTTCTTCACCAAAAACTGATGTTCTTGAGATTGTAGATGAAATGGAAAAAATTGAATCAGGTAAATATTATTTTAAAATAAGTTTCATAGTTGAAGTTAATTAGTACTATTTTTGTTATATTTATCTTAATATGGTGTTTTCTTCTTTTGTAGAAATTTTGGGTACTACAACAAAACTTACTTTGAATGAAACTTGATGTGGAATATGGTTGCATGCTCTGTACGTAAGTTTGTTTCATTCTTTTATCTAATATTGTTATATTGACATTCATTATATCTCAGCTCTCTTAAGTTAAGAGTATTAAGTATATATACATATTTGTTGATTGCAGGATATAATATAAACTTACGAAAGAAATTAAAGGATTGTTGGACCTGGAACCTTGAAGAGTTGTCTAAGTATTTATGTTGACTTTGGTTTAGTGTTTCTTTTTTTAAGGAATGGATGTAACTTGAACTCTAAATGTCGAACTTTGTGTTGTAGTCCTGTTTTCTAAAATTTATTTGTGCATATTTAGTCCATACTTAATGGTATTTTCTATCGGATTGAATTCTATATGATTATCTTTGTGATTATCATATTTTCATACAAACCGATCATCCAATCCAATCTAATCCAATCCAATGTACATTGGATTCAATTGGATTGCATCCTGACATCCGAACACATTGGATCAGATTGTAAAATCTCAAATACAATAAAAAATTGGATTGGATTGGATTGATAAAAATTCATTGGTTTGGAACCGATGTATTTTAGATTTCTTACCTTCTTTTTTTCGTTATTCCATAAGGGAGTCGAGCCCTTTGCCTAATCAAATTATAACCCATTTCCCAACCTATCCTCTCAACTTTACCTAATTTCTTAGCCTCTTAACTAATTGCTTCACCTATATAAATATCCTATCACTACAGGAACTTCAAGTACTTAAGTGCAGCAGTCAATTTCCTATATACTATATACGTATCTTATACATTCCTGCTATATAATTGCTAACTCAAAAAGACATGGACAAGTCTTCATCAAAATTGGTTGTTCTGGTTGTGCTCATGGTCATTGCATCTGGTAAAATCTCTCATTCCCATTTCGCCATGCTTTGTGTTTAAAATTAAGTTAAATTTGGATAACTCCCAAGATTCAATATCGACTAATATCACAATACTCATTATATAAGTAAATGAATAATTAATTATTGGCAGGTTTGGAGCTATATGCTGAAGCAAGAAACTTCGTAATCGTAGATCCTGATTGCCCCTATGATCCAGACTGCGAATTTTTGCTGTGCAAACCAGAAAGTAGAGGCGCATCACACCATTCCTCCTCCCCTTTCCACCACAACCATGAACTGAAGTTAATTAATTCCAGGCACACATGACATGGTGTTGTTGGTAGTTTGCTCAATAAAATTGTAAACCATAGTTTACAGAGATGATGAAGAATTAATACAAATATAGCTGCTATATTTCTCTTATTAATTTATTTTTTATGATACTAGCGATATCTGGGATGGGGAGATCGAACCTAAGGTGCAGCGGTAAATGTTCTTAACCACTTGAGCTACAAACCCCTTGTATTAATTAATTTATTTTTAATACAAACAATAATCAGAATTACTTGAAATTTATCTTAGGCACTTTGAAACATGAATCAATCGGGCTGATTACACATGGAACAATAGGCATTAGGGCCTTTGTGAAAAAGTGAAAGTGAAAATGGTGAGACAGTCGTAAATAATTTGAGTAGTGAAATGCATTTTTAGCTTTCTTACCCCCCAAATAAAAAAAAGATGCATTTTTTACTTGCTTACCAAAGAAAAATATGCATTTTTCCCTGTATTAAATTTGTTACCATCTTTAGTTAATTGCTTCACCTACATAAATATATACTATGTGGGATTCAAAGCAAGTACTTGAGTGCAACAAACAACAAACGACATTACCAACATTATACATTCCTGGCTTGCTATCTAATTGCTGACTAAAAAATACATGGACAAGTTTGTATGAAACTTATAATGAAACTGATACAAGAATCACAAAAAAGTATGGCTTTTCCTTTTACAAGTATAGCCAACGAGAATCCTCAATCATATAGCAGCTTTGCAGATTGGGTTCTCAAGGTTTTGCTTTCATGCTTCTTAGTTTTTTCAACAGCCTGCTCTTTTTTCGATATGGCTCTTACTATGGCTTTTTTCTTTCGGGCATTTTTTGATCTCTTCATTTGCCTTCCCTTTATCTTTCTGTTACAGGAAAATGTTCACAATTAGAAGAGCTGTAAACAAAAAAACAGAAAACAGACAGATGCAATAAACAAAGGAGCCGGAAATGAAATGAAACCAGGAAAGGCAAATCAATGACTTCAATCACAGAAGCATTTAATGGGTAAATTAAACAAACAAACAATATATAAGTTAATGGGATGAGGTAGAATTTCTTCATTCATCGTTAGCCACCCTTAGTCCATAAGAAAGAGAAATATATTAATCAGGAGGGCAAAATCCTCGACCTTATTTTCATAGGAAAAACATTTTTAATCAAATTCTAATCATGTGCCACATCATTGAACCCTTCCCTTCCCCAAATTTCTCTCCTTCCATGCCTTAAATCATAACCCTATTCCTGCACTTCTGACATGATCAGTCACAGAGCAGTATCAACAAGCTACAAAAACAAGCCTCCTCATTACCCGTTCTAACCATGCTCGAATGACCCCCAAAAACAGAGTGATGTTAAAGTAGTTGCTTCTCAACAACAAAACATGAAGAAGTAACCAGGCTAGATCACAGGCAAAAAGTACTTCATAGTGAGAGTAGCAGAGATACTCCTCTGTCAAAGAACTCGGTACTAGAAAACCATCATAGGTTGACTATCAAAGGGACGATTTGCAATGTTTGTCATGCCATGCAGTAATACCACAGGCCATCTAACACAGCCATTTTCCTAACACGTTAACTTTATACAACCCAACCATCTGTGCCACTTAAGGTGTTGAACCGTTAAAAAATGCAGCAAATTTTTTATGCATATGAAATTCATCCGAGATTTTTTTTATAGAAATTTGGAAATTCTCACAATATGCATATAATTGGTTACATCTATCTAATGAATAGCAAATACAAAATACATTCCAAGATAATTATGAATGAAATCGATTTTGTTTAAAATTTGAAATTCTGCAATATCTTATCAAGTAAACAACCTATATGTTCACACAACAAAAAGAGGGCTAGTAAACATCCATAAACATTAAAGACCCTGTAGCACCACATATGCACTCGTTTATTTGAATTAAACCCAGAAAGCAGCCTCACCCATAATCTTTTAGCAATAGCTACAATACCCAATTAACACAAATCAAGACCACAAATCAATCTGTCGAAGAAAATCATGTTTAAATGTGTGTTTAAGGTTTAAGATTTAAAATTTGTGGTCTTGATTATCACTCCTCTAATAGAAAAACCCATTAACCTTATAAAAATGAGTGCTTGGTAATAATTGATACTTACAAACTAGAAGCACCACCACTTGGGTTGTGAGCCCCAGACTCTGAGGTGTCCATTGCTGCACAATCAATGTACGGAAAGGGTCAAAATTCCCCAAAGCGAAGGAGAGAGAGAGAGAGAGAGAGAGAGAGAGAGACGAAAGTTATAATCATAGAATTTTACGAAATTAGAACAGGACTTAATACCTTGCGGCAAATCTGAAACGGGCGCTTCAGTGATGTCCATTGAAGCGGCATCGTTTCTCTTCTTGTTCCTGTTCTTCGCCATGGCTTTGGAGAGAGAGAGAGCCGAATAATCCTAGAAAGGTTGAGCCTTTAAGGGAATAAACCCTAGGCTGAGCACACAAGCGCAGATACCACAGAGGACCCGCTTAAAGGTGGGTAATTGGCTGAGCGGGCCAACCGAATTTCAATTGGACCACCTTTAACCTTATTATTTTGGGCCATTTTGAGAAGGGTTGAGAGGAGTGGAGGGTGCAAACAAATCTTGTGTTATTTACTATTACAGGACCCGAAAGGCTATAATGAGGAGCTTAGAGTGAGGAGCTTATTTGAGGGGTTACAAGAGACAGTCTACTACAACGGTGAGGGGGTTACTTACACACACTGCAAGATGTCATGGGGGTTCAAACTTGAAACCATTGGTTTATAAATTAAGGCATTTTTTAACTGGGCTATACCCCATCAGCATCTAGTGTTATTTACTTCTTGTTTTGTGCATCTACTTTTCTGATTAGTGTCTGCGAGATATTTGAGCTAGGAAAGAATTGAAGTCAAAGCCTATACTATGATTTTGTTTTAAAAAATAGTATATCCAGGCGGCTATACTTATTTTTGACACGTGGCGCCTAATCACTAGCGGGTCTACTTTTTAAAAAAAATATAATAATTTAAACAGTACAGCCGCCCGGCTATACTCTGGTTTTTTTTAAATTTTTTTAAATATACTTGTTTTGACACATCGCGCATAATTCCTGGAGGGTCCTCTTTTTTTATATAAAAAATAATATCATCGCATGGCTATACCGTTTTACACAAGGGTGCCTAGGTGTTGTGCGACTGCTCTTTTTTTATTTTTTTATTTTATAAATAGTATGCCACACGGCTATACTCGGTTTTTTTATTTTAAAAAAAATAGTATAGCCGGATGGCTTTACGGGTTTCTTTAATTGTCTTTAATAAATCGTATAGCCGAGCGGCTATATATGGTGGATTTCTCCTAATTCCTATGTCTGGAAGGGTTTGTTCAAACCTATAGGCTAGCCTTTGTATCTGTTCTTGGGTTCTCCTAAGACCTGCCAGAACCATTCTTTCATGGTCTAGATCATAGGCTCTATCAGAGGAGGTACTCGACCTGTGTGGTTCTAGGTTAAATCTAGAGGGTGCTAGATCGATCCTAGTTTTTCTAGTACTGGAGAATTGTATTTCTATTTCTCCATCAGCAAATTGGGAGATCCAAGTAAGCTCCTGATTTTCAAGGGGCTTCTTTGGGGTTACCTCATTCAAAATCCACTTTTCTGATAGGGTTATATTACTCCACTTTATCATTTTTGGGACTGCTACATTTGATTTTTCAAGGTTGGTTTGGAACAAGGTAGTTTCACCTTTACTGTCTAAATCTTTAGCTTTGGGACAAACAGTGTTCATAACCTTATATGAAACCCTATAAATGATCGCTAGATTTTGGGATCCTGGGTCCATATCATAACATTGAGTTTGAATATTCAACGTTAAAGCTTTCAAGACATTTATATCAGAAAGTGCAACAAAAAAGTTTGGAAAACAGTTAAAGTATATCGGGCCTTCCCCTAAGGTTGACTCGACTATTCCTAACAAGGAATCTGTGAACTTTCAATGTCTTCCATCTCTTACACAAAGTAAGATTCAACGGGGCAATCCTGTTCTGGTAAGTGGTTTCACCGCTACCTGCACCAATCCTATGTGCAAATAGTTATATTTTCTATCCAAATGCTAGTCAATTTGACGCTGGGTAAATAGCTGGAAACTATCATTTTTATCAATGATAGATATCGTTTTTTCAACAATTTTTATCCCGTAATCAGATCTAAACTTGAAAGATCCTTTATAGTATATATCAGTGATGGGTACGCTGGGTATATCCCAGTTGCACAACTCCTTTTCTACGTCCCGCATGGTTATTTCTTGAGAGTTTTTAACTCTTAGGGTTCTATGGCTAGAACTGCTAGTAGAGCTTGCTTCTCCAGAAGAACGGGTAGACAAGATTTATATATATATATACTGGGATCCTTTTTTCCTTCTAAATTTTTTCGACGATTTTCGTTTATCAATAAGAGTAGTTATCCATTACTATTAAGCCATTATCCGAGTCTCTATTATCCCATTTTAATTGTTTACTTTTCCAGAGTTATTACCTGTATAAAGAATTTAGCACTTTCACGTTTAATACTCTATTATACACGTACGTACATATTTTTCAATAATACATTCGTGTTCTATACACATCTCACGTTATTTAAAAAGCAAACATACAATAGTCGTATTGTACATGTATGCACGTATTTCTAATGTTTAATACACATGTTTTTTTTTACAAAATTTTCAATAAGACACACAAAATTCACGTATTATATAAATAATTCTCACATATTATTGAATAAGAATAATATAAGTTATAAATATTATATTAAAATATTATATAGTGGCCGATTAATATATGCTTTGGATATGTTGAAACTAGCAAATTAATATCTATAAAATACAAACTAATGCAACTAGGAGGGTCCTTTTTTCTTTTTCTTTTTTTAATTACGGCTATACCTTTTAAATATAATGTATTTAAATAGTTTAGCCGGGCGGGTATTCTTATTTTTGACATGTGAGGCCTAAACGCTGGTGGGTCCCTTTTTTTTCAAAAACAAACGTACAACCGCACGGCTATACATGGTGTTTTTATTTTTTATTTTAAAAATAGACCTGTTTTGACACGTGGCGCATAATCGCTCAGAGGTCCTCTTTTTTTATATTAAAAAATAGTATAGCCGCACGGCTCTACCGTTTTACATGTGTGCGCCTAGGCGCTGTGCCGCTGCTATGTTGTTTTTTTTAATAAATTTTAATAAATGTTATAGCCGGTCGGCTTTACGGGTTTTTTAATTGTCTCTAATGCAACTAGGAGGGTCCTTTTTCCTTTATTTTTTTGTATTAAATAGTATATCCGTGTGGCTAGACCTTTTAAAGTACAAACTAATGCAACTAGGAGGGTCCTTTTTCCTTAATTTTTTTTTTGTATTTAAATTGTATAGCCTTGCGGCTATACTAATACTTTTTTTACGTGCAGGTTTTTATTTTCCTTTATTTTGTTCCGGTTTAAAGGAGGTACGGGATCAAAAGCCTTGAAAGAAATGAAGTCAATTTTATTGGGCAGATGCTAACTGGGTCTAGCCCAGTGAGCCTTGATTTTCATATTTGTGGTCTCAGGTTCGAACTTACAAGAAACCTTGGTGATGTGTGTGTGTGTGAGAAACCCTCATTCCCTTATAATTTGGACTACGCTTGTATTTAAAAAAAAAATGGAGCAGATTGCAGGAGTTCATGTATAGATGTCTATACCCATTTTAGTCACCCATCAGCATGTGCTTGAACTTGGCCCATACCCATTTTTCCTCGTAAACCAGATGACAATTTTTTTTTTCTTTTGATAGCACCATTACGATTATGTGAGATTATGTATGGATGTCTATAGCTACAAGTGCTGTCCATTGTGGTGGAAAAGCATGACTTGTAGTTCCCAAAAAAGAAAAAGAAATTGTACAAACAATAAGAATATATATTTATAAGATACTTTTATAATGGGTCAATACATCCACAACAAACCACAACTAGTATCGAACTCATTATAAATATATATTGTCATCACCAATCCATGTGAGTCGAACATGAGCACTCCTCCAACTAACTGGAGACAAATATCACTAGAACAAAGGCTAGTTGGTTACACATGTTACAAATAGTTGAAATAAAACTACCTAACACAACACGTGACAACCCAACATGACAAGCACTTTCTTCTAGCATGCTTGTTGTCCTAAGCAATCTTAGTATCAGTCTTTAATTCATGTTTTCATCCCCACCACATATGGCTCTGCACACACGCACACACAGATTATATGTCAATTAGTGGACATAATTATTGAATCTGATATAGTACACAGCTAGACAGGTTTGTTTTTTTGTTTTTGGCAATTAACTGCTAAATTCTTAATGGCCCCAAGAAGCTATTAGCTATCAAGGGTCAGGATTTGTTACTTGGAACACTCTCCTCCTTGTTTTGGGCAGCAATATCATATATTTTTATTTCTTGTTTTTGGAAATTCAAGTCTAGCAAATTAAGAACCAAAGGACAAGCCCAAGATGGTCAACAAGAACACAACAAACAACCAACAACTTAGACAAAACTCTGAGGCTCTAAACAGCAGCAAACCAGCAACAGCAACAGCAACAACCAGCCATAATAGTATGAACCTAATCTAATCCACATTGAACATAATTATAATCTCATGTCTTTCTTTCTGTTTTCATTAAATACATATAGGGGAGTTTTTTTCTTTCTTATACAAGTGATATTATGAAAGGAGAGAATCGAACCTACGGTCTCGGATGCAGGAGAACTTTTAATTAGAGAGATAAAGGACTTTGAATTCAAACACAAAATTGCTGAATTTAATGTGTGAAAGAATGCTGAATGATTAAGTATGGGCGTATGAGTTTTTGTACCAATGTCCTTTACCTTAGAATCTACTCAAGAAGGATGGCAGAAGAAGAAAATAAAGCTGCTGTGAAGAATTAAGTATGGTTGGCAACCCTTTTGAGACCAAATAGACAACATTCCATCTTACCAGACACCTCAGTTGTTGTCAGAAAAACTTTACCTTCACCAATAATGATTAAAGTGTCACCTCAATCCTATGTGACACGACAGCATAAAGAAGGTAGGGTCAGCCACCAGCAACATTGACACATGCTTCTGATGTAAAAGTATTTGCCTACTCCATTCTTTTCCTTTCTTCTTCCTCTTCCACTTTTTTTATTAAAGAAAAAAAAAATCACTCAAATTTCTCACTTACAATTTGCAAACATCACTCAAGCACATGATGGCCCTAACGACCCTTTAGCATATCCAATAAAATTAGAACGATACAGAGAAGATTAATATGGACAAGCATAAATCGAGAAATGATGCTAATTTTTTAAGAAAATGATTACCCTAAACTTTCAAATTCCAAATAGTGAGTTTAGACTATTTTACAGGCTGAATTAATTGTCAATACCAACTTTCAAGGGCTTTTAAAGCTTTTAGGTGCTTGACATGCACAAAAGAGGATTTGGTTAGTATAAAATTAAACATTAAAATAGGTGGAATTGGTGCATGCAATAATTATTTGGGTTGCTGCTAAAAGGGAAATATATAAATTTGTTAGGTAAGCTAATTATCATATCCCAGACAAACTTTTGGGAGCAATGCCATTGGTTCCCTTTGGGAAACACTATCATCAAATTAGGCAAGTGGCAGGTTTTATTTTATCTTTGGGATTTTGTTAATTATAATTAATTTGTATGAGTTGTTGTTGGTCCAGAGGTCAATCAAACTTAGCACTTTACATGCATCATGAGGCTCATGCTAAACCGAATTAGGATTTCGAGATTTCTGGAACTACCACTACTACTATAGTATACTACTCTTTTTTCCTCTCTGTCTTCAGCTTTGCAGAGAAAATTAGAGATGTCATTCGCCATAAAAAGCCAATATGCATATGCCGTTATGCCGAATTGCCTGTGCAAAAGAAAGAGTACTCAAGTGTAGGAAAATGTTTTGATACGACACTACCGGTGCTCAAGCGCTAACCAATTAATAAGTTAATAGACACAAATCACTTATTTGGACTTACTCCACAATACAAATATATAATCATAACCGTTTAATTTTTAAGTCCGCATTCAAAGATCATCCATGTTAAATTTCATGGAAATCAAATATCGTTTAGCCTTATTATCGCGAACATTTCCTTATTTATTAAAAATAGTGTGTCTATCTATTTATTTAGTCAAGGTTAATTAGATTATTAAAAATAGTGTGAACATTTCAATATTTATTTATTCATATTATGAGATAGATTGAGCCCTGCCGACTATATAGGAAAATATCCTATTATCATATTGTCTAATGTCTATCCAAAACTATTACAATGTTGATTTTTATTTGAATGTATATCCAAAACTTTTTAAGTATATACGATAACCATTCTTCTTCTTTTTTTTCTTTCTTTTTTTTAGGGGGTCTGAAATAATTATTCATGTATCGTGTAAGTCTTGTGGCAATAAAAAGGAAACATGCATGAAATTTTAAATTAATGAACGTGGACGTGGTGGCGTTTGTTGTGTTTCCAGCAAGATAATGGCTATTTGGCCTCACTTGAAGAGAGGGACACAGTCATGAGTCTTCTATAATCAATTGGGTTTTGTAAAAACCACTTATCTGCATGATTGTTGTGGCAAGTATGATCTATATATATAAGGCCAGTGCAAACAATGATTAAAAAAAAAAATACGAAATAGCTAATTAAGGTGAAAGATAACACTATATGTTTCTTGATTTTGGAACTTTGCCGTTGATGCGATCAACATGTAAAAATTTGGGTGAACACTACTCTCTCTCTCTCTCTCTCTCTCTCTCTCTCTCTCATTGAATGGTGATCACATAGTTTAGAATATGTTTTCCCATAACTTTGCACAATCTTATGACTGTCAACTTTATACGATTAGGTTTCCATTGTAAATTTAACATATATGTTATTGGGACTCGAAAACATTCCCTAGATAAAGATAGATAAACATGCGGATAAAAATGTATACATCAAACGTCTTAATTTTTTGTTAAGAAAACTCTGGGACAAATGTATACATCAAACACCAGAGTTTTCAAGGATTCGTTTCAAATGTTTTTGTTTTTGCCCGACGTTATTACATCATTATCAACTAACTCTTATATAATGAAATTTCTCTTTTCAATATTGAAAAATGTCTTAAATTCAAATCTTCGCTCTTCCTGATTGGTTAAAAAATGGAATTAGAACGTTAGATTAGTTGTAGCTCTTCAACCTAATACCAAGACTCTCACAATTCAAACTAATATAGCATGACTCTGAATTCAACCAAATGGGGTCACAAATTAGATTGATGTAGCAACATGATATAGGAAAAGGATTTGGCAATTTAAAAAGGGAAAGCAACGAGCATTAAGTTCCAAAATCCCGGAGGGGTAAGGTGGTGTTTGTTTGTTGGGCCACAGACAGTTGTTGCAACTTGTTTATTTATTGACTTTTATCAGTTTCCTTTTGCCGCTTTCTGCCCTAATTAGCGCGGGCCACGTTACCGTTATGATTAGTTCTCTTCTCCTTCTATTTAAATTACGAATTCATTTAAGTCTGACTTGCTACCTTCAAATTACTCATCTACCCTTTTGTGGATAATCACTCATCTTATTCTTTCATGTGAAAACTTTAAATACAGAATCTAAATTCACTAGATAGCAGTCCTTTTGGATTTTTATGATGGTTAGCTTTTTTCTTTTTCCAAATAACGATTTAAAAGCTAAGGGACACAAGCGATATCTAAAACGAAAAGGAAATTAAACTTAAAATTTCAGATATTTGGGTAAATATTTTTAATCACTTGAGTTACAAACTTTTTAATGATAAATGTTGAACGATAAAAAGAAATTAAATTATTAATGGCGATGTGCTCTATGAATTAAGATGGAATATTCTGCTTTTTTTGGTACTACTTAAACTAAAAGATTTCTTCCGTTACTTTAGCTTAAAAAAAAATTAGCTCTGATTTTGATATGTGAACCAAAATATGAACCTTTTGCTTGTTTCAGTATTTATTTAAGTGAAAGATTTCTTCGGTTACTTTGGAAGTGATTTACTTAATATTCTAAGCAAGTATATACAAACAATGGATTAAGTACAAATATATTTTCATCTTGTCCATTTGTCTAATGCAAAGAGTACTTTTTTTTTTTTTTTGTGAAAATGGAAAGAGTATTTTGATGGCTCATACTTAAAGGAAAGGATATGCATTATGCTTATTATTGTTAGGGGACCAGAATGAAGTTTTGCTATCTGGTCCACCATTATTTTAGTTTATATAATTTTTTTGAATTATTTGCTAAAGTTTGTGAAGGGTGGTCCAATTAGATTTGAAAATGTCCTGATTTGAGTATGATATTTTTTTTTAAAGGATCTTTCCTATTGATAGGGGCGATAACATACTAAACTCACATACACTACACGGATGCTAGGACTCAAACCCAAGACCTTGCCTGAGGGAGTAAATACTCCAAACCACTACACTCTTGAATCCTTTGCTGAGTATGATTTTTAGTTATTAAAAGTGACTGTCTATTTTACCCAAAAAGAAATTGGGAGTACATTTGTTTATTAAAAAACAAATGGCAGTGTATTAATATTATACTTGGGGTTTGAGTCATTCACCTAATACATGTGCAAAATAGTATTTCACCTACTACTTTACCCTGATATGTCTTTCACCTCAAATTATAATTAGCTCCCTAAAGAAATTGTATAAAAAGGTTCATCCAAATTTCCAAAATTCCTAATAACTCTAGAAGGTTAAAAGGTTACAAAAGGAATTTAACCCAAGAATCCAAAAAAATGTTTCAATTTACAATGGACTTACTTATAACAGACCGTTTTAAGAAATATCTTATCTTCTTAGTAACTGATGTATTTTCTTTTGATGAAGTTACTCAATTACTCAAAAAGAGAAAAAAAATAATATAGAAATTTCTAATTTTACATAAATACCTATTAATTTTTTCCCTTGAAACTTCTAAATAAATAGAAAAAAATAGAAAAAAAGGGGTCAACCATTGTAAGGAAGTAATTATAAAAGATAGAAATTTAAATAAATAAATGGTAATTTTGACATTTTCAAGTTTGTTGGGTGTGATAAGCAAATCGTGGGAAAATAGAAAATTGACCAGTCCCTATCCAAAAGAATTTAGGTAACGAAAAAGAACTGACCAATCCAAATATAGGATGCTATTATTGTAATTTCCTTAAAATCCCCGTCCAAATCCAAAACCTCGTTAGTTAACAACTATCACTGTAGCTCGTCACACCAAATAGGTTAGTAGGCCCCATTTATTTCAAAAGTTGCATTTTTTTTAATATAATTTTTTTTATCCTTATCGGATCCAAACGGCTCTCTGAAAACAGAAAAAAATTTAAATTCAAGCAAGAAAAAAAAGAAAAAAAGAAAAGAAAACAATGCTTTAAAGCAACAACATGTCAACAAATATATTTATCATAATTATATTCATATTTTTGTTTTATTTTTATTTATTTATTTATTTATATATTATTTTATATTTTATATAGCTTCCCACGCTCCAACTCCAGGTGGTTCCAATTTATGCTTTTGAAAAACTGAGAAATGAAAAAACAAACTCAACAAAAACATCCTTCTTCTGTTTCAGAAAACATACCGGAACAGCTTTTCGTTTCCTTCTTTATTTTCCAATTCATCGTCTTCCTCTCTCTCCCTACCTTCTCTTTTTCGAAAAGAGGTTTGTTTCCTCAACAAACGTAACCTCCAATTTATACTCCTCCTCCTCCTCCTTCTTCTTCTTCTTCTGCATCATATCTCTACCAAAACCTCGTAACTCACGCTTTCAGTATCAGAATCCCCAATCGTAAACCCCTCGATTTAGCAAACCCAGTTTTGGGAGTTGGTTTTTTTTCCTTCTCGGTTTGCTTTTCCCCGTAACAAGAAAAAGAGAGCTTATTTCATATCCTTAGCTCGCCGTCCGTACGAATCCCAATTCAGCTTTCGCTTTCTTTTGTTTTTGGGTTTTGACCTTTCAGTTTCATGATAGATTTTGAAGAATTGGACCGGGATTTTCGGACACTTCGATCTTAGGGTTTTTGGGTTCTTTGTCTTTTGTTTTTCGCAATGCAATGCTGGTTTTGAATTGGCTCGGAGTCCAAGTCTTAGAGGTTGAATTGAGAATTTGAGGTGTGAATTTCGGTGAATTTGGGGGAGAGGGTGGGTCTGCAAAGACTGAATCCCTAGCTTTTTGTTGTGAAAATGATGGTATCGGCGTCTCCGTCGGTGATAGCGAGGAGCTCGTTAGAGGAAATGTTGGATTCGCTTCGGCGAAGAGATGAGGGCGAGAAGCCGAAGGAATTGCCGCCGGCATTGCCAGCTCGGCCCACTTCCAAGGCTCGGCTGCCGTCAGCGCGCCGGTCTTTGCCCAACAACTTCAAGGTCGAAGACGCAGAGGGGTCGCCAGAGTGTTTGTCTAGTGTGAACAAGAGGAAAGAGAGAGATTCAGGGTTCAAGGCAGGTCATTTTGGTGTCAAGAGGATGGATAAAGATCAGAATGTTGAGTCTCCGTACGATGGAGCACCGGAGGAGTGTCAAATTCGGGCGGAGAAGATTGGAAAGTCGGATTGGGATGACAACATTGGTTATTTCATCAATAAGGTAATTTTGGAGGGTGACAGTTCATTCACTGATCTAGTTTTGTTTTTATGTTTCTTTACTCTTAGATATTACCTTTGTGTCTTGACTGAACTTTCCGGTGTTAGATATGTTTCTTTACTCTTAGATATGTTTTGGGTCTTGAAGCTATTTGGTTTTGTCTTATTTGATTGCGATGATTCACGAGAACTTGAATTTTAGTTGTGATGAAAATCTATACTGTAATATCGGACGTCTAAGGTTCCCGACCAACTGTATGATCCATTTGACGCTTTAAATCTGCATTCAATTTATTCGTCCCTAAGAAAATATAATTTTTGTATGATATGATCTGTGGAAGTTTTGTAAGTTTGTTCTTTAAACTTAGGAATTTTATTTGCGACACATGAATTTATGTTGCATGTATTTTGTTTCAGAAACTTCATGTTTGGTGTCGGCTACGCAGTGGGCTGTGGGAGTTAGGAACAATACAATCAACTTCAGGGGATGAGGCAATTGTTTCACTTTCTGATGGAAATGTAAGTTCATCAGTTTTTGGCCTCACCCCAAATCCGTATTGACTTTTATAAGCTTCTTGTAAAAGTGTTGGCACTTTTTTATTTTTTATTTTACAACTGTTGTGTATGCTCTTGTTCTGTTACTTTAGGTAATCAAGGTGTGCAGAGTTGAGCTCTTACCTGCAAACCCAGATGTTCTGGAAGGCGTGGATGATCTTATGCAGCTTAGTTATTTGAATGAGCCTTCCGTTCTTTACAATCTTCAAAGTAGATATTCTCAGGACGTGATTTATGTAAGTATCACATTTTCTTGTTGCTTGTGCTTTCCAGTCAGATTTATGTCTCTCCTTTTACAGTTCTCTTGTTTTCTTTCTGTAGAGCAAAGCAGGGCCAGTTTTGATTGCAATCAATCCTTTCAAAGATGTCCAAATTTATGGAGATGATTTGGTCACAGCTTACAGGCAGAAACTAGCAGACAAACCTCATGTTTATGCCATCGCAGATAGTGCTTACAATGAGATGATAAGAGGTGCATGACAAATTTTATTTATATATTTTCCATTGTGTTGAAAGTTTCCTTCTCTGGTGGCATTGTTTAACTTGTGTCTGTAACTAGTGTTTACCCTTTTCCTGGCTGTAATATTTTGCAGATGATGTAAATCAGTCCATAATCATAAGGTTAGAGTCTTTTCAGTTATAGTTTTTCTTTTAATAGAAGCTTGTTTGTGGTTATGGTTTGTGTACAGTGTTATCCTGTATGAGATCATAAAGATCATTATTATAGTTCGATTAAAATCACAATGTAGTCTTAAGTAAAGAGTCATTAAATTTTATCTTACAGTGGGGAAAGTGGAGCTGGGAAAACTGAGACAGCAAAAATTGCAATGCAATACTTGGCTGCTCTTGGTGGTGGCAGTTGTGGCATAGAGCATGCAATCCTTCAGACCAGCTGTATACTGGAGGCGTTTGGAAATGCAAAAACATCCAGAAATGACAATGCCAGCCGATTTGTGAGTTCCTTTCTTTCTTTCGTGTTTCCAGGCAGTGGTCCTACGTTTTTCTTGTTATTGAACTTTATTGTTTGGAGTTGGTCATTTATTTTCTCAATGGTAGCTGGTCTCTTTTCTCCCATTTCATAAATGAGGTCTGAAGGATATGCAGTTTCGGTAACATTATTTCTAATTTGCTGCAGGGGAAGTTGATTGAAATTCATTTTAGCACACTGGGAAAAATATGTGGTGCCAAAATCGAAACATGTAAGCTGTTTAAATTGAATAAATTGCTGTTTCTGTATACTATTACGTGACTATCAATTCAATCATAGTAACTGACTTGTTTTTACCAATGCATGTACATGTCAACACCAATGCGCCTTTAATGATTGTGAACAGTTTTTTTGGATAAGGTAATTAGTTGCTCCATATGAACTTAAGTCATCTCAATGTGCCTTATCTGAAATTATAATGTCTCCTTTGAGCAGTCAAGAGTCGCTCGATTGGAAGATGGTGAGAGGTCGTACCATATCTTTTATCAACTCTGTGCTGGCGCTCCATCAATGCTTAAAGGTAGGGAAGTTATTTTCTAATCATCAATTCTTCTTGTGTTTTTCACCATATGGGTCCGTTGTGGCAAAATAGCAGACCTCAGCCAAACCTCTGAACCTTTTTCTAAATTCATGTGCTTTTCATTGGATCCTTAGACTTCTTGTGATTAGGAAATTGTCACATCATAAGTTTGGGAATCTCTATATTGCTGGTAATTTGTTGCCTTAGCATAAGTACATGAAGTGAGATCAAGTGAAGAGTAGATCTTAGGTTCAATTCTTTTTATAAGAAAGAAACAAAAAAAAAAAAAAAAAAACTTTCTGTGTGGTTGTTGGCATGTAACCTAATGTTTTGGAAGTTATATTACAGGAATCACTAATTTTCCTCATCAAATATTACAGGAAGTTAGACTACAGAAGTTATATGTGATTAGACAAATTAGCTAGACCTGAACCAATAGACGTTATTTCATTTTTGGGACAAGTCAATATGTCCCCTGGGGTGAAAGTTTTATGTGATTTAACAAATTAGCTAGACCTGAACCAATAGAGCTTACTTTTGGTACAAGTAAATTTGCCCCCTCACCCTCGGGCAATTGAGCCACATATTAGAAGTATTGAGTTGGCTTGTTCCAGTCTTCTTGATTGTTTTTTAGAACTTGGTTTATACAGTAGTTTAGCAGTGATCAGTGATTGATAATGGCCCTCGCTTGTGTTTCAAAAGCTGGCATGGAAACCTTTCAAAAGGGGTCATATACTATACAAGTTTTATGACAACCATTTCCATTTTTGTTTTCTAATAAATTAGAACCTTCAACAGTATGCTGTCTATTCTACTGTGAACTTTTTCTATACATGTCAGTTTGATTCACATTTACTGGGAATCATTCTATGTTTTTGGTTGCAGAGAAGCTAAAACTTAAAAGGGCTAGTGAGTACAAGTATCTTAATCAGAGTAATTGCTTGGCAATTGATGGTGTAGATGATGCAGAGAAGTTTCATATGCTCATGGTAACTAAAGTGATAGTTGTTACTATTACCATTGATTCAGTCAATGTACCTCAGCACTTTTGCCCTTATTTTATTGTTTTTGCATTTTCCCAGGAAGCACTAGACATTGTTCGAGTTTCTAAGAAAGATCAAGAACATGTTTTTTCAATGCTGGCTGCAGTATTATGGCTGGGAAACATATCATTTCAAGCAACTGAGAATGAAAATCATGTGGAAGTGTTGGCTGATGAAGGTAAGATATATGTGATTCCCCTGGTGATCTTTCCATGAGTATTTTGCACCTGATGCTGGTTCTAAGGCAGTTGCATTGCCAACCTTGAATTTTTGGTGAAAGTTGTAACAACCAAGGTTTTTTACTTTGGTATTAAACTGGATCACTATATGACATTTTGAGGTCTATTACTGCATAGTGATATTGTCAAATAGTGCTAGAATGTTGGGCATATATATGTGGAAGTAATAGGTTTGATGTGTCAATGGAAGTCTTAAGCCATGGGGCTTTGAGTTTATGGTTTGATTTGATGGTTGCTTCCTTCAGTCGATCTAAATGTGGTTATCCAAACTACAGTTTACAGATAATGGGATTTGAAAGCACTGCATTTTAACTTCTTTATTTAAACAGACCTTCAAAATTGCGTCTTTCCCATTGTTGTCAGAAGTTTTGTTGTTAAGGTCCATTTGTCGTTCCTTGAAATAACTATCTTCTGTCTTAGTGTGTGTTTGTTCTGTGAAGTCAAACATATATTATTTTCAAACTTACACTTGAGGATGTGAATAGTTGTCTACATATAATTAACTTCTTTTCATATTTCCCTTTGGCAGCTATAACCAATGCTGCCATGCTGATGGGTTGTAGTTCCCAGGATCTGATGCTAGCTTTATCCATCCATGAAATCCATGGTGCCAATGCTAGTATTGACAAAAGATTGACATTGCAACAGGTTTGTTAAGTTGTGCAACAATTTATCTCTTCATCCTCGAGTCCTGGCTGACATCTTTTAAATGCACTTTTTTAACGTAAGTTGAAGGTTTTTTTTCCCTCTCTATTTATTCAGGCAATTGATGCAAGGGATGCATGGGCAAAATTTATCTATGCGAGCTTGTTTGACTGGCTTGTAGAACAAATTAACAAGTCACTTGCAGTGGGAAACTGCCGTTCTGGGAGATCCATCAGTATACTTGATATTTACGGGTTTGAGTCATTTCAGGTATAGACATTTATTTCATTTTTGGTGATATTTTTGATAAGATTTGTATATTCAGTAATGATCATAATGCCTTTTTTTTTTCCTTCTTCAGAAGAACAGCTTTGAACAAATGTGCATTAATTATGCAAATGAGAGGCTGCAACAACATTTCAACCGGCATTTATTTAAGCTTGAGCAGGAGGTGAGCATCTCAAATGTAATGTAGCTTTAGGATCGCTTGGTGTCAAAGCAGCTTATAAAGAATCTTCATTAAATCTTGTCCAACTAGATGTTATGATTAAACGCATGAATAGTAATGTGACTGTTTATTCCTTCTACTGCAGGAGTATGAATTGGAGGGGATTGATTGGACTAAAGTGGATTTTGAAGACAACCAAGAGTGCTTGAATGTCTTTGAGAAGGTATTTCATTGATTAAAGCCTTCTACATCATTGACTTGCTAATTTTCAATCAGGAGTTAATTAGATTCTTCTCCACTTTAGTACACTTCTACTTGTAAAATTTGTGACAATTAGAGTTTGGGCGTTCTTTACAAATTTAGTTTACCTTAATTTAAATGCTTTACTATATCATAGAAGAATTTTACATTGCATGATAGCTATAAAAGTAATTTGTCTGAGTTTGGTGCTATTAATCTTCTCTTCTCTCTTTATTTGTTTCTCATCAAATTACCAAAGTATTTGCCTTTATAGTTAATGCCACTCTTTTCTGTGTTGTGTGCAGAAACCTTTAGGGCTACTATCTTTGTTGGACGTGGAGTCAAACTTCTCCAAGGCAAATGATTTGACTCTTGCTGAGAAATTTAAGCAACACTTGAATGCTAATTCTTGCTTTAAAGCAGAAAGAGGCAGAGCTTTCAGTATTCGTCATCATGCTGGAGAGGTTAGTTTTTGCTTGAGCATGTTCACAAACTTTGGTTTTATGATGACTTAACTTTTACTATTAGATACATACAAGCCAACTTAATGAATTATTCTACCCATTTTGGTATTGTCACGTTTGGCCTTAGTGCTTTGGAAAAAAAACCTACCTGCATTTCTCTGCTGCACTGCCTCAAGATGTGCCTCAGGGGCACCTTGACAATGTTTTTGAATTCATTGGTGCAGATATCTCTTTTCATCATCCCACAGTGGGGTAGAAATAGTATAGCATGCTAGCTACAGAAAAACTCAATGTTTTCAGAGGCCTGTATAGATTTATGCAAGTTTGAGGACCTTTACATTTATACAAATGGTTATGATTTTCATGATGTGTTATAATTTCATTAACACTTTGAGTTTTTTTTAGGTTCTATATGACACAAGTGGCTTCCTCGAAAAGAACAGAGATCCTTTGCCCTCAGTTTCCATCCAACTCCTATCATCATGCAGTTGCCAACTTCTGCAGTTGTTTGCCTCCAAAGTGGTTAAGCAGTTCCAGAAACCTGAAAATACTTCATGCCAGATAAATTCATTGGATCCTCCAAAACCAAGCACTGGTATTAGGTTCAAGGTACACATGCTTGCACAACTTTGAGCTGGATATATGAGTAGCTCTTGTATGTCTAGATCAGATGCCAAAATTATGAATTTAATCTGATTAAGATGTGACTTACGAGATGATTTTGGATGATCTTATTTATTCACCTTTAATTTTCAAATTTTCTTTGAAATTGTTTAACAGTATTCTGAGGCATAGCCGATTGAGTTTTTCAACATTTAAAAATTATCATGCATTCTTGTAGGGTCAATTATTTAAACTAATGCACCATTTGGAGGGCAGCAGACCTCACTTCATTCGCTGCATAAAGCCAAACAGTAAGCAGCTTCCTGGTGTGTACGAAGTAGACCTTGTTTTACAACAACTTAGGTGTTGTGGAATTTTGGAGGTTGTCAGGATAACACGATCTGGATATCCTACTAGAATGACACATCAAGAGTTTGCAGGAAGGTTTGTATAAAGTGAACCCTAGTTTATGCTTTTTAGTTGTTTTTGGTTTTCACAAATGCTGAGTTATCTTTTCTTGTGTCTGTTCATTGTAGGTACGGTTTTCTACTTTTGGGGGCTGGCGTACCTCAGGATCCATTAAGTCTATCCATTGCTGTTCTAAAACAATTCAATGTCCTTCCTGAAATGTATCAAATTGGCTATACAAAAGTGTATCTTCGAACAGGGCAGGTAAGCTCCTGTAATAGTTTTCAGTTTTTCTCTTCATTTCTATCCACTTAGCTCATGATAAGTTTTCTCTTGTTGACTTCTGGTTTATGAAAGCCTGTATTTGCCCCTTTTTTTTCCAAAGAGTTTTATAGCAGTGACTTAATACATCTCTTTCTGGTTTATTTAAGTTTATTTCGTCTGATGGTTTTCCTCATGCTGTTGAGTCTGGTTGTTCACAGATTGCTTCATTGGAGGATAAGAGAAAGCAAGTTCTGCAAGGAATAATTGGTATTCAAAAATACTTCCGTGGTAATCAGGCTCGTCACCATTTCCATCAACTTAAGGAAGGTTAGGATACTGAACTGGTTTTATTATGGAATAAACCACAACGTTACAATCAAGTAAAGCTTACTAATTTTCTAGTTCCATTTGGTTAGGATACTTAACTGGTTTATGATCAAACATTGTAGTACTGTCGAATGCAATTGGATATTTCTTTTGAAAAACAAAACCCTGGTTGAATACAAATTTTGCACTCTCTTCAGGAACCTTGCACTGCCTTTTATGTTGTGAAGTCTTAAACACACTTGAATTTGTAGCTTAAACTCCATTTTTTGTCTGATTCATTTATATTAAGGAACAATCTCTATTTAGTACATTTTAGTTTTAATGGAAGCTACTTTTAAGATGCAGACGTTCTTGGTGAAAAAGCTGGAAGGAGAGCTGGTGCTCGTGGAACTCTTGATCACCCGCAAAACTCGAAGAAGTTACATCCTGAGAATGCGAAATTTAAACAAAAGGCTGGCAGGAAGAATTCAGAAGTGAAGGTACTCCCGATAAAGTAATTACTTGCTACTTGCTACTTGCTAGAGTATACTGCTCTTCTGTTTGCCTCATGACTAATCTCTGTTCCATGAGCCTATCCAATGGAGCTCTTTAGTTCCTATTTTCAATGGTTTTCTTGTATTGAGACTCGGTTTCCTTTTCTTCTTTTCTTTCTGTTTTTTTTCTTCAACCACTTTCTTTGCTTCAAAACTTCTTGCTTGGGTGTTTGAAATTGTAGAGTTTTCCTTATTTGGAGATCTTCAAGAGTTCCATGGGATAGGCTTAACAATCCATGAGGCTAGCCAATGGAACTCTTCAATCTAGTTCTATTCTCAATGGTTCTTTTGTTGTGCCCTTGGTTTCTCTCTCCTTTTTTTTTTCAAAGGGTTTTTTGTTTCAACCACTTACTTCACTTTGAAATTTTTCGCTTGGGTATTTGGAATTGGAGGGTTCTCCTTATGCGAAGATCTTAACCCCTTTTAACTTGGTTGTCTAAAAATCTATTCAATACTTGTACAGAACCGCATAAGAAATCTAACTTTATCCGATATAACCAAGAGCACGTCCATTAACTTTAATATTGAGTTTTCAAAAGCACTGGATTCGCTTTATGCTCGAGTTTTCAATGTGAAATAAAATGTCTTTTCCATTAAGGTTTTAACAGTATTTTTAGACAAACTCTATTGCCCTTGCTTATGAAATTTTAAGGTGGCACGCTTTATAGAAGACTGTCACCAAGGCTCCAAAATTTATGTATTGCGAATATCTGCTTTCTGTAAAGAATATTCTTTTGAGACGGATATATATTTACACTTAAAACTGAGAAATTGCAATAAATACTCATGCATCCTGGTAAATATTACCATTTGAAGGTTTTGTTATTGAAATTACTCGGTTATATGTCTGAGGTTTCATCTAAGAATAACTGAAAGTGGAATATCTTTGCTGAGCAGGATTTGCCATCAGATTTGGCAGAGCTTCAAAGGCGGGTGCTTCAGGCTGAAGCAACTCTGGTGCGGAAGGAAGAGGAAAATGCTGAATTGCAGGGGCAACTACGACAATTTGAGACAAGATGGTCAGAATATGATGCAAAGATGAAATCTATGCAGGACGTGTGGCAAAAGCAGATGGCGTCTTTACAAGTAAGTTTGCTTGTGTATGCTTAATCTCAGTTTCAAAAAGTATGCACAAAACATATTGTGCTTATTGAACTAAAAGGGAAGTGAAATGAGTCGAACAGGCAGCCAAGGTTTATGTCTACTTAGAAGAAACAAATTGTTGGCTTATGTGCTTGAGTTGAGCTTGATGGCATCGTTGAGTCCACACCTTAGTCCTAAGCTTTTGGGATCATTTACTTCACCACAGCCAATGTGGATGCACACTCATACACATGCATCTTCACATTCAAAGAGGCACACACTTGCATATAATTCACCTTATATGTATATTCTGTCTCCTATGAGAAAAATGGATGGTTCCTTTTATTGAATATAAAAATTCAAATGACCATTATGTGTAAAGTAAGGTTATTGAGAATTAGTTATCAAGTATGTGGTCAGCTCTCCAACAAATCCAACAATAAAGTAAAATAAGATGGGAACACCAGCTGATATGTGAAAGCTTATTGAGACTGAGAGGCATACCTGTGATGATTTTATGCAGACGAGTCTTGCTGCAGCCCGAAAGAGTCTTGCTTCTGACAATACTGCTGGTCAACCTGGAAGACTAGTTGTTGCTTCATCACCTCGCTATGATTCCGAAGAAGCCTTGTCCATGGGATCTCGAACTCCTGGTGCAAGCACACCCAACAATGGAGGAGGGCGTGAGACTAACGGTACTTTGCATGCAGTCAGCAATCTGATGAAGGAATTTGAGCAGCGGAAACAGCATTTTGATGATGATGCGAAAGCTCTAGTGGAGGTAAAACCTGGGCATTCAGGTGTAAATATGAATCCTGAGGAAGAGCTACGAAAACTTAAACACCGATTTGAGTCATGGAAGAAAGAGTACAAGGCAAGATTACGGGAGACAAAGACAAAGGTTCATAAACTTTGGCATTCAGAAGAGGAAAAAAGGCGTAGTAGGAAATGGTGGGGAAAGATAAGCTCAAGAGCATCCTAGTATGGTGAATCGTAGCATCTTAGAGGATGATTGGAGAAAGTAATTTTCTAAGTACATGACCTCCCCTTCTTCAGCAGCTGCTCCCTTGTTTATGCATATGGCATCACATATCGATGAATCCTTGGTGTGGGGTAGTTTAGGGAGAGAAATTTGTATATCTACCAAATTTTTGTGACTTGGTGGAAATATGGATAATTATGTGAATAGCCAGTTAGGGAAATTGTTAAGTGTTTTCAGCCGCTATTTCATCTTTAAATAGCTTAGGTAATTTGTGTATAATCTGTCGGTACTGGTTTAACGCCCTACCATGTAGATCTTGTTACTGAAGATATGGAAGAGAAAAGTTCATATTGCCTCGTGTATGAAGTGGTTAGTACTTTATTTTCCCATACACAAACACACACACACACGCACATATATATATATATATATATATATATATATATATATATATATATATATATATATATATATATAGATATTCTTTTCCTTCTACAAACAGATTACGTATAGAATTGTAGAATTATTCTGTAATAAGGTCCTTTTTAGCGTGGCGAGATGGCAACATTTTATTTTCTGTTTTTTAAAATTTGAATTATTATTATTTTTTTGACAGTCACTTTTGGTCAGTGCAATTTGCCGGATTTTCCACTTTAATCATTTAGTTTCAATTCTGGTGATTTAACTCGTGTAATTTGATATCCATTGCAATTCATATTTTGTGATAAGTAAGCACGTGTCTCTAATGTGAAGGGGTTATTTCGGTTGGAATGGATGGAAATTTACGAATGCAGTTGCCTGGTGTCTCTAATGTGAAGGGGTTATTTCGGTTGGAATGGATGGAAATTTACGAATGCAGTTGCCTGGTGAATCATAGTTGTGTGTAATGAGGATTACCGTAAAATAGATTAGTAAACCTAATGTGGGTGCTCATCTTTCCCATTTAGCTTTTATAGTTTAGCCCTCCCAATTTGATGTTCAGCATGCCTCATGTCAAGTCATTTTGGAATCTAGAGACAAGAAAAAGGGGGCAATGCCGATGACACCGGAGTAGGGAAGTATTTTTTCCACAGCTCGGCCTATATATCATTCTTAGTCGAATGGGCAGTCAGAGGTTCTCAGTCGAACATTGGAGCACCAGTTGCGTTCTTATGTTGGAGATAATTACATTATGAATTTATGATTAAGTTTGCTCTATGTTTCCATAAAGCAAATGTCACAAGATTTCAGGTCACGTTCTCGAGCCGATACGCAATGTGAATTTCTTAAAAAGTGACCAATATTAAAACAGCAACTATATTAACATCTACATAAAATCCATTCAATTACATTCTCCCAAACAAGATCAATCAATTAGAGGACTGAAGATTAATTTATGACCCAGGCACAAACTTGGTGGCATAGACCCATGCATTGTTGGCCACAGGGTTGTCAAGGTGGTCCAAGAGGTTCTCAAGAGGACCCTTCCCAGTGACAATGGCTTGGACAAAGAAGCCAAACATGGAGAACATGGCTAGTCTCCCATTCTTGATTTCCTTGACCTTGAGCTCAGCAAATGCGACAGGGTCATCGGCAAGGCCGAGAGGGTCGAAGTATTGCCCTCCAGGGTAGAGGTTGTTGCCCTCTCCTACGCCGTCAAGACCGTTGATGCGAAATCCCTCAACAAGCCCCATGAGAATGACTTGGAATCCTAGCACTGCCAGGATGCTCTGAGCATGGACAAGGTTGGGGTTGCCTAAATAGTCAAGGCCACCTTCTGAGAAAATTTGAGCTCCGGCTTTGAACCACACTGGCTCTTTGAAGTCCACTCTAACCCATTTTTCAAGCACCTCTGGGGTGATGCAGCCTAGTGCTCCAAGCATAGCCCACCGGCCGTGGATCACCTAAATTAAGTTGCACAGCATTAATAAAGCACCGTCACTAAAAAAATTGAATTGCTGCTACCACCACATAATCCAAATTATATATATGAGGTAAGGGTCTCTTGCTAGATCTTGGAAATATTGACAGATTGTGAATCAAAACCGCACATTCACTTTTCATCATGCTCATCTAACAGTTTGGCAAGAGAAAATTTCCCTCTTAGGTTCGACTCGTTTTGATTTTTTTTTTTTTGTTATTTAAAAAAAAGCCCAATTTGATGATGTATCTTTGAGTAAGAAATAATGGTAGAACTGTTGAACTTACCTCAAGAGCCCTGTTCTTAGCAAAGGCCTCTGGGTCAGCTGATAACCCTGCAGTGTCCCATCCGTAATCACCGGGAAATTCTCCGGTGAGGTACGAAGGAGTCTGAGCAGAAAAGGGTCCCAAATACTTCACTCTGTCTGGCCCATACCACAACTCATTTCCCTGTTCATGTCACCAAGAAGTTAGAAGTTGACACCCATAAATTAGCCTTGGCCACCCAATCCATAAACCCAAATTCAAACCAATTACAAAGATAGATGGAAACTTGGAAAACATGCATACCATGGTGTATTTCCCAGTTCCCATTGGGGCAACATCTCTAAGAGTGTTGAGACTTGGCCCTCTGGTTTGGCCAAGAAATGGGTTTGGTCTAAGAAGAGTGCTGGAGCTAGCAGTTGCTGCCATTAGTGTAGATGCCATGACTTTCAAGCTTTTCAGGAAATTCAGTTGACTTTGTCTTCCGATAAGTTAATAAGATTTGTGTTGCAGCTTGGAAGTGTGTAGAAAAGGAAGCTGCTGTGTGCAATATTATGCACAGATGGGTGGCTGAAAATGGAGGAGGGGAAAATTATGGTGGGGATTCTGAGGGTTTGAATCAACCAATGAGAAGGCTTCAAAGGATTTTTAAGCATCTCCAAGTCATATCTTTCTATCCACATTTTATCTTAGGGCATCGCATCACAACTCACAACCAGCCCTTTGTTTTGTTGGGAAAATTATTTTCACTGTGTGGCACATATAGATTCAGTGTTTGTATGGGGCCCATGCCACGTGGCTGATGGATCAATGAATGGTGGTTGTGACTGGATGTCTCAGATTGATGGGGGCATGATGAAGCACATTTAGCAATTTTGAAAATAAAATGAATAGGGAGGGAGAGGTAATGAGCTAAAGGAATTTAGTGTCACACTTTTTCTTGTTAAGTAATGCTGCTTAAAGGTTTCTATTTGAGCAATTTGTACGTTATGACTAGCTCTTAATTTAGTGATCTGAAGAAAAAAACTTTTAATTTAGTGACATTTTTTTTAATGTTAGAAAATGTTGTGAGTTTGAATTCCCTCAACCTCATTGATAATAAAAGAATATACATTACAAACATGAGTATTCTTTTTTTCTTTTATTATCTAATTCTCATTTCTCTGATCATTTACATACTTTAACTCTACATCCAATTTCTGAAATAAAAACTACGTATCCAAATTTTTTACAAAAGAAGACCTATAGCCTTTCTCATATTTTATAGCAACAGCAACCACAACAATTTTAGGTCGAAGCTCTCTCTTTCCCCCACTTGTACTATTTTTTCTAAATCATAATCCAAAATTCCATTTGAAAGTTTTTATAATCCAATCTAACCCTGATGGAAAAGATTATGGCCAATATTTATTAATTTTTTTTGTTTAGAAAACCTCAACAGTACGAAGGAAACTTTATTGAAAATTAGAAAAATTACACAGGGCAAACAACCTGCCCCGACCATTTCACTGTTAGTACCTAGCTATTTTCAATCAGGACTGTTCCAGATTATTCTATTTCAAGAAAAAAAAAACGTCGGGGTAATATGATAAACAAACAAGGATTGAGTATATGAAAATTTCACCCTATGAAAACCACAGGTGCATGCATGGTAATTAAACTCTTTTCAAATCAATCAGAATGATGTTTTAATCTCCTCTTCATGCATGTTTTCAGTGTGGGAGACAAAGACGTGTCATGACAGCATGTTTACTTTACAATATATCGATCGAATTATTGATGGGTTAATTCTCAGTTAAAGTTGGATAATATTATTTCAGTAAAAAGCCACTATAGTTTTTAGTTTTTGTGGATTTGGATTTTGGCCTACCACAGCAACAGCCTGCAATACCGGAGAAGCTATGTATAGCTAGAGTCTTGGTCATTTACTTACTTTGCTGTGAGAGGAGAAAGAACTTTGTGGGTTGCGAAAGTGATCGGTGGGTATGAGGATGGCAGATTGAGAGATTGGAAGAGAGAGAGAAGACGGTGGTAAGTTGGGATGGTGAGAGAACGGTGTTTATGTTGCCAAATTAAAAATTATTATTTGTTTTTTATTCTCTCACTGTATTATACGTATATATGTCTCAAATTTTTAACCCTTAGATTTTATTTAATGATGCCGTAAAGTTTATATTAAAAAAAAGTCAAGGGGATTCTAGCAAAGAAAATCGCAGCAAATTAAGGACCCGAATCCCTTTGTAAATCCCTCTTTATGGAGATTAATATATACATGCATAAATTCTCAAATAATTTGGTATTAGAGGGTGCCGATTTAATGGGTCTGATAGATTATAAGTGTGGTCAAGTTGGGGACAATATCAATAATATTGGTAGTAGTAGACCGATGATATACACCGTCTCTACATTCATATTGGTACGTAGTTGAACTTGAGACATATCCTCCAATCAAATATGGCACCTTTCCTTCATATTGTGGTTATTTTGGACAAAATTGATGAGTACATTAGTTTAAAGAGTGTTGCTATTTCCACCAACCTGTCCTATTTTCCCATCCACTTTATCTTCAAAATTTTAAAGACAAATTTACCCCTTTGTAAAATGACTTCTAAGAACTTAGGGAAAAAAATCTCAACACACCTGTAACCTCCGTAGCCTTCAACGTCTTATCAATGTTCTCATGTGCTTTCCTGATAAAATGTAGTATGTACTATATTCAAACAAACCCAATAAGAAAACATGAACAAAGGATTAAAATTGTGAAAGAAATTCAAAATCCCAACACTTCCAGAGAGATCGTTTAATTTCTGTTGGGATTCATATTTAACACATGTTGGGTATCTTCCAGCTGTGCCCTTCTAGGTTAGAGAGGGTGAGGGATAGAGACAAAGACAGACGCTTTCACTATAAATAGGTAAGAACCATAGCTCTTCAACTCACACCAATCCTTGAGCAATTAAGATCATTATTCTCTACCTTCGATCTCTTCCAGATTCTTAACGAACAATACAATGTCTGTTCAAGTTTCACTTGCATCGGATCAACCTCAAACCCCTAAGGCCACTCCTGATGATGTTAATCGACGTTCTGCTAATTTTTCTCCGAGCATTTGGGGCTATCATTTTCTGTCATATGCTTCTGTGGTAGGCTAATACTATATGTGTCAAACAAAGTAAGGTAAATATTTAGTTATGCTTAGATACGCTCATATTTTCTCATATTTTTATTCTTCTCCAATATGGAGGTATTTATATAAGTACAATCCTAAATAAAATAGGAAATAAATCTTAATTTTAATTGGACTAGACAAATAGGTAAGTAACTAAAATCCTAACATAGTAAGGAACCTAAAATCCTAACTAAGTAAGGACTCGCCAACACTCCCCCTCAAGTTGGGCAAAGATATTTCGCACGCCCAACTTGACAAGCGAGTCACAGAACACCATACTTGAGAAGCACCAATTGTAGAGAAGGTCTTTTCGTCAACCACGAGTGAAACAAGTGACAAACTAAAGCAAAGTTCGCAGTGAAAACACAAGAGCAAACCCTAAAAAAATAGGGCACATAGCAGAACACAGAAACCCTGTGAGCACGGCAATAGGTAAGGCAGAACACAGACACCCTGTGAGCACGGCAGTAGGTAAGGCAGAATACAGAAGCCCTGTGAGCACGGCAATAGATAAGGCAGAACACAGAAACCCTGTGAGCACGGCAAAATCAAAGGCAACCAAACCCTAAAAATAGGGTAAGGCAAGGTAAGGCAAATAAAGGCCAAGCAAAGGCAAGGTGGCAAGGCATGGCATAGAACCCTAAAAATAGGGTAAGGCACGACAAAGGTAAAGTCTTACCCTAAAAATAGGGTAAGGTAAGGCATGGCAAGGCAAAGCCAAACCCTAACAAATAGGGTAAGGCAAGGTAAAGAAAGTCAAGAGAAAAGGCAAGGTCAACGGGCATGACCACAGCGGAAACACACCAGCAAAGGCATGAGCAACAATACTAGCACCAACAAGAGCAACAAGGCAGAGACATAACAGACATCATCAACAGCAATACAAGGCATTGGCACCAGCAACAGCAGAGACAACTTCTCTTCACTCCTCCTCTCCCCCTGAAGAGAAGGGGTCGATGAAGCCATATGATCAATGGTACTTGAGAAACATGCACTAACTAACACTGAGATGTAGCAGAATCAGCCATGGCAGATAGGTGGTTAAATTGCAGTGGAATAGATGAGCAGCGGTGACAATAGCAAGGTAGGCAGCGATGACGGTAGCAAGGTAGACAGTGGCGACGGCAGACTAGGATTATAACCTAGATGTATAGTGCAACGAAAATAGGTAGTGTCTGGGGTTAGGGTAGAGACATATCAAAACACAGCAACATCATCGGCAATGACCATAGCAACAGAAAGCGAAGCAAACAAAGGCAACATAAACAGCAACAACGGTAACATCAATTGCGGTAGTAGAGGCAACGATAACAACAACAGTTCTTCCATATCAACTTTAGCTAATTCACGCAGACAAATTCTCTTCACTCCTCCTCTCCCCCTGAAGAGAAGAGGTCGTCGGAGTCACGAAATAAGCAACATCTTCATGGGAATATGTCAAGCTAATGGGGATACGTCAATAAACATATCCTTTTCACTCCCCCTCCCCCCCCCCCCCCTCCCTTAAAGAGGAGGGGAGGAGAGCACTTAAATTGCAAGGAGAACGCAAACACAGGTCACAAGAAAACCTGGCTCTGATACCATGTCAAATAAAGTAGGGTAAATATTTAGTTATGCTCAGATACGCTCATATTTTCTCATATTTTTATTCTTCTCCAATATGGAGGTATTTATATAAGTACAATCCTAAATAAAATAGGAAATAAATCTTAATTTTAATTGGACTAGACAAATAGGTAAGTAACTAAAATCCTAACATAGTAAGGAACCTAAAATCCTAACTAAGTAAGGACTCGCCAACAATATGTACTTCGTATCTGCAACAATTATTTTGAATATGAATATTTTTTTTAAAGAACAAGGTTTAAATTTTCATTACTAAAAGATTCATGGTTTAAATTTGCATGCACCATGCTGAAGTTCCTATCTTTTTAATGGCCCTTCAATCTGTTTTTGTAGAAAACAAACATCGAAGCTAAGCAACGTGCCCAAGAACTGAAGGAAAAGGTGAAGATGATCATAATGGCTCCAGTTAAAAAGCCTTCACAGAAATTGGACTTGATTGATGACATTCAGCGCTTGGGTGTCTCTCACCATTTTGAAAATGAGATTGAGGAACTTCTGCAGCAAATTCACAACAGCTACTCCCATGACAGTACTGAGTCTGGGGACCAAGAAACTGATAATGAGCTTTACACTGCAGCGCTCCGATTTCGATTACTTAGACAATAAGGTTATAATATTTCGTGCTACGTAGCCCTCATGGTTTGTTTTATAATTATGGATTAATTTTCTTCCTCTGATCATGGTTTGTTTTAAAAATGCCTCATCATGCAGATATATTCAATAATTTCAAGGACGGTGATGGGAAATTTAAGGAATCTCTGGTGAATGATGTAGTAGGACTTTTAAGCTTGTACGAAGCCACACATCTTAGGATCCACGGAGAGGATATACTTGATGAGGCCTTAACCTTCACCACCACTCATCTTGAATCCGCAACGCACCGTTTAAGCCCCATACTTTTGAAACAAGTAACTCATGCCATGTACCAGCCATTTAGGAAGGGCTTGCCAAGGCTAGAAACAAGGCATTACCTGTCTTTCTATCAGGAACGTGATTCACAGAACGAGACTCTCCTGAATTTCGCTAAGCTGGATTTCAATCTACTGCAACAAGTTCATCAAAGAGAACTAAGTGAAATTTTTAATGTATTATATATTGTCAATCAGTTTTAATCTCCTATTTACATTAGCATAATGTAATTAATTCATGCAGGTGGTGGAAGGACTTAGACTTTGTACACAAGCTACCTTTTGCAAGAGACAGAATAGTTGAGAGCTACTTTTGGGCTTCGGGAGTATACATTGAGCCCCAATATTACTTTGCTAGGAGTATGCAAAGTTATTGCTTTGATAACCATCATTGATGACATCTATGATGTGTATGGCACAAATGAGGAACTAGAGCTCTTTACTGAAGCTGTTGAAAGGTTCAAAATAATAGTCCTTATTTTGTTATTATTAGTATTTTGACAAAAACCTCGGCAATAGAGGAAATTTTACAGATGATCATGACACTCCAAAATAGTCATCATGGACTCATCCAAAACAATTATGAAAAGACAACTTTTTTGGATTGTCAATAACAGCTCCTCATAATATATCTGAATGAGCCGTAACAAGACATGCATAGTCTTATATCATCTTATTTATATGATAAGGTGGGACATCTCTGCTATGGATCATCTGCCAGAGTACATGAAAGTTTGCTATCAGGCACTATTGGATGTTTACGTTGAAATTGAAGAAAATCTTGCAAATGAGGGAAACTTAGGGCCCGTCTAGTAACGTTTTCTAAGAATGTTTTCTGATAATATTTTCAGAGAATGAAAACAAGAAAACGAATTTGCATTTTCAGGAAATGAAAATGCGTCTGGTAGATTAATTAGAAAACATCTTCAAAAAACAAAAACAATGAAAACGTGTTTGGTAGTACAATTTGAAATAATAATATGTGAGTTATTTTTATGAAAATGTTTTCCACAAGAATGAAAACAACTTTTTTCTGTTTTCTACAAGTACACATGAACTTGTTTTCATTCTATGAAAACATTCTCAGTGTTTTCTGTTTTTGGGCCACTGAACGTGTTTTTGCCTCATTTTTGTTCTCTGAAAATGAAAACAACCTCTTAAAACATTACCGAACGAGCCCTTATATAGCATTCACTACGCAAGAGAAGTAGTAAGCCGCATGAATTAATATTTTCGTGCCTATAATATTATGCCATTACCAATTAGAGTTTATTTTATTTTATAATAAATATAAATATTTTATTTTAAATATTAGTAAGTCAATTTAAATGTCATAAACGTCATTTCTGAATATATTTTTTTAACTAAGGGCATTTTTTGGTATTTTGAAAATTTTACCATTCTTTGTCTTTCTCTTTTTATAAATAGATTATATATATTGGGTAAAACACTTTTTTTTTTTGGATTACTGGTTTTGCATGAAATTTCAATTTGGTCACTAGGATTTATTTTTTTTCCCAATGATGAAATTGAATTTTTGTGTAAAACTCAGTGACTAAAAAGGGTTTTTTCCCTATGAGTTTTGGTGTGTGATGAAATTATAGAGAGATTAGAGATTAATTAAATGGTTTGGTCTTTCAGATGAAAGTCCAAGTTAGAGCTTACTTCCGAGAAGCCAAATGGTTCCATCAGAAATACATACCAACAATGGATGAATACATGTCGGCAGCGCTTGATACAGCCTACTTAATGATGGCAACCACATCCTTTGTTGGAATGGTAGATATTGCTACCAAAGACTCCTTGGATTGGGTGTTCAACGACCCTAAGATGGTAAGGGCTGCATCATTAATTGGTAGACTCATGGATGACATCAAGTCCCACCAGGTACTTTTATATATCATAAGTACTAATTAAAATAACAGTAGTTTATTTGAATTATAGAGAACTTGAGATAGATCTCAAAACCAAACTTTTAACTTGAGATAAATCCAAAAATTCAACCAAAAGTTGGGTTTAGTTTACACATATGTTGTTGTTGATCTAAGTCCTTTGCCTCGTATGTGTATCAGATAAGATTACTTTTTCTTCAAATTCTAATGTAGACACATTGTTTTTTTCGTTTCTTAATTATTTGAATTGGCCCCCATAACTCACCCCTTTCAAGCCTTAACCTTCATGTCTATATTCATGCAGTTTGAGCAAAAGAGAGGACATGTTGCCTCAGCTGTGGAATGCTACATGAAAGAATATGGTGCCACAGAAGAAGAAGCAAATATCGAACTAAGCAAGCAAGTGAATAATGCATGGAAGGACATAAACGAAACGTGCATCCAGAACAACACCATCCCCATGCCCCTGTTACTGCGAATTCTGAATCTTGAACGTGCGAGTGAAGTTATATACAAGCATGATGATGGCTTTACTCATGCTGGAATTTTTCTCAAGGATTCTGTAGTTTCTCTGTTTGTAGAACCTGTGCCCCTATAGGCCTAGAATTTGAACTTGTCCTATGTTGGAGCATAAAATTCTGGTCCTCCGACAAGTATCTTATGTCCATGTTGAGAAGCTGATCACCATACTTCGCTTGCCACAAATGAGAGAGAAGGGGATACCTACAAGAGAACACGCAGATGCCCAAATCAGTATTTGTTTAGAAATATCATAGTAGAATCAGAATATCCCTTACCCAAGTCCTGTAGTAAAATAAGGAGCCAGTCTTCCATGATTGGAGCCATTATTTGAATTAATTAGTTTGGTTTTTCTGTTTGCTCTTGATGCTATGAATGAAATAAAATTTGTTTAACTTTTTAGCATATACTTGTAATTGGAGTTGTAGGGACTTGTAGTGGAAGTTCCATTGTAAGCCAATGCAATCCAATTTTACATCAAAGTCCAATCCAATCGCATACGTACATAAAAAAATCCCACAAAATGCATTACGTATTGTTCCGAACCTTTGGTAGGTAAAAAGTTTTGAATTATTGAGATCACCTTCTGTAAACCACCTCTATCACCATCTCTTTCACCACCACCTTCACCTCTATCTCTTTCACCACCACCATCATTACCACCACATGATTAGCGCATAACACTTTCAACATCATGTCTATTTTAGTCATTATTCACATTTGTAACAGTTTTATATTAAAATTTACCAAACAGTTTTGACACTGCTTTTTATACTAAGAGCACTTTAAAAATATTATTTACCAAACATGAAGGTGCTTTACTTTACAGCTAATTATTTTCAAAGCACAACATAAACAACTTTTTTTTTAGAAATGACAACAAATAATATGATAATTAGAAGTGGACATCAATTCGGCCGATCATTGGGCGTGCCAACGGTCAAAAGGATTGAGCTCGCCATCTCCATTCAGAACAACACATAACATTTCCCATCCCGGGCTCTGTTGATTAATCTCAGCCGTCCATCCAGAAACGACGTCGCCATGTGGACATTAACATATGCATATGTGTTAATGCATATATATATATATATCTTTCTCCCACCCTGAGCTTGCTTATATCTCATAGGTTGCTCAAAGGACCCAAAAGAATAAAAAAATAAAAAGAAAGGAAGCAAACAAATCTTGCTGATTCACCCTGGCGGCCTGGCCTGTTAAAAACAATCACATTCAAAGAACGTGAGACAACAGTTGCACCTCGCCAATCGCCAATCGCCATGCATACTATTACGTGATTTTTTATATATATTAATCTACTTTCTGGTATCCGCCAATCGCCATAGTATTTCTTGATTTCCGCTGAACTGAGCCTTGCCTATATATACACGATTGTACAAGCATTGTGATCTACACAGAGTAAGCTTTCCCTTCCCTACAAAAAAAAAGCATGCAAACTATGTCTGTCCGCTTAACTAAGCCTATATCCCGATGCTTGCCTATATATACACGATTGTACAAGCATTGTGATCAACACCGACTAAGCTTTCCCTTCCCTACCAAAAAAAAAAGCATGCAAACTATGTCTGTCCAAGTTGGTTCAGTAGCTCAACCACAAAATGAAATTGCTCGTAGGACAGCAAATTTTCACCCAAGCATTTGGGGAGATCAGTTCATCAATTATGATGATTCACAAGACATGGTATGTAATGGATATCATATATAACTTTTTTTAACTCTTCTAGAACAAATACTATGAATCTTATTCACATATTTATGATGTTCGTTTGATTATGTGGTTTAGATTCAGAATTTGCCAACGAAAGTCTTTCGCAAGAGAACATTACTCTTTCTCATTAACTATATGCTGGTTATTTCAATTTTATAAAAACTTCTTCGACATGTTTTTACTCATTTAATTTGTTGCTGCAGATAACTCATGCTCATAAGCAAGGGCAAGTTGACGAACTAAAAGAAGTTGTGAGGAGGGAAGTATTCACAACTAGTGCAGGTGATCTTTCACATCAGCTCAAGTTAATCGATGCAATCCAGCGCCTTGGTGTGGCATACCATTTCGAAAGAGAAATCGAAGAAGCACTGGAACGCATGCATACTACATTTCATGACCATGACAGTGATGATGATGGTGATCTATACAATGTTGCTCTTTGTTTTCGACTACTCAGACAACATGGACATAATATTTCATGTGGTAGGTTTATATAGGAATTAATTGACATACTTGTGGAGTGTGGTGTGAGAGACTTTGGGCTACTATTATTCTAGTTCTTATCTTTTTGTCCATTTTTTGACCATCAAAATCAGATATATTCAACAAGTTCAAAGATGAAAATGGTAGCTTCAAGGAAAGCTTAATTGCTGATGTGTCTGGCATGCTAAGCTTTTATGAAGCAACACATCTGAGGGTGCATGGAGAAGATATACTAGAAGAGGCTCTTGCTTTCACCACCACTCACCTTGAGTCCGCAACAACCCGTGTAAGCATTCCATTGGCTGCACAAATAACTCAGGCCTTAGAGAGACCTCTGAGAAAAAGTCTAGAGAGATTAGGTGTCAGGCGTTACATGTCGATCTACCAAGACGAAGCTTCACATAATGAGTGCTTGTTGAAACTTGCAAAGTTAGATTTCAATCTTGTTCAGCCTTTACACAAAAAGGAGCTACAAGAGATTACTAGGTAAAATAATGAAGTCTCTCTTTTAATCATATCTGTGTGCATGACATGATGAGGGATCTACTTTGCAAAGTTCAATTTGGGAGTAATATATTTACATATAAATGTTTAGGTGGTGGAGAGCACTAGACTTTGAAAGGAAGCTGCCATTTGCAAGAGATAGGATGGTGGAGTTGTACTTTTGGATAGCGGGAGTGTATTTTGAGCCTCAGTATTCTGTGGGGAGAAAAATTATGACGAAAGTGAATGTCTTGTTAACGATATTGGATGATATCTACGATGCATTTGGCACATTTGAAGAACTAGTGATCTTTACTGAAGCAATTGACAGGTTAATAATTTGAAACAAACAATTAATTCTTGCTTTTTTTGTTAGAGAATATTCATTTAATTTGTCTCAAAACTCTCCTAATTTAATTATCTGTTTCAGGTGGGATCTCAATTGCAGTAATGAACTCCCTGACTACATGAAAATATTTTACCATGCACTCTTGAATCTTTTCAATGAAATTGAGGAGGAGATGGTCAAGGAAGGAAGATCATACCGAGTTCCTTATGCAATACAAGCTGTATGTGAAACACGATTGAATCACAACTTCATTTGCTTTTGAAAATATACACTTTTGTTCTTGCTCAATTGATCATTTTTCACTGGTATATATATGCCTCAGATGAAAGATCAAGCTCGATCCTATTTCAATGAGGCCCGGTGGCTCCACGAAGGACGAATTCCAAGCATGGAGGAGTACATGAGTGTTGCAACGGTTTCTATAAGTTACACCTTCCTTACAACCATCTCTTTAATTGGCATGGGAGATATTGTAACAAAGGAGTCATTTGAGTGGTTGCTCAATGACCCCAAAATTGTCAGAGCTGCAAACACCATTTACAGGCTCATGGATGATATTGTTTCGACCAACGTACGTATAAATTATAGTAATTATGTACACGCATATGAGCTGAAAAGACATTAATTTTGGATTTTATTTTTTCAGTTTGAGAAAGAAAGAGGGCATGTTGCTTCCAGTGTTGATTGCTACATGAAGCAATATGGGGTCTCAGAGCAAGAGACAGTTGAAGTTTTTAAGAAACAAATTATGGATTTGTGGAAGGACATAAACGAGGAGTTTCTCAGACCAACTGCTGTGCCGATGCCTGTGCTTAAGCGGGTTCTTAATTTAACACGAGTGGCTGATCTTCTTTACAAGGGGGAAGATGGCTTCACACGTGTTGGGAAGGTCACTAAAGATAGTGTTGCTTCAGTCTGTATTAATCCTGTGCCGCTGTGAGTTGGATAAGATGGCCTTTTGTACAAGCGTGGATTTGATCGAGTCTTTTCTAGGGAAGGGGGTGTTGGGCCCCGCCCAGTTTGTTTGGAATAATGTGTGTATTGTTTCTTTCTCCTAAGATTTTTACCTTTTATTTTGCATGTGTGTATCTTCTTATAGATATGTTTGGCCAGACGAAGTTCAACTTTAATAAAGAAATGTCAGTTCTTGAGTTTTGATTTATCTGTCTTCTTTAATCATTTTCAATAATTTATTCTTGAATGGTAGAAGATCATCCAAAATACTGAATCTTGCACGTGAGATTGAAGTTATATACAGGAATGATGATAGCTTCACTCATGCTGGAATTTTTCTTAAGGATTCTGTAGTTTCTCTGTTTGTTGAACCCCTGTCTCTGAAGTTGGCCTAGAATTTGGACCTGTTCTCTTTGCTATAAATTAAATAAGGTCTCCCCAACTAGCCAAACGAATAGAGGTCGGTTTAGGCCGGGTAGTAAATTAATAAGAAGCCAGCCTTACTATATACTGGTTGAATAAAGTAACTTGGAGATTGTCTGTTTGCTCTTGGTACAATCAATATAATAATAAATTTGATGAATATTTTGATGCGAAATAATCAGCTCATGAATATTTTGATGCCTCAAAGGAAAGAGGAAACTGATTGAATTTCTCTTTATGAAAGCGAATGGCGTGCAGAATGGGCAAACTCGTCAAAACAATATATCAGCTCAGATACTATATGCCATTGTAACTTCATTCTCCTTTGTCAACACGCAGTTAGTTCTTGATAGGAAATTAGAACACCAGTTGTACATAGTCGTTTGAATAAATATGTCTTAAATCCTTAGGGAGATATTTATTGATTATGTTGTCTACTCATATTAAAATATGTGGATTAATAACGGATGATGTGACAGTCTCATCTAAAAAATTTCTAAGATTTGGTGGAATATGTATATGAAAAATAGGGTTGATCAAATTAATTGGGATACTGGAGAAAGTTAAACCAATGAGATTTAAAATAATCATTTGCTTAACAATCTCTCGCAATCTTGTAAATTGATTGGGTAATTTTTTGTCACCTAGCTCTTAATTTAGTAATCTAACGAAAAAACTTTTAATTTAGTGATACATTTGTTTTAATGTTAGAAAATGTTTTGTAGTTTTAATGTTAGAAAATGTTTTGTAAGTTTGAATTCCCTCAACCTCATTGATAATAAAAGAATATACATTACAAACATGAGTGTTCTTTTTTTCTTTTATTATCTAATTCTCATTTCTCTTATCATTTACATACTTTAACTCTACATCCAATTTCTGAAATAAAAACTCTGTATCCAAATTTTTTACAAAAGAAGACCTATAGCCTTTCTCATATTTTATGGGAACAACCACAACAATTTCAGGTCGAAGTGTGTCTATGGACTCTCTCTTTCCCCCACTTGTACTATTTTTTCTAAATCATAATCCAAAATTCCATTTGAAAGTTTTTATAATCCAATCTAACCCTGATGGAAAAGATTATGGTCAATATATTTTTTTTTTTTTTTGAGAACCTCAACTGTACGAAGAAACTTTATTGAAAATTTAAAAAATTACACCGAGGGCAAACAACCTGGCCCCGACCATTTCACTATTAGTACCTAGCTATTTTCAATCAGGAATGTTCTAGATTACTCTAATTCAAGAAGAAAAAAAAACGTCGGGGTTATAAATTATTTTGCAAGCATGACTCATATGAATTATTTTCTACATTATGTCGGGGCCCACCTACTAAAGAACGAGACTTTTTGCCGAAACTTCGGCAGAGTATCCCTAAAAAAAATGAACATTTCCCAAAAGTTTTACCCAGTCAAAACTCAATTATAACTCAATCGGCAGCAGGCACAAGTCAAAAATATGCAATTTACATAATAGGCCTCCGGCCTTCAATTAATTCGAAGGAGAACCACCGGCAATGTTCTTAAGTCAAATAATGAAATTAAACGATGCCATTAATGAACTTAACTAATTTAAGCATGTCCACCGTAATTAACCTAAAACAACTTCCCAAATTTCCATCAAGTGATGTTTAACAACCAAACACCATCGCAAGTAGATTAAGGACTTGGTCCAAAACGTACAACAATTCCAAAAACGAGAGCTTCGTATCTGTCTTACCCCCAACCACATTTTAACAACACTCACTTAGTCGAACGACAAAACAAATAATCAATCAATCAAGCCTCATTTTCACACGAGCTTAAGGGCCACCGACAAAGTTCCAAAAATAACTTTAGTTCACAGCTGCACCTAGGTAAGACCCCAGGCTACCTACGTACTCCTTTGTGAGGGATCAAGCCACACGTAGTTCTAAATTACAAAAATCCCGGTTCAAATCACATCCAAACAATTTCAGCAATACTAATAAGTAAATTCTAGAATTATTCCTTTCCCTTTACTTTAAATCACGGCATACCCATCATAATCTTTTTAAATATTAAACTTTCCCCGACATAGTATAATAGTCCCTTTTTTTCTCTCATTGTTAGTTTATTGCACGCCAGAGAGTCCAACGCCACGCGTAGTAAAGTATCAGTAACCCAAGTATTGGGAGAAACTGGGTGGGTCGAGATCTTGGCTTGGAGATGAGTCGAACGTGACCGGTTCCGGCCCTTGCCGTGGCCGGAATTGGGAGAATCGAAGAGAGAGGGAGAGAGAGCCGTCGAGGAGAGAGAGAGAGAGAAGAGATAGGGTCTGGGCGCGCGCGAGGGAGGAGAGAGAGAGTTCCGGATTTTTCTAAATTTAACTTCAACTTATTTACAAGTTTGCCACTGAACTGTTTTTAGTCTCCAATTCTTCATTAAAACTCCGATTCGAGTCCACTACGTGTCTACGACTCGTCTCGACGTGCTCAATGCAACGGTACATTCAAAATTTCCAAATTCCTTCCCAAACTTAAAATGACCTTTTTGCCCCTTTTAATTATTAAATTTTCAAAAACCTTAATTAATTCAAATATTTTTAATTTATTGTTTATTTCAATTTATTTTTCTCATTTAAATTTATTTTCTCTTACTTATATTATTTTATTACTTTTTCAGACCGGGATATTACAGTTTCGCCCAAGTTTTTCCCGAACAAAAAGTCAACTCTTAAATCATTTAAATATTCTCGGAGTAAAATTGTCTTTTACCTGAATATTTTATTAATTAAGTATTAATTTTGGATCGGGTTGTTACACTTCATCCATTCTAGATGCTTGGTAATAATAAAACGTGAGTTCTTGCCATTGCAAGTAAAGCGAGCCTAATTATTATAAACATATTAAGTTTTTGATGGGAAATTAGAAATATTATCTGAAGTTGGTGGATATATATACATATTCATGAAGTTAAGTAGGATATTGGAGAAAGCTAAATCAGTTAGAGTTAGATCTATTATTATTTTTCGGCTGCATCCTACAACCTTTTGAAACTAGAGGGAAAAGGTCAAACCTGAAAGTATAATTGGATTAAGGGAAATCATCTATTAGGAAGGGAATCTAAACATTTTAACTTTGTTGGTAGAACTGAGGGGGCTAAAGTCCAAAGTCGTGCTACCCACATCTTGCATGAACATATTTTACATGCTGGTGGCATGAGAAAAATTGAATCCATTGTTAAACATCTTGCATGAAGATATGATTTGTTGAAGAAGTCAAACATGTAAGATTACATCCTAAACAATATGTCAGCTAGCACTCAAGATCACAACCAATCTCTTAATACTACAACCAATCTCTTAATAAGCAACGTCTTCAAGGAACCAGCCTCGTCTTTAAGCAACGTCGATTGACCCTTGACCCCATGGTGAATATTTCCGAGGTTATTTCTATGAATATATACTCCCACTGATCAACTGAATCGAAAGACTCATGTATTCCCATTTGAGAAACCAGCCCTTGAACACTCCCTGTTAAACCCCTTGTCATAGGATCTGCCACCATAGATTGAGTGTCAATATGTACAATATTATAATGACTGACTTTTTGACTTCATCTTTTTATTTTATTTTATCAAAATATATTTCATTAGAAAACCTTTTTTTGACTTCATCTTGAACCATAAGAAACTTAATGTCCATGAGTTTTGTGGCTCAAGTTCTCCTGTTATTCCTTGTAAAGAAAACAATTGCTTTCTTGTGCCCAATGTAATTTTGAAGCACAACCTGCCTAGTCGCCTCATAGCAGCCTATAAACTCTGCTTGCATGGTAGAAGTTTCTATAGAGGTTTGCTTTGCGCTTTTCCAGGAAATTGCACCTCCTGCTAGGAGAAAAACATTGTAGACTTCCTATCATCTGAGCAGCCCGATGATCTGAATCTGCATATGCAATCACTTCAAGGTTTTCCACTTGATGATATACTAACATAAAAGCTCTGGTTCTCTTTCAATACCTTATAACCTTTTTAGCTGCCACCCAATGAGCTTCTCCAGGATTTGCTTGAAACCTACTGAGAACACAGACTTGTGCATACATCACATCCCAGAAGTGAAGCATATGGTTTGTCCTTTATTCCTCCCCTTCTTGATCATTCTTGGGGCTTTGATCTTTATTCAACTTATCACCTTTTCCTATAGGTAACTCTCCATATTAAACCTCTTGAGTATCCTGTCAATGTAATTTTTCTGAGATAATCCCAGGACCCTTCAAGACATGTCCCTTATTATTCATAACACATAATGAGCCAGTTGACATATATCTGCCATGGAACATCTGCCATAGTACATGAAAGTCTGTTATCAAGCATTGTTGGATCTCTACACTGAAATTGAAGAAAAGCTTATAAATGCGGGAAACTTATACCGCATTAGAGAAGCGGTAAGCCTCAATCAAGGGGAAGGAAAAAATAATGGTGCTAATACACAATTAATTATATAGAAATATTAGATTGAAGATTTACTACATGGCTGGCTTGGTCAGTCAGATGAAAGTTCAAGTTAGAGCTTACTTCCAAGAAGCCAAATGATTCCACCAGAAGTACACACCAACAATGGATGAATATATGTCAGCAGCACTTGACACATCCGACTTTCCGCTACCAACCATATCCTTTATTGGTTACAAAAGACTCCATGGATTGGGTGTTTAGTGACCCTAAGATATTGCGCAACACATGTGTTTAAATAAATATAATAACATGAGTTGTAATTTCTCCACCAAACTCTGGTTAATTAGTTTCTAATTAGTCATGGAAACAAAATGTTTCAAAAGCTTAAATTTTTTTATGCATAAAGTAGAAGAGCAAAAGTAAGACTAAAACATATGCAACGCATGTGGACATGAGCATATGCATATGTGTTAATGCATATATATCTTTTTGGCAAAATTATAGCAATGGTCCTTGAATTAAGACCAAACTTTACTTTTCGTCCCTCATATTGCTAAATTGTTACAGTGGTACTTTAATTATGCCTCTACTTTCAGAAATCGTCCTTTCCGTCATCTTAGTCAACTTTTCCGTTAAAAATGAGGGCATATTTGTCTTTTCATGTGATCCACTCTTCTTCCCTGTTCTTTTCTTAGTTCTCAAAGAATAGAAATTGAGAACAAAATATAGTTCACACCAGAGTTAATTTTTGTCTTGTTTTTATTTTTTATGACAACATACAATAAGAATTTTTCTCTGAAAAAATTCTTCAGGTGGGTTTGTGACGTTGATGGGTTTGTGGTTTGGACTGTTGGGATTGTGGCTTGGACTTGGGTCTGCAACTCTTGGCACCCCACCCTCCCCATCCTCTCTCTCTCTCTCTTTGCGAACAAACCAAGAGCCTTGCAGCCCCACTTGGATTGGACTGTTGGAATTTTCTTCTTCTTCTTCTTGTGCTTATGGGTTTGTGGCGTTGATGGGTTTTGGTGATGATATTCAATTTTTTTTTTCTTGAGGCCCCTAGAAGACACCAAGTTCATTTTTATAACTTAAATGAGAAATGAATTGGTAGTGCAATTTGGACCCAAGCGCCGTTTCTCTCTAACCCTAGCAGAGAAACAAAACCTTCAACCTCTTCAGCGCCGCATCTTGGGGGGGAGGTGGTTTGCCCCTCCTCCCCTCCCCTCCCCTCTCCTCTTCCTCTTCCTCTTCTCTTCCTCTTCCTCTTCCTCCTCCTTCCTCCTTGAAACAAACTTCTCTCCTTCTCCCCCTTTTTTCAATCTGGTGGGATGAAGACCATGGGCATGATTTCCCCTATCACCACCATATTTACCCTGCAGATCCTGCTCCATATCGACCCAAAATCCATGGCTCATCTGGATTCCTTCACATCCCCTTCGATCTGGCCTCATCCTTGGTTTGTAGCTGCAAATTGTGAACGCGCTTTGGCGCGTATTTATTGGAAGGTGTGTAGAGCTCTAGCTCGGGTGCTTGCACCACCTCCTTCCAGGTTCTTGGTTCTTTCCCTCTTGGCTGTGGAATGGGTTTTCTCATTTTCTATTTGTTGGCTGCTGTCTTTTGGATGTATTGGTTGGGTTAACTTTGGATTTGTTAGTGAATCTCGGGGGGGCTATATTTTGAGGGATGTTTGGCTTGGTTTGCTGACCTACGGGTGTTCGGTTCTTCATGGTGGTGATTGGTGGTTTGTCCATCTACAGTCGTGGAGTCTCTCTTTGTTTGTGGTGGCGGCTTGGAGGTTCTCTTTGGTTGTGGCGGCTAGGTTTACTGTGTTTTATTTTATGTATGTTATGTTTAATGTGAGCTTTATGTTGAATGTGGGTGTAATGCCTCTTTGTGGGCTATATGCCTTTATGTGGGCTACATGCCTTTTTGTTGGCTTTTGACGTTTTAGTTTTTGGCTCGGGAACATGATCTTCATGCTATACTGTACTGGTTTTAGCTAGATTTGTTCTTGCTTGTTCTGTTAGTTTCCTGGCCGATGCTTTTGCTCGGCTTTGATTATACTGTTCTCTACTCCTTTAGGGGTTTGCAATGAATTGCAATTTCGACCAAAAAAAAAAGAAAAAAAAAGGTCATACCTATAGGAGCGACCGATGCTTGAGAAATTGAAATTCCACAACATGATTTTATTAGATATATGAATATCGATGAGACTTTGTCTGTGGCATCTGATTCTAATTGGGAGAGAGGGATGGAGGTCGGGAGAGAGAGAGAGAAAGATATATATAGTCCCTTTCTATTGAGGGATCCCTCAAATAATTTTATTTGAGAGACGCCCTTTAAAGTATCTTACCTTTTTTTTTTCCAACGATCCAAACCATCTATTTTTTAGGTCTTCATTCATAGATCATCCTTACAAAAAATTAGACAAATCGGAAACCTTTTCGACATCTAATTGTGTCCTACAAAATCAATGAACACGGTGCTTCAAGAAAGTACCAAAATTTCAATAACTCAATTGAGTGGTCAAATGATATCGGATTCAAGTGATTTTTTGTAGAGATGATCTTTGAATGAGTATGTAAAAAATAGACTGTTTGGATTAGTGAAATACAATCCGGAGTGGGCCCTACAAGGGGTATCCCTCAATGGAAGCTCTCTGTATATATATGAGATTTATTTTTTAAATTTTTTGTGTGAAAATATGTTTTTGCCCATCCCAATTGGGACTTGTCTATGCCATGTTATCATTTTTAACGAAAAAGTTGATTGAGATGACATAAAGGACAATTTCTGAAAGTGGAGGCGTCCGTGAATATTTCTTAGTGTAAGTGAAACTTTAAAGGCTCAAGTTATGAAGTCCCATATGTATCACGAAATGTCAATTTAGAGCTCACTTTGGGAAGGCCACATCGGGATTGAATATGATAAAGAAAAATTAATTAAAGTACCATCTTAACAATTTAGCAATATGAAGGACGAAAAGTAAAATTTGTCTTAGTCCGGAGACCATTGCTACAATTTAGCCTATCTTTCTCCCACCCTGAACTTGCATATATCTCATTCAGACCCCATAAGGGTATTGATTTGGGGCTATGACAAATCAGAAGATATCGGGTTTTGATTTCGTGTGGGAAATTGAAGCTCCTCCTACAAATTTTGAGTTTCGATGCTTTGTCTCTCATCCTAAGAGGAGATATACGACGGCAATCAAGTAACGTCGCAAATTTAACACTTCCAAACCTATTTGCGATGTGAGATGCGACGTTACTAATTAAGGTGTTGCAATTATGTTGGCGGGAATCACCCACGCATAAAATTACATGTATTTGCGACGGCCGCATCGACCATCGCAAATGGGCATTTTTCTTGTAGTGCTCTGGTGAGAAAAATCGTCTCTTTGTATTAGAATGAACCAATGATTACAAAATGAAGTATTTTGGTATTTATACCAATGTTAATACAAAGATTGTGTGACTAACTAAGCTAGAATGTAGCTAACTAAATGTACAGAATTAGTTACTAATCCTGAAGAGCTATAATCTGATGCCGTCCCTAGCATTATTGCTAATAGAATGATAATGCTACACCATGGTTAAAGAACTTAAAGGTAGTGGACAAAAATACTTTCTCTTTCCTCTTACTTAAAGTAATGGGAATATGATAAGCATGGATTGAGTATATGAAAATTTGACCCTATGAAAACCACAGGTGCATGCACGGTAATTAAACTCTTTTCAAATCAATCAGAATGACGTTTTAATCTCCTCTTCAATGTATGTTTTCACGGTGGGCCACAAAGACCTGTCATGACAGCATGTTTTACAATATATCGATCGAATTATTGATGGGTTAATTCTCAGTTAAAGTTGGATAATATTATTTCAGTAAAAGACCCAACTGCTAAGTTTTTATATTTATTTTTAATGACTACGTACTATAGTTTTTGGTTTTTGTGGATTTGGATTTTGGGTTTTGGAATTGGCTCATAAACATCTATGAGTTTTTGCCTACCACTGCAAACCCGTTTCCCTCTGCTACCGCTATTCTAGTCCGATCTCTGATATTCATATATGGAATGTTGTTTTGGTTTGCAATAATTTGTTTTCAAAATTGAGAAATTGTTTTGATTTTGGTTTTGTGTTCATAGAAATTGTTCTGATTGAATCTGAAACTTCAGTTTGATGCAGCTTTGCAAGTATATTATTATTGAATCTGGAGCTCCACCCTAGCCTAAAGCCCCAATTGGGAATTTGGAATGGTAAGATGCCCCGAAACTTGTCTTTGTCTTTGTTTGTACTTAATTTGGCTTAGTTTGTTTTGTAAAAGCGCCATTTCTTGCTTTGTAATTTGACAGGTCTTGAACTTGAACTCTTGATTGATTGTTTGTTTTTTTTTTTCTATTAGACTTGATTTGTTGTAAAAGTCCATGTGAGATTTGATTTCCATTTCCCTTGAACTTTGTATGAGATTTCCATTTCTTGGTTGGTCTTGAATCAATACTCTTGATTGTTTGTTTTGTTGTATTCAACTTGATTTGTGAAAGCCAATGTGAATGTATTCAATGTATCATATAATTTGGCAGGTCTTGAACAAGACTCTTGAATCTTGATTGTTTGTAAACTTTGTACCAAGCTTGATATATAAAAATTGCAAGATTTCTGAATTTTTGCAGGATTTTTTACGGTATCAACATTGATACCGAATCATACCGGTCCCGTTCATGATATAGAAAATTATAATATTTATATTTAATTTTTTAATAATTGAATGGAAGTTAAATTGTGGGACCCGTGACTTTAAGTACATGACTTTTACGAATTGGTATGTATCAATTGGGAATAGTCATATTCTTAACCGAGGAAAAATAAAATATTATTTATTTTGATTGTGAATAAAATAATAATACTTGATGTGAAAAGTTGCATTGTTTCATAGAAATTGAAACATTGCACTTCTTGGCTTATGGTTGCAACATGAAAAGACACATTTGTTGATATTTTTCAGTCACATATTTTATGAACAGAGGACTTGTTGCCTTTAAATAGAAAAGGTCCTACAACATTTTATTCAATCAATTGTCATCCAACAATAGTAGTTTTTTATATAGCATTCATAGCATTATAGTGAGTTAGTAAGAGAGAATTCATACACAAGTTTGAGTTCGCTTTCCTTGCGGATTATAGTGCTATTTCAACAAAAAGTCGATTGTTGTATCCTGGGAGACGATTGCCAAGCAAATCCTAAAGCACCTGTTAGGAGGCAATTTCATCTTAACAAGATAGAACCAAGTTCTAAACTCGATCATCTATAAAGTATTCTTAACATTTTCCTTGTCGTTATTTTCTTGTATTTATTTCGAATTTATAATGAAATTTTTTTTTCAAAATTCTGTAAATATAGCAATTATCTTTATATTTTTCCAACAAATTTCACCCTATGAGGTGCATGGTACTCAAACTCTTTTCAGCTTAATCAATCATAATGATGTTTTAATCTCCTCTTCAATGCATGTTTTCAGCGTGGACAAAGACGTGTCATGACATCATGTTTACTTTACAATATATCGATCGAATTATTGATGGGTTAATTCTCAGTTAAAGTTGGATAATATTATTTCAGTAAAAGACCCAACTGCTAAGTTTTAATATTTATTTTTAATGACTACGTATTTTTTTGGGTCATAAAAGATACTTCATAAACCCCAAACAGGGGAGCCAAAAGGAGAATACAAGAAAAGCATACGCTGGGAAAGGAGCACTTGCTAGACACAGCTTAGTGCAGGAACCCTAACCCAGCAAAACAAAATATTAAATGACATGGGGGCAAGGAAGCCCATCAGAGGTTAAAACACCCATAAGGGACGGTGGTGGCTGACCCAGCCTGCTAAGTTTTTATATTTATTTTTAATGACTACGTACTATAGTTTTTGGTTTTTGTGGATTTAGATTTTGGGTTTTGGAGTTGGCTCATAAACATCTGAGAGTTTTTGCCTACCATAGCAAACCCGTTTCCCTCTGCTACCGCTATTCTAGTCCGATCTCAGGTATTCATATATGGAAAGTTGTTTTGGTTTGCAATAATTTGTTTTCAAAATTGAGAAATTGTTTTGATTTTGGTTTTGTGTTTATAAAAATTGTTATGATTGAATCTGAAACTGCAGTTTGATGTAGCTTTGCAAGTATATTATTCTTGAATCTGGAGCTCCACCCTAGCCCGAAACCCCAATTGGGAATTTGGAATGGTAAGATGCCCCGAAACTTGTCTTTGTCTTTGTTTGTACTTAATTTGGCTTGATTTGTTTTGTAAAAGCCTATGTGAGATTTCCATTTCTTGCTTTGTAATTTGACAAGTCTTGAACTTGAACTCTTGAATGATTGTTTGTTTTGTTTGTATTAGACTTGATTTGTTGTAAAAGTCCATGTGATATTTGATTTCCATTTCCCTTGAACTTTGTATGAGATTTCCATTTCTTGGTTGGTCTTGAATCAAGACTCTTGATTGTTTGTTTTGTTGTATTCAGCTTGATTTGTGAAAGCCAATGTGAATGTATTCAATGTATCATATAATTTGGCAGGTCTTGGACAAGACTTTTGAATCTTGATTGTTTGTAAACTTAGTACCAGGCTTAATATATAAAAATTGCAAGATTTCTGAATTTTTGCAGGATTTTTTACGGTATATCAACATAGATACTGAATCATACCGGTCCTATTTGGGCCCCGTGATATAGAAAATTATAATATTTATATTAAATTTTTTAATAATTGAATGGAAGTTAAATTGTGGGACCCGTGACTTTAAGTACATGACTTTTACGAATTGGTATGTATCAATTGGGAATAGTCATGTTCTTAACCGAGGAAAAATAAAATATTATTTATTTTGATGGTGAATAAAATAATAATACTTGATGTGAAAAGTTGCATTGTTTTATAGAAATTGAAACATTGCACTTCTTGGCTTATGGTTGCAACATGAAAAGACACATTTGTTGATATTTTTCAGTCACATATTTTATGAACAGAGGACTTGTTGCCTTTAAATAGAAAAGGTCCTACAACATTTTATTCAATCAATTGTCATCCAACAATAGTAGTTTTTTTATAGCATTCATAGCATTATATTTTCAGAAATATAGTGAGTTAGTAAGAGAGAATTCATACACAAGTTTGAGTTCGCTTTCCTCTCGGATTGTAGTGCTATTTCAACAAAAAGTCGATCGTTGTATCCTGGGAGAAGATTGCCAAGCAAATCCTAAAGCACCTGTTAGAAGGCAATTTCGTCTTAACAAGATAGAACCAAGTTCTAAACTCGATCATTTGTAAAGTATTCTTAACATTTTCCTTGTCGTTATTTTCTTGAATTTATTTCGAATTTATAATGAAATTTTATTTTCGAAATTCTGTAGATATAGCAATTATCATTATATTTTACCAACAAATTTCACCCTATGAAAATCACAGGTGCATGGTACTCAAACTCTTTTCAGCTTAATCAATCATAATGATGTCTTAATCTCCTCTTCAATGCATGTTTTCAGCGTGGACAAAGACGTGTCATGACATCATGTTTACTTTACAATATATCGATCGAATTATTGATGGGATAATATTATTTCAGTAAAATACCCCATTACTAAGTTTTTATATTTATTTTTAATGACTACGTACATTAACAGCCTGCAATACCGGAGAAGCTATATAACTAGAGTCTTTTGGTTATTTACTTACTTTGCTGTGAGAGGAGAAAGAATTTTGTGGGTTGCGAAAGTGATCGGTGGGTATGAGGATGGCAGATTGGGAGATTGGAAGAGACAGATGGTGAGAGAACGGTGTTTATGTTGCCAAATTAAAAATTATTATTTGGTTTTTTTTCCCCACTGTATTATACGTATATATGTCTCCAATTTTTAACCCTTAGATTTTATTTAATGATGTCGTAAAGTTTATATTTTAAAATAAAAAAAAGTCAAGGGGATTCTAGCAAAGAAAATTGCAGCAAATTAAGGATCTGAATCCCTCTGTAAATCCCTCTTTATGGAGATTAATACATACATGCATAAATTCTCAAATACTTTGGTATCAGAGAGTGCCGATTTAATGGGTCTGATAGGTTATAAGTGGTTAAATTGGGGGCAATATCAATAATATTGGTAGTAGTAGACCGATGATATACACCGTCTCTACATTCATATGAGTTGAACTTGAGACATATCCTCTAATCAAATATGGCACGTTCCCTTCATATTGTGGTTATTTTGGACAAAATTGATGAGTACGTTAGTTTAAGGGTGCTGCTATTTCCACCCACCTGTCATATTTCCCCATTCACCTTATCTTCAAAATTTTAAAGACAAGTTTACCCCTTTGTAAAATGACTTCTAAGAGCATCTCCAACCGATGTGTCAAAAGTGCCACAGAGATATTTAACGGTTAGAAATAATACCTCAATCTTCAGCCTTCATTCCACATCAGCTTTGACACATCGGTTGGAGTGTGTGAGATGTTATTTTTAGCTGTTAAATGTCTATGTGGCACTTTTGACATATCGGTTGGAGATGCTCTAAGATGTTAAATTGCCACATCTGCCATCAAATTTAAATTTGATGTTTGGTATTTGACATCTCCCTTGGAGATGCTCTAAAGACTTAGGGAAAAAATCTCAACACACCAGTAACCTCCGCAGCCTTCAACTTCTTATCAATGTTCTCATGTGCTTTCCGAATAAAATGTGTTCTAATATTTACTATATTCAAACAAACCCAAATAAGGAAACATGAACAAATGCTATAAATAGGTAAGAATCATAGCTCTTCAACTCACACCAATCCTTGAGCAATTAAGATCATTATTCTCTACCTTCGATCTCTTCCAGATTCTTAACTAGCAATACAATGTCTGTTCAAGTTTCACTTGCATCGGATCAACCTCAAACCCCTAAGGCCACTCCTGATGATGTTAATCGACGTTGTGCTAATTTTTCTCCGAGCATTTGGGGCTATCATTTTCTGTCATATGCTTCTGTGGTAGGCTAATACTATTTGTACTTCGTATCTGCAACAATTATTTTGAATATGTATATTTTTTTTAATGAACAAGGGGGGAATAAATATGTATATTTTCATTACTAAAAGATTCATGGTTTAAATTTGCATGCACCATGCTGAAGTTCCTATCTTTTTAATGGCCTTTCAATCTGTTTTTGTAGGAAACAAACATCAAAGCTAAGCAACGTGCCCAAGAACTGAAGGAAAAGGTGAAGATGATCATAATGGCTCCAGTTAAAAAGCCTTCACAAAAATTGGACTTGATTGATGACATTCAGCGCTTGGGTGTCTCTCACCATTTTGAAAATGAGATTCAGGAACTTCTGCAGCAAATTCACAACAGCTCCCATGACAGTACTGAGTCTGGGGACCAAGAAACTGATAATGAGCTTTACACCGCAGCGCTCCGATTTCGATTACTCAGACAACAAGGTTATAATATTTCGTGCGGTACGTAGCCCTCGTGGTTTGTTTTATAATTATGGATTAATTTTCTTCCTCTGATCATGGTTTGTTTTAAAAATGCCTCATCATGCAGATATATTCAATAATTTCAAGGACGATGATGGGAAATTTAAGGAATCTCTGGTGAATGATGTAGTAGGACTTTTAAGCTTGTACGAAGCCACACATCTTAGGATCCATGGAGAGGATATACTTGATGAGGCCTTAACCTTCACCACCACTCATCTTGAATCTGCAACGCACCGTTTAAGCCCCATACTTTTGAAACAAGTAACTCATGCCATGTACCAGCCATTATGGAAGGGCTTGCCAAGGCTAGAAACAAGGCATTACCTATCTCTCTATCAGGAGCGTGATTCACGGAACGAGACTCTCCTGAATTTCGCAAAGCTGGATTTCAATCTACTGCAACAAGTTCATCAAAGAGAACTAAGTGAAATTTCAAGGTTAATATTATATATTATTGTCAATCAATTTTAATCTCCTATTTACATTAGCATAATGTACTTAATTCATGCAGGTGGTGGAAGGACTTAGACTTCGTAAACAAGCTACCTTTTGCAAGAGACAGAGTAGTTGAGAGCTACTTTTGGGCTTCGGGAGTACACTTCGAGCCCCAATATTACTTTGCTAGGAGAACACTATGCAAAGTTCTTGCTGTGTTAGTCATCATTGATGACATCTATGATGTGTATGGCACACATGAGGAATAGAGCTCTTTACCGAAGCTGTTGAAAGGTTTAAAATAATAGTCCTTATTTTGTTAGTATTAGTATTTTGAAAAAAGCCTCGGTGATAGAGGAAATTTGATAGATGACACTCCAAAATAGTCATCAAACACTCATCCAAAATAATTATGAGAAGACAACTTTTTTGGAGTGTCAATAACAGCTCCTCGTAGTGTATCTGAATAAGCCATAACAAGACATGCATAGTCTTATATCATCTTATTTGTATGATAAGGTGGGACATCTCTGCTATGGATCATCTTCCAGAGTACATGAAAGTTTGCTATCAGGCACTATTGGATGTTTACGTTGAAATTGAAGAAACTCTTGCAAATGACGGAAACTTATACAGGATCCACTACGCAAGAGAAACAGTAAGCCTTGTAATATTATGCCATTACAAGGCTACACGAATGGTGCCAATACAAAATTGTAATTAATAAAGAGAGATTATAGTTTATACATATACTAGCCCCTTGCCAATTAGAATTTTTTATTATTATAATAAATATAATTATTTTATTTTTAAATATTAATAAGTCAATTTAAATGTAATAAATATGTTCATTTCTTAATATATTTTTTTAACTAAGGGCATTTTTTGGTATTTTGAATATTTTACCATTCTCTGTCTTTCTTTTTTTATAAATAGATTATATATGCTAGATAAAAAAAACTTATTTTTTGGTCACTGGTTTTGCATGAAATTTCAATTTGGTCACTAGGCTTAATTTTTTTCCCAATGATGAAATTGAATTTTTGTGTAAAACTGAGTGACTAAAAACGGTTTTTTCCCTATGTTTTTTGGTGTGTGATGAAATTATAGAGAGATTAGAGACTAATTAAATGGTTTGGTCTTTCAGATGAAGGTCCAAGTTAGAGCTTACTTCCGAGAAGCCAAATGGTTCCATCAGAAATACATACCAACAATGGATGAATACATGTCGGCAGCGCTTGATACAGCCTACTTAATGATGGCAACCACATCCTTTGTCGGAATGGTAGATATTGCTACCAAAGACTCCTTGGATTGGGTGTTCAACGACCCTAAGATGGTAAGGGCTGCATCATTAATTGGTAGACTCATGGATGACATCAAGTCCCACCAGGTACTTTTATATATCAAAAGTACTAATTAAAATAACAGTAGTTTATTTGAATTGTCCCCCATACCTTACCCCCCTTTCAAGCCTTAACTTTCATGTCTATATTCATGCAGTTTGAGCAAAAGAGAGGACATGTTGCCTCAGCTGTGGAATGCTACATGAAAGAATATGGTGCCACAGAAGAAGAAGCAAATATCGAACTAAGCAAGCAAGTGAATAATGCATGGAAGGACATAAACGAAGCGTGCATCCAGAACACCACCATCCCCATGCCCCTGTTACTGCGAATTCTGAATCTTGCACGTGTGGTTGAAGTTGTATACAAGCATGATGATGGCTTTACTCATGCTGGAATTTTTCTCAAGGATTTTGTAGTTTCTCTGTTTGTAGAACCTGTGCCCCTAGAGGCCTAGAATTTGAACTTGTCCTCTGTTGGAGCATAAAATTCTGGTCCTCCAACAAGTAATCTTATGTCCATGTTGAGAAGCCGATCACCATACTTCGCTTGCCACAAATGAGAGAGAAGGGGGTACCTACAAGAAAACACGCAGATGCCCAAATCAGTGTTTGTTTAGAAATATCATAGTAGAATCAGAATATCCCTTACCCAAGTCCTGTAGTAAAATAAGGAGCCAGTCTTCCATGATTGGAGCCATTATTTGAATTAATTAGTTTGGTTTTTCTGTTTGCACTTGATGCTATGAATGAAATAAAATTTGTTTATCTTTTTAGCATATACTTGTAATTGGAGTTGTAGTGGAAAGTCCATTGTAAGCCAATGCAATCCAATTTTACATCAAAGTCCAATCCAATCGCATTTACCAAATTAGTTAGTAGAGTGAGAATCTGGTTGTATTTATATTATTAAGAGGTAAATGGCTTAGTTGATACACAGTTCTTTACATGGGCCTGGATCTACTGCAAATCTTCTCTTTGAGAATAAACTTGGTCACGTATCTCTTGCATGGGTTTCCCAATTGACTCGTGTTCCATACCTACACAATTTATGAAGGTATGGTAGAAATACCCATTTTCTCTTTCGTGGTCATAGACTCATAGGCTCTATCTAATCATCAAGCTTCACCATTGACAAAACGACATAGAAATAAATATTATTGAACACAATTATTCCTCTGCTTAGTAATATAAGGCACATGTACATAGCATAATACATGTGAGAGGGGTGAGGGGGGTTGGGTGCTGCGGGATGGGGTGATAGGGAGAGGTGGTTGTGTGCCACGTCAACAATTTAATAGACTTTTAACGAAATCAAACAACATGGACCAACTTGAAGTACAAATTTGGAGGAGTATTCTTGATAGAAAATAGCCTCGAGGAGGAAAGATAGTTCGTGAATCTCATGGATGTTTTGTGATAAAAATCCAGCATAATAAGTACATAAGAGAGGTCCTAAGGGTCTCAAAAGATCACGTGTTCAAAAAATCACTCAAATTCTAAATCATTTCACCACTAATTTAATAATTATCATTTTAATATTTTCTTTAAAAAGAGAAAAGGTCGTACATGAAATGAAAGGAAAATAAGTCAAAGAACAAAAAGGCCATTATTTCTGATTGTTGTAGTAGCTTTACTGCTTTTTTAAAAAATAAAAAAAAAACCTTTTGCTTTCAAAGGTTAATCTTGCCATTATCACCTATTTCTTAAAAAGTGATTACCGGGCTTGGGGTAAAGCTCCATTTTGAGGACTTTTTTAACATTGTCCGAAAGTTTTGTGACACTGCTTCTGTACCTTTGTATATGACAATATTGAATTCTACTTCGTTTTTATTTCTGTTAAGAATGAATTCCCATCCTTTTCTTTATTTAAATAATTACTTCCAACCAGCCCTCACACCACCAAATCGACCCAATTACCCAAAATCTTATTGTTTGAAGCAAAAAAACTTACCTATAACGGGGATAGAACTGTTTTGCTATCACTACTACAAAAAACGAAAAAAACGACGGGGATCCACCGTCTTTGTAATGCTTTGAAAACCGTCGTTAAATCGACCGCTATCTTTTTGAGTGTCAAACTACGACGGTTTTTCACCGTCGTTGTTTATCTGTAAAGACGACGGTTTTTAAAGAAAATCGTCGTTGTTTAGAGGTAAAGATTGTTAATTATGGGAGGAAAGACGACGGTTTTTAATAAAACCATCGTGGATTGTAGGTTAAGATGACGGTTTTTTATGAAAACCGTCGTGGATTGTTTGTAAAGACGACGGTACGGTTGGTTTATAAAAACCATCGTTAATTATCTGTAAAAATCATGATTTATTATAATAAAAAACGTCGTCTAATAAGTTCCCAAACTGCTACATTTTAGTTCATTTTGATTTCCTATGATGCTATACAACGATTTTAACTAGAAAACCAACCATAATGCTTTATTAATGAATATATACACTCAAAAATAGTTTCTTTCATAAAACTTGAAGATTCAATTGATACATATGGTAATTAATAAGTAGTACAATCTTTTCCTAACAAGACCTACGTACTCCTAATCCAAGCCTTCCTCATCCAAACATAAAAATGATGCACAACTGAAGTCCCCTCCATCATCCCTGTAAATAAATCAAAATGACAGAGAGAGGAAAAAAAAAAAAAAACCTAAGATTATAAACATATAAAATTAGGTGGAAGAGAAATTTTACCATTGGACCATATTTCCATAGAAAACTTGTAAAAAAAGACCATCGAGAACCTGCAAAAGGAAAAATATATAAATAAAATGATGGTGAAAAGAGAAGGTAACAAATTTTCAACAACAAAAAAACATACGACTCACATAGAAAAGACCATAGAAAACCTGCAAAAGGAAAAGTTATAAATCTGCAAGCTTTCTCCTCATCTCTTGAGAATCAAATCAAAAAATCTAAAAAGAAACCAAAAATTTTAAAAAAAATGTAAACAAACCAGACAAATCAAGAGAGACAGAAAATCTGAAATCAGGGAGACAAAGAACATACCAGAAATGCAAAGAGACTAATTCAGAATTCACTAGCAAGATATAGAAGGGTATTGAGAGATTAGGTGACTTTCAAATCAAACCTTTCGAAAGGTAGGAGGCTAGGGTTTCAATCTTCACAATTATCAGGAGATTAGGACAATTATAGGGTTTGGACCTTCAGAGGAGTGCGAGGGCCAAGGGCCTGAAGTGGTGACGATAGCCATGGGCCTAAAGTGGCATGCGCGACAGATTTCGACGAGTCTTTCTAGATCGCGACTACGAAATTGGAAAGCTAACTGGACCAAGCCGCTGAGGTTGATGAGAGAGTTGAACGCCTGAGATGGAGATCATCGTTAAAGAGCGTGGAGATCGAGATCTTCACCATCCAACTAGCTTTGATTCTCAAATACAGAACCTCCCTCTCCATCTTATGGATCTGCGAAGACCTCAATCTCTCAACTCCTTCATTGATATCGATTTTCTGATGATTTTGTAGAGAGTTTCATGAGGGTGTTTTAGAGAGCTCAGGAGGGTTTCAAGGAGGGAGATATAAGGTTGTCAGAGACGGGGGAAAATCTGAAAATTTGTCGAGCGCGAATTCACTTAAGTGGCCTTTTTTTAGCGTGTTTTAAAAGACGACGCTTGTTAGTGACAAACGTCGTCTTTTAAAAATCAAGTGGCCTTTTTTTGTAAATAAAAATTGTCGTCTTTACATATAATAGACAACAATTCTTTCAAAAAACCGTCGTCTTTTAAAAATCAATCTAACACTAGTAGTGTATAAGATAATATATGATGACGGTTTTAAAAACACCGTCGACTATTAAAACATAACGACGGTTTTAAGATGCACCGTTGTCTACTTTGTGTCGTGGTTTAACTATTTTGTAGTAGTGTATCTTCGACCAACAATACAATGACATGTGGAAAAGTTATCCTACATGTCATTGCGTTTTTTACCAGGGATAGCAAAACGTGCAATCCCCATTACATGAGAGTTTATCTTCGTTTGAAGGGTTCCACGACAACTTACAAGCACAGACGATAGCCCAGGTGAGTTGTTATTTTATCAGCCTAAAATTTAATTTAGCCCACCCATGCCTACTAATGACAATAATGCACGAGCACATCCAAAGACTCATAGGCTAATCGCTCATCCAACAAGACACTCAAGGAAAAGAAGATGAGACAAACTAATGAATTAAATTCTCTTTGACTATTCCAGGATATTCTTGTGTATGACATCTCTGTAAAGTTCTCTGTAAAATGATAAGTATTTCAGTCTTGTTATTACTTTTTAAGCCTACTACCAACTTCTTTTTATATATATTTTTTTATGAACAGTCTATTGCTAATTTTCATTTCACTGATAACCCTTGTCACACATAATCCCTTTAAGTGAAAAAAAATTAAATAAATAAAAGAATGAATTGGTACATTGCAATAGCTGTACCTTTATGTTCCACTCTTCGGTGCATATATAAGGTAAAATTAGCCCACCCCATTTTAAAATCCTGGGTTCATCCTTGGTTGTGTGTCACGTCAGCAATTTAATAGGCTTTTTGACATAATCAAACAATAGGGAGCAACTTGAAAGACGAAGGTTAATTTGGAGGACTATCAATCCCTGATAGAAAAAATAAAAAAATAAAAAATATATATAAAAAAAAACCTTAAGAGCAAAAGATGATAGTTCATAAATCTCATGGATGTTTTGTGATTTAAAAAAAAAAAAAATCTAACTTAATTAGTACATAAAAGAAGTTATATGGGTCTCAAACATCATGCGTGTGAAAAATCACTCGAATATGAAAGTATTTAACCACTAAATTCAATGGTTGTGTTTCCCTCTTTTCGGCCAAAGAGGCCGACGGAAGGAACTTTTGGTCCTTCTTCTTTTGAGTGTGGGGCGTGCCACCACCGGTCGATATTTCTCTCAAACTTCAACACCCGGGCACCATTTTTCTAAAACTCCAAGCCCGGCTGCTAAGCTCCAACACCCTAGGCCACAACTCCTTTTGATTCTAGCCGCTCCAAGCCCTGCCGCTCCTCAGGCTGTGATTCTGCTGGGCATGGGCCAACCAGCCGGCCGCTGCTTCTTTCGATTCCGGCTGTAATCCTTAGAGCCCGGCTACTATTCTTCACGCCTGGCTGTTTGTGTTTTCGAAAGGTGCCCAAGTTGGGTGAATTTTCACCACCCCCAAACAGGTTGTCATTTTAATATTTTCTTGAAATAACTTGTTTGCCTATTTTGTTCCTCAACTTGATGCATTAATGATTTCCGACTTGTCTAAATTTTTACATTAATAACTTATAAATGAAAGCTTAAAAAATAAACAGTAAAATTCATAATGAACCCACACAATGTCCCTCGATAGAAAAGGACTATTAGCATTATTATTTGGGAGCATTTTTGCTCACCACCCTTAACTAGAGGTGTACCCTCACCACCACCTCCAAAGGGTGACACCTGTCCTATTATTAACCTTAGTTAACTTTTTATGTGAAAATCTTAAAAAACAAATAAATAAGGGGCCCACAGCCTTCTCTCCCCTTCCTTCCTCCTTTTCCCCTTCCTTTTTTTTCTTTTCTTTCTTTCAGCCTCTCCCGACCCATTCTCTCTTCCTTCCTCCTTTTCCCCTTCATCTTTTTTTTCTTTTCTTTCTTTCAGCCTCTCCCGACCCATTCTCCAATGGCTGCTACTTCTCTCCCCTTCCCCCTCCTCTTCCTCTTCACATTCTTCAAATTTTCAGCTTCGCAAACCGCCGATCAAACACTCAAGACCTTCCTTTTCCGAGTAGACAGCCACTCCAAGCCGTCGATTTTCCCGACCCATTATCATTGGTACGCATCGGAGTTCGCCGACCCACCTCAGATCCTCCACGTAAACGACACCGTCTTCCATGGCTTCTCCGCATCACTCACCCCTGACCAAGTCGCCTCCATCTCTAGCCACCCTTTAGTCCTCGCCGTGATTGAAGAATGTGAAGAGGAAGAGGAGGGGAAGGGGAGAGAAGTAGCGGCCATTGGAGAATGGGTCGGGAGAGGCTGAAAGAAAGAAAAGAAAAAAAAGATGAAGGGGAAAAGGAGGAAGGAAGAGAGAATGGGTCGGGAGAGGCTGAAAGAAAGAAAAGAAAAAAAAAGGAAGGGGAAAAGGAGGAAGGAAGGGGAGAGAAGGCTGTGGGCCCCTTATTTATTTGTTTTTTAAGATTTCCACATAAAAAGTTAACTAAGGTTAATAATAGGACAGGTGTCACCCTTTGGAGGTGATGGTGAGGGTACACCTCTAGTTAAGGGTGGTGAGCAAAAATGCTCCCTTATTATTTTGGTGCGTATACTGTTTGGCCTGACAATTGATTACTTTACAATTTACATGGGTGATTGGAGATTGTTAGTATTGCTGAAAACAATAGATACTGTTTGTCTCTCCGATTCCGGTTGCTTAGGCAACAACCATATTTTTATCACTCTTCTATTATATTATATATAATATATAAAATTTGTAATAAACAACTTAGAATTTAAGTTATCTAAAACAAATTAGACATGACTCAATTAGAAATATTTAGCTCTAAACATGTAAGTATTGAATGCTTTGGTGTTTTATATACTTGTATTTTCTACTTTCGGCCCCCCCCAACTTTACAATTCTAGCTCTGCCCCTGGGCAACAAGGTTATAAGGTTTCATGCCGTTAGTCTTTGGTCACACATTTGTTTTATATTCTAGCTAGATTAATTAATTTTAATTTCTTCCTCTAATCTTGTAATAATATTAATGCATGTGCTGATGGGAGCTAGCAGACATGTTCAACAAATTCAAGGACGAGGACGGGAAGTTTGAGGAGACACTTGTGAGTGATGTAGTAGGGCTACTAAGCTTGTACGAAGCCACACATCTTAGGATGCATGGAGAGGATTTACTAGATGAGGCGCTTGCCTTCACCACCACGAACGCAGCGTTTAAGCCCCTCACTTGCGAAACAAGTAACTCATGCCTTGTACCAACCATTCTGGAAGGGCTTCACAAGGCTGGAAGCAAGGATTTACTTGTCCATCTATGAGGAGGAAGGCCACTCACAAAATGAAACTCTCCTAACTTTGGCAAAGCTGGATTTTAACCTAGTGCAGCAAGTCCATCAGAAAGAACTAAGTGAAATTACAAGGTTAATTAACTACATTAATTGAAATGCTAATTAACTAATTGATATTTATTCAGGGGGTGGAAGGACATGGACTTTGTAAACAAGCTGCCCTTTGCAAGAGACAGAATAGTTGAGAGCTACTTTTGGGCTTTGGGAGTCTACTTTGAGCCTGAATATTACTTTGCTAGGATGATATTGGCCAAAGTTATTGCTTTGATGATGACATCTATGATGTGTATGGCACAGCTGATGAACTAGAGCTCTTTGCTGAAGCTGTGGAAAGGTTTATTGAAATCCATATAAACCGAATTAATTTTTTTTAAATTTAATTATTGCAAGAAGTTTTAGCTAAATACTGAATAATGATCATCAGTTTGACACAAGTCTTATATTAACTTATTTTAATCATCAGGTGGGACATCTTAGCCATGGACAACCTGCCAGAGTATATGAAATTTTGTTATCAAGCAATGTTTGATTTCTACACTGAAATTGAAGAAAAGTTTGGAGAAGAGGGAGATTTATATCACAGTCACTATCCTATGCTAGAGAAGCAGTAAGCCTCATTAATATGTTTTAAGCTAGCCACGATTAACATCATTACATGGCCAGAAATTAATCTTTTAGTTAATTAATTTCTTTTTCTAGTATATATGATAAATTCTGAGCCAAATATGTACAAAGAATTCCTTCCTACAGTCTTCCAAACTTGGACCTAAATAACAGTTTTTTTAATTTAAAAAAAATATATCATTTAGGCTTATAAACCGGCTCGATCCAAACTGCCATATTGTTTCTAGATTGGTTTCTCTAACTTGTATTTATATATAGAAAGTTTCTATTGAGGGACACTCTTGTAGGACCCATCACACATTATATTTCAATGATCCGAATTAATTAATTTTTAGATATTTTCTCAAAGATCATCTATGAAATCATTTGAATATTCCCACCTGATAATTAAAAACTAAGTTACATATAAAGATTGTGTCTTGATTTCACAGACGAAATTTCAAGTTCGAAGTTACTTGAATGAAGTCAAATGGCTCTACCAGAAGTACACACCAACAATGGACGAATATTTGTCAATAGCGCTTGGTACATCCTACTTCATGCTAGCAACCACTTCCCTTGTTGGAATGGGAGACATTGTCACAAGATCGAGACTCCTTCGAATGGATTAGTAATGAACCTAACATTGTAAACGCTTTATTAGTACTTTGCAGACTCATGGGTGACATGAGGTCCCACAAGGTACGTTTATTCATATAGATGTAGTTATGGGTATTATGCAGTTATGGTATTATGCTTTGAGCAATATTGTTTGTACTATATTTACTGATTACAATACTGACTACGTACATATACTTTAATAGAGATGGTCATGATCCACATATATTTTCGTAGAATGTGATACAAAATAGCAGCACTCTTATACTCTGTGTATGTACTCATAGAATAACTCTTTTTAACCTTACCAGTCATATGTCGTTATATGTAGCTTGAGCAAGAAAGAGGACATATTCCCTTAGTTGTGGAGAGCTACATGAAAGAGGGGTGGTGCTAGAGGCACCAACTTTGGGCACCAACTTGGGCAACAACTCTCTAATAGAGGTGGAGCCCGCCAATACAATGGGTTTCACGTTCTATTAGAGAGTTGGTGCCCAAGTTGGTGCCCAAAGTTGGTGCCTCAAGCATTTTCCGAAAGAAAATGGTGCCCCAGAAGAAGAAACAACAATGAACGATGCTCGAATAGCTATTGATACTATCAGTAAAAAAAAAATTGGGACTTTAGATCCTGGTTCAAAAATCTTGTTTGCTACTATAGATTTTGTATGGATATTTACTTTTACTAATCTTAGTGCATTGACTTTTATTTCTCATTTTTTATGTCTATCTTAGAGTAAGCTTATTTGAAAGATCACTCAATTGAAGTTCTATGTATATACGAATATAAAAAGCATCGTTTTGGTGGATCGACTTAAACTACGTTTGACCAAATTTAAGTATTGAATAAGACTGGTTCGAGTAAGACTATAGCCGCGCGGCTATACTCTATTTTTTTCTTTTAAAAAAAATAGTATAGCTGAGCAGCTATACTCTGTATATATATATATATAGAAATTATCTTATGCAGACATCCGGACATTATTATCGTGCGGACGCCTTGTATTTTGTACTACCCATCTCTGTTTTCCTGCCTGTTTACAATAGGATCCACACAATAATAACGTGCAGACATCCGGATAAGAGAATATATATATATATATATATATTGGGATCCTTTTTTTCTTTTAAATTTTTTCCCCGATTTTCATTTATCGATAAGAGTAATTTAGAGCATTATCCATTACTATTGGGCCATTACCCGAGTCTCTATTGATTTACTGTGAAATTTCCACACCAAAAAAAGAAGAAGAAACAATTGAACTCCCATATTGATTTACTGTGAAACTAGCAAATTAATCTATATATATAAAGCAAAAGGCAGAAAATGGTAAAACATTCAAAATACTAGAAAATGCCCTTGGTTAATGCAAACATTAAGAATTGAAATTATTAATTAAATGAGGATAATATGGTAAATTCACACTTTTTCATATTAAAAAAAATAAAAATAAAAATAAAAATCAGATAATGGATCATATTTTTATGGAATACAACTACCCATTATCTTTTTTAATTCTAAAATAAATTTAAATTTTTTATAAAAAAAAAAAGCCTCATGCAAGCACGGAAGCGCATGCGGAAAGGCTAATATCTATAAAGTATAAACTAATGCAACTAGGAGGGTCCTTTTGTCTTAATTTTTTTTTTATATTAAATAGTATAGCCGGGCGGCTATACCATTTAAATATAAGGTATTTAAAGTGTATAGCCGCATGGCTATACTTATTTTGACACACTAGGAGGTTTTTTTTTTTTTTTAATTAGTATAGCCAGGCGGCTATACTTGGTTTTTTTTTCTATTTTTTTATAATTGTATAGCCGCTCGGCTATACTACTGTTTTTTATTATTAAAAAATAGTATAGCCGCTCAGTTATACGCTTTAAGTATATTATATTTAAAAGGAGCATAGCCGCACGGCTATACCATTTATTAAAAAATAAAAATAAAAGAACAATACCCTTCTAGTTGCATTAGTTTATACTTTATAGATATTGCTAGTTTCGACATCTCCAAAGCAGATATTGAAGAGAGAAATTTCACAGTAAATCAATTTGAGAGAGAAATTTGACACTAAATCAATTTGAGAGTTGAATTCGTATGCTATACTATTTAATTATAATAGTATTTTATATGTTGAAGGATGCATTCATATGTTAAAGACGTGTAGAGAAGCATTTTGTATTTGATACAGCACGTAGGATTTTAGGACATGGCATGATGCTTTTGCTTATGCTTCAGTTTTCAAACAACACTTTACATGAAGAATACTACATTCTCTCTTACTACTATACCCATAAATCTTTGTTTGAAATTTCAAATTCTATAAAATAAAATAAAAACATGTGTATTAGACATGAAACCTACCTACATACATATATTATACATTTGCTTTTAAAAAAAATATGTATTTTCTAAACTACTCTTATCACTAAATGAATTTCAAGAAAACAAATTTAAAAATAAAGAACCCAGTATAGCTGCACCGCTATACTATTTATTAGAAAAAATTAGAAGCCAGTATAGCTGCATCGCTATACTAATTAATTATATTATCGGCTATACTAACTAATTATATTATATTTAAAGAGTATAGATGGGTGGCTATACTCTTTATTAAAACAAGTTTAAAAAACTTCAGTTTAGAGACAATTGGGCCTTATTACATTATACTAAGGGTGGGCACGGTCCGGTTCGATCTGGTTTTCACCTCAAACTGGAACTGGAATTGATACTATTTAATCGGTTTGATTCGGTCTGATTTTAGTGAATTTTTTTTTTGAAACTGACTAGTCCGATTTGAACCGATTCTGATCCAATTTTGGACCAGAATTTTTTTTTTTTGAAACTTTTTATTTATTTATACAAATTCAAACTAAAATTTAATTTTTTTTTGGACTTGAAAATTAACAAATGATCAAATTTCATAAAAAAGAGAGATGTTTTGAAGTTGGGCTTGGGGAAATATTAGTTATTAGATTAAAAATGTAGCATTAGAGTTAATATAATTTTGTAAAAAAAAAAAATTATACACAACCGGTCCGGTTTGGTGGTGTGAAAAACCTTCGAAACCAGTTGGAATCAGTCTTGTCCAGTTCGATGCTGATTTGTTGACTTTTTTAGTCAATTGATTTTTTTTCGGTTTTTTTCATCCAGTCCGATTTGGTGTTCCGGTTTTCCAGTCCTGATGCCCTAGTCCACAACCCTTATTGGTGCACCACACAATAGCCGAGAGACTAGTCCAATTTAATTGGAATAGTCATAGCAAGCCGGTCCTCCAAACAAAGCATACGTACGTAAAAAAATCCCACAAAATGCATTACGTATTGTTCCGAACCTTTGGTAGGTAAAAAGTTTTGTTTCAGTGGCAATATTGAGACCGCATTTTATAAACCGCCTCTACCACCACCTCTTTCACCACCACCACCATTACCACCACATGATTAGTGCATAACACTTTCAATATCATGTCTATTTTAATTATTATTCACATTTGCAACAGTTTTATATTAAAATTTACCAAACAGTTTTGACACTACTTTTTATACTAAGAGCACTTAAAAAAAATTATTTACCAAACATGAAGGTGCTTTTCTTTACAGCTAATTTTTTTCAAAGCACAATATAAGCAACTTTCTTTTAAAAGTAACAGCAAATAATATGATAATTAGAAGTGGACAGTATGAGAAAGGCCCAATAGTTTTTCTTAATTTTCCATCCCAACTCTAACAAACAAACGTGTGATTTTGAGACTTGCCTTTCAGAGACAAATTTGACCATTCGGTAATAACAAGAAAATGATTTTTTTTTTTTTTTTTCTGGATCAAATTTGAATCACGCCAACGGTCAAAAGGATTGAGCTCGCCATCGCCATTCAGAACAACACATAACATTTCCCATCCCGGGCTCTGTTGATTAATCTCAGCCGTCCATGCAGAAACGACGTCGTTCGGTTCGCAGCCGTGAAAGCTGAAACATCCTACAATTCCTTCCCAAATAGCCAAATAGAAGAGGATGGAGGATTGATGATAGAAGCCCATTCGTCTGAGCCATTTGGAGCTTTCTTAGCGTGACACAAGGAGGTTGAAGATGACAAAGAATATGGTTTTGAAGAAAAGCAACGATCACTGGGCTTTTCTGGTAAAGATTTCATCTTTCTTGAACTTGTTCTCTTCTTCTCTGTCGGTATTAATGGTTTTTCTGGTTTAGGAATTTGGGTTCTTGTGTTTTTAAGCTTAGGTTTTATTTGTCTTTGTTTAATTTTTCTTCCCAAATGATAATGGATTTATTGAATTTAGTAATCTGGTTTGTTTGAAATGTTGGTCCTCTTCTTGGGGTTCTTGAATATGAATATGATATCTTTAGTGTCATTTCTGGGTTCATTTGAGTTTATCATTGTTTTCATTTTCTGGGATTTTGGATTTTTGGATTTTTTTGGGCTTTAGTATTTACTTATTTATTTCCAAATTTTCATATTGGATGTTGCATTCTTTATTAGTGTTCATGTTTACCCTTCTATATCTATTTCTTATTCTGTATTTTGCTAGCAACTTATCTTAATCAACTCTGAAGGTGCATCTTCTGATTATGCTTGCTTTGATTTAGCTATTCATAGTTTTCTTTCTGCATCTATGCTCGGCTATCAATTCAGAGTTGATTTCGTTCTGGTTCTCTGTTTACAAATGTGGGAATAGAAAAGGATTTAGCGTTTTAAATCTCTATAACCCCATTATTATGTCAAGAATCAAGATAAACTTGCAATCTCTTCAATTTCTTGCCATTTTTCTGGGCCTCGAGTTTACTTGATATTTACTTCTTCTTTTGTCTGATTGATACAGGAAGAAATTGAAGCTCCTATGTGGGTGGATCTTACATTAGAATCCAACTCAAACAACCAACATATGTAGGTTCTAGTATACTCAGCCCACACATTTTTTTTCCTTTTTAACGAAAGAAATGGTTTCCAGGATCTTATAATTTATAACCTATGTATGCCATGCCAATTTTAATTCTTCTTTTTTGAATATGTTGCAGTGATGATGAGTGGTTTTACAGAAGCCACCTGTAAGTATCCTTTGCCCCTTTGATTATGTGGTCTTCTCTATTTTGGTTTTGGAATTCATGTCTTTGAATACGGATGCTGAGTTATAGTAATTTGATGAATTATTAGGTTCCACCAATGCTCTTCTCGCCAGTTGAAGGCTGCATTTTCCAATTCTGGTGAGGATAGTATGGCCTTAAACTATGACTTAGAGGGACCATCTTCGCCAAAACTTCCCTCTTCTGTCTCTAAGTCAAGAGGCAAAGACTTTGTAAACAAGAAATGGATAGGGGAAAACCAGGATTTTTCATTAGATAAGCGGAACCCGGAAAAAGTTCTGAGTGGGACATCTTCCTGCGGGAATTCAGGGTCCAGTGATGAGATGAAACCCAAATCAAGCTTTATACATTTGAAAGGAACATCGAGTTCCAAATCAAGTTCAGTTTGTAAAAGCAGTTTCTTTGGAAATCCCATACCCAATTGCTCTAAGCCAATATCTTCTTGTGAGGATCCAACATGTACTCTGAGTTCTATGACAAACAGGGCAGATGAAAGCAGTACAACAAGCACCATTACATCTGAGAGTGGCCAGCAGAAACAACAGAAGTTTATGGAGAAATCAAATCAAGCGTTGAGTCAAGCAAATGGGCTATTGTCAGTCATAAAGGCTCGTCTGAGGAAAAGCGGTGTTACAAGGCCAGCATCCAGAGTGGAGATTAATGGTGATAGAAGGCAATCAAGAGGCCGTAAATCTTCATCCAGCAAGTCTAGTGTGGGATCATCTTCAAATCCTTGTAATGATGGCAGGACCTCAGCATCTACGTCAATACAGTACAAAGAAAGAACCCCAGATAGCAGAAATGTGGCAAGAATGACTCATGCATCCAATAACAGAATAAAATCTTCTAAAGTATCCAAGACAACTCATAAGATTGATCGAGGGACTACAAAGTACAGAATGGCACCTAATGTTGCAAAGCCAGTCCACCTGGAAGCTGCAAAACCGAAGGTGTGAGTTGTACTAATCTGAAACACAGACAGTGAAGATTTTCGTGTTTTCTTAAGTTGAAAAATTCTAAGCCATGGTTCACTTAAAGATGACGTACAGATATCTGAAATAGGTTCCCACTTGTGTAAGAGACTAGTCTAACTAACCTTACTATACATGTTGGAGCATAGAAGTATATTGTAGCTTAGCTTCTAGGTCTATTAGAATATTTAGTTAATAGGTGTGTGAACTAGTTTCCTAAACTTATTGATTAGGTTGTTGTTCAGTTTCCCATTAAGTCCAGGACTGCAATCGATCTAAACTCTTCTAGGGCTGAGATTAATGTATCTCATTCTCTCCCTATTTTCTCAGCATGCTATCAAAGCATCAGTTCTGAGATGTGGTCTTCTTAAAGAGATCCGTTTAATGGCTTCACCACATCTTTTCATTTTGTTCTCTAGAGGGTTTCTTTTTTCTTTTTTGGGTTCATTGTTTCTCTTGTTGGTTTCATTGTCATTTGTCATCATCTTTTACTGTCATATGCTTGGTTTATGCATTATCGTCTTCGACATCTTCACTAATTGTCAAAAAGATTTTATTCTTTCTGTCTTTCCAATCATGGTCCTCACAAGAAATTCATTCTCCCTTGCAATCAGATCTTGTTGCTTTTTGTTCTTGGTGTTTTAGCACATGTCTCAATTTAGTTGTGGGTGTTCAAAATATCCTCATCAAAGCTACTCTCTTGGTTTTGTTTGGCTGCAAGGTTATTCAAGGGTGATCCTTAACTGATTGTTGGTTACTCATATTTTGACTTTGACTGCTGAAATTAACTGCTGTTCAAGGTTTTCTTATTAATACTGGTGTTCAAATTTGTGTAATCCAGATACTGGCAGAAAAAAAGGGGTAATCTAGTTTTCTAAACTGAGTGATGTTATTAAACCCAATCTCCTCCCCTCTCCCTCCAACCCCCCACCCCCTGAAAAAAAAGCTTCAGAAGAGCATTTTTAGGGCCCCTGTATTTGCTCATGGTTCAGTTGCAATTTATTTGTAATTCCTACTGATTTTGATCTTGCTTCATAATATGTAGTGATGGACCACAAGATTAATATTAACATGAATCATACTGATTGTGTAGGCTCAATATCAAACTTTCAGAAGGAAACCTTTGGAGCCAGTTGGAGTTCATGAAAAGAAGTCAATTACTACTACTGTAAAATCTAAGGAGAAAGCAGTAGTTGGTAGATCTAACAGATTGGCTGCCTCTGGAAAAGAGAATGTGAAAAGGAGAATCGTTGGGATTCAGAAAGGCAATAGCAAAGACATTGCTGCTGTAACCATGGTTTGGAGTCCGAAAGGGACTAAAGAGAGCATTCTGCAGAGGAATGACAGAACAGGACTGGCTGGAAAGGTACATATAAGTTAATAGTCAATTGATTGGTTCCTTGTTATCTTTTTTCCTTTGTCGAAAAGGAAAAAAAGTTTCAGCTTTCTCTGTACATATAGCCACCAGAGTAAAAGCAACTCTTTTGACTTTCAGTGTTCAAAAAATAAGTCGATTTTCAGCTCTCCAAGGAGATAAGCTAGTATGGCAAGTAATTGATTTGTCAACCTTGATTTGACAATAAGTAGCATATAGAAAGGTGTTGAACTGCTGAGAGAATTCAGATGATGAGTAGCCTAACAGGATGATAATGCACTAATATAGGGAAACATATCTCGTCGAAACTCTCTTTCCTTAAGACAATTTCTACTAAAAATAAGAGTTGAAAAGATTATTCTTTCATGTCCTAGGTTGAATTGGCCAATGAACATGTTAAGTGGTATGTCAGATGAGGCAGTGTTTCTGACATTAAGTGTTGTGTCAGAGTGGAGGGATTTTGGAGATTTATTGTTGTTTCTACAGCTGAAACTATACATTTCATTAGGGCAAACCTTGTCTAGTGGAGGTTGAAGTGGTGTTGTAGACAGTTAGTGTTTGGGGTCTCTCATTTTATTTCCTTTTAATGGGATTGAAGGATAGATATTGTAGCTTTTGAGAAGATTGAGAAAACTATTTCTATCCCATTTTTCTTCCCAACTTGAAAGTAGCAAAACAGCAAAACAAGTTTTAGAACTGATGGGTACTTGATACTAAACAATCTCTTTCCAATACCTTAGAGATTCCAAAGCCGGGTTTTGAAGGTCCAACTCCTTCCCAACATGGAAGTATCCACAGTTTCCTCCTCTCTATATTTACCATCCTTACTATGTATTTTCAGTTAGACAAACCTCATTGGACTTTTGTATGTGCTACAATATAGATTGAGCATCATGTCTTGGGCAGTAGATTTCTCTAATTATATTTATGTTCCATAATCACAATATGATGTCCCTTTAGTTATCTTAGTGTATTGCTGATGAATTGCAGGTTCATAATTCTGTTAGGGGATTCTGTACTAATTTTAAGACATTTTCACTTAAAATCTTAAGTTGTTGAACTTCTTTTGAGCAGGAAAAATTCAGTGGTCAGAGCCCTTTTGTAAGCGTGAAGGACGTTCCCAAGAGGCCCCATTTCAGATGAGAGACCAGTGCAGCCTAACGGACCTGTATGTATAGTGTTAAACCTAACATCATTTCTAACACTGGAGGAAACAGAGTGAAACAAAGTTTTGCCCCCACTTATTTTTCAAGATTTTGGCTGTACGTTTTGGTTCTTATGGAATTAAACTTTGTAGACAATTTCTCTTACTGGGAGAATCCTTCAGTATTTCTATGAAATTTCTTCTGATTGCCGTTATTGGTTTTCTTATGTGCACAGCTTTGAGGCGTTCCATATTTTTGCCCCCGTTGTGATATTTTTTTTTTTTTTGTTTTGTTTTGTTTTGTTTTGTTTTTGGGAGTGGCGCTAACCACAAGGGTATTATTGAAAGAGTATTGACTGAAACAAATTTAGCAATTAAACGATTTCCATCAGAACTTAAGAACCCTAATTTCGGAAACCCGCTGAAAAAAATTATGGTAACCTCAATACACCCAAAAAAAATTTAAGCTGCCTCACATCATGTATCACTCAAACCCAATTAGTACAGTCACAAGATCAACAGAAGTGGGCATCCACTCTTCCAACAATCAAATTACATTCTACAATTGCACCTCACCGCTAGGAACATGGTCAAACTGCTTGACCGTAGACTTCAAGCATAAGCTTCTATTAAAGGATTGTCTTCGTCCCAGCTCTGTACTATTTAGCTCCTATGACTTTATGTATGTCATTATGCACCAGAATGGAGATACATGAGGTGGAGACCAGGACACCAAGTTGGCCTACCTTGTCAAAGCAACGGGTTAGCTTAACTGATTTTTACCTTCTTAGATTGCCATAGTTTCTTGTGACCTACAAAACAGGAAGAAGGAAAAAGTCAGGACCAGTTACAAATCTCACAAGAATAAAAACTAGAATTGTTCTGAACTACCCAAACTGGCAGTAGTATATTTCACAATGATTTTTAACAATACAGGTAAATAAATAGAAGAAAGAAAGAACTACCCGAGGCACAGGTTTATTAAATCTCTTTGTCAGATCCTCATCATCGTCATCTTCATCATCTTTGTTCATAAACATTCGGTTAATTGCAGAGTTATCAGATTTCTTTCCACGCTTAGAGGGTTGTGTAGAGCCTCTACCTCTCCCCCTTGGAGCAGCCCTTTTCCGTCCTCTACTCTTAAGACTTTCATCATTTTCCTTCAACAATAGAAACAACATTGTCTTATCAAAAGAATATTATAAACCACATTGATTCTGTTGATGGAACGTGTACGTGCAAAAATATATAATGGCTCATTCAAGGCAAAAGGGGGTAGTGTGCTGCTGGACTTGGAAAACATCATATGAAAGAGACTGTTCCACAGTAAATTGGCAGTATAACATAGAAAAGAACAGCATGTTCAACTTTTCTTTAGCTACCACTGATTTAATGGCAAAATCCAGTTGAGCAGGAAGGTAATCCATACCGAACTGTTATCCACCTCATCATTTCCAAATTTCCCTGACTCTTCACTTGAAGGAGAATCCACATCATCCCCATCATTGGCAATACTTCGGACAGCAGCAGTTGCAGCAACTGATGCAGATCTGCAGTAACTATATTAGGTAAGACACTTGACTACGTGGGAACATGAATGTCTCAACATATTAGCAGACTTCAACTGCATGCAGTTAACTACTTAGAATACTCCTCTAACTCAAGTCTTCAACCAGAGTTGATTTCTTAGTAAGAAGAGGGCATTAGGTGTGTTCTCGGGATTTGATATTAGTTCTTTTTCATCTCAACTGCTTCTTTTTGTTTTCTACTTGCTTTTTGTGCTAAGACATTAATGTTGAAAACCAGTGAGAATAATAACACATACCACAACTCACACACGCAGACAGAGACAGAGACAAGACAGAGAAAGGTGGGAGGATCAGATTTTACTGCTAATCTGTTCCTACATATGTTTCTTGCTTACACCTATAAAGCTAATGAATTTTGTGAGTTATTTACACTAACACCCCCCTCAGGTTTTTCATTTTTCACATAACACCCTGAGGTCCTATAAATTACATAAACACCCCCTCAGGTTTCAAAATGGTTTCACATGACTCCTTAAATTAAAAAATTGTAAAAAAAAATTTAAAACAAAAAAAACCTAAAAATGGATGGAAAAGGACTTCTGCAAATACTAAATACCCTTCATGGTATTAGAATATTTTTTAATTTTATTATAAAAATAAAAAGAGGACGCCTCCATCTCATTTAACTCTGCATCTTCTAAGAGATTTAGAAGATCTGGAGGAGATGAAGCATTTTTTTTCTTGGTATGGGATGTGTATGATGCATCTGATTTGTAGGATTTTTTTCTTTATTTTTATTTTTATTGTAATAATGAGTAGGAATTAATATTCTAATACCATGAAGCGTATTTTAGTATTTGCAGAAGTCCTTTACCATCAATTTTTAGGTTTTTTTGAATTTATGGACTTATGTGAAACCATTTTGAAACCTAAGGGGGTGTTTGTGTAATTTCTAGGACCTCAGGGAGTATGTGAAAACACGAAAAACCTCAGGGGGTGTTGGTGTAAATAACTCTGAATTTTATTTATAATTTACATTTTAAAATGAAGGGGCCTCTCAATTGATTAAACATTTCCTCAAACTTGGGTCAAAGAAAAACCTCTGAGACTGCCGGAATCCAAGAGATGCATCGAGAGTCGTCTGCTTCAAGTTACTGGAGCCCCTACCCCTACCCCTTCCCCTTCCTCTTGTAGAAGTTTTACCTTTGCCAACTTCTGAAGAAGACGGCTTGGATGGGCCCTTGCGGCCTCTGGAAGTGGATTTTAAGCCCGTCATCTGTGTTGTATCTTCATCATCACTGAAGGAAACTGCACTTGCAGTTCCTACAGCACTTGTACTTCTGAAATCCTACATGAAGAACGGAAGCTTAAAATGTAGATATTCGGCACAGTATGAACCCAAAAGATTCTAAAGTGGAAGCCACATGGGATAACTGATGTGATTCACAGAAGCAGACTAAAATCAGAATTACCTCCCAAGATGGAGCAGTTGAGGTGAATGGAGAATTATTCTTAGAGTGTGCAGACCTTTCCTTGACACGTTCCTGCACATGTAAATGATATAATATAAATTATGGTCAATGTCAATTGGAAGTAACCCCTCCTTAATTGCCCTTGTGATGCTTAGGCCACAACAGGTTGACAGAAGAATGTATTGTTCGTCTTCTCATCTATAAACTCCTTCTTTTACCGAACCTAGAAACCCCAAATTCCCAGACTTTTATGTTTATTTTCTTTTATATTGAAAATAGTTCCTTTTATTACCAATAAATTCCCAACCTTTTGAATCGCGTATATATGTTTTTCCCACATCTAACAACTAAAGCCATAGACCTAAATGACGTTAGTGTAAGAGGTCTCAAGAGACTAAATGGAGTCTGCTATGCATTTTGGAACTACTGCCTCATTTCAACCCCAATGACAATCCCTAAGGACCCAACATAATTGTCCATGAAACTCTGACTAGAACAGGTATTACTTTACCACTAACTTGATGATAGAAAAATATATAAAAAGTAGTTATTCTTGCCTGCAAGCACTCTCCAACTTTAAGGACCAAATCTTGCTCTTTAAATGTCACAGTGTCTGGATCCTTAGAAATTTTGTTCTGTAGAATTATAAAAGTGAATTATCATTAGCAAAATCCAAAAGAAAATAAGTATATGACATTTTAAACATAGCAGGAAGTAATCATTTGAAAACAAAAGGAAAAGATCACTCGATCTACACAAGCTAGGTTTAAAATGTACTTACTCGAGTTTCTTCAAGATTGTATTTCAGGCAAGAATAGAAAGCCATCTTGTCATCCTTACTAACAAAATTATGTAATGCAACATCCAAATCATTGACAGGAAGGATCTCCATTTTCTGCATGATTAAATATCACCATGAGGGTTTTAACTTTTAACCTTAAAATAAAATGTACATGCTATAAGTAATTCCATTATCATTTTCAATATTTGTTACATGACTTCCATATTACCAGTAATCCAAAACGGAAATCATATTTGGGAATTACTAAATCCTTGCTTATGCAAGCAAAAAAGAGAAAGGAGCCATGCTTATGAAACTTGCAGCAATGCCTTAGAATTTGGTGGTTGCTATTTGCAAATCACATTCTGTTTTTCACTGAAAATGTTTGCCAGAAGTCAGTTAAAATGTATGTTTCTGAGCAACCTGTGGAACTGTTTATTTTCAAGAAACTAACAAACTCTATTATGTATATAAACAATCTAGTGTTCCACTGGGTGAGATGTACAAGATGACATGATATACGGAATACATGCAGTGAAAAGGAAAGGAGGAAGACGACGGCTCATACCAGATTGTTTTCGGCAACTAAAGCCTCTATGTTTTGCTGATTTAATTCTTCTGGGCGAAGCCGTTCAGAATCATCAATTTTAGCTACAATACAAAGATCAGAATTACGTAATCGAATCTGTCAAATATATGAATGCTAAACATTTAATGGACATCAGCAGCAAAATTCTGATAGTAAGGAAATCCCTAGGTAAAAGATTCTACTGTCGAAGTGATACGAACACCAGAATCATAGCAACCCCAAAAAAAAAAAATCAAAACATTGAAATTCAACCACAAAGTACATAGCAAGGTCCAACTCCAATTGGAGTGCTCTGGTGCCCACACGTTCGGGTACCAGAAAATTTTATTGCTCCGAATGATTCTATCATTGGCTGCTGATCATCATCATTTAAGTCTAATGCTAATAACTTACCTGTTTCTCCATCTCTTTTAGTTGACTGAACTTTTCTTCGGAATTATAACATTACTTGGGGAAAAACAAAAATAGATAGCGTTCCACCTGATATGTATAATGTGAAATTCTGTTCAAAATCATATCAAGTTTCAATTTAAATATTAAATCTATTCAATATGTTAATAATGTAAACTTTCTTCCGTGGGGGGAAGAGAGGCATCTTTACACTAGTTCTTTTATATGGATGAGATTCTTCATTTGCACCAGTCAGAAAAAAGCTGAGTAAGATGGAATCCAATTCCCTGAATATTCAACCCAGGCGTTCATCAAACAGTACTTAGATGATGCCTTACACGTACAAACTCGCAGTAGCAGCAGCCTCGTCTATAGAATCACAGTTTAAAAAAGAAAAGAGCAGAGCGCATGGAAACAATTGATTTTGAGCACCTTTTCGACTTAAAGGCTTGAAACAACCACCATCCCACCTCCTTCTTCCCTTTGAAAACAAATTAAAAACCATACAAAAGAAACGTTCGTCAAACAGTACTTGGATGATGCCTTACAAGTACAAGCTCACACTAGCAGCGGTCTCATCTATAGAATCACAGTTTTATAAAAAGAAAAGGGCAGAGCGCATGGAAACAATGACTTTGAGCACCTTTTCGACTTAGAGGCTTGAAACGACCACCATCCCACCCCTTTCGTCCCTTTAGACACAAATTAAAAACCATACAAAAGATTTTCACCAATTTAAACAATTTTGAAGAGTTGTCCTGAACAAATAAAGTAATGGACCAACCAACAAGCTTTGTAAGGTAGAAAGTAAGTAATTTAAGCAAAAAATTTAGCATCAGGTACAAATAAGAGTACAGGATATGAATGGAACTTCTCTAACATGGACAGAATTCTTTACAGTTCTATCAAATTTTATTACCATCACTTTGCTTTGACATATAACATAACAAAACTGTAGCATTAGTAAGCGAAAGACTTTAGACTGTTGACAAAACTAAGATTTAACTATTGGGATTGTGTTATATAATCGACCAATCAAGTCAATATGAAGAAAATCAATTGATGGAATTGAAAAGATGGTATAAAGTAAAAAAATCAACCAAGTCAAAATCTACTAGTGTGGTGAGTACCTTCGCTCCGGCCCTTTGTTGAAGCCTTTGAAAATATAAGAATGTCTTGTGGGTTTGCAACCTTAAAGTCATTAGAATAACAGTAATTTATTTTTCAAATGTGATACTCATAAAAATCAGCACTAGATTACTGATCTAGGATTAGTGGAGTGAAGTACCTTCCCCACATACTTCTGTCCAAATCTTTGAGGATTTATTGTCATAAACCCAGAATAGTCTACCTGCCAAATGAATGAGAAAAGTTAAATGGTCACTCTGGAAGGGGGTCAAGGACACATGAAAAAAATTATTTTTAAAAAAGATCCATATGCATGCAAATAATTTGTAAATTCGAAGGCAAGACAAGGGACAGGAAGAAAACTAAGAGAGAGACGGGGATGCAGATATGAAGATCACCATCCGTCTTAAGTTTAAAATGGAAATATTACCTTTATGCGGACTAATGGAAGTTGGAGCCGTGATTGGCTAACAACATTTTTTCTACATTTCTCTATCAGAGAGTGGACCTATAGAAATTCAAAGCTGTATTATTAATATATATAGCATATGCATCAGGGGATATAACACAGGGAAAATAGAAAGGCAAAGGAAAGCAAAACAGTCCAATATTACTGGCCAATTGAACTTACCACTTTGTCTAAATGTTCAAGAATTGAATTTTGATCATTGGGATCAATTTCAGGTTCGTCCTTCAATACAATCTGTATTCAATAAACTTAGTTATTAGTCTTTAAAATAAACTTAGTTATCCTTCAATATAATGTAGACGAAGAGATAAACACTAAAACACCTCTGTGTACTCAAAAGGCCTCACTGACGTCAAAGGAATCTTGGTTGGACGATATTGATTCCCCTGCATAAAACTCTATCAGTATCCAACTCAGTTTGGAAATAAAAGGGATGAAAAGATGCTGCTTTCTGGAAAAATACATCTAGCATTGACTTATGGGCAACCTTAATTTCTAAAAGTAGCACATGCTTTGGCTTTGATTCTCCATCAATCAGAGATGTTGCAACTGAAGAACCAGGTTGTGTAATGTGAAATCCCATCCCTGGAACTTCCTGTCAAAAAAAGATCCATGTCCAGTTCTGTAAGGAACCCTCCCCAACGAAACCAAATATGCACCCAGACAAAGACCACTCACGCACAGACACACACGAGTTTGTATGCACAAGCACACACATGTGCATGTTGCATATATGGGAAAAAGCAATATTCATTGGCACCTGAGGGTCCACAAGGCATTCATGTTCGTGCCCCCACACCACAAAGTCCAGAAAACGTGGTAAAAAGTGCTCATTTATGGCATTTTTTGGGTTTGTCTTCACTCTGCAGAGAGAATTATAAGGTAACTTCATAGTTAGGAAGATTAACAACATAAGGTTTAAAACCAAATACATATATATAATATATGTATATATATCTCTCTCTCTCAGACAAACCTGTTCTGATGAAGCACCAGAATGTTGAACCAGTCTGACACTTGCAACCCGTCTTGAGATTCAGGTCTCATCCATTGTACAGCATGTGGTGTCTGAAATATGAATAATATACCTAACATATATGTGATTGCACTTGAAGCTTGCAAGCAAACAGCAGAAAGCAAATGCTCAACATAAAATACCTGAAACATTCTATTGAGTCTCTCATCTCTGATGTTCCCAAGACCATAGAGAGCCACAGCTGTTGCACCCTGCAATTCAGATGGAATTATGATCCATGCAACATAAAAACCTAAAACACTCTCAAGCCTGCTATTTATCATATCTTAAACTAACCTTCCTCATAAGGATAGGATACACAGTGATCTGACCAACACCAGAACCCCCAAGAACCATTTTCCCAAAATAGTTTACAAGATTGCAAGCTGAGAGAATATCAACAGCGGAGAGATTATCCTGTCAAAAGTCACAGCATTAAGAAATACAAATGCATGTACTAAGAACAACTGTAGCAAACACATTTCAATATATGCAGGAGTGTACCAAAGAGGGGCTCCTTGCTATTTTTCTGGGAATAACAAAAAAGTTGTTTCCAAAATAACTCTATTCTTCTAAATGGAGATAATTGGCAGCCCAACTCTCTCTCTCTCTCTCTCTCTCTCTCTCTCTAACTATGTGTTTATATATCAAGAAACAGTAAGTTTAAATTTTCTGACTAGGCTTATAAGTTTTTTTTATGTTAAAAAAGAAAGCTGATGAGACTTATAATTTGAATGCCATGGAAACCCCACCTATTACAACCAACAAACTTAACCAATGAGCTGTATAGGATAAAATAATAAAAATAAAAATTGCCAACATAATCTTACAACCATGGCTCTAATACTATTTCTCATCAGAAGACATTGATAATATAAAACACACAAAAGAAAAGGAAGTAAAAAGCAAATACACACACAATTTTACCAGAAAGAACACATACCACTCCAGCAGGATCGTCATGATTTCCATGAATACTAAACACTGGCAAGCCAACATTGAAGTGAGGATCTTCATAATTTACATGGCCAAATCTGTTAGAATAAACATGCTATTATAAGCTGAAGGGTGCATTTCCGTATTATAATATATCTCTAAGATTTATACAAACAGGGGAGGTTTCTGATACAAACATAAATGCAAAAACACATTATAGTAAAAAGATAGAAATTGTTAGTCCTAAATTCAATTGTGCAAGGGACGTTTTCTTCCTATTGCACAACTCATAGCATATATAGGGTTCTGGAACCAAAGGTCAACTTAGACATATCATTTACAATAAAAAAATCCAGCTAAAAAACAAAGGTGCATTTGAGTCATTACGTATTTGCAAAATTCACAGTCTGGTCGCTAACAACTTGGAACTGCACTGGCTGATCGCTCATGCAATGACGGCGAAGAATCTCAATGGCCTTAACTAGAGTTGACCTTGAGGGCTTATTCTCATGGAACAAATCACCACCGAGAAGCACAAAATCCACCTGATAGTAGATAAAATTTGAAATGTGTTCGTAAATATATTTGGTTCACAGAAAGTATAAGGAATAAAGCTTTGCAATACAGTATTTGTCCAAATGTGGACTCAAAATTGAAAGGAATTAAGGAAAGGGAAACAATACACACTGGCAAAGCGCTATTGCAAAGCGTGATACTACAAATACAGCTAGAAGGAAAACTTAGCTATTACATTCTTTTGTTCTGCTATTGAGCATATCTCATCAAATGCCTGGAAAGAATCATGCCGCCGTATTTCATCCTTCTCCATATAGCCCAGATGGCAATCCGTAGCAACAAGTATTCGAAGTGTATTACTAAAATCCTCCCTGAAAATTATTGCACTATACATAAGAACAGAAAAAACCTTTTTTTGAGCAAATATGAAAGGTCTGACAATTAAAAGTTCCCTATTTTATGGTTTTTTATATCAATTACGACATTTGGGGATGGGGAATTTAAACTTGGGATTCTTCTTCAGAGGGGAGGTGTGACTACCAACGGGAATATGCCCCGCCACCACATTCAAACTAGTGCATCTCATAGTAAACATAATAATATGGTATGTGACTAATCTTAGAAATGGTTTTTATAGAATACCTACTTGGTGTGTTCAACAAAAGTTCCCCCCAAAGAAAACATATTACTAGGTGCAAAGATAAAAAGAGAAAGGTTACCTTGATAAGTCACTCATACTGATAGTTGCAACTATTTAAACCTACAACATGTGCAAACCACAGAACTGTTATGGCTAATAAAACAAACAATAATCTTGCAATGACCCGACAATTAGTATTTTTCCAATGCGATTATTTCCACCACCCAAATTCAAATCCAAATCCAAAATAAAAAGAAGAAAAAAAGGCAATGGAAAGGAAATTTTTGAAATATCAATTTCAAGGAACGCATTTGCTAAAAGTATCAAAATGAATGAAAATTGAAACCATCATGCAATTTCCAATATAGAAAAAGAAAATTCAAAATGATCAGGTTAAGTAAGTAAAAAGCAAAATACAAAAACCCTAAAACAGGGTTTATCAGCACAAAAACACAAAATCAGAAAGACTAAAAGAGGAAGAAAAGTCAGAATAAAAATTGTGTGAAAAAACAAATGGAAACAAAAACCAATATACTAAAGTAAGCGAACGAATCCTGTCGTCAAACACCGAGATTTTTTTCACTTGAATTCCTTTCATTTTCCTGCTTTTTCTCGGAAAACAAACAGTCTACAGAGAGTGAGAGATGATTACCTGTGTTCAAGTTTTGTAAAATGTGACAGTGAGTGTGAATGCAAAAGCTGATTCAGCGAAGCTCGGCGACGGAAAAAGGGGACGGTGGCGGGGAATTTTGAAAGACGAGAGTGGAGGACAAAGGTACGTTGGCAAGGTGTTTTCTTTTTTTTCCTTTTTTTTTTTTTTGTCGGTCAACCGTCATGTATCGAGAAGAAAAAGAAAAAGAAAATAAGTATTTCGGTACTATTGAAATTGCGTCCGACTTTTGCTTTTACATATTGGGCTGGGGTATTGGTTTTGGGTTGGGTGAAGCCAAGGGCAAGGACCAAGAATGTCAAGCGTAACCCATGATTTATGATTTTGTTTTTTAGAGAATGATTTATTATTTTGTTTCCTATTCTGTAGTGAGTTTTTTTTTTTTTTTTTAATAAAGAACCAATTTGTTTTGTAGGATATTAATTGCATAAATATGTTTACAATTGAGTACACTTATAATGAAGTTACGCCGTATAGCCACAACTAGGTATTGAACTCATGACAAATATATATTGTCATCGTTTCTATATGAGTCTAACTTGAGACCTATTCCAACCAATATTGGGGAGAGAAAAATCAAAGACAAGCTCTAAATGTTGAGGTAGTATGTTTTTTTTAAAAAAAATACAAGCAATATTAGGGGAAGGAGAAATCAAACCTAGGGCCTTGAGTGTAAGGGTAACTGCTCTTAACCACTTGAGCTACAAACTCCTTGTTGTTGTGGTAGCAAGATTTATTCTCAAAATTGTAAAACTTTCTACTTCATCTGCATTGTTATTTAAGGTAAAAGACTTTTCCAACCTTTATAAATAAAAATTAAAAAATAATAAAGTAACCTCTTGTGTCCTTATTTTATTAGTTTTATCCTCATTGTAAGAAGAAAAACAAATATAATCAGAATAATCAAGTATTTTGAATTCATTTTAATAACATCTCCACAATTTTCTTACGACTCTCCCTGTTCTTTCTTTCTCCTCGAGCAAGTAATGCAAGTAAGAATGGTCATTGGATACCGAGAGTAACAAATGGGCACTTGCTCTGGAACCAATACACCTTAAGTTGGAGATTTGGCCCATGATGGAGAATAAGTAACAAGATACCCATTTGCTATTATAGGTATCCAATGACCATATTTGCCTCTAGCTACCTTCTCACATGCATAGCATGTGTGAGGGTTTCAAGTTTTTTAATGAGAGTTGTTTGCACTCTAAAATAATCATTATAAACCAAGGTGATTGGTGTGAGTGATTCGGCACTCTCATTCCTTAAGAGAGTTCAGGGGTTCGATCCCTTCTCTTGTACGGAGTCACCACTTTGGCCAGCACTTTACCCCTTACGGGCCGACCCGGTGTGAGCGGGGATTAGTCTGAGTTGTGGTTAAGACTTAAAGGTGCCACCCATAGTTGGGGCCCATCCAGAACCACCTCGTGGTTCAAACCAAAAAAAAAAAAAATCATTATAAGTTAATGGGGTTTAGTTCAGTAGAAAAGGATCTTGGCTTGTAGACAGTGGCAGAGGTATGCTTAGGCTTGCCGGGGCCTTGGCCCTCCCAAAATTTTGATAAGCTATATATATGCACAACTTAGGATAATATATATATTAAAATAATACTTTCGGCCCCCTCACAATAAAGAGAAGGAGGGATTTACGTTCCCCCTCCAACTAAAAGGCTAATTCCTTAGCAAAATGGCTAAGTTACTCTTGGATCCCACCAACATAATTAATAAAAATTAAAAGAAACAGCCAATCAAATCTTTTTTTCACAAGTATCTTTAAGACAATAGGAAATCAAAGATAACCGGTTATTTACTTATTTTTTTACAAGCTTTGATTCTGAATGATTGTCCGTATACTTACTATGTTTATTGTTTAGCACATCGATTACAATTGGCTATAGTTGCATCATCAAGAGAAGTTATTCATGTTCACCACTTTTTCACTAAATTGACTTGTATTGTCAATATTTTTGGTGCTTCATGCAAGCGTATAGATGAATTGAAAAATGCTCAATCTACTGAAATTGCACACATGATTGCCATTGATAAGCTTAATGCGGGGAAAGGAATCAACCCTAAACCCTAATATATTCCCCCACCCCCACATAAAATCCTGGCTCCGCCGCTACTTGCAGGCCAGAGGTCTTAGGTTCGAATCCGTATGGCATCATAGTTGTGTGCGTGTGAGAAATCATCCTCTCATGTAGTTTAGACTATCGCTTATACTAAATAATAATAATCATCATCATCATTAGTTTCGTGGAGGTCCAGCTCTCATCTTCAGTTTCAGTTGCAAAAAGGAAGGAGGAAGAGGGATTGAGCTATGAAGGAATGAGGAGGAAGAAATAAATCTGAAGATAAAAAAAAGGCTTCACATACCCTTTTATTGAACATCAATGGTGGGAATTAACAGCAATTTGGGATGACATGCGCAAGCAAATGTGGGAGAGGAAGGGTTAGGGCTTGGGCCGGGACCACTTCGCCACATCAGCCAGCCGTTTGATAAGAAACAAGGGCACGTGGATGAAATTCCAATTATGCACATGCCATGTCATCAAAACTAACCGAACTTGGAACGAAGTTGACGTCCGAGGGCAAATTGGGCCACCAAAATACGGTCAAGCGGGGTAAGTGGGCCACTTTGAGTTTCAGGGGGCAATGTGAGATTTGACTGTAGTTTTAAGAGACATTGTGTTCGGTTCATTTTTACACATGATTTTTCATGTTATTCACCCACTATTTTGAGTTAGTTCTTGACATTTTATAGCTTTTTACTTCTTTTTTGTGTTTTAATAGGTTTTACCTTGGTTTGTATGAAAATGAGCTAAAAGTGCATTATTTGATATAAATTCTGTTTTTGTTCATTTTCGTAGGTCAACTTCGTGGCCTTGGATCAGCATGTTCCGGTCCTTGGATGAGGTGATGATCTTCATAAGACTTGTTCCAATGGATGTTAACTACAACATATCCAAATTTGAGCTCCATTGGGCAAGTGTAGCCTATCCAGCTGATCGGACAATTGACGCTGGCTCTGGATGTTTGTTTTGGCCCAGTTTTCACCCCCACTTAATAGCATTTTATTTCTACTTGTTACCACACCTTTTGGTAACAATGGATTGCATTTGAGTGGCATTTCCTGAGTCAATTGGAGCCTTGGATTATACCTTAAAACAAGGTTTCATCATTTGCAATGGGACAATGGGCAATAGCTTTAGAGAAAGAATAAGTTTTATACTAAAAGAAAAGCTGGAAATGAGGAGAGAGAGAAGTCAAAAGGGATTGCAATCAGATTTGGGGGAGTTTTTGCAACGGGAGAGAGGGTATTCCACCATTCTACACAATTGAGAGCATATTTTGGAGCTTGGAGCTAGGAGAAAGCCAAGGTGCAGTCAAGAAAAGTGGAGAAGAAGACTTCCACCATTGATGATCTTGAAGCTTTCATCATTTTCTGAAAATCTGTAAACTCTTTCTAATTTCATTTTGAATTTGTGTTTGAAATGATTATGAGGAACTAAACACCATAGCTAGGGCTTAGGTTGAAGCCCTAAACATGATTACCTTTTTGTTTTGATGCTTGAGTGTATGAATTTCTAGATATTGTTGATGAATTCCAATTCACCAAATTAATCTATCCTTGATGTATGTTCTTCTTTGATTGATCACCTTTGAAAGCATGCTTCTTGAGATTGTTGGGATTATGTGTATCCTCATGTTATCCTAAGCAATAAATGGATGAAGTAAGAATCATCCATGTGAATTGGTTTCTTGAATACCTAATGTAAACACCATGCTATTAGGATTCTTGTGATGTTCATATTCTCTTTAAACTTAATGGGTTCTCCTTGTAATTGAATCGAAGTACGAACCATACCTAGGTTCGGTTATGAGGAGGGCACAAGTATTGTAGCACGAACCATGCACTTTACGTATATTAGAGAGAATCAATGCGTCTTGAGCCACGACCCATGGTCTTGATTGCGAACATCTTCATCAACATGTTTAGAGTTCATTACTTGAGTATTCATGAACTTGGGTAGAATTGTTTAGGGTGGATTCCGAAACCCTAGTGTTTGTTACATTTTGATTTCACATCTTGATAATTCATCTCCGCCATTCTCATTTAATTTCAAAGTCCATTTACTTTCATGCAATAGAAATAGGTTACTTCAAACAAATCAAACCCCCCCCCCCCCCCAATGTGTGTGTGAGTTGCGTGTTTGGCACATTACGTGTCTTTGTTACTAAATTCTATCTGTTTCCGTAATTGTTTTGGACTTTTGGTCCGCGTTGTGTTCTTCCATTTTCTGTGCTGAATCCAACCGTATAAAGAACGTGAATTTTGGACGTACGGTTGGAAAGTTATAGGCAAAACACTGGATAGAGGTCGAAACTGGAAAAACAGAGAAAACGACTCTGCCCAAGAACGACCGGTCGCTAGTGTCTCACGACCAGTCGCTCAGCACACAATTCTGAAGTTTCGACTCTGTACTAAAACGACCGGTCGCTTTTACCTCACGACCGGTCGCCAGACAAAAAAACGACCGGTCGCTGGTCGCTGTTCACAGCACAATTCTTTTTTGTTTTGTTTTGTTTGTTTCTTTTATATTCCTTTTTAGTTTCAAATTTTCATTTGTGCATTGTGGTGTGTTAGTTAAGTGTTCTTTTTGTACTCGAATTAGAACTTATAGACAACCGACAAGTTCTTCGTGGGATCGACCCCGTACTTATACAATCTATACTTCGATAGATTCGTGCACTTGCGGGTATTTTTAATTGGTTATTTGCACATTAAATTGTGTCCTTTTAGGAACAAAACAATTTTTGGCGCCATTGCCGGGGACCTGGCACGGTTGCTTATATGTTTTGTTTGAGTATATTTAGAGTACTTAATTTTATTTTCATTTTTTTTCTTTGTTTGTCATTTCATTTTATTTGAGTTTGTTTTTGTTTTCTTCTTATTGCAGGAACATTTTGCTTATGTCCCTTCTGAATTTGGATATTTCATTAGATAGCACTGTAGAAGATATCCAAGCTCAAGCTTTGAGAGAAAGGAACATCCAACTAGCTGTGTCTACTCCATTGCCTTTTTCACTCTCGCCATTTTCATCATCACCAAGCTCACCAAAAGTCGAGTCACCTCCACCTTCACCAATGGCGGCAGCAGCTGCAAATGCGGAACTTACTATGCAAGAATACTCTTCACCGCCAACAACTGGACAACCATCTTGCATAGTATATCCCGCAAGCACTTTGGAAAACTTTGAGTTGAGATCGGGCATGATACACATATTGCCTAAGTTCTTGGGAAATCCTGGAGAAAATCCCAATGCACATATCCTAGACTTCGAGGAAGTGTGTTCCACAATAAAGATTGAAGGCATGAGTAGTGATGAGATAAGAATGAGACTTTTCTCATTTAGTTTGAAGGATACAGCAAAGGAATGGCTTCACTATCTACCTCCAAATTCCATCACAACATGGACGGATCTTGCTTCAAAGTTCTTGCAACATTTTTTCCCAGCACAAAGGACAAATGAACTCCGAAGTCAGATTACAGGAATTCTGCAAAGGCCGGGAGAAAGCTTCCAGGATTATTGGGACCGTTTCAAGAAGCTTCTAATCACTTGTCCGCATCATAACATACAAGCTTGGCTTCTAATGCAACACTTCTATGAAGGACTTTTTGAAGCGGACCAAAACAATGTGAATGCAGCTGCAGGAGGAACTATAATGACCAAGACTCCAACAGAACTGCGAGCAATATTTGATCTTGTTGCTGCAAATGCTCGCCAATATAATTCAAGGCAAAGACCAGTCAGAAAAGGGGAATCCTATGATGTAAGTACCCTTTCTAGTATGGAAGCTCAGATTGCAAACCTAACCAACATGGTGAAGAAATTGGCACCGGGATCATCCAAGGTTTGTGCATTTTGCTCCACAATTGGTCATGACACTGAGGATTGTCCCTTGGCACATGAGGAAGCAAATGCAGTGGGCTCATTTCAAAGAAATCAGTGGCCTAAGAATGATCCTTTCTCACAAACATACAATCCGGGGTGGAGAAATCATCCAAATTTCAGGTGGAGTGACAATTCTAATGTTCAACAAGGGCCAACTCAACCACCTCAAGGGCCAACTCACCCACCTCATGGTCAACAACATACTCGCCCACCTCATGGTCAAATTCACTACTACAATCCACCACAACCACCACCTCAACCACAATCTACAGGAAAATCTTTGGAAGAACTTGTTGCTTCCATGGCTAGAAACACGGATAGTTTCATCACTGAGACAAAAAGCTACATGCAGAGGAATGACACCCACATGCAGAAAACGGATAAGGCCATTGCCAATCTAGAAAATCAAGTGGGGCAAATTGCTCAAGCTTTGAGTCAAAGGGAACCTGGTATGATGCCTAGCCAACCAGAGATTAATCCAACTGGGCGTGAGCATGTTCAAGCAGTTACCTTGAGAACTGGTAAGGTAATTGGTGGAATTGATGGTTCTAAAGATTTGATTCACAATGTTGATGACATGCAGGTTGAACAAGTGGCTGAGCCTAAAGAAAAGGATGAAAGCAACAAAGAGAAAGATAAGCAAGCAGCTTCTTCATCCGAGTGGATCCCAAAGCATGAACTTGCAAGAAGGGCAAGAAAGGAGAAGGTAAGTCGTGAACCTACTGATGAAGAAATCTTATGTGCTCCTTTTCCTCACAGGTTGATGAGTTCCAAAAAAATTCAACAAGCCAAGGAAATATTGGAAACCTTCAGAAAAGTGCAAGTCAATATTCCCCTCCTGGATGCAATCAAACAAATTCCGAGTTATGCAAAGTTCTTGAAGGACCTTTGTACCAACAAGAGGAGATTCCAAGATCATGAAACGGTTGCACTAACGGAAGAAGCTTCTGCTGTTTTGCAAAGGAAGCTCCCTCCCAAATTGAAAGATCCAGGAAGTTTTACAATTCCTTGCATAATTGGAGATAAATTGTTTGACAAAGCTTTACTTGATTTAGGTGCTTCAATTAATCTGATGCCTTATTCTGTTTTTGAAGCCCTTAACTTAGGTGATCTTAAACCAACTTCTGTCAGCATTCAATTGGCGGACCGATCAGTGAGATATCCAAGAGGAATTTTGGAAGATGTACTTGTGAAAGTAAATGATCTCATCTTACCAGCTGACTTTTTGGTGCTAGAGATGGAAGAAGCTCCTATTCCGGGTGCGGATCTTCCATTGATTCTTGGCCGCCCTTTCATGGCCACTGCAGATACTGTGATCAATGTTCGACAAGGAACATTGACAATGACAGTTCAAGGGGAAACAATAAAGTTCAAAGTATATGATGCCTTCAAACTCCCCAATGATGAACATGAATGTTTTCGTATTGATACATTGTGTCATATTGTGCAAAATACATTTAATAGTACTCATGGTACAGATTCATTAGAAAAGGTGTTGACACAAAATCCTCAAGTTGCTGAAATTGTTGATAATGAGTTACTTGAGGCTGTGAAATTCCTTGATGCATGTCCAGCCATACCACGTAAGTACACTCCAAATTTTATACCTTTGCCAGTCAATACTGAAAAACTTGTTCCTTCTCTTGACAGGGCACCCGAGTTAGAGCTCAAACCATTGCCATCCCACTTGAAGTATGTTTATTTAGGTAAAACAGAGACATTGCCCGTGATTATTGCTAGCAATCTCAATGTGGAAAATGAACAGAAGTTGATGCAAGTGTTAAGAGAACATAAGGGAGCAATTGGTTGGAGTATTGCGGACATCAAGGGCATAAGCCCAACAAGATGCATGCATAGAATTTTACTGGAAATTGATTCCAAACCCACAAAGGATGCTCAACGCAGGTTAAATCCAATCATGACAGAGGTAGTCCGAAAAGAAATTCTGAAGCTATTGGACGTGGGTATAATTTATCCTATTTCCGATAGCAAGTGGGTAAGCCCAGTCCAAGTGGTTCCTAAAAAGTCAGGAATAACTGTTGTAAGAAATGAGGGAAATGAACTTATTCCTTCTCGTGTCAAAACGGGATGGCGTGTTTGTATTGATTATAGAAAATTAAATACCGCCACCCGAAAAGATCATTTTCCATTACCATTCATTGACCAAATGCTTGAACGTCTTGCAGGTCACAGTTACTACTGCTTCTTGGATGGCTATTCAGGATACAACCAAATTGCCATCGCTCCTGAAGACCAACACAAGACGACATTCACATGTCCTTATGGTACCTTCGCCTACCGGCGTATGCCATTTGGATTGTGTAATGCCCCGGCCACCTTCCAACGATGCATGATGAGTATTTTCTCCGATATGGTAGAAAAATTTATTGAAGTATTCATGGATGATTTTAGTGTGTTTGGTCATTCATTTGATTCATGCCTTAACAACTTGTCTTTAGTTTTGCAAAGATGCCGGGAATGCAACTTAATTCTCAATTGGGAAAAGTGTCATTTCATGGTACAACAGGGAATTGTTTTAGGTCATGTGATTTCCAGTCAAGGCATTGAGGTTGACAGAGCCAAAGTAGATGTGATAAGCGGGTTGTCACCTCCCACATCAGTGAAAGAGATCCGATCCTTCTTAGGACATGCCGGGTTCTATAGAAGATTCATAAAAGATTTTTCTAAAATCTCTCGACCATTGTGTAGCTTGCTTGCCAAAGATGCAAATTTTGATCTTAATGATGAATGTTTGGCAGCTTTTCAAAGGCTCAAAACTCTTCTCACAACTGCACCTATCATTATGCCTCCAAATTGGAATTTACCTTTTGAATTAATGTGTGATGCATCTGATTTTGCAGTTGGAGCTGTATTAGGACAAAGAGTTGAGAAGAGATTGCATGCAATATATTATGCAAGCCGTACCCTTAATGATGCTCAGTTGAACTATTCAACTACTGAGAAAGAGCTGTTAGCTGTAATTTTTGCTTTAGAGAAATTTCGTTCGTACTTGATAGGCTCTAAAGTAATTGTTTTCACTGATCACACAGCTTTGAAATATCTCTTGGCAAAGAAGGAAGCAAAACCAAGATTGATACGATGGGTTTTGTTGCTCCAAGAGTTTGATATTGAAATCAGAGATAAGAAGGGATCGGAGAATGTGGTAGCTGACCACCTTAGCCGATTGATCACTAACTCCAATACCGAAGAAGACACTCTTCCTCTTCGTGAATCCTTTCCTGATGAGCAACTTTTTGCATTACAAATTTCTGACCCATGGTATGCTGACATTATCAACTTTCTCGCTACAGGAAATACACCAAGGGATTTGTCAAGAGGTCAAAAGGACAAATTGCTAAAAACCACCAAGTCATATGTGTGGGATGACCCATATTTGTGGAAGTATTGTTCGGACTCCGTGATTAGGCGATGTGTTCCCGAGACCGAATCTCAGTCCATACTCACATTCTGTCATTCGAACGCATGTGGTGGCCACTTTGGAGCCAAGAAGACAGCTTTAAAAGTTTTGCAAAGTGGATTCTATTGGCCAAGCTTGTTCAAAGATGCATCACAATTCTGTCTATCTTGTGATAGGTGTCAACGAATGGGTAACATTTCATCTCGAAATCAAATGCCTTTAAACCCAATTCTAATTGTTGAAATATTTGATGTTTGGGGAATAGATTTCATGGGTCCATTTCCTTCATCTTTTGGAAATCTATTTATTCTACTTGCGGTTGATTATGTTTCAAAATGGGTGGAAGCAATTCCAACCAAGACTAATGATGCGAAAGTTGTTCTTAGCTTTCTTCGAGCCAATATCTTTTGTAGGTTTGGAACACCGAGGGCCATCATTAGTGATGGGGGATCCCATTTTTGCAACCGATCATTTGAGACCCTACTCAAGAAGTATGGCATAACTCACAAGGTGTCCACCCCCTATCACCCTCAGACTAGTGGACAAGTGGAGATTTCTAACAGAGAGGTGAAGCATATATTAGAGAAGACTGTTGGTCCTACTCGAAAGGATTGGTCTTTGCGCCTTAACGATGCTCTCTGGGCCTACCGAACTGCTTACAAAACTCCAATCGGTATGTCTCCATTTCGCTTAATCTTTGGTAAACCTTGTCATCTACCTGTCGAGCTTGAACACAGGGCCCTTTGGGCAATTAAGAAGTACAACTTCGACATGAAGGAAGCAGGAGATATCAGAAGGTTACAACTGAGCGAACTGGATGAGCTTCGCAATGATGCTTATGAGAACGCAAGAATTTACAAAGAAAAAACAAAGGCGTTTCATGATAAGCATATCATTAGAAGGTCATTTGAAGTAGGGCAAAGAGTATTACTCTTTAACTCTAGGTTCAAACTCTTCCCAGGTAAGCTCCGTTCCCACTGGACTGGCCCATTTGTTGTTACTAATGTCTTTTCCTATGGTGCAGTTGAAATCCGACCAATAGGCATAGGAAAGGAATTCAAAGTTAATGGGCATAGGTTGAAAATCTACCACGAAAATACTTTGCATCAAGAAGATGAAGTGCTTCACTTCATTGATGTACCTTCGGGGATGCAAAACTGAGTTGGGAAGGTAAGTCCTTAATAAAGTTTTCAACCAAAAAAAAAAAAAAAAAAAAAAAAAGAGAGAGAGAACGACCGGTCGTACATGCCTCGCGACCGGTCGCTCGTTTGGTATTTCAGGAAAAATTGAATCTGTTTCAAAACGACCGGTCGCTTTTTATTTGCGACCGGTCGCTCGTTGTTTTTTCTTAAAATTGAATCTGCTTCAAAGCGACCGGTCGCTTTTCACTCACGACCGGTCGCTCGTCGCGATTTTTTTTTAAAAAAAACCGTCTTTTTCTCTCTTTTCTCTCTTCTCTCTCCTCACTTCCTCTTCTTCCCAGCGACAGACCCACCCCCCCCCCCCCCCCTTCGACTTCTCTCTTCTCCCTCTACCTCCCTCACAACCCACCCTAATCCTAACCCAAATCACATTTTTTTCACTTAATTTTTCGAGTAGAATCCGTTTTTGGCTTCTATTCCTTGAAATTTCAAGTGTTTTCATCAATTTTGGAGGATTTTCAGTTAGGGTTACTGTAGCACCAAGGTAATTTTCGAATTTTTCTTGGTGTTTTCTCTTTGATTTTCTTCCTCTAATGCATTCCTATAGTTGTTTTGTATCTAATTTGTTGATTCTCTTGTTTTTGTTTTGGGTTTGGATTGTGATTGTCATTTGGTGTGATTTTCCTCCTTTGGGTATGTTTTTCTCACTCTCAATCTCTTATTTGATTATTGTTGTTGTTATTTGTGTTTATTATTGGAATTTTGTCATTTTGGTTGAATGTTGGGAATGTTGTTTACATTTTGGAATTTTGGCTTAATTGTGCATTGTGATTAATATTGTGGCATTGTGGTATTTTACATTGTGATTAAATTGTCGACTCGTTCGAATTGGTGTATATTTGTATTGTGGCAAATTTTGGCTATGTGCATGCATTTTGGTTTTGATATTGGTATAATTGTGGCATATTGCATGTTTGGGAATTGTGGCATGAATTTTGTTGTTGTTTTGTTTTGTGCATATTGGTTTATTCTCCTTAGATGTCTAGAGCTAGACAGGGTACCAGAGGAGGTGCATCTTCTTCACGAAGTGCACCTCAACCGGAAGAGGCAATGCTCACTGCCACTGTGGTTACTGAGCGTAACTTAGATCTTAGTCCCTCCATCCAAACCGCTGGACTTATTCAAGTCCGGCACCTTATTAGGGACCGAAACCTCCTACCCTTAGCTCACATCTATGCAAAATATAATGAATCAATTGTGCGTGAGTTTTATGCTGCTTTCCCTAGGGAAGAACTTAGACGTAATGAAGAGGTGCCCCTTAAGGTTCGGGGCAAAAATATTGTACTATCCACCTCCATTATCTCTGAGGTTCTTCAAATAAGTGACAGAGAGAATACTGTTAATTGGAGACAATTTTTGGGTGAGGATTTTGACATGCAAAGGGTAGCTGAAACACTTTTTTATGCTGACCCTGCTGCCTTTGCATCTCAAACTAAAAAGACTGTCCTCATTCAGGGTAAGTTGACACCCTACTTTGCCATCCTGTGGAGCTTTGTGCGCCACAACATTTATCCATCCGGCCAACGGTCGGAAATTCCATCAGTAGGGGTCAAGATCCTGCAAATTTTGCATGAGGGAACTTTTATCCTACCAGTTGTTGACATCATTTTTGAACGCCTGAAGGCTTGTGCACGTAAGAAAAGCATAATTTATTATCCTTGCCTTGTTAGCATGATTTGTGACCGCTCAGGTGTTCGGGCTCGCCCCACTGATATATATGTTGAGCCCATGGGTCCCATTTCGGACACTTCTGTGTCCAAGAGTATCTCTCAGAGGCGCCATGCACATGCACCTGCACCCGCACCTGCTCCAGTGCCGCCTCATATGCCACCACCACCACCACACGGGCCGGCCTCATTCCAGCCATTCCCGCCTGCTCCCACTGTCGACACTTCTGCTTGGGAGCCCTCTCTCCAAGCCATTTGGGACTTGCAGATGCTCCAGTATCAGCAGATGCAGCAGATGCAGCATATGAGCACTTCCATTGACGCCATTTGGACGCACCTCCAGATGCCAGGTCATCCCGGGACCTCTGCACATGTTGATGGTGATGATGTTGATGGTGATGATGATGATGAGACTGATGATGATCAGTAGTACTTTGAGCTTTGTACCCTTTTGAACTTTTAATTTATTTTGTTTTTGGGTTTTATTTTGAGACGGTTATTAGTTTGTTTGTTTCAACTTTTACTGTTAGTTCAACTTTTAATTGTTTACTATTTCTTTTATTTTGTGATTATCCATCCCAATTTTTCTATATGGCATTGTTTAGTATTAAATCTCCATCATTTATAAACATTGTTTCATATAAGTTTGGGAAGTAGGTTGCTTTATGATTTTGCACTCAGAATTTTGGCTCAAATGCTTATTTCATTCCAAAACATGTGATTCTACACACACACACAAAAAACAAAAACAAAAAAAAAACAAAAAAAAAAAAAACAATAAATTTATGAATCACTTGTTTCTTTTGCATTTTGAGCTAGCTGAGGCTTCTGCTAATTGCCTCTGTTTGTTCTTGCTTGTAGAATCTGCAGCAGCTCTACATGATCTTCGTTCCTTTTCTGCAGCATCTCTACATGCTGGTTGGCGCTGTAGAGCCGCTTCTGCAGGTCCGCCACCAGAGCTTTCAGGGCCGTGTTCGGTTCATTTTTACACATGATTTTTCATGTTATTCACCCACTATTTTGAGTTAGTTCTTGACATTTTATAGCTTTTTACTTCTTTTTTGTGTTTTAATAGGTTTTACCTTGGTTTGTATGAAAATGAGCTAAAAGTGCATTATTTGATATAAATTCTGTTTTTGTTCATTTTCGTAGGTCAACTTCGTGGCCTTGGATCAGCATGTTCCGGTCCTTGGATGAGGTGATGATCTTCATAAGACTTGTTCCAATGGATGTTAACTACAACATATCCAAATTTGAGCTCCATTGGGCAAGTGTAGCCTATCCAGCTGATCGGACAATTGACGCTGGCTCTGGATGTTTGTTTTGGCCCAGTTTTCACCCCCACTTAATAGCATTTTATTTCTACTTGTTACCACACCTTTTGGTAACAATGGATTGCATTTGAGTGGCATTTCCTGAGTCAATTGGAGCCTTGGATTATACCTTAAAACAAGGTTTCATCATTTGCAAGGGGACAATGGGCAATAGCTTTAGAGAAAGAATAAGTTTTATACTAAAAGAAAAGCTGGAAAGGAGGAGAGAGAGAAGTCAAAAGGGATTGCAATCAGATTTGGGGGAGTTTTTTGCAACGGGAGAGAGGGTATTCCACCATTCTACACAATTGAGAGCAGATTTTGGAGCTTGGAGCTAGGAGAAAGACAAGGTGCAGTCAAGAAAAGTGGAGAAGAAGACTTCCACCATTGATGATCTTGAAGCTTTCATCATTTTCTGAAAATCTGTAAACTCTTTCTAATTTCATTTTGAATTTGTGTTTGAAATGATTATGAGGAACTAAACTCCATAGCTAGGGCTTAGGTTGAAGCCCTAAACATGATTACCTTATTGTTTTGATGCTTGAGTGTATGAATTTCTAGATGTTGTTGATGAACCCCATTCACTAATTGAATTTTATGATATGTGTTTGCTTCCTTTGCTTAATCACCTTAGGTTGTATGCATGTAGCTAAAGTTGAGAAGTTGTGTAAGATAACCAAGAACACAATTTCTAATTAGCAACAAATGATTGAACTTGTTTAAGTGAGCATCATGTGAATTGGTTTCTTGACAACAATTGATGAATTCCAATTCACCAAATTAATCTATCCTTGATGTGTGTTTTCCTTGATTGATTACCTTTGAAAGCATGCTTCTTGAGGTTGTTGGGATTATGTGTATCTTCATGTTTTCCTAAGCAATAGATGGATGGAGTAAGAACCATCCATGTGAATTGGTTTCTTGAATACCTAATGTAAACACCATGCTATTAGGGTTCTTGTGATGTTCATATTCTCTTTGAACTTAATGGGTTTTCCTTGCAATCGAATCGAAGTACGAACCATACCTAGGTTCGGTTATGAGGAGGGCACAAGTATTGTAGCACGAACCATGCACTTTACGTATATTAGAGAGAATCAATGCGTCTTGAGCCACGACCCATGGTCTTGATTGCGAACATCTTCATCAATACATTTAGAGTTCATCACTTGAGTATCCATGAACATGGGTAGAATTGTTTAGGGTGGATTCCGAAACCCTAGTGTTTGTTACATTTTAATTTCACATTTTGATAATTCATCTCTGCCATTCACATTTAAATTCAAAGTCCATTTACTTTCATGCAATAGAAATAGGTCACTTGAACCAAATCAAAAAACCCCCCCAATGTGTGTGTGAGTTGCGTGTTTGACACGTTTTGTGTCTTTGTCACTGAATTTTGTTTGTTTCGTAATTGTTTTGGACTTTTGGTCCGCGTTGTGTTCTTGCATTTTCTGTGCTGATTCCAACCGTATAAAGAACGTGAATTTTGGATAAACGGTTGGAAAGTTATAGGTCAAAAACTGGACAGAGGTCGAAACTGAAAAACAGAGAAACGAATCTGTCCAAATGGTGATAAACGGGTGATAGAAAGTGCTGTTTGTGTTTTTCTTTATTTTCTTGTGTTGTTTCATTTCTTTTATCTTCCTTACTTCATTTTTAGTTTCCAATTTGTATTGTGTTTGTGTGTTGTGTAAAATTAGTGTTCTTTACGTACTCAAATTAGAACTTATAGGAAACCGACAAGTTCTTCGTGGGATCGACCCCGTACTTACATAATCTATACTTCATTAGATTCGTGCACTTGCGGGTATTTTTAATTGGTTGTTTGCACATTAATTTGTGTCCTTTTAGGAATGCAACAGGCCGCCACCTCCTCACTCAGTGCCCCGCACTCTCGTGTTCTCGCCAGTAGGCGCATGACCAAATTTGTGGCCGAGACCGCGTTGAGCACGGTTAGATTGTGGGACTCGTCCACTGCCATCTGGTCAGACCTCTGCGCCACATGCAGGTGATCTGCAACTGTCAGTCTGCTGACAGTCATGCCCTCCGGCATTACTGCCCTTCGCGGCACCACCTCAGAGAAGTTTGAGGCCGAGCCATAGTGGTATGAGGAGTTTGGGAAGATAGGGTTTGGAGGAGCCCTTATCTGGGAATTTGGTGGTGCTAGTGACAGCTCAAGGTTGAGATCATCAAGGTGAGTACATGTGGATGCCATTGTTTTGTTTTTGGATGTTTTTGATGGTTTTCCTTGAGTTTGCAGAAAGAATTGCAGGGTACTCTTCCGCTTGCAGAGGCGTGGCTTAAATAGACATATGCAGATGAGAGGGAGAGCCAACGCCATTTCGGATTTCCCGGGCATGCTCGACCTAATCGCTTCAAGGGGGAGCACATTAACTTTCACTTTACTTTTCTTTTTTCCGTGTTTTTCTAGTGTTTTGTGTTTTTGCCTTTCCCTTTCGGCTTTCACCTTTGTCTTATTTTAGTTAGGGAAGTGTGTTTTCCCTTTCGGCTGTCGTCTTTGTTTTGTTTGGGAAGTGTGCTTCTTTTTCTTTTGCAACTTCATTTCTTTTATTTCTGACCAAAAACAAAAAACAAAAAAAACAAAAACAAAAAACAAAAAAACAAAAAAACAAAAAAAAAAAAAAAAACAAATACACGGAAAGGGCAAAGACAACCAGGCACACCACTAATACATTAGAAATTATTCTTTCACAGTGCTCGGTGTCTCGGCCATTGGACCTTTGAGTTTAGCCCTATGGCTATCCTCTTCCGGGGCTTCACGCACAGCCTCTTGGGGCTCATCACTCGAGCTCCCAAAGATCGCACTCTTAGCTTGAGCATACCTACTCTCGCGATCGGTTTTCTTGCGTTTACCCGGTTGGTCCAGGTCCTCCAGCTGCTTTCTCATGTCATGGGCGTAAACACTTACCATCTTTGAGAGATTTTGGTTCTCTTCCCGCAACGCCTCTAGCTGGTGTCGATTCACCTCCACTATCCTTGCCCTTTCCCTTTTTAAACTTTTAATAATACTCTGGCACTCTTCCACCATACTTCGCTCCGCCGCCAACTGACCTCTTAGCACCTCCACTTCATGGGACTTCGCAAGTAGGCGATGACCCACACTTGCGACTGTTGCGGTGCTTTGCACGCTTAGTGCCAGAGCATCGCTCACGACCCGGTTGTCATCCCTTGATCCCAGCACCCGTATATCCTTGGGAGTTACTAGATTTCTAGCAACTCCAAGGGCAACATCGTTGTCCAGCAATATCGAGTCATTCACTGTCACGTGCCCCAGTGCAGAGGCAAAGTAGGGCATCCACACTGGTGCCACTGCTTGGCCCCGAGTCTGAGTCGGTGGAGCTAGGTTGAGATCCAGCGAGAATGGGTAGGAAGAAGCCATTTGAACTTTCTTTTCTTTTGTTCTTTCTTTTCTCTGTTGTGTGTTTCTGCGTTTGTGTGTTTTTCCCCAACTCTTTCTCTTCTTCTTTTATAGAGTTAGTTTCTACGTAACCCTAGACACGGCGCTTCTGCGTTTTGCGCGGCCCTTACGGCCTATCCCCTTAGGTCACCTCACCTGGTCCCCAACCCCTTTAATTACAGTTCTGCCTTTCAGCACTTTTGAGAAACAAAAGTCGTCACACCTTCCTATGAAGCCAATAATTCTGGCTTGGGACCGAGAGAGAGACCGCTGCTTGTCGACACGTCTCTCACTTTGTTTCCCGTGACTCACAGGTGCCGAGACTTCAGGGCCCACCTTTTTCTATTTTACTGAGTCCTCGCTCTTTGTGCTTCTGACTTGGTTTCTCTGTTTTATTTACTTTCTTCGCTTTTGGGCTTTCGTTTGGGTTGGGCTTTCATTTGGTTTGTGCATTTCATTGGGCTGGATTTCTGCATGTGTAAGATTGTTGTTAGGGCTTACTGTTTGGTTTTGTTTGGTGTTGTTTTGTTTTGTTTTGTTTTGCAACCGTGTTGTAGTTGTTTTTCTTTTTTGTTTTTGTATTTACTTGCTCTTTCCCTTTATTTCTTGTTATAACGTTGTTAATGCCTGAATTCTTTAACATTGAGGACAATGTTTATTTCTAAGTTTGGGAAGGGATAGCAAGTCTTTTTCGTTTCGCTTAAATTCTTGCTTTAATTTGTTCTGTTTTCTTTTCAGTTTTGAGTCTTTTTTTGTTTTCAAGTCACTTTCCGGACATATATGATGAGATTGTGATGAATGTTTACATGACTTGATTGAAGATGTTAAAAAAAAAAATAATAATAATAATAATAATAATAATAATTTGTTATTCACTAAATGGCATCGTTCTAGCATGATATGTTTGAAACCCTCTATGCACTTGCCATTTGTTTCATAATTCTCCAGTTGAGGGACTTGCATGATCCAAAGAATTGTATCAAGCATGAATTAGACTTGTATAACCATATAATGTGAGCTTTGAGCCTTGTGCTTCAATTCATGAGTGTTATACACATATTCTTACTTTTCTTGTCATCTGAGTTGTTGTCTGATCTCATTATTCATTGATTTGGTTGAGCACTTAAAAGTTACTCATTCTTGTGCAATTTGATTACATGACATTTGAGAAATGATATTAAGGCCCTCTTTGGACCGTTTGTGCCTTTCAAGCTAACCCTATGCATGCTTAAGCATGATTTTCCATTGTTAACCACCTTGAGCCTATATGTATGCCTTTTCTTTCAAGTAACCAATTATTACTTCTAGCCTTAGCCTGAAAAACAAGAATTCACCTTTCTAAGGAACTCGTGAGCTTTAATTTAGATGTGTTTTTCATGCTAAGTTTGGGAAGGGTTATTACATTCTTTATAAAAAATAAAAAATAAAAAAAATAAAAAGTACTTCACTCAAAGGGTGAAAGAAAAGAGAAAAGTCGTGGTTAAGTGGCAATGGTTTCAATTTCAATTCCATGTTTCTTGGTTGTTCAAATGGAAGGAAGGAGTGTGAATCATAATTAGTGGAGGTATAAGGCTTTGTGGTCTATTTGATCACCAAAAACTGAGTGAAAATCTCAAGCGTGATGTTTCAAAGTCTTTTAGTCAACGATTATATGCTCTTACATTGTGAGTTCCTTGGACTTTGTTGTATCCATATCCTTCATTTCTTACTCACCTTACACCCTTAGCCCCATTACAACCTATAATAAAGACCTAAATTGATCCTAAATGTCATGTGGTTGATTTGCACACATTTTTCAGCTTTTAAGTGTTTAGCATCCTTCTTGAGATCATATTCATGCATGTTTTTCATCTTGCTAATTTTGAGTTAAGTCCCGTATGGTTTAACTCTATTCTCATATTTATTATTGAGTGATGCATTGTAACCCTCTTCCGAGTGATTCATTTGTGAGAGGACAACTTTGGTGAGATTTGAAGTTACATTTGTGCTTGGTATGATTTTTGAAGTTGTGTGAAAACTGAAATTGGAGAATGAGTTCCATTTGGCCATCACACTACTACACTTGAGCATGTTGTGTTATGAATTTTGCCGCCTTGTGAATAATGTGTAAACTGAGTTTTTCTTGTGAAAACTTTTGAGTCGTTTGCATGAGTTGCTCTCTCCTTAGAAAGTGTTCGGAAAGTTTTGTTTCGAGTCTTGTTTTAATTTCTGTTTTGCTCGAGGACTAGCAAAAGATAAGTTTGGGAAGTTTGTTCGGTTCATTTTTACACATGATTTTTCATGTTATTCACCCACTATTTTGAGTTAGTTCTTGACATTTTATAGCTTTTTACTTCTTTTTTGTGTTTTAATAGGTTTTACCTTGGTTTGTATGAAAATGAGCTAAAAGTGCATTATTTGATATAAATTCTGTTTTTGTTCATTTTCGTAGGTCAACTTCGTGGCCTTGGATCAGCATGTTCCGGTCCTTGGATGAGGTGATGATCTTCATAAGACTTGTTCCAATGGATGTTAACTACAACATATCCAAATTTGAGCTCCATTGGGCAAGTGTAGCCTATCCAGCTGATCGGACAATTGACGCTGGCTCTGGATGTTTGTTTTGGCCCAGTTTTCACCCCCACTTAATAGCATTTTATTTCTACTTGTTACCACACCTTTTGGTAACAATGGATTGCATTTGAGTGGCATTTCCTGAGTCAATTGGAGCCTTGGATTATACCTTAAAACAAGGTTTCATCATTTGCAATGGGACAATGGGCAATAGCTTTAGAGAAAGAATAAGTTTTATACTAAAAGAAAAGCTGGAAAGGAGGAGAGAGAGAAGTCAAAAGGGATTGCAATCAGATTTGGGGGAGTTTTTGCAACGGGAGAGAGGGTATTCCACCATTCTACACAATTGAGAGCATATTTTGGAGCTTGGAGCTAGGAGAAAGCCAAGGTGCAGTCAAGAAAAGTGGAGAAGAAGACTTCCACCATTGATGATCTTGAAGCTTTCATCATTTTCTGAAAATCTGTAAACTCTTTCTAATTTCATTTTAAATTTGTGTTTGAAATGATTATGAGGAACTAAACACCATAGCTAGGGCTTAGGTTGAAGCCCTAAACATGATTACCTTTTTGTTTTGATGCTTGAGTGTATGAATTTCTAGATATTGTTGATGAATTCCAATTCACCAAATTAATCTATCCTTGATGTATGTTCTTCTTTGATTGATCACCTTTGAAAGCATGCTTCTTGAGATTGTTGGGATTATGTGTATCCTCATGTTATCCTAAGCAATAAATGGATGAAGTAAGAATCATCCATGTGAATTGGTTTCTTGAATACCTAATGTAAACACCATGCTATTAGGATTCTTGTGATGTTCATATTCTCTTTGAACTTAATGGGTTCTCCTTGTAATTGAATCGAAGTACGAACCATACCTAGGTTCGGTTATGAGGAGGGCACAAGTATTGTAGCACGAACCATGCACTTTACGTATATTAGAGAGAATCAATGCGTCTTGAGCCACGACCCATGGTCTTGATTGCGAACATCTTCATCAACATGTTTAGAGTTCATTACTTGAGTATTCATGAACTTGGGTAGAATTGTTTAGGGTGGATTCCGAAACCCTAGTGTTTGTTACATTTTGATTTCACATCTTGATAATTCATCTCCGCCATTCTCATTTAATTTCAAAGTCCATTTACTTTCATGCAATAGAAATAGGTTACTTCAAACAAATCAAACCCCCCCCCCCCCCCCAATGTGTGTGTGAGTTGCGTATTTGGCACATTACGTGTCTTTGTTACTAAATTCTATCTGTTTCCGTAATTGTTTTGGACTTTTGGTCCGCGCTGTGTTCTTCCATTTTCTGTGCTGAATCCAACCGTATAAAGAACGTGAATTTTGGACGTACGGTTGGAAAGTTATAGGCAAAACACTGGATAGAGGTCGAAACTGGAAAAACAGAGAAAACGACTCTGCCCAAGAACGACCGGTCGCTAGTGTCTCACGACCGGTCGCTCAGCACACAATTCTGAAGTTTCGACTCTGTACTAAAACGACCGGTCGCTTTTACCTCACGACCAGTCGCCAGACAAAAAAACGACCGGTCGCTGGTCGCTGTTCACAGCACAATTCTTTTTTGTTTTGTTTTGTTTGTTTCTTTTATATTCCTTTTTAGTTTCAAATTTTCATTTGTGCATTGTGGTGTGTTAGTTAAGTGTTCTTTTTGTACTCGAATTAGAACTTATAGAGAACCGACAAGTTCTTCGTGGGATCGACCCCGTACTTATACAATCTATACTTCGATAGATTCGTGCACTTGCGGGTATTTTTAATTGGTTGTTTGCACATTAAATTGTGTCCTTTTAGGAATGCAACACATTGGTGTAAATAAGCCTTGCTATTATTGGTATCCAATGACCATCTTTGCCTTCAACTACCTTCTCACATGCATTAGCATGTGTGAGGGTTTCTAGTTTTTTAATGAGAGTTGTTTGCATTCTAAAATAATTATTATAAGTCAACGGGGTCTATCCCAATAGAAAAGGGTCTTTGCTTGCAGATCATAGGTCTCAGGTTCGAATCTCCATGGCATCACAGTTGTGTGTATGTGTGAGAAATCTTCATCCCCTATAGTTTAGACTATCGCTTATACTCAAAATAATAATAATAATAATAATCATTATGCATTTCTCCTTTTCTTCTTTTTTACTAAAGGAGAACCCTTCTCCTCTTTTTTTTTTTTTAATGTAATAAATGTAATAAAGAATGAGGTATGATGACTATTTTGATTGCTAAATGAAATAGAAAAGGCTATTAAAATATAAAATTGTTAACAAGATGGGTCCATAGCTCAGTGGTAGAGCATTTGACTGCAGATCAAGAGGTCACCGGTTCAATCCTGGTTGGGCCCTTCTATTCTAATTTTTTTAGTTTTTCTACCTAATTCATTAACAATTAAATGCATAATAATATATCTTATTCTTATGGTATGAAACTAAATGCATAAATTAAAGAAAAAAATATAACGTCCACAAATTAATGTAATAATATTTCATTTTGAAATGAAAAAAAAACTATTAAAATATAAAATTAATAACAAGGTTGGTCCATTACTCAGTGATGTGATAGAGCATTTCATAATAATATCTTATGATATGAAACCCTTGTATTCTGTAATTTTTAATTTTTATACCAAATTTATTTATAAAATTAAATGCATAATAATATCTTATGACATGAAACTAAATGTATAAATTAAAAAATAAAATAAAATGCCCAAAAATTAATGTAATAATGTTTCATTGATGTTTCCAAACATATATTCTTTCAAACAAAACTGAAGAGACATGCGTATATGGTGGGCAAATTTTCGTAATATTGAAATTATTTTATGTTTGTTATTTTTGAAGAATAATATTTTTATTAAGAAAAACGTAGTGCGAATAAAATAATATATTACTAAACTTTGTTCCCTTATATGTTCTAGATGTAGTACGGAATACAAGACAACGCTCTAGATATGTAGAAGATTTAGTAGGAAGCTGCATTTGAATGCTACCAAACAAGTTCATATCAAGTGCAGATGAGGCCTGATACAGCCAAAACGCATTCAAAGTAGCATGTGGGATTTTATATTCTTTCATTTCGTTTTCGGGTAAGCTAAGGAGTGTCTTTTCAATTAAGTTTGTGTTTATTATGCGATACTAAGGGGTGTATGCAATTAGGATTTTAAAAGACTATTTTGGGATAAATAAGTCTTGTGGTATTCAATTAAAACTTTTAAATAATCTAAATAAGTCTTGTGATATTCAATCAGGACTATTAGGATTTTTTTAAGAGGGTGTCCAAATCTAGTGGTATTCAATCAAGACTTTAAACAAGTAACAAAAAGTCTTTTGGTATTCAAAAACTTGCTAATTTCGAAAGATTTTTTTTAAATAGGGAATTGGTGTGACTTTTTAGTGGGAGGTATAAATACCAAACCCTATAAAAAATCCCACCCTAACCCATCAGACTTTTCACGTGAGATTTTTTTTTTTGTCTGCTAGAGAAGACGAACAACTCTTCATGAAGATAAACAGCTCTTCAACAAGGTATTGCTTCCTTCTCATGCTATATGCCTTTTTCGATTTATGGTCTGTGTCTATGGCCCTTCATGGGTTTGTTGATTGTTTATATGTGGCGTATGGAGTGGTTTGTTGACCATTCTGATATGTGGTTTGTTGACTCTGTGTCTATGGCCCTTCGAGAAAGAACAAGATTTGTTGGGAGGAATGTCTATTGTTTATATGTGGTTTGTTGACTCTTCGTAACCATGCTAATTGTTTATATGTGGGTTTGAGATTGACTAGAGAGCTACTTCCATTAACCATGTTGATAGGAAGTGTACAGAAGCAAAATTATCTACCAAGCAACAAAAGGAAAAAAAAAAAAAAAAAGAGTCCAGGTTTGGTGTCGTCTTGAAGCAAAATTATTATTGTTGTTGGGTTTTGAATTGTATGGAGAGAGAGAGAACTGAAATCAAACCGAAAAAAGAAAACCTTCATGTTTGTATTGTATGGAGAGAGATAGAGAGAATTGACTGGGTCTTGAAGCACGGGTTTTGCATTATTATTGTTGTTGGGTTTCATTAAGGAGGTTTCCTTTTTCATTCAGCATTATTATTGTCTGTGGTAAATCAGTTTTCCAGTACTCCCTTTCTTTCTTGGTATCCAACTAATATTTACCAAAGTTAGAAAGAAAATAGAAAATAGAAAACATGAGTGAAATTCTTTTCTTTTCTTTTCTTGTTTGGTATGATATGTATTCTTGTGAAATAACTAATAAATTTCTTACATATGTTGTAGTAGTAATTTAATGGGAGATTCACAACAAGAAAATAACAAAGGAACGGGCAAAGAGAAAGAGAACTATGAATCTTGGACCATGGACAATACCAATGAGTTGTTGCACATCTTGGTGGATGCTATCAATAGTGGATTGCGTGATGCTAATGGGTCACTTAGCAAGCAAAATGTAGAAAGACTGATACTTCCTCGTATTAATGCGAAAATTAGGTTCCCAAAAACTTATAATAATTACTTGAGCCGAATGAAGTGGTTTAAGAAGCAATATAACAAGATGTCTACGCTTATGTGTAACAACTCTGGCTTTGGGTGGGACCCAATTGCAAAGACGTTCACTATTAGTGATGAAGTATGGAAAGATTACTTGAAGGTGAGCTTAGTTCATAATCTTTTAAATATATTAATAACTTACTAGTTTAGTACAATATATTATGTTATTAATTATTTTGATTTCCATATGACCAGATAACGATAAACGCTCTGCAATTGAAAATCTGATGTATACTTAACCCAAGAAAGGTCTTTCGGGAAAGATTCTGGGTTTGAGTCCTAGTGTCCGTGTAGGGATCCAGAGCCTTTGCATTTAGTTCTCGTGCATTTACCCGCATTTCGTTAAATTTAGACCACTCAAACAATCTAAACACTTAACACATGACACATCATCAAACTTCAAATCAGTTTTTTTTTTCCTTTTCCCAAACTGAGTTAAAGAGATGTTATAAATTTGTGGGCTCAGTAGTAAAAAGTACTATGCAAATCTAGTATCAAGACAAGGGCTAGGTGAGGATTCATTCAAAATTATTAAGCAAGATTAGAGTGTATGTGCTATATGTGAGACATGAGATTTAATATAAAGAGCATTTAATTGACCTTATAAAAAACAAAGACAATTGAGAATGATTCACATAAGCCCAATATTAATTTGCCCAAGACGTCTTAAGGAATTTTAATGGGCTTACTCCTCTTTTCGAAATCGAGTTTCATACAATTTTTTTTTAAAACTCCTTTCTTCTTGGTTTGAGAGCGTTCTTTGTGGTTTGAATTGCTCCCATAACAAAGATTGATATAGATATATGTCGAAATATATTATTAAAATAGGTTCACAGTTCACTTGGTCATTAGAGATTGATCTGTTGTGGGTTTCTAGCAATATACAACTTTGGGGACTCAAACTCTTAAACAAAGGCAATCTTAGCAGCCATATCTAAGGTTCTGCCTCTAAATGGTGAAAGCTTCTTTGGACGTCATTCTGGCCGCTTTTCTGAAAATTCAAGGTTTTCTTTAATATAGACAATTGGAATTGCAGTTTTTATTCAAGACGGCATGCTAAATTGGACGCTATTAGGAAGCAAGGCAATTGAAACCACAACGTTCAAATCAAGAAGAAAGAAAAAGAAAAGAGAGCGCGATGGATGAAACTCGATCGAGAGAGGAGGAGGAAGCCCGTTAAAATCCCTCAACCACGTTAACGTGAGTGTTGGGGAAAAAAAACCTGATTTAATGTTTGATGATGTGTCATGTGTTAAGTGGTTAGATTGTTTGAGTGGCTTAGATTTAACGAAATGCGAGTAAATGCAGAGATTCAGGATCCTTCGTGTAGTATGTGTGAATTTAGTATGTTATCATCCATTTCAATAGGAAATATCCTTTAAAAAAATGAATAAAATAACCCAAGAAAAATAAAATCTGCTTACATAATATGCTCAATTGATCCCTTTGTATGTTCTCAATTGAATTCATATATTTGGAGGGATCTACCCGTTATTAAATGTCACTTTGGCAGCTTTGAAATATATAGAAGATGCTTGCTTAGCTATTATATACCTATGATGTGGACGTTTGACAGGCAACTGATTTTTTTTTTGTTTACACGAAAGTTTAGGGGGAGATTGGCTACTCTCACCACCAGCACCATAGCATACCCACAACCTCGAGCTAGAAGGACTTACACATGGCACCCAACTGCCAGCTACCATCGGTATGGATTTATGTAGGAAATTACATATCACACACTAATGAGGACTACTGACAGCGAGACTCGAACACTGGTGGGGCTACACACATTGCAAGGACCTTACCAACTGAACCAACCCTCAATGACAGGCAACTGATTTTCAATTATTCTTAATTATGCCTCTTTGAGTGGAGGCCGTTTAATGTGCTTCTCCCATTCAATATGTGAGATGAAACATCTCTCACATAATAGTAAATGGTGATAAGTAATGATAGATGTTAAATTTGAAGAGTTGGTTATAGGTCTGTTTAAGCGATTTTCAAATAAGATAAACCGAACCAAATCAAACTAATTGCAAAGTGGTTTAATTTGATTCAAGATTACACTTTTTAAGCATATAATCTCAAACCAAACTACTCGAATTGATTTGATTTTATCATGTTGAACGACTCGAATTTTTTTTATCCACCCTACTAGTTTTAAAAGTTACAAAAACGAAATTAGGGTGAATTACTTTTTTATTTGTAAATTTTATACTAGTCCTTAACTTAGGAGAAACACTTGTGTGCAATGGCAATAGCACTATTTTGTTATCCCATGCCAATCACAGCATGCCACGCGTGAGAACTTTTCTACGTGAAAATCTATAATTGGTTAGGGATAGCAAAATAGTGTTATTTCCCGTTTCATACAAGTTTTTCTCCTAACTTAGTGATGGGTTACCAATTTAGTTAAACTGGTCCTTGAAAAACGAATTTTCCCAATTACCTGTGCATCACATGAGTTCTTTAGTGTCAAGTTTTGCCAAAGTTTGTTTCACTTTTTTTTGTGTCAATGAAATCATTACAGATTAGACATGGATGGTTTGCATGCACAGCAGAAAGTTACATTTATGAACGTAATTTTGTAAAGGGTACATACTGCTGGGTCCAAGGACGGACTCAGGATTTCAAAATGGTGCGGACTAAATCTACCTTACGTACAAACCTATTGGAAACTTAACAGTATGAGTAAATTTCATTGATAACAAAAAAATACACGGGTGAACATAATGAGCCTTACCCCTCAAATAATACTTATATAAGTTGCATCATTCGAGTCTTCACAGCATTAAAATCACTAATTATTGATTTATTATCTACATTATCAGCATTGCCTACTCTTTTAGTTAATAATATTTTATTTGGATGACCTAGGTTAGAGTACTAATTTAATCTTTAAAATAAAATAAAATAAAGTTGCCTGGGCTTTAGCCCAAGTTAGCATGTTAGTGGGTACGTCCCTAGTTGGGTCCACACAGTTGAAATACAATGCGTGGTGAGGTCTACAAGATTGTCCTTCAAATAAATCCATCAACTGAAATTATACATAAAAGAATATTCAGTTGAGGAATCCTCAAATAATGCGAGGGACACCCTTTAAGTATTGGAAGCACATGGACATTGATACATAAGAGGCCAAATTTAATTATATACACCAAACAACCGGGTCCTGAAACTGGACCACGCTCATTTCAGAAGCATCAGAATTCTTGTCTCTCCTCGTAGGGTACCCTTACCCTACATAGCCAATATATGTGACGTCGTCCTTCTTTCGTAGTTATGGGTACTCTAGTGGCAAGTCAGTGTCTTCATTTGCTAGCTTATAGCTACTTGGTATATCACACCAGGGAAGAAGCTTATATACCAGAGAAGGAAACTTCTCTGGACTGGACTTGTTGATTGGTGAGTGTGGTTGAACTGTCGATCATATATTACAACACATTCACATGCCTAAATGCACCACCGTCTCATAACTTTGCATGTGGCTCTTAATTTGGTATAATCAGTTCACTCGTGTTATAATATGACTGATGATTTTTTATTTTAAGGAATTAGAAGAAATAATATAAATTTTAAGGTGCTGATATCCTACCGAATTTTTTACCTTCAAATTGTACAAAATTTATTCATTTTTTCCTTTAATATGCCTTAAATTTAGTGAGTTATCTAATCCAATAGAATTCTAGACACCAAACGAACTCTTTGGATGTATAGTATCAATAATTCACTCAAGTTCTATACCACATGATTAAGGGCGGAACCAAAAATAAATTAGGCTAGTCTAGGCTAGTTTATGTGGAATGAGATGGGAGGTCCGAAGATTAGTACTAATATTTCTTTTTTCTAAAGCTTTCATATTTTAATATCACACAATAATTATTCATTAGTTTATAACTTTAAACTATCTGTTGTATTTTATTGAAAAAGTTGTAAATTAATTTATTATATAATCCCTCCATATTTCATATGCATTCTACAATCTCTCTAGACAAATAATTAAAAAGAAATAAAATACGAAATATGTAAGTTTTTCTCGTAAACAAGGGGCCGGTAGGTTTATTAAAAGAATGTTAATTGTAAAGTTTAAAACAATTAGCTTGTACCGTATACGTGGCCTTGTCTTATCCAAGAACAAAGGGTACCCAAGAACAAACCTCACTTGAGAATGTCTGATAACATACTCGTATCGTACCTGAAAATATCAAAAAGCGACAAGATTTTGTTATTAGTAATGGCAACTTGATTACTTTTTCAGACATCGACTATGTCAAATTTACGAAAGGTAGATAGTTAATTCATTCACATTATAACACATGTATTTATTTATTTATACTATATTTTAACACGTAAATTAATAACATCATGTTACAGTATGACCTTCACAAATATTGACCCAATTAAACTGCGCCAAGCGATTATTTTTTCTCTCGAAACTAAAATATTATCATCAAAATTGTGATCGATATGGTGCTTGAATGTTGGTATAGAGAATATATATGTAATATCATTGCGGTACATTAAGCAACAAAGCATTAATAAATAGACAAAAGAAAAATGTGTGGGACAGTTTTATTTACTAGACGACAGAAACGGAGCGGGGTGCAGAAGATCCGAAGCCTTTTGTCTTAAACTCGCAACCTTAAGACCCAGTGACACGCTTGTAGGGTCCTAATAATATAATTTCATAATATATGTTGTCTTTAAATGAAAAACTCCTAATAATACTTATCAGTCATCGTGATGTATAATTATGGTCTTTCTAATATTTATTTCGTAAGATTAACTGCTAATTAATATGTGTGCTTCTGTTTTTTCTTTTTTGGTCAAAAATTTATGTGTGTGTTTACAATTGGCTTTTTTTCTTTTAAACAATTAAAGGGCGTTAATCTTTCATGTCACGCCCGTGACTTTTCTCAAAAAATCCTAGCTCTCTTTCTCCCAAAAAACACTCATAGAGTCGTTTTCACTTTGAGATGGTGAGGAAGCCATTGTTCTTCTTCACCTCTCCCCTATTTTCTTACTCCCTTCACCTCTTCCCCTATTTTCAGAGACAAAAAATTTTCCCTATTTGTTTTCTTTTTGTTATGATTTTCATTAAACCATCACAGGCGGCTACATCTAGGCATCGGATCTCCACATGTGTTTCGGCGTCGGATCTCCACCACCATCCTTTTTGCGGTTTCTTTATGTTTGGAGTAAGTTACAGAGACTCTTTGGGTTCTCTGTGTAGTTTTTACCTCTCTTTTTGTGAGAGTTTTTCACTTCTCCTTTGTGAAAGTTTTTCATTTCTTCTTTGTGAGAATTTTATTTATATTATTATGGCTTGATCTCTTTTTGAAAATCAAACAAATCACGCCATAACAATGCAAAGGAAAGCTGGAGAAGAAGAGTTCCATTTCTCTATACAGACAAATCACAGCCTGAAATATATAAAGAATCAAGCAGTATCCTTTTCGTTACGTAGATCATTTACAGATTTGATGATATGAATGGGTTAGAATTTCAGAATGTGTCCAAGGTAAGTAAATGCCTCATCAATCATCATCACCCTAATTAATATAAAATTGATGATAATTGACGAGCATAAAAACAAAAGGAGGAAGCTGCATGGAACCTGGCTTCTTCTAACTTATATGTGAATGCTACCACGCCCCTCAGTCCCTTTCCCTCTAGTACTCTATGCCCCCACGTTCCCCAACCCTACCTATTTCATAAATAAATAAATGTATGACGTGTCTGTTTCAGAGACTTTAAACTTTCTCTCTTTCTTCAATTTCCCAATCTGCCCTTCACCCTATTACACTGTTACTGTGTCATATGATGATAAATTAGTTTCCCACCTTACAAAAGGCTCGAATATTGGTGCTGCTAGTAAACGAATGGGGACTACCAAAGATCACTATCGATCTTTCTCGCAATTATTAGTACAATACCTAACAAAATAATTAGGCTCGTTTGGTTCACAGAACGGATTTGAAGGAAAATTACTTATCATGTTATTTTCCAATGAATAGAAAATAGAAGATTCATTTTCCACGTTTGGTGATGCCAGGAAAATAACCAGGAGATATCATTTTATTTCATTTCCCATGTTTGTTTTGAGTATGAATGGAAAACAAAGTTTGTATAATTTTCCAATTATTCCCATATTACATTAAATAAAAAAAGAATGCATTTAATTATATATTGTAATTTCAAATTGTTAATGGGGACAAAATGATCATGAAAAATGTGCATTTAATGTTGACTCATTTTCCCAAACTTATCCATAAGGAGGGAAAACAAAACCCGAGTTGGGAGGATGGCTACACTTTCTACTTTACTTTCCCATGTCATTTTCCATGATGGGCTTACCAAACATGGGAAAATAGTTGATTTCCCATCCCCAAATCTCATTTCCCATGAACCAAACGAGGCCTTATGGTTTTATATTTAGGGACATGTTAAATTCAGTATCAAATCTTAGAAAAACTTCCAGTGTCAGACTCAAAATTTGGAGATCATTTCTATGTTCATTCTTCATTATGTCCAACTTTATGAGTGCACGTAACTACTTAACTCCAATGAATTTCATATTTTAGATGGAATGGAATGGAAATATCTTAGATATAAACATACAACGCTGAGAAATCATTTCAGTGTCAAATCCAACGTTGAGAAATCATTTTGAAATACATTTTCACATAATAATGGAGATATATTCGTTATACATGAATTTGACCTATGGTGATCTCTCTATCTCATCTTTAATGTCCAGCAAATTGGAGCCAAATAGGCAAACCCTACTAAGGCGGGCCAGTTTGATAAAAAAGTGAGTGAAATTTTGGCCCTTTCGATGGTGGCACAAAATACATATATGTGGTGATACTTCTCACCTACCATCGTGGGATTTAAAAGGAAGAACAAGAAAGATACACCAAATGAATCTTAAGAAATGTGCATGCACCTTTGCTTTCTCCTCCACTTCCAACCCCAAAGCTCACTTCTCTCACACAAATGAATCTTAAGACTGAGAGATGTCCAACTCCCGTAACATTTTCTGATTCTTCAGTCCAAATCGTACAGCATGCCACTTTAATCAACAGCTTGAAATAGAATTTGTGTCGGGTTCTCACAAACAAGGTGCTACATGTACACATTGATTAATTTCACACATTTTTTATAAGAGTTTTCAATAAATCAAGCGTGAATTTGTTTATCGTAATTGCTTTAAACTATGTATTATCTGTTATCCTCAAAATACAACTCTTTACTGGCGCGCCACGTTAATCTTAGTTGGAAATCTAATTACAAACACAAACACTCACTAAGGTATTACATTATACTTGGACCAAAAATTAATTGTGAAATGCCAATAGCTACATACAAATAACTGAAGGATAATATGTAACTAAGAGGATCTTAAACATGCTTACATTTTGGAAATGACAGTGCTAGCATCTGCCAAAAAGACATGATGAGGAGAATAAAAGGTGGGGAATAGAAGGACTTTGATTGTTCTGTGGAGAATCAAGATGCACAGGTGGTGACAAGACAGGAGTGGCTAGGTCCTTCTTTTAGCTATAGGGAGCACTTTGATCAAGCTTAGTAGTTTACCTATCGTAGCATAGGATTTGAAAACATGCTAATCTTTTCAGCATGGGCACCATCCCCAGTCCTTTCACACCTTTGCTTAACAATTTTCACCTGTGGAATTTGGCGTATTATAATCATATTTGTATTACCAAAAAGTTATCACTATTGCATTCGAAAGTAACTTTTATTTTTATTGGAATGCGATACTTTCTCTTTCTCCTTCTCGTTCTGCAATGTTTTATGATAATCGAAACTGTTCGTTTTCATAGTCATCCTTCAAGATTCATTCATGCAAAATATCAACCAAATTAGCAAACCGTTTAGTTATTATTATTATTTTTTGGTAAATATCACGAGGTGTCTTCACACTCTAAGGGTGTGATTAATTTCCACTTGGAGTTCGGCTTGCTCCTAGCCACAAAATGCTTCCAACGGATTTCGAACCCTTGCCATTAAGACACCAAGTAACTCACTAGCTGAAGGTGGTAATTATTTGATTAACCGCATACTAAACCCTAAACCCTATTTATTTGATAATAGCTAGACAGTTGCAATGGGAATGGATGAGAGATGATAAAACTACATATTCTACATAAAATGAACCTCATTTATTACACCAAAATAAGTCCCTTTACACGAGTAAAATCGTGTAATAAGCTGATGTCTATGGATAGGGGAGTCCCACAAAAATAAATAATTTAAATTATTTCTGAATTCCAGGACATATATTTGGGACCATGCAATTGTCACATGCTGTGTTCAAAATTATATGAGACCCGTTCTGTCTTTTTTTGATGATGAGTTGTGTTAGACATAATACCCCACAACCAAAAAAGAAATTTCATTTACTGAAACTGATCGGAGAGACTCTCTCATTATTGTTATTTTTTAAGTCTTTGATTCGTATAAATGTCTTCTTGAAAAAAAACAAACAAACCGAAACTCGCAGACAATTTGGTTGGTTTAGACTCAGAGCCCATGATGAAGAAACCTCATGACAAGCTAGCAGTCTATTGAAAAACCATGTGGAAAACTACATCTTATTGCTTCGAGCTCAAAAATCAACTGAGGACATGTATTGTTGAAATGGCATCCTATGCAAGATCGATCTTAATTGCTTGCCCTTTTTGTAAATTTATTGGAACCCAAAAGATAATTCTAAGCTTGACTACTTCTTTCTACCATTTATCTTGAAGTTAAAGAGAAAATTATTATTTATATCGCATTTACGGATTATATTACTGACAAAAATTCTGTAAGAAAAGTGAATCCTACATTAAAGTAATATAAAACTATTAAGATGTCGATCGAACATATGTGATGACATACCTAGAGCATTAGGTGTCTCTAATGTACAAAGTTGGAAGCATAGTTAAGAGCATCTCCAATCATGTACTTCTTGGATTTTCAAATTTATGAGCTATTAGGTGCTGGATAGAGACCGTGGCTGGAGTTAGGTTTTTAAATTATCTTTAAATTTGAACTTAGGAGCTAGCCCGTTAGAGTGGAGAAACGTGTTAGGATTAAGCTCGATATTTGTAAACAAACAAATGTAAAAAAATATCACTACCTTACAAAAATATGAAAGAAAAATGATAAAATGAATTAGGTCTGCTTAACCGAAATTGGAACCAAAATTAGCATACAACTACTTGTTATTAACAATATGAAAGCCATACAACTACTTGCTTAATTATCCAACTAAAGAACAAAGAAAGATATAGGGACCTAACATTTTCCCTTATGTAGAGATAATAAATTCTGCAACTTTGTGCTTTGCAATGTCCCCATTTGGCCGTGCCGGACTTCACGCACACGTGGATAGGGTGTTGGTGACCTGTCATATTATTTTGGTTTGGAACTATGAATTTACTCAATTGTCGTTGGAACCAAATACGCTTCACAAATGCCCTCAAACACACTAAGTACAATGCAGTAAAAAAAAACTGGCACTTTCAGAGTGGATTTTAACAGGAGGGCAATCTGGTAACTTCCAACAAAATTTTGTCATTACTATCTTCCCCCCCTTACCTAATTTCACTGGTTCCTTCCAACCTCTCCAATTATTTGTGTCCTTTATGAAAGCACACATATATCTGACCAAGCTACCGTTGCTCATCCAAACCCAAAACTCATAATTCCGCTCCCCATAACTCCCAAACACCATGCGAAGCGACCAAGAAATTTCCCGCATGCAACCCTACCTCACAGACGGCGAAACTGAAAGCGAAGAAGAAGAAGAAAATGAGGAAGGCGATCAAGAACAAGAAGATGAGGAAGAAAGTGGAAGCAGTGGCAACTACAACTGTTTGTACAGCACGTGCAGTACCCGGAGGAGGAGCCCGGGTTGGTCGCTGGGCCAAGTACTTGACCCAAGAGCCAAATGGGTCCAAGAATGGAACAGGGTTTTCCTGCTAGTCTGTGCAACGGGGCTCATCATAGACCCTCTATTTTTCTACGCCCTGTCGATAAGCAGCAACTGTATGTGCCTGTTTGTGGACGGGTGGCTGGCCATAACGGTGACTGTGCTCCGGTGCATGACGGATGTTTTGCACGTGTGGAACATGTGGCTGCAGCTGAAGATGGCCAAGCGCTACTCCTTCACCGCCATGGTTGGTGGTGCCGGCATGGAAGGTGGAGGAGCCAATGGGCTGCGTGACACAAGTGCAAGGTCTGTGGCTCTCAAGTACTTGAGGTCCAAGAAGGGGTTTTTCTTTGACCTCTTTGTCATTCTCCCCATACCCCAGGTAACTAAATAATCATTTAAATTTAATTTACTTTAATTCATCGTGAGTTGGTAAAGACATTGAACTCATCCCTTTGTAATCAAGTTTGAATAATCTGCCCCGTAGATTAGATTAATTTAGAGTGGTTTGTATTTTTCTGTTTTTTAAATGGTATTAATAATCAAATAAACTTGCCATTATGATTTTTGTTGTTTTTGTTTTCCTTCTTTTATTTCTCTGTCTTGGCCGTCGTTGTTATTATAATTGTTATAGCTTTTTTTTGTCATTTTATATCACGCGGCCCGTATGTATTTAAGGTTTGCTGTAGAGTCACTAGAGTAGTAGAGCATTGAGAAATGAGAAGGTGACAGATCAATGCCAGAAGTTGTTTTTATATGCTATAATTTGCAGGGAGGAAAGGTGTAACATGTGAAGTAGCTATGTCCTCTCTTCATTTTTAGAAAAGAGAGACAGTAGAGACAACCATGTGAAGTAGCCATTTCCTTTTCATTTCTATATTTTTTTTTCATATAAATTACTGTGCGTACGTCATTATAAATAAGGAGAAAAGCAAGAAAGGGTAGTAGAAAATCTGTATATATCTACACATATACGTATGTACATACTCCTTTCCTTTCTCAGTAAGATTTTGGTTGTGGAGGTCTTTACATGTATGGTGCAATAATAAGGTCCTATAAATTTTCTTTGGTTCACCCAAGTTGATAAAATATCTCAGGCTGAATAATGCCACTCAGATCTACTTACTTATCTAACGTCTTTTCTTAATAAGTCATATATGATTGCTAATCAGATAAGATGGCAAGAAATGTAGTGTCTATTTTCTTCTACTTTTTGTTTTGTTGCTGCTGCTGCTGCTGCTAGCCCGCTATTGTTTTTGTTTTTAAGTAAAAATAAAAGAGTGTTTACGGGAAGGAATTCGAACTTGGGATATCTCCAAACTTTAAGAAAAGAGAAGTACGTGTACTGCTAACTAAACTAAGAGCAGGATGATGACAAAACAAATGAAATTTATCCTCAAGGAAGTAGGTTTCCTAGAAATAACTGGAATTTTCCACACAAAACTGTAGCATGTATACACTTTGTGTAATTTTTTTTTTTATAACTTTAAGGCTATACTTGTCATTTCAAAACACTCAATGATTTATTTTCTTAATATTATAGTATAAGTGAGTCTTGTATGATTGCATCAATTGGTTAGATGATTCGATACTTGAATAATTATTGTCTCCCTTAAACTCACGAACATTCTGTTGGTTGGGGCCATACAAGACTCTGAAAGATGATGAATTTTGACAAATGGGTCAAGTTTCATGCTTCACATGATCAACATGAATATTTATTCTTTAATCATGACAGAACAGAACCATGTAGCTGGGCCTTCTCGATACAGAAATATCATGAAAAGGAGATTTGTGTATTGTTTTTTCAGATAATATTATGGGTGGTGATTCCTACGCTATTGGAGAAAGGATCGGTGACCGTAGTGATGACAGTGTTCTTGATGTTTTTCTTCCAATATCTCCCAAAGATTTATCACTCTGTTTGCCTCTTGCGTCGGATGCAAAACCTCTCTGGATACATCTTCGGAACTGTTTGGTGGGGAATTGCACTCAACTTGATTGCTTATTTTGTTGCTGCCCATGTAAGTATATATCCCTCTTTCATATACATCCTTCAAATTGTTAATGAGGTCTAATCTAGTAGAAAAATGCATTGACAAATATGTACGGAGGAAAGCGGACACATTACCTTGACCAACTGCACTAACCTTTCCCCCTTCTTAACTTTAGCGGAAAAAACAAAAGATGTTCATTCTGCTTTAAAATATAAAAGGGTGATTGGAATTTCGATGCAATGCATGTTAAAAGTCTTGTGTTTACGTCTAGGGTTTTCGATGGGTTAAAAAAGTTGTCCTGCTCAACCGACAATAAAGAGAAAAAGATACTCGATAACGTGACCAAAGTCATAACTCAAGAAATCATGAAATGAAAAAGACCACAAAGAATTGGCCCAATCGTGATCCATGCGATGGGAAACAGTTTCCATTGCCAAGACCGAGATGATGATTACTACTAGTAGAACTATACTTTTAACCTTCATCATAATTAAACCTCCAACTTTTCTAAATCAACGAAGAAAGTAAAGGACTCGTAGCTCACGTGCTAAAAGTATTTATTTATGCATCAAAGATTTTATATTTGATTCTCTCTCCATCAATATCGATTGTATCAAGAAGAAAAAACGGAGGAGAAGATTCAAATTTGGAATCTCTTTCGAAATTAGGAAGAGAAATACCATTAGCCAATTGTCTTGCAATTCAATAATTAATTATGTTGTGTTTTTTCCTGGCCATTGTTTGAAGAATTAAGTTGTGCACCAAACAGTTGATTTAAACTGTGTCTCCATCTCTATAACCTGATCATGTTTGCAGGCTGCAGGAGCATGCTGGTACTTGTTAGGGATCCAGAGGGCAGAGAAATGCCTGAAAGAGCAATGCAGAGAAATAAGTGGCTGCAGCTTGAGAATATTATCTTGCAAAAACCCTATTTACTATGGAGCAACAAACCCACTGAGAGACAGAGCAAGACTGGCATGGGCAGAGAACAAACGAGCAAGATCTACATGCTTAGACAACGCCGATCATTACGACTATGGAGCTTATTCATGGACTGTGCAGCTTGTCACAAATGATAGCCGCTTGGAAAAGATACTTTTTCCCATCTTTTGGGGCCTAATGACTCTCAGGCAGTCTTCTATCTCCTTCTCCTCCTAATTATTATTAATCAATCGCCACCCTTCGTTTTTCATTTTGGTTTTGTTTTAATATTGCCCTTAATTGCTGTTTTGTGCAGCACATTCGGGAACTTGGAAAGCTCAACTGAGTGGTTGGAGGTTGTTTTCAACATCATTGTTCTAACCAGTGGGCTCCTTTTGGTCACCATGTTGATAGGAAACATAAAGGTAATCAACTTTGCAGCCCTTTAGTATGTTATTGTTGTCAGACTGTAAATCACGACCATACATTCAAATAGCTATAGCGTAATTAATAATTTTGATTTATAGTCAGATAACATAATATGCGACAATTGTGTGGTTAATTGGTTTCCATTTCTTTTGGATACTATGTATATATGCAGGTGTTTTTGCATGCGACAACTTCCAAGAAACAAGCAATGCAATTGAAGATGAGGAACATAGAGTGGTGGATGAGGAAGAGGCACTTGCCTCAGGGGTTTAGGCATCGGGTGCGAAACTACGAGCGGCAGCGATGGGCAGCCATGCGTGGCGTCGACGAATGTGAGATGATCAGGAACCTCCCTGAGGGCCTCAGGAGGGACATCAAGTATCATCTCTGCTTGGATTTAGTGAGACAAGTGCGTACATACACTTATCAACCTTTTCACTCTCACTCTCCTTTTCTTTTTCCTTTTGGTCAACTATCAAACTATTCACTTTAACCCAATATAATGCATTTTATCCCATAAATGCGTTGGGCATGATTTAGCCCAAGTTTACCTGAGTAATTTGCTGGCTTTAGCTAATTTCTTAATTGTTGAAACTTGTTTTAGGTACCATTGTTCCAACATATGGATGATCTGGTTCTTGAGAATATTTGTGACCGTGTGAAGTCTCTTATATTCCCCAAAGGAGAAACAGTGAGTTACTAATAAGACTATGCTTTAACTATGACAGTATTTATGGGGGTTATAGTTTTATATGCGGACTTGCCCACACCTATGTCAAGAGTTCGATTCTCGTTCTACCCTTTTCGGAAAGGAAAATTTAATTTGCTTGCTCAATTGGAATAATTTATATATTAAAATGGCACAAGAACATGTAGCTGATTGTATATGAAAAGTTGGTCCTACATAATTTTTCATTCTGGAATTTCAATTTTAGCAGTAACACTTTTGAGCTCCATAAACAGATAACCAGAGAGGGGGACCCGGTTCAAAGAATGCTTTTTGTAGTCAGGGGTCACCTTCAAAGCAGCCAAGTTCTGAGAGATGGTGTGAAAAGTTGCTGCATGTTAGGCCCTGGAAACTTCAGTGGAGATGAGCTCTTGTCATGGTGCCTCAGAAGGCCCTTCATAGAAAGACTGCCACCATCTTCCTCAACACTAGTCACACTTGAGACCACAGAGGCATTCAGCCTTGAAGCAGACGATGTGAAATATGTGACACAACATTTTCGGTACACATTCGTGAACGAAAAGGTTAAGAGAAGTGCAAGGTACTACTCACCGGGTTGGAGAACTTGGGCTGCTGTGGCAATTCAGTTGGCCTGGAGGAGGTACAAGCACCGGTTAACGCTCACTTCGCTGTCGTTTATAAGGCCTAGGAGACCTCTGTCAAGGTGTTCTTCATTGGGAGAGGACAGGCTGAGATTATATACGGCTTTGTTAACTTCTCCAAAGCCAAATGATCAAGATGATTTGTTTTATTGATTACTGAGATCAGTCCAAAGCTGTATGTTATTGATGTCTCAGTTTTGTATGCACTAAATTACATATTTAACGGTAAAAAATCTTTATCATTATTTTGAGATTTCCACTAATAACTTACATACTTAACAGTTAATTAGTACTGTCTTTCACTGAAGCTCCAAAAAACTGTAGGATCCACTGAGTCACAACACAAACAGAAGCTGATAAGGAAACTTGTGCTTGGTTTGATTTGATTTGATTTGCTACAAGTGATATTTTTATTTGCCTGACTTGTTTCAATTTTGTGGTATCCGCAAATTATAATTTTTTTTTTATCCACGCAGCCTCATACACTTTCTGGTTTGTATCCATGCCAAGACATTGAGCTTTAATTTCCTTATTGTTTACACCATAATCAACCGAGCGTACCTAGCACCAAAGCAACTAGTACCAAGGCAGACACGTCTTCTTCCCTATCGAAGGAAGACACCCTTCCAAGGCGACCAACACCTGCCGAAGCTTCTGACTGCCGAATCTAGTCTCCAAGGACATGTGTCATCACCACAACGACTGGCACAAAGTCCCACATCGGAACTTTGTACAAACCTCCCATTTCTACCTCCCTATAAATAGGGAACAGTACCCAAGACGAAAGGGGTAATTAATTTCTCACCTTTACAGTTACTCTGCCAAAATTACCATAATTAGCTAACTTGAGCATCGAAGAGCCTTCAACCGGCACCACACCGGTGTCCGAAGCTTAACGACTATTTCTTCCTCTTATCTTCTGCAGGTCATTCAATTACCGAAGGTCCTAGCCTTCCTTCACTGCTGAAGATATCACACTCCTTTTCTAAGTTGACCTCCCAAAAAGAGCATCAACACTTTTCATGGCACTTCCCATGTGCAAAATTTTGCGGGCTAGAATTTCACATTGTTTCCCTCTTTTCGGCCGGGTAGGCCGACGGAAGGAGTTTTTGGTCCTTCTTCTCTTGAGATGCGTAGGCGTGCCACCACCAAGCCACTTGATGGCTTGGATGGAAAGATCGTGTGAATGTGTTTGCGCTTCTAACTTTTAATCAAACGATTGATCGGCCAAGCAAGGAACCTCCTCTTGGCCTAGGTTCTTTTTCTTCCTTGAGGTCAAGGATGATTGAGCTTTGTATGACTATTTTTAGGATTTTTGTGATAAGTGTATTGAATGTAAATGCAATGAAAGAAATGACAGAAATGTAAGTGCGATAAACGAAATGGCAGAAATGTAAATGCGATAAAATAGATTAAAGCGATAAAGACTTGAATTAAATTCGAATGTAAAGACAATTGAAATTAAATTGCAAGAATGTAAGCTTACACTAGGAAAACGAAGAACTTAGATAATCTAAAGAACTTGAAAGATAAAATCCTAGACTATGAATTGAAAAGTACAGGATAGAAAGATAGATTTTGTGTGTTGAGTCGGAGGTCTTTCTTTCTTCATCTGACGTCCTATTTATAGAGCTCCTCAGCTCATGGGTTTGGGCATTCAACTAACTCTGCCTTGGAAATCCTCCCGATGTTAATGCCTTCCGGAGCTCTAGGCGCGAACTACCCGATGTCTTGGAAGTCTTCCCAATATTAATGTTTTTCGGAGCTCTAGGCACGAACTACCCGATGTCTTGGAAATCCTCCCGATGTTAATGCTTTCTTGTCTTTGAACTCCGCCACTTGTAGGAAAACATCTGCTGACAACATCTGCTAGAAAACATCTGCTGAAAACATCTGCTAGAAAACATCTGCTGACAACATCTGCTAGAAAACATCTGCTGAAAACATCTGCTAGAACTTCTGAACTTAGTTTCGTAGGCTGAGCTTTGGACTTGATTTGACACTTGGTGAGAAGTTGTGGACTTGGAGCTTCTGACTTGGTTATGACTCCCACCAACGTTAAGTGACATGTGAACTCCAAATATTTGGATGTCGGCTGCGTGGGCTCCCCACTCAACCAGACATCTTAGCTTTTTGTCTGTCGCATGAAGCCATCTTGGTATGTTGGTCTGGCCTCGGTAGCATACGGCATTAGGCTTTGATTAATTATATATAAAAAATAAAACAAGACAAAGAACCTTTCAACCAACACTTTGGCCAACTTTGCAACCAATGATTTTGGCCACCTTTGCAGCCGCTATTTTGCATCCAACACATTGCAACCCACATTTTGCAACCCACATGTTGCAACCCACACGTTGCAACCCACATGTTGCAACCCATCACTTTGCAACCCACATTTTGCAACCCACACGTTGCAACCCACACGTTGCAACCCACATGTTGCAACCCATCACTTTGCAACCCACATGTTGCAACCCACCACTTTGCAACCCACATGTTGCAACCCACCACTTTGCAACCCACATGTTGCAACCCACATGTTGCAACCCATCACTTTGCAACCCACATGTTGCAACCCATCACTTTGCAACCCACATTTTGCATCCAGCATTTTGCAGCCAACATCCCAAGCTTTCCCACGTGACTTGCTGCTTCCTTTGTCCAAATGTTAGTCAACAAAACACCACTTTTGACTGCAACTTGCATTTATATATATAAATAACAAGACAATTGAATTCCAACCCAAACACTACCCAATTTGCAAAGAGACCAAATACCCCAGCCGACCAAGTTTGGGAATGCCAAAGTAAACCCACGTGGGTCCTCTCATGTCCAAGCCACCTCTTCAACCAAGTTCAAAACCTCCCTTCTTGGTTTACATGCTGGCTACATTTCTTTTCCTCATTTTCTTCTTCCTCCTTCTCCTTCAAGACCCAAAACCGAGGGTACTGTTCAGAAATCCAGAAGTCATAGTTCGGAAGCTCCAATCAGAAAACTTCCTTCATGAAAGTTGTTCGTCTACCTGAGGACTAAAATCTGTGAAATTTTTAGATTGTTCTCAATTTTCCTGATGCCTCAAAACGGGTTTCCATCTTTTGTGTTCAGCCATGGCTGCTGGGTTTCTGCAGACTCGGTTTCTGCATTTGATTTTAATATGTGATTCTCGGATGGTTGTGATTGCTTCACGAAACTTGCTCGAAATTGTGTTGGCTATAACATATCCAAAATTGAAGATCATCCAACCGTTGTAGTTCCCCCTGCCTTTATTTTTCTGAAGTATGGACTTGGAGACCACTTGACTTAGCTTGGATTTGGAGACCACATCCAAACACACATGAAATTATTCCATTTCCTTTTCATCTCAGTTGCTTTTAATTGCTGCTCACACAGATTAAAAGATGGCTTTGGGTAAGAAGAAACTCCCAAATGGCTGCAATATAATGCCGTACAAAATACAGTCCTTTGAAACATGAAAAATATAAACAGATGGATGGGTGAATCTAAAAATCCAAACCCTGGAGTTTTTTCTTAGTCTTAATATCTAGCCTATTCTATAAGGGAAGCACACAAGAAAAGCATAAAGTAATTTAAAAGAAGGAACTTCATGCTTTTACTGCCTCCAAGGCTGCACAGGGCTGCTTTGCCTCAGCTTCTGGACCTGCAGCTCCCCTGAAGAGCAAAATTGCAAGGTTGCCTAAGCAAAAATAGATGAAACAGCCATGACAATGTGTAACAAACGAACCGAAATCTGTTCCTACAATGCACTGCCATCCCGGTCCATACGTCTTGTCAAATTCCTTCCAAAAAAAAAAAAGCAGCACACAGCAAAATCAGTTGCCAAAAAGTTAATTCATGTCTCCAAAACATAGCATATTGTTCATAAGCAAGCACTTGTCAGATAAATTTTGATGTACAAACATGGGCTACGCCGACACCTTAATTCATATTAGTCCCTAATTAATTACCTTTTTAATGAAGCGGCCTATCTCAGTAGCCTCAGTGACATCAAAGACATCGAGGGCTTTCGATGCTAAGACAAGTGCATCCTGCTGCATGGTTTGAAGCATGTCTGTCTCAACAATGATTGCCTTGCCTTCTAGCATGGCTACCAAGATGCAGAGCTAGTTTACCAAATATTTTTTCTTGATAGAAAGAGTGATGATAGAAAATTGAGCTATTTGGACCAAGTTGTGGATGAAGAGGCGGTAGTGGTGCAGCTTATATTGAGCTTGGGAAAAAAGGGCTGGTTCTAGTGAGGCAGCCACGTATATGTGGATATTCTTTGTTTGTGGCCACCATAAAGTTGTGCTGTGCATTATGCCAAATTAGTAACTAACGGTTTGTGGACTTGTAGCTAATTGCTCAAGCTTACACCACCAGTATAGTAAGTGAGCAGACAAATGCACTAGAGGTGCAGGGGAGGCATGAAAAATTGCCATCAGTTTCTGGTCCCAAATCGATTTTTGACTGGCTTCGTCATCGGGTTTCTGCCACGTGGTCCACCTTAATTCATGATTGCATGGATATGTTTTTGTTAAGTTTTGGAATTCTCCATTTTCCTTGGAACATATCCATCCAAATTCCAATCAATCATGAATCTTTACCTTCTGAGGATAAGCAATCCAGATATTTCAAAAGAAGGTGGCCAAAATGAAGTGGTTGCAAATAGATGTGGCATTTCCATGTGGAAACTAAAATTATTCAGTATATGCTGTCTCCTGGGGAATCTGGAAATGTTTGTTATATTTTTTCTGGCCAGTATAAAAAGATATGGGAAATACTCTTTGTGAACATTTTTTTATTCCTCTGACTTCTCTCATATTTAGATTACCTCCTTAAGGCGTTTAAAGACAATTATTCAAGTCACCCATTAATGAGATTGACAACCATCTTTCAAGTTTTTTCTGAAGACAACTTTTGTTTTTGCCCCATTTTCATTTGGCTGGGGATAACCCAGTTGTCTAAAGCATCAAGACTTTTAATCACTTTCAGCATCAAGAAACTAGAATTTGCATACTGAGGCAAGGCAATTCTCATTTTGAGGTTTGCTACCCAACCTTTGTGGTTGGGGTACCTACTAACCTGAGGTTAATGGGCGTGCTTTGTGCGAGTTCACCCACCAAGGTCAAAGGTGAACATCTCACACCATGCCTCATCTAAGAAGGTTTCATTCATGCAACCAATCATTTTAATGCCCTGCTTAGTTACAAGCCCATGCTACTAGACTCGGCAATATGGAATGCTATGTAAGTCATTATAAATCTTTATATAATGACATATTTTCCCAATGCGGGATTTTGGCAGTTATTTTATGATACCATCTCGCGCGGCTAACAACTTCCTCCTGACCTTCCTGTCGCCCAACCCCATTTTAGCTAATGGATCTAATATCAAAAGGGTGTCCTGCTCGTGCGCCTCGCAAACAAGCTTGGCTCTTGGACTATTTTGGGTCACAGCGGTTTGTCTACACCTTGCTAAACTTTATTTGGTCTAAGGCCTATCAATGGGCCAAATTATCATTAGATCCAAAATATATTTTTCTCAAGTCCAATTCCATTGATAAGGGTGCCTCTGATTGGGAATTCTTGAGGGAGATTTGCAAACTAACATCTAGCATTAAGACTAGCAGAAATAAAATTCGTTAAAATAATTAGTAACAGTTGAAACTAACGAGAATTGGGGATGTAGCTCAAATGGTAGAGCGCTCGCTTTGCATGCGAGAGGTACAGGGTTCGATACCCTGCATCTCCAACTGATTTTTTTATTATTTATTTTTTTAGATGTATTGGGCAGTGGCTCACCTAAAGTCCTGCTAGATATTATAGTTCATCTGTCCTCCATCTCCAAGAATACTTACCGACTTAGTGATCAGCATGAGAACAAAATGGTTCAAAATTCAGAGCCTGCCTTATAAAACAACATGTCCATGTCCGATTCTGCCGTCCAAGCCTGTATCAAATCATCAAACCACCCCAAATTTCGGTTGTGTGTTTCAACTCTGCTCACCGACCAACCTGTTATTACATGGTCACCAAAATTGGTTACTTTTTCAACACCAGCTGGCCTTGATCATATGCATCCTATAACCAAATAAAACCGCATTACAGCGTATACGTACCTACCTCGAAGGTTTATGCTACACGAGAAAAACTTAACTATCACAAGTTCATGCAATTTATTTCTCTATCTCTCTCGTCACGTGTTGTACGTACATTCCATAGATCTAATCTCACCCCAAAGGGACAGTTTTTCCATAACGTTTATGGTCTAAGATTCCTTGTCAAACTCCCAACTCATATATGGTGTGTTAGTAACGTGGGGTGGTGGAACTGCTCTGTTACGGAGTTAATATGTTAAATTATTTGTTTCTCCAACCAAAATGACATTTAACCCAATCCTGACAACCAACGTGTCAACCACATTCCCTGCCTGAAACGCAACGTTTCCTCCCTCACCACACCATGCCACCTGTCACCTTCCTCCTCCCCCAATCGTTAATAGAATATATTCTTCTCCACCTTTCCCTCTCAACCATCCACCCCCCACCCCCTTACACTCTCTCCTTCCCTTTATATTTCCATATACAAAACACCTACATTTCCTCATTTTTTATATTTTTCTCTCCCTTCTCTTTAGCTGAATTTCTATTAACATCGCCACTACCACCACCGCCACCACTACTACCACCAATTAGGCGACGAGACACGACATATATTGATGGCACGTGGTCTCTTCGCCTGCTTTGGATCAAAAGGGGTTGAGGGTACGCCCCGAGAAAAGCACGCGGGAGCGACGGCGGACATTTCTGCTGAGGAGCAGCAGCGGAGCGGGCCGGTTCTGGTAGAGCTGTTCTCGTCGCAGGGCTGCACCACCTCGCCGGTGGCGGAGCTGCTGGTGTCCAGGCTTGGGAGGGGGGATTTTAATGGGATGGACCTGCCCCCTGTGGTGGTCCTGGCCTACCACGTGGACTACTGGGACTACATGGGCTGGAAGGATCCATTTGGGTCCAGCCAGTGGACTGTACGGCAGAAGGCCTATGTGGAGGCCTTGGGTCTGGACACCATGTTCACCCCCCAGATTGTGCTTCAAGGTAGGGCCCAGTGTGTTGGCAATGATGAGAGTGCCTTGCTGTCGTCGATCAGGGGTGCACCTAGATACGCTGCACCGACGTTCCAGGTCTGTATTTTCTCATATATTTTTTATTTTTATTTTAAATTATTTGGATGCCTGTTTTTTTTCTTTTTCTTTTTTTAATTTAAAGAATTTTTTTAATTATATTTGCACAATTACTTACATGATGTCATCATACTTTTCCTTGCTTTTGTGATTGTGGTGGTGTAAAAATGTGATAGGCTGAATCAAATAAATTATGTCTCTATCTTCATCATTATTTAATCATCTTAAACTTTAATCTTAAAATGATCCTCATCCACTTTCTGGTACACCTAAAAGCCATGTTCACTTTTGACACTTTGAGAAATGGTGGGTGTCAAGTTTCAATGTGTCAACTTTAATTCAAAGCTAAAGCTAGTTCCCTTTTAAATTTGTAAAGTAAATTTTTATGACACGAATAATCTAAACTTGTCAGATATATCTGAAATGAAATGTTACGTTGTTAGACTGAGAAATTCTCGACATCTTCTAAATAATGATGCCCAACTACACGGCTATCCAACTATGATTCTTTGTAATTGGTTGTTTTGTGGATGAGCAGGCAACTTTCCAAAGGCCCTCCCCAGACTCCTTGCAAGTATCTCTAACAGGATCCTTAAGGTCAAAGGTGGATAGTTATGGTGCCAATGTGATGGTGGCGCTCTATGAAAACGGGCTGATCACAGACTGCCCCAAGGGAGAGAACCAAGGACGTGTCCTGTCCAGTGACTTTGTTGTCCGAAGACTTGAAAAGCTCTCTACTGTCAAAGACGTCTCTGCCAAGAAGACCATTTCGGGGACTCTCAACTTCCCCTTGTGGGAAGGCTTCAATCCCTCCAAGTGTGGTTTGGTCCTCTTTGTTCAAAACCCCTCCCATCAAATTTTTGGTTCGCAGAACTTTCAGCTGCCGGATAATTGACACGGTTATAGGCACTGAATAGCTTGTGTCTGTTGTGTTGTTGTTACTCCGGCAGGCTGGCCCGGCCAAGATTGCAGTAGGTTATGTACAGGATGTGTTCATAGTAGTATACTGATTTCTTTTTCTTTCTCAGTTTGGGTTTTTCTTTCTTGTTTCTGGGATTTGATATTTAGAAGATGGGAGAGATTTGCATTCATATATGAACATTCTTTTTCAGATTTGGACTTTGGTTGTTTGAATTGAATCAATATTTCTCGGCTTGAGCGATGAGGATGGTCAACTTGTGTGCTGTTTTCATTTGCTTTTCTCATTGATACTGAACAGAATCAAAATCAAACCAATTCAGACTGGTAGAATCCCTTCGTAATGGTTTGGTTCGAACAATCATATCCAGAAATTATCGAAAACAATTTTGGATGGAGATTTTCACCATTTCAACCATACAAATGGACAAGAAAGAAATGAATGTCAAGCTGAGAAGCGCGCTAAAATCCGGAAATTACAGGAAAACTCATTAAAGTTCTTACTATTGAAATGGTAAATCGAAGAAAGAACACTAGGGCATCTCAACATTGAAAATTTACAAGTACAACAAACACGCTGATACCAATAGAGCTTGTCACTTATTTTCATCCTAAAACAAAACTCATTATCTACAAGAGGGCAGCTTAGCCTGGATCCAGGTACCATGATCACAATTCCGCCCATCACACAAGTAATGGCATAATAACATGTTACTTTGTTTTACACCCATAATATTTCTGAATGCCAGTTACTTCCTCACCTTACCCCCCCTACCATTTATCCAAAGACCGATGAGCAAAAAGAATACAAAATTACAATATGAGAAATTTCCATTAAGGCCAAAAGCACTTACAGCAAAAGCTAATAACAATTTATACTGAATCTACTGCTCCAACTTGCTGCCGAGCCAAGTATTTCTCCCTTCGCTCCTTCTGAAAAACAGAACAAACCAAAAGATTATACACAAGAACATCATGTAAGAAATTTAGTCCATTGTATGTGCATGTATGGATCAGATGTAATGTTGGCAGGATTGTTACCCATTCATCTATTACAAGGCCTTCCCCGACATCACGAGGACCCGAGTCCACAGGAGGTTTTTTACGCACTTCAAGTGCAGCCTCAGCTTCGGCCAACTGTCTATTCAGTTTTTCCAGAGCCTGTAAACCAGAATGTCACTACTGGAAAAACAGCATCTACAAGATGGACGCACAAATACCATTAAACAAAATCAGATTCAACTTACAGGACTAGGGTGCTCTGCATCCAAAAATACAACCCGCAAAATTCGCTCAACAGTCACTTGATCCTTTTGTTCATCAAACTGTATGAAAAAAGGGCCAGTTGAAAAAATTAAGGTCATCGCTGGTATTTTCCTAGGAGCGAGAAAACAACACTAAATTTTACTGCAATCATATCCAACCAAAAAAAACCCCAATTTAAGCGAGCTACTAAGTTGAATCAAGACACCATAAACATAATCGGAACAATTAGAAAGTAGAACTCAAATACACCCAAAACATATGCAAGAAATGTTAAACATGCCATGATCATGAGCATTAAGTCGGGGGAAGAGCACTATATTACCAGCTCAGGCACATAGTCTGTTCCTGCTGTCACCTTCAGACTCACAATCTTGAACTTAACCTTGGTTCTCTGATCCAAATGTTTCTCATTGTTCTCGGGTTGTTCCACAAACCTAAACACTGTCATCATCAAAAGCATAGTCAAAACAAAAGATAACAACAATAAAATTCAAGACAATTTGTAACATCAGAGCAAGTGCAAGGCCATTACCAGTCGCAATTATGCTTTCTCCCGGAGCAAGTATACCTCCCGGAGGACGCATATAACAGCTCTTCGGTGCGGTAGTTTGAAACTAAAGCAGCACAAAAAAAGCAGTTTAATGGGTCACTGAAGTTTGATACCAAAATAAAAAATCATGGGACAAAATTAATAAATAGAAAACTGCAAGTAAGGCAGATATCAAAATACATATAAACAAATGCAACACCAGTCACAACACAACCCATATAATAAATATTATCAGCATTCTAAATCCTTGCTTAGAACATAAGTAATTAAAATCAATATATAATTAAGAACACAGCTTTACGTTGATGTCAGGAATTAAAAAATACCTTGAAAGCTACATGAGACCTGCTAGTGTTCTTTAACCGGATTGCGCTCTTCACCTGTTTCCCAGGTTCATCTTCAAAATTAAACCCCATAAAAACACAATTGGTCAGTTTCAGTCCAAAATAATTCCAAAACAGGAAAGAAAAAAAAAAGTTACCGCTTATCTCAGCAGCATGTGAAGAGGAAAGAGAAGTCATAAAATAATTGCTTTTTTAAGAAGCGCTTTTAAAATAATGCTGGTAGAGTAAAGGAAAAGTCAAAATTCCAAACCCAAATGAAAATAAGTCATAGAAGTGACCAAAAGCTCGAAGTCAGCGAGGAGGTAGAAATGAAAAGAAAAACGACGACGTACAAGGGAAGTAGAGTTTGTTGGCAGGGTCGAGCCGGAGCCGACGGCGGGGAGGGAGAAGCGATCTGGCGACGGACGACACCGTTTTGGGCTTCGACTTGGATCCGTCGACGTGGCCCTGGAGGTTCTGCGTGGAAGAGGAAGAGGACGACGTTTGGCCCCCGGACTGCCAAAACGGGCAGAGAGCGAAGAGCTTCACGTCGGAGTGCGACTTGTGCCGGTGGTGATGGTGCTGGTGGTTGTCTACGATGGCCATGCTTTATTCACCGGAATCAGACACGTGGCATCCAATTAGCGTTTTCAAGAAGCTCGGCGATTGAGTTCGCGTTTTTCAGTTGGTTGCTTTAGAAATTTCTCTCTCTCACTCTCTCAGTCTATCTGTAATTTTTTTGGAGTGGAAGGTGCCAGGGTGTGCGACATAAATCGGATGTGAGGGAGGGATCAGCTGTGGCTCTTTTCAGTCTGAAATTTGTTGCTGACACGTGTGACTTTCCTATTCGTGAGTTCAGGTGTTATTTTCCTGCATTGAAGCTACGTGTCATATTGGCGACTGCCGTGCTTGAAAGGATAAATCGGATCGGATCTCAGTGACGAGAGCTTTATTTCAGTTGTGAACTCATGAGTTGTTGTGACTGAATTTTCCTAAAAACGACCTGCTATATGTCGTTTCGTGCTATCTCTGTCGTTGAAACTTGGAAGAGACGCGTTTTTGTACTCATTTTGGAATTATCAAAACTAATTTCCAATAAGATTACAACATCATAAAATATAATAAAATAAAAAGTTGAAACATTCGAGGTTTGAAACTTTCATAATTAAAACACTGATTTCATTGTAAATGTAGATTTCCACAATTAGTAAAGGTAATGTGTCCAACCGAGTTCGATTATCTCCCTTTATATTAGAATAATTACATATTAAATTCTAGCCTTTTTACTCCCAAAAACACCCTTATAGAGTCGTTTTCACTTTGAAGGGGGAGGAAGTCACTGTACTTCCTCTCCTTTCCCCTCTTCTCTTCCTTCCTATCTTCTTCCCTCATTTGCAGAAACAAAAAGTTTTCCCTATTTATTTTCGTTTTATTATGATTTTTCTCCAATCATCACAGGCAACTGCGTCTCGACGTCGAATCTCCATCACCGTCTTTTTTGTGGTTTCTTTATGTTCAGAATAAGTGACAGAGACTCTTTGGGTTCTCTATGTAGTTTTTACCTCTCCTTTTGTGCAAGTTTTTTACCTCTCCTTTTGTTATGGCTTGATTTTTTCAATTTTATATCTTTTTTATTATTCTGAATTTACAATCTTAATTGGGATACCTATGCCAGAATTTCTTCGATCATGCGTGATCATTAGTGGATGTGCACCAAATTGTCTTAATTTTGATGTTAGATTGCTCTGTTATTGTAATGGGCCTTTGTGACTAGTTTGTATTAGCCATTTGTAGCTAGTGGCTTTTTTGACTGAATTATAAATGCAATTCTAGAATTTCTCAACAAAAAAAAAATTAGAGTAATTAAAATTTCACTTTGTCACCAAAAAAAAAAAAAGACAAACACTTGCTTCATTTCACTTAAAAAATCAAAAGGGAATGTTAGATTTTCTTTTCCTTTCTAATTTTGAAAAAAATGAAACAATGGAAATTAAGATTTGCGGTTGAGGTGGGTATGGTTCTTAATGATGGTAAGAAAATTAGGTGTGTTTTTTTTTGTAGTGCAATTAAGAAATGGAGTGGAAATTAGGTGGGGTGTTTGTTTAATGCATTTAGGAGGGTTGGCTAAGGTTGTCGGTGTGTATTTAGTGTGGGGGTTAGGAATTGATTAGGTGAATAATGACATTACTTGTGTGTATGTGTAAGTTGTTGGCTAACGAACTGTGCCTGAGTGGGACTTGAAAAATTAAAGATAAGGTTTGATCGTTTTGATCTCTCTGGGGAAAAAAAATTGGACAAAAAAAATAAAACTGGTTCGTGGGCCTCCAACCCTGGATTCTAACCACGATGACAACATTGAGCTTGAGCCCTAATAAGCCCCATACTTTAGGCCTTGACCCTTGGACCTCGAGCCCAAAACACAAGCCTTGTCCTTAAATTGTGAGCTCAAACTTCGAGCTCTACTATAGGACTCGAAACTTCGAGTTCTATTATAGAGCTCGAACTCTGACTATGAACTCGAGTTATGTCTTCAAACCTTGAGTCCCAAGCCTTAGGTATCAATCCTAGATCTTGGGTCTCGAGCCTTGGATTCGAACCTCGTGGAAACTCTGAGCCTTATACCTCGGGTCTCATTCATTTGAACACAAGATCAAAGGAGTAGAGTCCAAAATGAGCTCATAATGAAAACAAATGAAACACTATGGAAATGAAGGCCACATGACTTATAAACGAACAGTTCTTGTTATGTATATTGTATACTGTTACTAGTAAATCCTTTCTACAAAATTGATTGAAGTTATCCTAGGCCTAGCCATTCTTCTATCACCAGAAAGAACAAAACATAACAGGAAAAGAAAGATAGTTTCTTTCCTACACATAATTATCCCATGATCAACAAAACAGAGAGAAGAAATAGTTTCCTCAATTGGGTCCCCAGCAGATTAGCTGAATCAAAATTTCAGCCTTGTCTCTTCTTCTTCTCTCATCATCAAGGGTCATCCTATTTTCTTGGCTCACACCCCCAGCAGCAGCAATATTGCTCCACCTGGTTTTACCCCCATTGCCACCACCAGCAGCAGCAGCTGATGGCTCTGCAGCATTCATCTTCTGCTGCATCATGGACTTCAATTCCTTCTTAAACTTGCATATTTCACCACCCATTTGCTTTGTTTCTCTCTCTCTCTCTCTCTCTCTCTCTCTCTCCTTTGCTCAAAATCAGAGAGCAGTAAAGAAATGGCGTTTTTTTTCTTCTGGGTAAAGCAGATGTCTGTATGTTAGTTTATAAATACGGAGAAGAACCAGAGAGTTGGGTGGACAAAAAGCTTCTGGAAGGTTTGTGGGGCAGTGGCCTTTTGGGAAACTGAGATTGAATTGGCAGGTTTTTTTAGCTCCCAGATTTGTGGCACTGGTTTTTCTAAATCCGCTGGATTCTCTGGTTTTTCTGTCGTTCTAGCATGTGATTAAAAGAATATAAAATTTAAATTAGATACATTTCTTTTTCAACAAAACAATAATAAACCTTTTTTCTTTTCTAATATTAGAAACCACAAATAGTTTGGGTTCACGAATCTATTTGACATCTAGCCGACCAGAAGGCCGGATTCGTTTTTTTACATTTAGCTTATTATGTTATTGCCGCCATAGTTATAGTTTAAAATCGCAATGAAATTTATAAAGTTTCACAGTTTATAAGGATTATGGCTATATATAAGTTCTATTCTAGGGCCAAACTTTACACTTTACGACTCCTTTGTGGAGAACCTGGATTATGGCTTTATACAGGTTGTAGAGTTGTAGTGGAGAACCTGGATTTGAGATATTGAAAACCAGAGGGTGGTCTCCATCGGTTTAGCCCAGGTTTGGATTTATAACCATGGGTGGGTTTTGGGCAGGCAACCTAATTATGCATGATAGCGCTAAGATGTTTGTTGAAATGTCTCAAAGTCAATAATGGCGACCCCTATGTGTGGCCATGTTTAAGCTCAGCCCAAATTAGCTATCCTTTTTCTTCTCTTTCTGAAAGGTTACTTGAGTGACAAAGTTGGTTGAGATGCTTTGTTCTTATATCAAAAGGCTTTAAATTGAGCTGTATTGTACGCCTCTGCTCGCACCTAGTATTTAGATGACAAAACCATTTACTTAGCAGCATAATGCCGACTGATGCTAAACTATAGGAGAAGGGAGTTTATGACACACACACAACTAAGATGTCAATAGAGTTACTGGCGGACCTACACATGAGCAAGGAGGTGCACCTCCTCTCGCCGGAAAATCTTTTGGGGTGGCTAGAATTTGCCCCTTTGCTGGTGCCCACCATGTGTTCGATTAAATGTCTGAAAGAGACTTTGTAATATTCAATTTCTTTTGCTTCACATAAACTTGTTGTCTCCCAAAATTCTCTTAATGGTGTATCTCTATTTAATACATCTCCATGAGCTTTAACGTTGTCCTTTCTTAGATGGGTTCATGAGCTTTAACCCCCCTTATTTGGCATCCACCAGTGATTGGAGTCGAACATAAAACCTATGGTCTGCAAATTAAGACTCTTTTTCTACTGGGCTAAACCCTATTGGCAATGTCGGGCTATACCTTCTTTGTTTTTGTTACATTGGGAGGAAAGAAATCCCTTAGGCCATATTTGGTTCATGGGAAAGGGGGTTTGGGGATGGGAAATCAATTATTTTCTCATATTTGGTAAGTTCAGGCATGAGAAATGGTTGTTTGACACATAGAAAAGTAGAGAGGAAAGTGAAGCCCTCCTCTCAACTTGGGTTTTGTTTTCCCTCCTCATGGGAAAGTTTGGGAAAATACGCCAACATTAAATGCACATTTTTCATGACCATTTTGTCTCCATTAACAATTTAGAATTACAATATATCATTAAATGCATTCTTTTTTTTATTTGATTTAATATGAGTATAATTGGAAAATTATACAAACTTTGTTTTCTATACAAAACAAACATGGGAAAAGAAATAAAGTAATATCTCCCAATTACTTTCCTAACATTACCAAACTAGGGAAATGAATCTTCCATTTCTCATCCCTTAGAAAATAACATGGGTAGTTATTTCCCCTTAAATCAGTTCGGTCAACCAAACAAAGCCTTCGGGTTTCGAACCTTAGTTTTGTCATTGCCTACGAAAAAGTTGGAGAAACTCTGTGCCTTCTCCCCCTATCCAGCCATATAATGTGAGCCCGGCCCATTATATTTTTCTCAAATGGTAGAAAATTCAGGGCGAAAATTTCAGTTCTTTATACCCAAAAAATCAAAAAACTCCAGTCCTGAGGGAGGCCAATTCTTTTTCTATGTAAATTACTTAAATCAACTTTAAAAATATCTCCGAGATCCTTTCAATGACCTATGTCATGTTGAAGGGATATTTATATAATCCGATCGATTGTGTAAAGTTTGCAAAGTCCGCGGTAGCAAAAGAACCGGGAGAAGTAAACAGAAAAGAGAGTCCTTTTCTATGATCCGATCTGCAAGGACCATGTTTGCGGATCCATGATTGGGAATTATTTGATCGTCCGTTTTATGATGTTAATAAAATAGATTTATTAAAATTGGGGCCGATGCACCTGCACCAATTTTGTTTGGAATTGTGGATTTGTTGATTTGTTATTCCCTTAGACATCCTTTGTGCAAGAAAAAAACCATCCAAATTCTACCACATTATTATTATGAGGCACTGATTAAAAGGAAATGCAAAACAGAACAGAAATATGAAAAAACCAATACGGCAAATTTCTCTTTTAATTCTATCAATTTAGTGAGGCAGCATTTAATCTCATTTCTTTTGGCCCAAGTTATATAACTTTTGCACTCAGCTTCATCAAAAAGAACAAAAACAGAAGAAGAAAAAAACATCCCTTCTTTGGATACAAACAGGGGAAAGAAAAAGAAAATGAAGCGAAAAGGATCAAAGAGTAATGAAATTAAGTCATGTAATTCATGGAAAGAGGGATTATATCCATCCACGAACTCAAAATCTAAAATCTAAAACCTAGTAGTGTTAGGACCCCAGCAGTTCAACTCCATGACTTTCCTCACCTTCTCCTCCTGTGACCTCTGCATCTTGTTAGAAATTGCTGAAGAAGAAGACCCAGAGAGTTTCTTGGCCTGGGAATATGATCTCATGTTATTCTTGGCATGTTGTTGCAGTGACCTCAAAACCCCATTCCACCTGCAAATTCCTTGGTCTTTCAGAGCCTCAACAGCTCCAATACTTGCTGCCACAATCCAAGCCCTGCAAGCTGCGTTCACCATTTTTGCAGATTTTTTTTTATGGTAACAGATTTTGAAGAAGATCTTTTATGGGTAATGGGTGGATGGGCGAAAGATGAAAGCTTTGAAGGGAGAGTTTAAATTGAAAGTCTGAATCTGGGGTTCTTGGTTTTTTGTTGTGGGTTAAAGGGTTGGACTATTCTCTATATATAAGCAGCTGATATAAGAAAAAAAGAGTGAAATCCAAGGCACTGGCACGGTGGCACCAATTGTTTAGGACAAAATCTGTGGTAATAGGTTTAGCAAAACCAGGTGCTGAGCTCTTGTTTTTGGGTCAGGCCCCAAAAAGAGGGGCTCTTCTTTATGGGAGCCAAAACCCACGCGCTTTCCTCTTTTTCATTTTTCATTTGTTTGGGATTTTTTTTTTCCTTCAAAAGGAATAAAATTTTCATTGAGCAAAAGAATAGTCACAACCGAGGAAGGGGGGAGGGGGGAAATTAGGGATGATAATGAGTCGAATCAGGAGTGGGTATGCAATTCCCATCTTCATCCCCGTTAAGTTTTTTTCCCTCATCCCGTCTTCATGCCCGCAATATTCATATCGGGGATTTCCCATCCCCACCTTCATTGGGGAATGGGTTCTCCGACCCGCCCTATTATGAAAGAAAAAACCAATATATAATTACTTTGTTGAAAGAAAAAAAAGTACTAAGGCAAGATAATGGATATGAGTGCTGCTATTTCCACCCCTCTGTCCTATTTTCCCACTCACCTTATCTTCCCACCCACCATATAAATTTGGAAAAATACAATCCTATCTTTCCACCCATAATTATTCCTAAACTACCCTTCAATGTGGACACACTCATATTATGCCATGTGTATTGACAAACTAAATAATAATAAATAAATAAACAATATTAAAAAATCAATCTCCATCTTTTTCTCTCGGTTCCTCCCTTTCTTCGAAATATTCAAACGAAAAATCTGGGAAATTAAAGAGAAAACTATATTTCTCTCAACATTTCTCAGCCTACCCAATCCATAACCAATGTTTTTTCCCTTTTCTGCTTTAAAAAATAAACCATTTTCTTTGAAACATGATCAACTTACAAACTGTTGCAAAGACATTTTAGCGAGAGAGGGAGATAGAGCTAGCCTATATATTGGTTGTTGAGAAACTGAAATCGGGAAAAGAAAAACAATGAAAAGGTATCACATTATAATCTCATAACACATTTTCGGTGGGTTAAGGAATTTCGAGAACTTACCAATCCCCAGACTCATTTTTGGTCAAGATTCCAAATCACTATACCCACTCATTTTGAATCCAAAATTTGACGAAGGAAACAGTAGTTGTTTCAAGCGAAAATCGCATTACCACCAAACTCGGGGTGTTGGGGAGGAGAGAGGTTGAGAAAGAGAGATACAGAGAACATATAATAGAGATAGAAGGAGGTGGTGTAGGTGGAGGAGAGAAAGATCGGGGTGGGGGAGCTCCGTCGGGGAGAGGGCTTGGGATAAGTTGGTACGGCTGAGAAGGTTATTTGTGTATTTATTATTTTACTTTTTTTTCATTTTAAATTATTTTAAAGGAAAAGAGTTGTTTTATTAATATTTTGGTCCTTATAAGTCCTTATAAGTCATTTTACAAATGGGTAAATTTTTCTTTAAATTTTTGAAGATAAGGTGGGTGGGAAAATAGGACAAGGGGGTGGAAATAGCAGCACTCATGGATATATATATATATAATATATATTTATAAGACAATATGAGAATGTTTATATATTTATTGAAAATTAACTAAATAAATAAGTAGTGTGGCTTAAGATTTGTATAAATTATATAGTATATAATATAATAATAAAAGAATGGCCTCAATGTCATGAATTAAAAGAATGGCCTCTTCATACTCGTTTTATGTCCTTCATACCCGACCCACACCAACATGGAAAGAAACAAAAGAATGGCCTCAATGTCATGAATTATATTGCTTTTCCAAGAAACTTGAAATTTTGGGGTTACAAAATAGCAAAGGCTTCCCACACCTTCCATTCACTTTCATATCCCACAAACAGACATCAATGAGGAATGAATCATGCTCCTATCCCATTATCCCTCAGTTGCACTCCTTTATATGGAGAACATTATGTAGAATCATTATCACGCGTGGTAGAACATGATTGGTTGAGAATAGCAAAACAATAATATTCCCGTGGTATACAAGTTTTTCTCCCTTTCTTTTTCTTCCCTGTTTTACTTAGAATTGCAATTTATTTAGAAGGATAAGGAAGTTGCCAATAACTCTCAGCCAAAAAAAGAAGAAGCAATAGTTGGATTGTTTTGTTTGAAGAATTGAGAATAGAAACTAATGTAGACGGTCGACATTGACTAAAACAAAAAAACCAAGGTGACCCCTAGTCTTTTGGTGCAAGCATATCAGACTCTCGATATAAATTAAACATGGGGAATTATGCTGATTTACTAGTTATAACTTATAAGATGGGGCTTTGAAACTCCAACCCTGCGTTTGGATGAGGGAAATAAACTAGGGATTTTGATAAAAGTCAGAATTTCTAAATTGACATGAACCAATTCCCATGTTTGGATATAAAAAAATATAGAAATTTAGAAATTCCACGTGGGAAAAACCATGGAATTTGGAGGTCAGAAATCTCAACTTTAAATTCTATCTAAAAGTTGTCATTTCTAAAATTCCAAGAGAAATTGAGTTTTAAAAAAAAGATAACTTTACAAATAAAGGTTAAATTATGTATTTAAATCCGTTATCCAAACAAGAAACTTTACAAATTATATAACATTAATTTCTGTCATTTTAAATTTCATCATTTATGAACTGATAAGTAGGTTTTGCGTTCTCATTCATATTTCCCAGGTTTACCTTTTCAATAACCTGATAAGTACATTATTAAGTTGCATTGCTCAAGCCTAAGCTTGCTGTGTTTTATTTTCACTTAGTTGCACGCAATTTCTCAAGTGCATTTCGTGACTAGAAGACTTAAGTCTTTGTATTGAGAGTGAACTAGCCACATGATGTCACAGTTGATGCTTATGTATCAATTAACACGGTCACCGGCTAATTAAAAATTGTTACATAATGTAGTCAATTAGCATGATCATGAGTCATGACTAGCATATCTCGGTAACACTCGATAGGATTTGCCATCCATGGCTACTGCGGCCATACTCGGTGAGGACAAGATGTGATGAGTTTGCATAATGAAGTCAGTTCTAAAGTGATGAAATTCCAAAGTGGCTTGGGAAATTGTACATAGCTCCAATTTTGAATTGGTCTCGGGCTGAGATCATTGAGAAGTATTAAAAATACCAGCCTCACAGAAAAGAAAAGACATAAGAGTCAGTAGAGCTCTGTTTTTATAACTATAACTACCAGAGTTAGCTGCACAAGCTAAGGATTTACAATGCAGATAATAATTGAATCAAGCAAACACCCTATACAATCAAGCGATTTCAGGTAAAGAATTGGATTTGGAATCTACCAGATTTGCCAGATTTATGCATGCGCAATCGCAAAATAACCAATCAATAATCAATGACAAGGAAACCTATTTGTGCATTGTGAGGATGGTGATCTTTCAAATTGAGGCCCGGGCAGATTTTGTTGGACAAAAACTACTGTGATTTATGTGAAAAAAAATCCCAATGGAGGGTGATGATACAATGAATAGGCTTAACTACGTCGAGCTATGTCAACGCCGTGTGGAATTTTGAATGTGTCGGATGCACCAAACTTCCTTCTCTCTTCAGTATCTTCTGCATCTTCATATTCTTCGTCATTACTGTCATCATCCTCATTGTGGGAACTGACTGGAGACATGGGTTCGTTTACACTTTTGGATCGATTTAATGGTGTGGCAAGCATGTTCACTTGGCCAAAGTGAGAAATCTCTACAACCACTGTGTCATCGTCTGCTGGAAGAGGTTGTTTCCATGGCTCCCCATCAATTCTCATGAATGTATGCTCAGCTGCACCCTTGCAAAACTCGAAACGTATTCTGTTTGCCTACAATGAAGTATAAAGGTTGAACAATTAATCTATTTCACAGAGAGAGAGAGAGAGAAAGAGATAAAAGTACTTATATATGAGATGCCCCAAAGTAAGGTTTGAACCATGATCAGTTGAAAACTAGTTTGATTCTGTTTATATGAAGATGACAGCATTAAATGATCTAAGGATAGTATATGATACCTGTGCAAGACGAGTCCCATGTCCCTTAGGAGCAAGTAAGATAAGCCCATGCCAGGCATCTCTAAAACCAACAATCTCGATGAGGCCATCATCCACATATGGAGGAGTTAAATCCCTCTGTGAAGCACATATTATATGGAATTACAAAGAGTTGGCAAGATAGATTTCTGAATTTTTAACTGGAACTTAGGAAAAAGCCAATATGTCTAAAACAGATAGGAGAGCAATCATAAATTACATATTGCACTTTCTTCGTATTTGGTTTCCCCCATGGATCAAGACCACCAGAAAAACTGGGTAAGTTGAGGCACACAATAGACCTAATGCTGTAAATCAGAGATAATATAAAAAAAATTAAGTGATGGAAAGGCTACAAATGTTGACTGCAAACATAAGAAAGGACGGAAAGTGGAAACAATGAAAGCTTTGTCTAGTCAGTTAATTCAACTGATTAATATTTAATACATTATCTGAAATACATGTCATTCTAATTTTCCAGGGCCTCATTGTATCATTTCCTTAATTTAAGCATGCGAAATGCAATGCCACATATTGTAATCTGGAAGAAAAAATAGGTGAAACAACTTTTTGGGACAAGTGGCTTTAGAGATTAAGAGAACCAGAACAGTTACAAAAAGTTAAACAGAAAGTTTATATCACCTGCGAGGTATGAGGAGGTCTTCCCATTGACCTTGTCGTTTCATGATCTTAATCTTTGTCTGATGTGCTATGTTCCTGTGTTGAAATCAAGGCATTACCACTAATATAAACAACCAAACAAAAGGCTAACTTGAAGAATGGTTGATAACATGATCTTCAGATGTGCAAATGCATTCACCCCATTTCCTGATTTCAGAACATTGCAGAAATAAAGCGAACAAGAAGAGTCATAAATTTGGCTCCCTTTTTGGGACTGTCTGATAAAAAATTGGGTTATAGAGAAGCACAAAACTGTGAAGAAGACTAACCGTGAAGAAGGATGTGATAGAGAAGCACAAAACCATCCTTGTGTACATCCAAGCTTCAAGTAAGTACCCTGAACCAATTAAAAAAGCAAAACAACAATAATAAGTAGCGAATTTATGTATGACGGGAAAACAAGAAGTTAGACCCTTGGCAAAACAAATGGAAACACCCAGACACCAAAACAAATGAAAACACCTATTAGGTATCCATCATTCGAGATGGATGGTTGGTAGACTTCAAAAAAGAATCGTTACACATATGTAGACATTATTATACTACTTATCTACTTTGAGCATGATGTTAAAGATGCAGAATAGTTTAGTACTTGATTAACTAACTGGTTTTTAAATTTTTCTGCATGCAACTTCCTCTGTGCGTGAAAATCATATGATATTTGAGCATCCATTCCTGTATAAAACAAAATACATTTGTCAGAAAACCTGGAAACTGCTGTCATGCAATAGTTCTTGCAACTAGTTACTGAACCAAACCAATATTTACTTCTAAATTGTTGGAAGGGCTACACAACATTAACTTATAACATCAATACAACAGGGGACTTAACCTAAGTACACTGCACACCAATGGTTAATATCTTCAAAATGTTTCTAATATCAATAACTACCATGATTACTGTCTCTCCATCCCATGCCATAATAAGCTTGATTCATCCATAGATGATAGACTGAGATTTATATACCCAAAAACTTCTATCACCCAACACCGCAGGCAGTAGTGAACAAAAGAAGTGAGCTTCAAAACATCAAATAGGAGACTTTCCCATCACAAATATTGACACTTTAAGAATGTTTATGAAATATGTCTGCATATAGAGATGCTTCCAATGAGAACAATATTATGCTTATTTAATTCCACTTCACCTTTATCTGCGTACATTATATATAGAACTTCAAAATAAACTAAAATTTTATCCTCAAATCCCTTCCTAACAACAATAATAGGTAGGATGGTTGTCCTCCACCACAAGGCTCCTAAAGGTTATGTGCACAAATCATAGGCACACACACACACAAACAGAACACCTAGATTTCTTAATTAAAAACATTCTTGACTTCTTACCCATGCTGAAGTAGTTCCAAAACCCCCCACGAAAGGTCTGGTAACCCTCCTGAGAACAGCCAACATTTTAGTGGTAATAAGTTTGCAAAAGCAAGCTGTGTTACGATGAAGCAAAAAATAAAATGATACTTAAATTGAGTAATCACTTATCAGATTGGCACTTGACCAGGAAACAGGAAACACACCATATTGAGTGTTTCAGTTTGAGAGACTCGATGAAATGCGTGCAAAGAATGGGGTAGTTCTAGAGGTGCAATAGGGTCACAAGAACCTTTCGTTGGAGACCTCATTCTCATTATTATGTGCCAGCTGAGATACATAAAATAAAATATATAAAAAAACTATGTCTCAACTCCACCTTGAAGAGTATTGATTCGCTGAGCATTACATAAGGAGATTTTAAATGTGTATATTTTTGAAGATCAGGCTAAGTCAAAATTCAAAATACAGTTGATTTCACCTGTCAATATTCATTTCCTTCGCAGTCTTCACTTGATTCAAGAAAGTCAGCACAGATTGATGGTCGGTGAAAGGATTTTTCTTTCCCTGTGAATTAAAACTCTGATCAGCTAACAAATCTACTGTAAGTTGAGTCAATGCAAGAAGCCAAATGTTTACCACAAAAACACTTAGCATATACTAGTTTATTCAAGGCTGTCTCTGAGATATATGAGGCCCTGTGCATAAATTAAAAAAAAATTCCTTCTTAGTAATACACATATGCCATGATTTAACACCAAAACGTCCCAACTTAATTCCAGCTAAACTGTTTTCAACCAAAAAAAAAATTATATCTAGCTACAGATTAAAGTTTCATTTAAAACTGTGTGATAGGAGAGGCAAGATTCTGAATAATTTATGAGGCACTCTAGTTCAGGTCCTTTGGGAATAGGATGGAGTAGGCAGTTCAGGCAGAGACGAGAAGATTATTTGGGGATGGTGTGAATGACCATGTGTTTTGGTGGAGGCTACAGGCCAGGTTTCCATTGGAATGCACAGAGTTTCCTTTTACGAGGGGACAGGTTTCTTGTTTGATTTCTAAATCTCAGCCTTTTTGCAACAATAGCTTATGAAAACTTCACAATGGTCTTGCCTAAAAGAATGCTACTTACATATATCATGTGTACATTAGTGATACAATGAATGCAGCTTTAATTTACTAGAAAATACCTCACAATATGGCATGGTTATAGACTTTTCACTAGATACTTTTCAAATGCAAAGATGTAGCTTCTTCCAATGCCAAAACTAAAATAGCTAAATATTAAGAATATGCAGGAACCTGCACCATTAAATACAGTAGTATATATACTACAGAGTGCTCTGACTACATGATCAAGGCAAGTGAGATCAACAACAAAAGAAGAAAACCAAATGGGAGTGTGAAAATCAAACAATGAATGACCAACAAGAGATTAACGTAGATTCAAACACACAAGGCTGGCAAACAGAACATTACCCAACCAAAAGCGAAATGGATATTGTTTCCAGTTCCCAATGGCACTGGGGCAATTGGAGGTGGGTGAGGTAGTTTAAGATCAGAAACCACACTGAGGAGCCAGCCAACTGTACCATCTCCACCTGCAACCTATCACAGCAAGTGTCTATCAATTCATAGATAATAGAATGAAATCATGGTCATTTTGTACACACAGCTTTCAATATATACAAGCCCAACTCACGATTATTCTCAACCTCTTCTGGATTTCAGCAGCCAAAACATCTCCACTGCTCTTGAGTGTTTCTAAAGTTACATAAAGGGTGTGTAGCACCTTGTCAGGAGCCTTTTTACCCAAGTCAATAACCTGAAAATAAAAACGATCTGAATCAATCATCCCAAGATTCCCATTACCTCAAACTCAAAAGAAATGTGAACCCACAAAGCGAAAATACAAGGAACCGCAGAGCCTATAAGTAACCTGGTTCTCATTGAGAAGAGATCGATACGTAAGAAGGAGTTCACCTCCAATCTGACCACCACTTTTTGCATTAACAAACACCATGACTGGACATGAAGGCACAATTTTAACTTTCGGCATATCCGATCCACTCACAAGCATGTAATTCGGAATGTAAAAGTCCCGCAACTTATCCTCGGATTTCATATCACCCACCATTACATCGCAACTGAAGTGTTCATAATCATATCAGAATTCTATTCCATTCCATAAACAAATTTCAAAACAGCAAACAACGTCATAAATAACTACAAAAATAATCATTATCTAGTTTGTGCAAATGCAAATTTTCAAAAGTTTCAACCTCTTGGCAAGAAAACTGTGAATATGAGATGCCAAGCGATTCCCAGAACGAACGGAAATCCGGTTCAGAAACTCCATAACCGGGTCCAAAAACCACAGGGTTTCAAACGTCACGAAATGGTGTTTAAAATTTTCCTCCAGTTTTCTCAGCAACCAACCAGGTTGTTGTTGTGGAATGGAATGTGGATAACAAAAGGAAAGAAATGTTGTATGGAATCGCGTCTTTTTGTACTTTACCTGGGAAAGAAGAAGTTGCAGAGAAATTTCCAAGCAAAGAGATTGCAGACAAAAATCCACTGTTCGGATGACAAGCAATGCTCTGATTCGGAATCAGAGCATTGCAGGTAGGGAGAGAGGGAAGGAATTAGAATCTTGCATGATTTTGGTCTTCCCTATTATAAAATTCAATTTGAGGAAATTGCGGATATGGATTTAGAATTAGGTATTTTATTTTTTAAATTTAGGTGAGAAAGCACCGAGTTCTTTTTTTTGGTCGAAAAGCACCGAGTTCATATGAAATTGGGAGAGAGAATCATTTGATTTGAACTCGCCACAATTTAAGAAGGTGTTTGTTTGATTTTGGGATCTTGGCTACACGCCACGCCATCGGATTTCAAATTAGGAAATGGAGTGGTTATCTTGTGGGGTAGGATCTATTGTCCTGTAATGTGTGGGCGGATTTGAATGTGCCACGTGGAGAAAGGAAACTACCTCGGACTATGTTGGGGTAAGTGGGTTCCACATTGGATATGAAACATTGAGTGACGTGGCTAGTCAGGCCTTACTATTTGGGCCTACTGGGTTGAGGCGAAGCACAAAACAACACACACAATCACAAAAGGAATAAGCCCAAATTCGATAAATTATAATCCATAATTTTCATATGCTTTTTATTTAGCCTCTCAGAGATGCAACTGATAGGCCTTCTTCGATTTAAGTATATACCAGTACCTTAATTAGGATGTTTTCTTTATAGTTTAGGTTCATTGATATGCTTTGACTAGTTTAATTAATTTAATGATGGGGTACATATAATTAATGAGTACTGCTAAACGAACCCTAAAATTAATTGAGTACACCCTACTATTAAACTATTTATTGAATTACTAATTTACCCTAATATAAAATGACCAAAAAAGATATATTGAATTGTGTACCCAATATGTACACCATCCTTAAGACTTGACGCATGCCCGTTGTTATAACTATAGTCAACTCTTTAATTTTAATATTTTAAAGTATTTAAAACCAAAAAATAAAATAAAATTTTAAAAAGAGAAAAAAAGCTCTCTCTCCTTCCCGACCCACCCCACTCTGAGACGAGTTGAGATATGCTGTACCCAAATTCCCAAACTACCAAATCTCCCTAAATTAGATTGAAAACCCACACCTCTCTCGAAAGATTGAAGACAATATATTTAATTAAGAATTAAAATCTTTGTTTTACTGCTTGAGCTTTTGAACCCATGTCTTCAAACAAATTGACTTAATTTTTAACATACAACTCGGAATCCAGGAGAAGTGTATTGATCCCAGTTGATTTTTGTATGCATAAAACTTAAACAATCAATAACACAAACCAGGTGGTGGTGATCGCACAGGAGAGAGATAAAAGAAGAAGAAGAAGAAGAAGAAGAAGAAGCAGGAGAGAGAGAGAGAGAGAGAGAGAGAGAGAGAGAGAGAGAGAGAGAGAGAGAGAGAGAGAGAGAGAGAGTTTTGTTAAAATATTATTTTACTTTATTTGTTTATTTTAAATACTTTAAAAGATTAAAAATTAAAGAGGGTGTACCATGGGTATTTTTGGTAGTTAAATAGGGTGTACTTAGTTAATTTTACATTTTAATTTAAACATTAGGGTGTACTTAGATCGTAGGGTGTACTCAGTTAATTTTAGGGTTCATTTAGCAGTACTCTAATTAATTCACTCTTACATATTCTTCTTCTATATATAAAGCAAAAGGTAGAGAATAGTGAAACATTCAAAATACCAGAAAATGCCCTTGGTTAATGCAAGAATTGAAATTATTAATTAAATGAGGATAATATGGTAAATTCACACTTTTTCAGATTAAAAAAAATTAAAATTAAAAGAAAAATCAGATAATGGATCCTATTTTTATGGACCACAACTACCCATTATCTTTTTTAATTCTAAAATAAATTTAAAATTTTAAAAAAAAAGCCTCTCGCAGGCACGGAAGCGCGTGCGAAGAGGCTAATATTTAATTATGAAAATGGCAAGTCTTTGTAAATACCACCCCTAAACTTTCGTTTCCACCTACATTGAAGCTTTTGGCATTCAATTTATGCTGATTTCACTCCGTATGAATTTTATAAAAAAAATTAATTCATAAAATAATTTTCTCATAATTGAAACTATTTTTTAAATATATTCGAAAATTGAAAATAATTTTAAAGTCCAAATAATAATTTAAGATAAGTAAATATAATTAATTAGTATTTACTAACTAATTTATGAAATTAATTAAAATACTTTATTATTAATTAAATAAAACATAAAAAATAATTAGTACAATTAAAGAGTAATGCTATTTAGACAAACAAAATTGACCACATTAGCTTACTACCTTATGTGGCAGCTGATGTTGTCATGTCATGTCAATTAATGAATATTGCCTTGTAGATTTTATTTTTATTTACTTTTTTTAAAATAATCCTTAGAAACAACAAAATTATAATTAATTATAATTAACCCTAGCATCTTTACGCTCTAGCAGGCTGCAGCTTCGTTCTTTACTCAACACTCCCTTCCTCCATCAAATCTACCTTTACCCAGTAAAACCAGCGCACTGCTTGCCACATCTCCCAGCACCACCAAGCCGTGCGAGAAACCCGACAAATCGCATCAATCCATCTTCATTTTTTAAATAAAAATAGTTCATATTTTGGGAATTGTTCAACTTCGATCCTTCACCAGACTGCCCATTTGATTGGAAAGCTAATACCCCATTCCTATCAACACACTAAAGCTTTAAAATTCTTTTTCATTCTTATACACATGACCATAGAATAAGAGATCTCAAAATCAATTCGGATTTTCTAGATAGCTAGTGAAATAGGCATTTAGATTTTCGAGTTGGAATTTCTTGATTAGTTGATTTGCAGAGTTGGGTTTGTTGAATCAAAGAATTGGTTTTCTTTTTGGAGGAAGATCGCAGGAGGATGAAAAAAGACCAAAAGGGAAGGAGAAGGCAACCAAAGGGATACAATGAAGAAGATGAAAATTTTAAAATATAAATTACTTAATTTAAAAAGGAAAAAATAAAAACACAGTTGGCCACATTTAAGTAACGTGTCATATACACATCAGTTGCCACATAAGGTGGTCAATTAATGTGGTCAATCTTGTGTGTCTAAATAGCATTACTCATAATTAAATAAGGCTAATATATTACTAATTGAAAACATTAAACTAAACAAACTAATATTGTATAAAAAATAAAAACAAAATAATTTTAAATAATTAATTACGGTTTATTAAGTAATTGACTAAATTAGTAAAATATTTAAATACTAATTATTCACTAATAAATAATAATTAAAACATAATTATTAATTAAAATAATTAAAAAAAGACTAAGATATTACTTAATTTAATTATAAAAACATTTTGTGGCACGGTTATACTTTTTAAATAATCGAATACATTTAAAAAATATAGCCACATGACTATACTCTTTAAATATTGTAGGGGTCTTTTTGTTCCAGCAGCCTGACGAATGGGCTTGGGTTGCTGTAAGAACACGAACAAAAACCTCATGATGCCTGAGTTCAAGAACCAGACTCCCAAAAGAATTTTTTTAAAAGACTTGCTAAAGCTTTAAAAAAAAAAATACGTTCGGGTTATCTTCACCAACAACCAAAAGAACGTATCAAATTTATTAGTGACTTAGCTTGAGGAGCTTGTGGCATGGGAGCTAAGCCTTCACAAGTTTAGCAATTTGAGAGAGAGAGACCAAAGCATGAATTTCTTTTAGAAAAGAAGGTTTAGAGTGGAAGAAGGGAAAATTAGGAGGGTTTCTATCTCAAAAAGAGAGAGAAAACAATGGAAATAAAAGATGGGGCGTCTAGAGTAAATTTCAGTTTGCTTGACGAAGCTTGGTCGTGCTCTGGAATGGTGTGTGTTTGCTGGGTAGAGGGAGCTTTCTTTTATAGGCGCTTAGGACTCTAATTCTATCAATCTTCCATTCCCACTTTTCCTTCGATTCTCTCCATTCACTCCTTTTGGTGAAATCTCTTCCACCGGAGTGCAGGCCCCTTTGAGTTCCAAGGTTTTCTATACAGCTGGGTCTCCCCATGGGGGTGAGGCGCCACTTGCTTTCTCCTTGGTTTTCAAACTGGAGCTCGCAGAGGAAATAAGAGAATGGATGAAGTCATTTGTCCAGTGGGTATTCCTTCTACATACATAGATTTCCTTTGGTCCCTGCTATGGCTCCTCATTAACCACCTTGGAGTTCTGACAATGGTGGAACACGGTGCTAGATTTTTATAAAGCGCTGGGCTAGGCTTTGTGTATAGTATTGGGTTGTTGGCATGCTATTTCCAACATCCAATGGGTTTTCGTCAAGGTGCTGGAAACAACCCATTTGTTTTCATTTTGGGTCTTTTACTGATGTGGGTTTATCTAAGTGTTGTAACAAACTAGATATTCTCCTAAGGAATTGGATCCCTTTTTTTCCTCTCCCATGCTAACCCATGTATTTGGGCCCGGGAAACGGGCTTGAGTTTTGGTGCTCCCAAGTGGCCTAAAACTTTCATTCCTCGAACCCTCAATGGGCCTTGTGAGTGCTCGTACCCATCCATACCACAACCTTCTCAGCAAGCCCCGGGTAATTACGTGGCTTGGGCCCACTTGAGCTCATAGCATGGCTTGACGGCATTGTGTGTTTATTTATCGTGCATGTGCTCGAGTTTTATTGTGCCATAATAAGCCATGATCGGACCACATAGCATCGGATAGGTTGGCGAGCGTGAATTTATAAAGCCGGTGCATTTCTTTGTCCTTTCGCGCATGCTTGCTTGGCGTGACGCATGACCCATGGCTTATGTAGGTGCGTCCTACAATTTCTATTTATCCCCTGATCGGGCTTCTTTTGCGATTAATGATTTGTACTGGGCCAAGAATAAGCTTGGGCCTGGTCCTTGGATTTTTTTGGACTGCAACAAATATTAATATATTTTAAAAGTATAATCGCGCGACTGTAATATTAAAATATTTGAATATAGCCGATTGGCTATACTCTTTAAATATTAATATATTTTAATAATATAACCGCCCAGCTATACCGTGTAAATGTATTTGAATATTTTAATAGTATAGCCGTGGCTATACTCTTTAAATAAGAGTAATTAGCTCTAGCAATTAGGAAATGCATTAAACCATATCATATATGCATTAGAAAAATAACTTACATGTTCCAGTGCAATTAAATTCTTACATATTTGTTGAACCCCAAAAAGGTTGATGGATTTCATATCAACCAAAGCGTGTTAAGCAATTTATTAAATAATTATAAACTTTTAACGTTGTGCAATTTTTTATGGGTTTGAATCCTCTACTCTTTTAGGATTTGCTTGCTTTTAATATTTACATGTCGGAGCTTAATTGAGTCCTTAAAATTCCAAAATTAGATCTTATAATCCAAACCCTAAATCCAAGTCACAACATGATTTGATAATATAAACTACTTGTTGAAGTTTGAATGAAATACATGAACTTGAATCCCATATTGGAAAAGAAGAGAAAGTCTCTATCCTTATAAGTGGGAATCTTCCTACACATGCAATATGGAAGGTGGGCCTAGTGGAGTGGAACTTGGGCGTTACCTTTTTTATTGGGCTTTGATTATATATACATAATAATTAATATTTAATAATCATAGACTGGGTCTTAGGTTAGTCCTATTTTGGTATAATTTTCTAATTATTGAAACTATTTTTAAAATATATTCAGAAATTGAAAATAATTTTAAAGTCGAAAAACTCATTTAAGATAAGTAACTATAATTGATTAGTATTTATTAAGTAATTTATGAAATTAATTAAAATACTTAAATACTAATTATTCATTAAATAAAAAATAATTAAAACATAAATAATAATTAGTGTAATTTAATAAGGCTAAGATATTACAGATTGCAAATATTAAACTAAACAAACCGTGGTTTTCAATATCCAGCATGGAGCACCGAACCATAGAAAATGGTTTGGTTCGGTTTCAAACCGATGACACCAAAAAAGAAGAAAACAAACTAAACCAAACTGTTTGACCAGGGTTTCGGTTTGTATGCCCACCACTAGTTTTGAGTAGGTGTACGTGGACAAGAGGCATGTTTACTAGTTTGGCTTAGTATACCTGGAACATGGATCCCGAGTATCTACATTTAGAGTTTACGCATTTACCCGCATTTCGCAAAATTTTCACCATCCTCATTATTTACCTGCATTTTGCTTTTTATATATAGGTATTATCGACCAAAAAATTACCTAGATATCATGTATTTATACTTAGGTTTCAATGCCTGGAGCATAGGTAAATGTTTATTTTTTTTAGTTTTTTGAATGTGGGAGGATATTTGTTGATGTACCTATATTTGAGGCGTAGGTACGATCTTGAATAGGGGTGAGCTCGGTCTGTGTTGGTTCAGGTTTGATTTCAAATCGTCCATCGAACCGGACCTCTTCGGTATAGCAATTTCGGCACCGACGCCGAACCACTACCTCCGGTTAATCGGTTAAACGGTTTGGATTGGCTTGATGTTGGGTTTAGGCTGAAGAAAAAGAAAAGAAGAAGGAAAAAAGGAGGTGAAGAAGAAAAGGGAAAAAAAGAGATAAAGAGATGAAGACAAACGGAGAAAAAGGAAAAAATAAATAAGAGAGAGAGAGAGAGGAAGAAGAAGAAGAATAAACAAAAAAAAGACAGAGACAAATGAAGAGTAAGAAGAACAAGGAAAAAGAAAAGAAAAAGATATAGAGGAGAGATTGAAATAGACGAAGAGAGAGGAAGAAGAAGACGAAAAAAGAAAAAGATAAAATATAGAGAGTGAGAGATGGAGACAGATGGAGAAGGATGCATGGTTTTTGTTTTTGTTTTGTTTGAGGCATGCGTGTTGGTGGCAGGACAAGGGTTTTTAGTTTTAATTTTTACTTCTTATATATAATATATTACTTATAATAAAATTTTATTTAGTATGTGTAAATACCACCAGTTTAGTTTGGTTAAATCGTGGTTTTCAATATCTAGCATAGAGCACCGAACCATAGATAATAGTTTGGTTTGGTTTCAAACCGATGACACCAGAAAAGAAGAAAACAAACCAAACCAAACCGTACGGTTTGGTTTAGGGGGTTTGACCAGGGTTTCGGTTTGTATGCCCACCTCTAGTTTTGAGTAGGTTTATGTGAACAAGAGGCATGTTTACCGGTTTGGCTTAGTATACCTGGAACATGGATCCCGAGTATCTACATTTAGAGTTTACGCATTTACCTGTATTTCGCAAAATCTTCACCATCCTCATTATCTAACCATTTAAAACAAGACACATAATCAAACATTTAAAAAAATTAATAAAAAATTAAATAACTTCAAATATTTAAAAATTCAATTTAAAACTAAAAAATAAGATTAAAAAGTCACATAATCTAAAAATTAAAAAACTAGAAATGCAACTTCCCCTCCCCACCCTTATCCCCGTCGGGAAGGGATCCGCTGTCCCTATTTTTCATGTCCCTTCATGTCCCTTGTATAATTTGTTGACATGTGTCCACCCACTTAACCCCAATAATAACACAGTTAACTCTCAATAAAATAAAAGTTAAAAGAAATTAAACCCTAAGCAAAACAAACAGCAGTCACAAAGTTCCCCAGCCAAGTACCCAACCTCGACAGCTCCACACCCCGCTAGTTCCAACCCCCTCACCTAAGCCATACACAACCTTCACCCTGTTGCCCACTTCTCTTCCACTACCTTCCTCCTCCTCTTCTTCCCGATCTCCCCTCAAATTTGGGTTTCATAATTGGAAGGGTTTCCATTTTGATGGTCTTTCAATTGGGGGTCTGGGATTCATGCACCCAAAAAAAAAAGGCTTGAATCAGTGATCTAATGTGGCTGTTGAAAAGCAGATGCATGGGTCCCACTACAAATTTGGCCTAGACTAAAGCTGGGCTATATGTGGCCTGGTTGGAGGGCTAAAGGGCCAAATGTGGCTCTCCAAATTTGGCCAAAATTTTGTTTAGCCCATGACTGGAGATGGGTTTTGTATTATTTTAGGGCTATATTTGGGATATAATCCATGACTGGAGACAGCCTTATAATTTTATTGAATGAATTGAAAGGTCTTCAGGTAGTTTGCATTGTGAGGGAATTTCAAGGACGGGAAGAGGTGGGTGCTGCTGCGGAGGGAGGAGGTTAGGGATGGGGAAGAAGGGGAAGGGGCATGAAGACATGTGTCAAACAATTAGGTAAGGGACACAAGGTGACATGTAATTTAAGGACAGCAGATCCGCTCTCATCCCCGCCGCCCCTACCAACCCCAACACACCCAATCAAACATACCATCCACCATCTTTCTCCAACCCACCACAACACCACCCAAGTCGTTATATATACCATTCACCATCTCTCTCTCTCTCTCTCTCTCTCTCTCTCTCCCTTAATAATCTTTTTCTATATTCTTCACAGCCCCCCTTTAATTACCCCTAACCTTTCGTGAAAAAACCAATAGCCTCCCTCCCACCCACCTCGTGGAAAGGGAGTTAATTTTTCTTTTATGTTTTTTATTTAAACAAATAATTGTTAAATTTAAATAAATTTTATGATAAAAAGGAAAATTAAATACTTATATTGTTCACATGTCATGTCTTTTAAACATTTAGATTATTAGGATGGTCAAGATTTTGCGAAATACGGGAAAATGCATAAACTCTAAATATAGAAGCTCGGGATCCCCTAGAACATACTCATAGGTATAATTTTGAGTGATTTGTAGATGGAGGCGATATTTGTAGGATGTGTATTTACCTTTTGTGTTTTTATTATTATGACAAAAATTAATTTATTACCTTAATTATATGTTTTAGGGGCATAATTGGTACAACAAAATAATTAAAAACTGAAAAAAAATAATACATAAACATAAATAAATAAATAAAAAAGAATGTAATCATATGTGTCACAAAAGTCAAAGGACTTGTGTGTGAATTTCACCTAACTTATGTTTTCAATTTTGGACTTATACCAAATTTTCTATTAATTATATCGTTATCATCATAATCATAATCATCTCAATTTATGGAACAAAACGTATTTGTCTACAGAGTTTAAATTACCAAACGATTTCTAATTTGACATATTTTTCACAGCAATAATCCATCATGAAATACATATAAATTGAGGATGGACGGTTTCAAATTTTTTTTTAAGGTAAAAAAGGGGCCGAAGCCCAAATAACACAAAAAGAACTACACAACAATCATCCTTGGACGAGCCAAGCTTTTGGCATCAGCAGCAAGAAGCTCAACAACCACACCAGGCGCTGAATCCACGGTTTCAATCTTTGAGTTACACACTCCGCCACAAAAAATAATAATAATAATTTTAATTTTAATGTAGATGTAAATCTAAGTTCCATTATATTATGCATATCTATTTTATTGATTAAGACTGCAGTTTCTAGGGAGTTCCATAATCATGATGAGTAGGGCCAAAAGAAAAATAATGGAGGTTTTGACTGTATTTTTCTGTTCAACAGAAAACTCGAATAAAAACAAATGAAAGTTCAAGTATAAAATAAGGTTTGACCGATTGTCTTGTCGTTTAGGGTGATTTAATATATAAAACTAGATTATGAAAGACATATTTTCTACTATTTGTTTTATTTGAGATCACGATCACAGTTAATAATACCCACACATGTTCTTTGGTATATGTCACGTCAACTTGTGGAGTATACCTGCATAGGAACCTATCGGCCAAAAACAAAAAACATCTTCTCCTCCTTGTTTTTATATGAAATATGAACTCAGCCCTCCTCTTAATGGACAATAATTGTATAGTTAGAATACTTCATTTTCTAAATCCAACGGCCCGAAGTCTAGCACAGTGGAAATAGGGCATGATTTGCAAATTAGCGGTTTTAGGTTCGAACCCTTATAACATATTAGTAGTATGTGTGAGAAACCACTATTTTTTAGTAGTTTAGACTATCGTTTGTATTTTAAAAAAAACTTACTTTAGTGATCTTTAAAGTGTGATTTAGAAAATAAATTGTTATAATTATGAAATAGTCATGTACAATTATTTTGAAGTGTCTATAACAAGTTTTTTAGTACCACATATTCTATGGCATGTTTACTAATCCGTAATTGGATTATGAGGAATTGAATTGAGGATGAATTGAAATGAGGAGGAGTTGGATTGAGGAGAATTATATTTCGGATTCCTATTGAAGTTGTTTACTAAACTATATGGATTGAGTAGAGTTAGATTCTGGATTCTTATTGAAGTTGTTCTAAACCATATGGAATTGGGGTATGAGTGGTACTAATGACTAAAATGTCCTCGTTGTTGAGTTAAAGTAAATGGTAAATTTGTAACTATAAAATTGTGTGAGGATATAATAGATAAAAAAGATGAATTCATAATGTGTTAGTTCTCCATGAATTAGAATACCGCCTCCCACCCAAGAATTGGGTTCCTCCAAAACTAGGAATTCAAGAATTCAATTTCTAATTTTGTGTGAGTCCTATTTACTTTTTTAATTCTTTTATATGAAGTAAACACAAAAATCCTCCATAGATGGAATTGAATTCATAATTAATAAACACACCACTAATATAATTTTGATGTAAGTATAAACGGTCTCTTTTGCGTGTGTTTTTTTTCTTCTCAATTTTCTTTTTTAAAATTTAAATTTCTTAACTCAGGGGCCAAGACTTTTACTTATCCGATTAGGTAACCGTCTCACAAGTCTTAATCCAGAAATAGCCCTATTATTTATTGAAGCAAAGGAGACCCACCACCACAAATCCATGATTCCAAAGAAACCCAAATCTGTTATCTTCTAATATTAACAAATAATCACGTTCCACGTCAGCAAATGAAACAAAAAAATATTATACAAAGAGCCGCCTTGTTCTTGTGGACCGAAGACCTTGTGGTCTGGTCACCATGCAATATTAATGCTACGACGTTGATAAGATTTATAATATAGAACCTATAAACTTCATGTTAGGCTAGCTAGGGTAGCTAGTAGCCAGCCATTAAGCCAACTTTGTTCAAGTCATGGCTTATCACTACTAGAAACTTGGCCGGTTATGAGATTTTGAGGGCTTTGTGCGAAATTTAAATAGAAGCTTATACATAATCTAATATAAAAATACTAAAAATAAATTGCCATGACTTAATGTCATAAAATAATTTTTTTATAACTAAAATGCATCATTAATTAGAATGTAATAACAATCACAAATCAAATTCATAAATTTTTTAATGTTTACATTTGATAAAGTTAAATATTAGTATATTCGGTATGAATTTTATAAAAAAGTTGAAGAGAAAGAAGAAGGCATGAATTTTTATTTTTATTTTTGTTTTGTTTTGAGTTGAAGAAAGTACTTTTTTTTGGGTTTTGAGACTTGAACTTCCTTGTACCAAGGGATATGAGCTAGAAACAAGCTCCACCAAATACACGTTTGTTTCATTGTGCTGCATGTTGGAGTATATATATAGTTTAATAATATTAATATATATATACATATATATATAATATAAAGTAAAAGAATTTTGGGGGCCCTTAAACATCTGGGAATCTATGCAGTGGTGCCACTTGCCCTATGCGAGTGCCGCCCCTAACTAGACCATGGCTTATACTAAGGGTTATTGATTTCAATGGTCCCCAAACTATTGCTCCAGTATCATTTTGGTCAACGAATTAAATTTTTCATTTCAATGGTCCTTCAACTCTTCATTTGGTATCAAAACGATCCTACCGTCAAAGTCTGTCAATTTTATTGTTAAATTGAGGGGTAAAACCGTCCATATAAACTAAACCCCATCTCAACTCTCTGCTCTCCCCTTCCACCCCATTCCCCCACCTCCCCTCTGTTTGTTTTCTCATCTAAAATAACATAAGCAGCAACCAACACCTCGCTCTTGAGTTTTGGGTGATATCATTTCCTCAATTTTTTGCCCAAATTAGAATCTTGGGGCTTGGGGCTTGGGGCTGGGGCTGTGGGTTAATGGTGGGGATGAGGTGGTCAGGTCGTGAGGGAGAATAAGCAGAGGGGTGTGTTGGGGGAGGCAGTGTTTTTGTATGAATCTGGGTTTTAAAAAATTTGTTATTTTATTTTTGTATTTATTAATTTAAACAATAGAGAATTTTTTTTAGTAATTGTTAGGTCAATCTCACGAAGAAAAAAAAAAGCCATATGGCTGGTGAGATTCAATTTTTTAATTATATATTACTATTTTAATTCATAGAGACATTTTTACCCATCAATTTAACAATAAAATTGACAGACTTAAACGGTATGACCGTTTTGATATCAAATAAAGAGTTGAATGACCATTGAAATGAAAATTTTAATTGATGAACCAAAATAATACTAGAGCAATATAGTTGGGGGACCATTGAAATCAATAACCCCTTATACTAACGTGAGCCACATGTAGAGAATTGACCACATGTCACATAAAAGTGGTCCAAGCATGGTGTTGCTATTGATATTGATCCATGACAACCAGTTTGACGTGGCCATGACATCTTTGGCTTTTGCTCCTTTTTCTAGTAGTGTTCCACTTCATTTAAAGTAATCTTGTATGGAGATAAAATAAAAATAAAATTATGTACTAAAAAAAAAAAACAAATATATTTTTTTTAATTAATATAAGTTACCTAGGTTCAATGGATTGAGGAAATTTCTACTACTAAGTCACTTATAGTAAAAATCAATCGACACATTATATAAACATATCCATGAAGAAAAAAAAAATGAAGTACAAACTCTACATTTTCTGCATAATTTCTCTATTAATCCAAAGAAGAATGTGGAATAAATCCAAAGAACAAGAAGAAAAACATGAGTGGTGAAGGAGGTAGCCCCCTTTGGCATAGTCTTCTTTGAGACATTTTATGAAAGAGCTTGCCCTCGTCAGACACAAAAAATTATGAGAACTCATAGCTAACCCTTAATAGATTAGCCCCTGCGTAGCGTAGGTTGATCAAGATTGGGAACGGAAGAACCATGTTTCAACCTAATCAAAATATTTAGTTTTTATTATACTTGCGTTAAGATCAATTTGACATATATAACTATAAAAATTAAAAAAAATCATTCTTTTATTTATTTATTTGTAGCTTTTCTCTTTCTTTCTTGACATTGACGCTACAATTCAGATCGTGTGAATAGGGCTACATATAGTTGAAAGCATGCTACACAAACCCTAACATCAACGGTATATATGGGGCCTTGAGTTGAACTATCATCGGATGGGATTTTTAATGATAAACTGATGATTGATCGAAGTAAAATGCGGGCCCATTGATTATATATCTTAGAAAAACTACCTTCCTAACTAATCCCCAATTTAAGAGTCCGTCCTACTGTATTTTTCAAGACATGACATATTATATAAATACTTTTATAAAGTCTATCCGGAGAGAAAGTCCCAAAGTTAGTCACTCGTCAATTTCTAATTTAACATTTAAATTTAAATTTTATTTTTCACTCTCTACCGACTAGAACCATATAAGATATACTAAAACTACGACGAACTTTATATTTCTCTTTATGCCTGCTAAATCTAAGGAGTAAATTGAGATAGCGAAGTGTTTATGTTCAATGTTTGAACAAGAGGGTGACAATAATCATGACATCTCCCCATCACCACATTTATTAATTTATTTTTCATTGATGTGCTTTCAAACTTCTCCCAAACTTTTTTTGACAAGAAGGGGAGCCATCAGATACAGTGTACAATGCTCTCTTTTTTTTGTGGTCGAATGTACAAGGCTATCTAAACAAAGTTGATGTGATGGTTTAATGGGACCCTGAAAGAGAGTTGAGGGTGAGTTATTCACATTGCATTATCCAGAACCGATAGCGGGTGATTTATTATTTTAGAAATGTATATGATCAATTAGCAACTCATATATAGGTGTTTTTGATGCATTAATATAGAAATTCTCAACATCGGGTCCTGTTTTTCGTTGAACAAAATGTATCGATAACGTGTTAGTATGTTTAGTTGGCAACAGTAATATCAACACATTATCCACGACATATCAACAGTGGGATACAAAGCTGGTCGACTATATCTAGTCATATGGGTCGCACTGAAAGAACATGCACCAAAAGACTTAACTTACGAGAGGGGGAAATAAACTTAGGAATGGTCAAAACATAGAAACAGAAAGCAGAAATGAATCTGATGTGATTAGTCAAAACCCATGGGTTCATAGTCGTCTAACGGGTAATGGCGTCCTTGTCTTGTTACCTGTCACTCCTTGAGAGACTAACTTGTAGAAAGAGTTCTATAGGTGTCCATCACTCACTGCAATGCAAGATTTGGTCAACATTTCATATTTCTAGTAATTAAAGATCCGTGGAAATAACATCAATTATCACATGTTTTTTTGGGACCTTTCTCGCCTTTTCACATATAGTTTTTCTAATGGGTAGTGGTAGCCAGCATAGAATGAGTTGGGCATGAAACACGCATATATAGAATCATGGCAAACTGCATATTTGACATTTTTGACAAATGATCTAAATTAATAGTCTGACAATACGTATTATGTATGTCACACTCTTCGATAACATTTTGAAATTAAGATCTACGTAACGAGGAACATATTTTCAAGATTACGGGAAGATATGAAATGAAGACTGTAGGCATACATGGATTTTTTGATGCATGCACGCACTTGTTGAATATTCTTGTCAAAGATATATTTATTAAGGAGGACTTACTAAACAAATGGAAATGGGAAGTAGAATTCTCTGTCAAGTAGGGTTAGGGTTACTAAGTATCTACATACTAGGGTATCCCTATCTTCATATATATATATATATATATACGGTTGCCATACACTACCACCAATGTGACCGACTGAGCTCCACAACGGAAACAATTGGATATGTGCATGCATATATAGTTTTCATTGCTGTCAAAATCTTGACCATCTTTTTCTCTTTTCAATTCAAACTCTTCTTTATGAAATTGCTTTTAGAAATTCCTCCCTTGTCGTTACATATAATAGACACATCAATCACTTCTAGCTCTTCCTGACGCATGTAAATTAGGATCACTGTACCTGCCCAAAAAAGGATCTATATTCTTCTTCAAGGAAGATGTCGAATATCAACTATTAAATTTGAATTTGAATTTAATGATCTATGTGATAATTTAGCTAATATGTCAAATTAAAATATTATTTTATTACACATTATTGATTGGATTACTACAATCTAGGCACATTACTTGAAAAATAATAATAAAATAATAAACTAACATCACAAGGTCGAACATCCAAAAATAAAAGCAAGAGAGTGAAATGTTATTCAATGTAAGATTTAACATTTTAATTGGAATAAGTCTCAACTATTTGTTCTAACTTCTAAAAGTGCCATGTTGAATTTAACATAGATTTTAGCTTTATTTTTTTTTAAAGTACTTGTGTGTAGTAATAGACATAACTAAAGACTATTTAGTGAAAAACAATTTTAGTCGGTTATTCCTTTGATTAACTTATGTCGCTATTGGAATAAGTCTCAGCTATTTTTTCTAACTTCTAAAAGTGCCACGTTGAATTTAACATAGATTTTAGTTTTTTTTTTTAAAGTACTTGTGTGTATAGTAATAGACATAACTAAAGACTATTTAGTGAAAAACAATTTTAGTCGGTCACCCCTTTGATTAACTTATGTCGCTGTTGATATTAATCTTTCCATATCAATCATCAATATAATCTTCAAAAATAAAAATAAAAAACACAAATAAATAATGATAGTTTCACGTGTGGTCAATTTTGTGCCAAGGACAAAGCCACTCTTAGACTAGACTATGGAGTGGACTCTAGCACAGTACACGGTTTTAGAAATACATTAATTTCGTGGTAGTCTTTAAGAAATTAGCCCGCTCCACTCCTGCAAGAATTGATTACTTAAATCCGAACAATCTCTTTAATATGAATTTAGAATCTAACTCTCATCAATTCATATGGTTTAATAAACAACTTCAATAGAAATCCGGAATCTAATTCTCCTCAATCCAACTTCTTCTCAATTCAATTTCTTCAAATCTAATTACGAATCAATAAACATATATCAGTAAATTCTAACAACTCCTTACACAAAGTCACTGAATCCGCTTTGTGACTTCATGGAGAAAACGATAGTCAAATAAACAAATTGCAGCGGGGCGGCTTGCAGGCTCGGAGCCATGTGTGAACAGTGAAACTGGCATTGGCTGGGTGTAGTGTAGACTAGTGTAGAAGCTATGTTTTGTGTGTTTGCTGTAGCAAGGTCTACGATTGCGTCAGTGGGGGGCTAACGTGGTGATATTATTGTGGTGCCAGCTAGTATTGTAATTGTGATAAGAAGAGCCAATACACACAATTAGACCTTCCCAGGGAAAAGGATCTGCATTTGTCAACACGAACACAGTTTAACGACTTTAGATGCGAATCGGGTCAAAGTATCTGGATAGGTACATCAATCCACTCCAGCTGAGGCGGAGGACTGTCGTTGGGTAGAATCCTTATTACGTGTGGTAGAACATTGATTGGGGATATCAAAACAGTGTTCCCCGTGATATACAAGTTTTTCTGCCAACTGAGAGATTAACGAGAGAGAGAGAGAGGGAGAGGTTGACGAGGTTGATTGCCATGCTCATGATTGTGCGAGCCTGCACTGTTGGGATTGTTGAATATATCCCAATGGCCATTTGGTACTTCAAAAGAAATATGTGAAATAGTTCTTCCCATTCCTAATTTGTCTTTTCTTTGTTACAATTTTATTTGCGTTAAACAAGATTACAAACAGAAACCTTTTTGTCTTTGAGATTAAGAGCTACCTTTCTGGAATCCACTATTTATGAAATAGGATAATCTAATTAGAATTATTGCACTCATATTGCGCTTCTATTCGAGGCGACGATGTTTTTGAAATTAGGGTTGAAAGTTTAGAATTGAGAGAGTTGAAATTTTTGAATTTATATTAGCAAGATAATTCAATGAACAAAAACAAAACTCAAGGTTTTATTATCTGGCCAGGAACTCGTTATCATCTCATGGAGTTTCAACCGTGTTTGAATTTCATTTTAAATGCCAACAAAAACAAGAGTCAATTTCAATATGAATTGTTAGAAAAGAAGACAAAATCTGAAATAGAGATATGCTTTTCAATTTTGGTATATGTACACAGGACTTTGGAGTAATGGTATTTTAGTTGTTTGAAAAAATTAACTTCTTTTTCCCTTTTGATTCTCATTCGTTATTCCATTCTTTTTTCTCTTCTTATATTTAAGACATCTAGCTCATCGTTTATTTTATTTTATTTATAAGCTTAGTAGTTTTTAAAATTTGAGAATTTTCTCCAATCCGAATGCCATGTATTTTCTACTACACCTCCTTGCTTTTTTTTTTTTTTTTTTTTTTTTTTTTTTCTGTTTACAATGATGTCTGCACGATAATAACATGCAGATGTTTGCATAGGAGAATAACTATATACATATATTTGATGTATATATAAATTTTCAGCCATAAGTGTAAATTTGTTTTAACAATAATTATGGTACGTAAATAGCACATAGCATAATCCTGCATGCTGCTTACGTGATTTGATTGATTAGGAGAGGCGAGAGGGGACCATATATATTTCATATTTAACTATCTGATAGAGGAGGGAGAAAATTTGCTGCTAGCTCTGTAATTTTTCGTCATAACAAGACACACGTCTCCTTAAAAGGGCGGTACCCATTACCCAATCCCATTGACTTCCCAATTTGCTTCGCTTTTGCTTTCCTTCCCCTCCTATTTATATATCCTCCCTCACACTTGCCCTACACCAACATTTCTGCTCTTAGTTTGCTTCTTCACCTCAAACCAAGTGATCAATACCTCAAAATCCTCTCTCTCTCTCTCTCTCTCTCTCTCAAGCATACATTACTGGTTTCTAAACTAGTTTTTGTTTTCGACGAATATTATGGGGAAAATTCCTTGTTGTGAAAAAAATGGATTGAAAAGGGGTCCATGGACTCCGGAGGAAGATAAAAAACTGATTGATTACATTCAGAAACACGGGCATGGGAGATGGCGAACCCTACCTAAGAATGCAGGTGAATTAATTTACAAATGAGTACTTCTGCATTATTTTTTCTTTCTTTATTGGTTCTTTTTTGTTTAATTAATTGTGTTTTATTTAGTATATTTATACTAGGATATAAGGCTTTAATAACCCTTTGTTGTTTTGTGTATAGGGCTAAAAAGGTGTGGAAAGAGCTGTCGCCTCAGGTGGGCAAACTATCTAAGACCTGACATTAAGAGAGGGAGGTTCTCATTTGAAGAAGAAGAGATTATAATACAGTTGCACAGTGTTTTGGGAAACAAGTATGTCTACATCCCCTGTCAATTAAGCTACATTCCCTTCATTAATTACATTTATTCTACCTAATTAGAAATCAGTCCAAAAAATAAAAAGATATTTTTGTTAAAGAGACTTTTGGCACGTACACTATATTATTATTAGAGGATTGGGCACGTTAAAAAGACTTTTGGCACGCTCTATTATTAGACCGTCAATCTAAATTATCAAAAATTTGTATAGTTTGTGGCGTGAGTTATTTCCATGCATTTTCCTAAAACTTTTCCATCTTACCTAACTATAAGCTAATAATTAAATATTTCCTCTTTCTGCCTTGTTAGGTGGTCTGCTATTGCTTCTCGCTTGCCAGGAAGAACCGACAACGAGATCAAGAACTATTGGAACACACACATCAGAAAGAGGCTATTGAGAATGGGAATTGATCCTGTGACTCACACTCCACGTCTTGATCTTCTTGAACTCTCCTCCGCCATCTGTTCAACTCTCTACAGCTCATCATCACCACACAATCCGCAGATTAATGTTCCAAATCTGCTTGGAATTGGACCTATAATGGATCCAGACCTCCTCAACTTGGCCACCACTTTCCTATCATGCCAGCAAAACCAAATTGGTTTTTCACAAATTAATCAAACCCAGTTTCAATCCCAATTGACCCAACCAAACCAGATCCAAAACCCGGTTCAAGAAATCCAAACTTGCACAACATCAAACACTTTAAATGTCCCATTTCTTAGCTACCCGAGTTCTTCAAATCTAGCTGGCCAGGGTTTTGTTCCTACAACAAACCAATTGGGTTATTATGACTCTAAATATGAGTCCATGATTAGCTATATTCCGCACCAAAATTACAACCAGCCATGCACTTCCAATAACGTGAATCAATATCAAAACTTTCAGAACATGAGTAGTTTTGGTTCAGTTCTATCGTCAACACCTTCGTCAAGCCCGGCAACCACATTGAATTCGTCACCGGCTATAACGTACATCAATAGTAGCACTGAAGATGAGAGGGATAGTTTCTGCAGCAATATCTTAATGCACCATGACATTCCCAATGGCTTGAACGCCACCAAACTTTTGTACGAAAGAAACATCATGAATTAACCAGTTGAGGGTGTGTAGCATGCAGGAATCAAAGTTGGTGTGAGTTTTTAAATTAGTGTTCTGAGTTTATCTTCGAATTTGAATTAATGTATAATTTTCTAATTATTTTTAGAACGTTGAAGTTTAACAAAATTAATTTCTACCTCATTTTGAGTAAAAAGTTGATTCTGTTTGCGTGCATATCTTGTCAAGAAATTTTAAGGATGTTGAAAAAGCAGTTGAAGGGAAATTGAAAGTACAGTGGACTGGAAATGAAAAAGAAACACAAGAAAATGGGTCTATGTCCATAATAAATATTGCAGTTCCTTCTACGTTTTAACCTCTGTCTTTTCGTTGGAACATTTGACTTGGTTACATCAAACCAGACAACAGTCGACAGAATCTTTGGAGCCTTGGACTTTCCCTGATTTGAGATGATTCATCACGTCCAAATAGAACTAGTTTAGTTTTGCTTTTGATTTTCTTCTTAGAGTTAATTGGGCTTGCCAATGAGGTTTAGCCCAATAAAAAACGGCATTGACTTGCAGATAAGATGCCTCATGTTCGAACTCCCATGATATTATTTGTGTGTATGAGAAATCCCCATATCTTTTAGTTTAGATTGTATCTTGTGCTAAACAAAAAGTTAAATGAGTTTATTTCGTCATTCCTTTTTGTGTGTATAGTTTTTTTCTATTCTATTTTAAATAGAGTTTTCTTGAATGAACAAATTAAAAGTTTAACTACACGAGCACTCTTATGATGTTCAGTTGGTTTCATTTTTAACCCTGCGCAGGTCTAAATTTACAAAAACACTATTTTCTAAGAGTAATTGTAAATTACACTTTCCGTTACTTTTCCGTTATTGCACCCAATCATCTTTTTTTGAAAGGCTTAAATGCAAAAATGGTGCTTGTGGTTTACCAAGTTAGCCAATTTATTCCGTGTGTTTTTAATTTGGCCAATTTGATCCTTGTGTTTCGGACCTTAGTGGGAATTTTATCTGGATATACTTTCACAAGACCTTAAAGTGATCAATTCGAGTTTTCCTTAGTGATTATTTGACCAAGTGGGAGACTGTAAGACAAATCCGTGTCTTAGTCTAAGTTGTCTTCTAATCACATCTGGTTTGGAGGCGCTCTAATTGATCAGGAAGTATTAATCCTAATACCAGTAGGATACTCAATCAAACAGGACGTTTACATTGAGATAGGAGTATCTTAAGGATTCCTAATTCTATATGGATTAAAAACATCCTATTCCTAAGCAAACAGTATCTGTTAGCCATTGTTGCCTTTTGCGTTAATTTTCTGTTAGAATATTAAATATTAATAAAAAAAACATAACTGTTTCAATACAATTTAAAAATAGAAACATAAGATAAGAACCAAAAAAGAAAAGAAAAAAGAAAAGGAAAAGACACCACCGAGCCGCCACCACTCTTCTCTCTTTCTTCCTAACAACCATCCACCAACTACGAAGGGGCTGGGCTGGGCTCTGGGCCAGGGCTGATTTTCCAACTCAGTCTTAAATGTATAAAAAAATACCCTACAATTAAATATTAGCCCACCGTTTAACACACACAACACCTTTTCTTTTTCTCAGCCCATAGAAAGGACAAGCCAGACAACATGGTCTTCGAGGGAGGCGGTGAGGCTAGCGGGACCAACACTTTTCTTTCTTCTTGCTTCTTACTTCTCCGCCAGTTTTCTTCTTTCTTCTCTTCTCTTCCTTCTTTTTCTTCCTCCTTCTTTCCTTCTCTCTCTCTCTTTCTTCTTTTTCCTAGCTCAAAATAAATGAACCAGCTCTGCTATCCATCAATTTTCTTCTTCCTCATTTCAGTGTGGTTTCTTTGTGGCCATTTTGGCTGGATCACACCCAAAAAAGAAAGAAAATTAAATCTCTTTAGGAGTTCTGAGATTTGCTTGTGTTCTGGTTCTTTGAGTTTTCTCTTTTGGGTGCTGTTTTGTGCTCTTAAAGCCTCACAGGTCTTTGTCTCTGTCTCTATCTCTCTACATTTTTTTTTCCGGGGGTTTGGGCTCTGATCTTTATACGCTTACGATACATGAAAAGAACTATTTTTAAAGATCTGATGTTTTCCTTTGAGTAATGAGTCGATTTGTTTTCTTTCATTTTGTTAGTCCGTTTATTATTATTATTTTTTTGTCTGAACCATAAGGTGGTCCTGGATGGGCCCAATTATGGGTGACACCTTTAAGCATTAACCACAACACAGACTAATCCCCACTCACACCGGGTCGGCCCGTAAGGGGTAAAGTATTGGCCAAAGTGGTGACTCCGTACGAAAGCAGAGATCGAATCCCTGACCTCTCTTAAGGAATGAGAGTGCCGGTTAGTCCGTTTATTAAGTAAAAGAGCCAGCCATTGTTTTATAGCTCCAAGGCTTGTTTTTGCTTGTTTAAATTTTGGTTTCTTACCAAAAAGAAAAAGAAAAAAGATTTTGGTTTCTGAAGAATGAGATTTTCTTTTGAGTTTACTAGCTGTTTTTGGGCTTTTGCCCTCTTACAAAAAAAAAAATCTAGATAATTTGAAGCATTATATTATAGAAGAAGCCACAAAAAAAATTTAGCCTATACCCGGGAAAAATCCTGGTTCCGGCATTGGCAACACCATGTCTGATCCACCCCACCCTCTCTCTCTCTCACTCTCTCAAGAACAGCCCCTAGCTCATGTGAGCATTCCGTTCATTAAATTGACCAAAAAAATAAAGTTTGTCTTGTTAACATATTAAAATATATGTAATCAAGTGAAATTGGGTTCAACCACATCCACAAAATTTGTAATTTAGATAATGTATTTATTTATTTAAATTTCTCTATAAAATCGTATGATGAAAAAACAAAAAAAAAACACGTGTAAAATTATAGATTTTCTGTACGAGGATAAAATTGTAGATGAGTTTTTCGAACTAAAACAAAACATTAAAGAATGGATGGATTTGGGCAGTTCGGGTGGTTTGGGCTTGATCAAAGCCAAAATAAAAAGCCCAAAAAAAGAAAAAAAGCCAAGAAATAGACGGCGTTCATTCGAAGCTGAGAGCCGCAGAGAACTCCAGACGCCCAAAATCCTAGCAGCAACTTCCGCTCACCACCACTCAAATCCCACCAGAGCGACCTTCCGTTCAAATTCTTACCCAAATTAGACAACAAAAAACCAAAACCTTCCGAGCAGCCGGAACCTGACACGTGGCAGAACCACCACCATGCGCCGCCCGATCATCGCCGTTCACGGTGGCATACGGCCGAGGCATTCCAGACGCCGATGATGGTTTATACGCCGTCGTTTTGATAGAAATGCCGGCAAGTCTACTGCGCCACCTGCGTCTCAAAAAGTACGGCGATCACGAATCCAGTCACCATGTCCAGGTTGCTTTCCTGTAGAACCTTCTCGTCTGTTCTCCAAGTCTCTATCTTTCGTCTGTTTGAATATTGAATTCTTGCACTTTGTTTGGTAGCTGAAAAAACTGAGGGAAAAGAAAACAAATGAGAGTCACACCTTAACTCAATGATATCAATATGCTCTCCTACTAGCCTTTCGTTTATGCTCATTTTTGCTTTCTGGGTCCAATTAATATAACCCGCTAATTTTAATTTCTCATCAACTAAACAGAGAGGTTCACTGAGCTGAGCTGGGTTTTTTTATTTATCCAATTTTTCAATTGGTTGAACTTATGGTTCTGTTATGGCTGAATTAATAATCTTTTCGCATTCAGAAATACACTGATTCACATTTCTTAGGATATAAATAGAGCCCAAATAAGCATCCTAGCATGGATCACAGGGCTATTTAAACTTTTGGTTTCAAGGAAAGTGATGGATAAATAACACCTTATGCTTGCGGAAACAGAAATAGACCAATACAATTTATCATTCTATGAATTCAGTTGATCCTCATTTGGAATTCTGTATCTGCAACCTTTTGATTTTTGTTGATTTCCATGTATTGGGTCTCCAGTGATTGGCGATCCTTACGCATGATAGAGTGTTTTAAGAGTATAAATTTGTTGTTTCATATGCTAATAGTTTGAAATTTTGGAATAGTAATGAACCAACCAATGTCTGCATAATTTGCATGCTGGAGTAGTATCTTTGTTTTGTTTCCATTTTTTTGTTCTCGTTTCAGTTTACTAGCTTAGATGGACTGTGTTGTGGTATGGTGAAGAGATTTGGTGATATGCAGATTTTTGGCCTGCGGAAATGTAAGGAGGGGTGCAAGATCCCTTCTTCCAGTTCAGAAAACTGGTTACTTAGAAGTTGCAAGCAGCAGGGCATATTACACAGTTGAAGCTCCTTACACCCTATGCAGATTATTTCCATGGTATAAGAATTGTTTAAGAGGGCAGTCCCCATTTATGTTACAGAAAGCAAAAGATAAGTTATTACAGGGTAGTGGTCCTAGAAACTTATATTCCTTATCGCCAAGAAGGAGAGTTTCTCAACATGCCCAATTTGCTTGGAAAAAGCTTTCTCAGTTATGTTCCTATAGGGGCCCCGTTTTACCACCAACTGGTCAAATTGCGCGTGCAGTGAGCTTGGCTTTGACACGCTCAAATCTAGTAGCTCCTGGTGTTATTGCCTTCATAGTTGGAGAGTTTGCTCGGACACAGAGAACATTGGCAGAAGCAGAAGGCCTCCCAACAAAAGACACTCTATTCCTTCATGCCCAAGATGGACATGTTTATTTAACCTTATTTTTGTTTTCACTTCTGGAGTGTATTATCTTGTTTATCAGAGCAATATATCTAGCAGTTTTGTTCTCACCATGCATAGCTATGGCACCTTTTGCAAAGTCCCTTGGCATTAAGTTTAGGAAAATATGGCTTCGTGTTCTCCATCTTACACTGGAAAAAGCAGGCCCGGCATTTATAAAATGGGGTCAATGGGCTGCTGCAAGACCAGATCTCTTCCCAAGAGATTTGTGTAGTGAACTTGCAAAACTTCACACTCAAGCTCCAGCACATAGTTTTAACTTCACCCAGAAAAGTATTGAGAAGGCATTTGGTCGCAAGCTGCCTGAAATATTTGAGAAATTTGATATGGAACCTGTGGCATCAGGAAGCGTGGCTCAAGTTCATCAAGCTATACTCAAATACAAATACCCAGGTCAGCAGATCAAGCCCATGGTCGTTGCTGTCAAGGTTAGACATCCAGGTGTTGGTGAAGCAATTAGAAGGGATTTTGTGATTATTAATTGCATAGCCAAAATTTCGAGGTTCATCCCTTATTTGAAGTCTTTGAGATTGGATGAAAGCATACAGCAATTTGCCATTTACATGATGTCACAAGTTGATCTGTCAAGGGAAGCTGCACATTTGAATCGTTTTATCTATAATTTTCGAAGATGGAAGGACGTCTCATTTCCAAGGCCTCTATATCCCCTGGTGCACCCGTCTGTTTTAGTGGAAACTTATGAACAGGGCGAAAGTGTTATGCACTATGTTGATGAGCTTGAAGGAAATGAACCAATAAAGAATGCCCTTGCTCACATTGGGACGCATGCACTGTTAAAGATGCTTCTGGTACAACTTAATATGTTGCAATTGTTATTAGTTTCTTTTTATTGTAATCTTTTTAACTTGTGTTAGTCAATCCTTCATCTTGGTATACTTGGTTTCTTTATGTTGTATCCTTAACCAGTCTTGAAAATGCAACTGTCCAATAACAATATCTGCATTAATTTCCTAGAACCCATGATGATAGGACATGGGCTAGTTGAATGTTTGTGCAATCGTACTCTAAAGAACAGGTAGCAGAGGCTAGTGGAAATTTATATATTTACACCTGTGAAGCAGGAATAAGATTTGTAATGTTTTCACAACATGCATGTATCAATCTGTTTGCAGCCTGTATGCCTGTTTAAGAGCTGGTGATGTATTGAATTTTCTATTTATAGTAAAAGAGTGAAGCTAAAAGATTCTGTGAAAAAGTCATGTAAGTGATGTACAGTACTAGTAATCAGTATAATTCTTGTAAAAGAGTTAGGTAGTTGTGATTGTTTGACGGTAGAAGCTAGTAGTGCCTTGTGATGTGATTTTGAAGTAGCTTGAATTTGACAGTTCTCATCTTTTATTTTTATGCTAAGATATGCACTTTTTTCTTTTGTCAGGTAGATAATTTTATTCATGCTGACATGCATCCTGGGAATATTCTTGTCAGAGTATACCGTTGCAAGTCACCAAGTAAACAACTCTTTAGATTGAGGCCTCATGTTGTTTTCCTTGATGTGGGCATGACTGCTGAACTTTCTAAGAGAGATCAATTAAATTTAGTGGAATTCTTTAAGGCTGTAGCCCTTCGAGATGGTCGAACTGTTGCAGAGTGCACCCTTAGATTATCTGGACAACAAGACTGTCCAAACCCAAGGGCTTTCATTGAGGTAATGCATTCCTGCATAGCTTTTATGGTAGGAGGCAAAATGTTAATTCTTGTTATTGAAAATTTAAGGCTTTTAAAATTGTCACTTTCGCCACTTCGGTAAATAATTCATACGTATCTACCCAAAAAAGAAAAATTCAAAGCTTTTCTAATATATTAGTCATGAATTCTTCTCCACATTTTGATCCTCGTTTATCCAAAATATTTGTATAAACATTTCCAACAAATGATAGGATTACAACACATGTACCTGCGAAGAATTGAATTTCGAAAACTCACGCTCCACTCGTAAGGGAGAGGAGATACTCTGGGCTTAAAGGCTGTTGGCCATGTTTTAACTCTTCCAAGTTACTTTATCTTCATAATTTTCATGAATATGAACTACTGGTTCAAGATATTTTCAAATATGTAAATTTTTCTTCACAATACCCTCATTTAATCAAATACCGTTTGTGCATTTCAACTTTTTAAACATTAATATATTCCTGGTGCAGCAATTATGACATAGTTCTGAGTTTCTCTTGAAAATTAAATAGTTTATTAGAAAGGAACTTATTGGATGTTAGGACCATAATGCTAGACCATGGCACCCGGTAATGAAAAAAGTTGGTTCCTGGACATAATAAGGGTGGTGGAAATGCAATAATGATCTATGGGGCTTGCTAGTTTTCTTACGATTTTGGACATGTGAAGAAAATCTTGCACCCTTTACAGTTTTTTTTTTGGTCTGACACCCTTTACAGTTTGTAGAAAACAATTGAATGTTGTTTGGCGCAAGCTTATTGTGAAGTTAAGTGTTTCAGTCGGCATAGTTAATATATTTCATATTTTATATCTTAAGAGCATGACAACTGTGATGGATTTCTTGATCCTATGTGATGTTGATGCTGAATGAAAGTAATTCAAAAGTTATTGTTGGACAGTATTTGTTTTGTTCCTTTGGGCTTGCCGTGGCCATAAGTGGAATCATTGTTTATAATTCATAGTATGTGTTAAAAATTATTATGTATATGTTTGTCAAGGTGTTGTCCAGGCTTCAAATCGGACTCTGAGGCCTCAAACAAGACTGTGGCCTTGAATCTTGTATAAAAAGATGCATACTTAAACATGTTCTTAGTGCCTTGATTCTTGAAGTCCTCCCATTTTCTTTTGATTCCCAAATTGGGTATTTGAGTTCTGCAAACTGCTTTATTTTTTTTTTTTTGTTTATATAGATTGAGATAAAACGTAGTCACCCATTGTGGATATATATAGGAATAAGTTTATGAGCATTTCTTTAACAGGAAGTAGAAAGATCTTTCCAAATCTGGTACTCCCCAGACGGTGACATCATCCATGCTGCTGATTGCATGCATCAATTGCTTGAGAAAGTTCAGCGGCATAAAGTCCGAATTGATGGCAATGTTTGCACAGTGATGGTGACCACTTTGGTTCTTGAGGTATGGCCTTGCTTTCTTCCAACATCTGTATGAAAGTCACACACCTTTACACATACTAAATCCAATAGCTTTACCCAATGAAACTTAGATTCTAATGAAGTTATTGAAGTTCTATAGAGCTAGAGAAAGAAGAGGCATGTCTGACCATGTTTTGCATGTTTAGGCTGTAATTTTATTTTATTGGGTTTGGAAGTGTAGGCTGTAATATGTCACCAATGTTACGTGAATGTCAATGAGTTAGTGAAAATGTACATATTCGTTGAATTCTTTGGTTCTCAGTGTTGTTTTCTACCTTTCTGTGTTTTTTGTTGCAATCATGTTAGTGCTCCATATAAGTAGAGTTAAGGAACTGCTGGTTTAACACCCTATTTCGCCAAAAAGCAGGTTTGTAAAATTTGCCGTAGCAAGTTGAGGTTTCTCTGTATCATATTTGGAAAACCCTTCTTTGTTTTAAAATTAAGAAAACTGACAATGCCATGGAAATCTACATCATGGCAGCTTGTGATTTCTGGAAGTAATTTTTCATAAATTAAGTTTTGTAAGGAAACTCAAGGATGGTTCTGTCTCCAAATTTAGATAACATCCACCCATAAATCTCAATGTTTGCATTAGCTTCACATTCTCGGGAATGCAATTTTCAAAATACTGAGAAGGAAAGTAAATAGGATCCATATACTTGTTAATAGTAGATTTACTTCGGTAATCATTGTGTAGATCTTAATGAAGATCATACCAAATTGCCTAAATTTTTTTAGAAAATTTTCATTTTCTGATGATGTTTAACAAAGGGAAATATGTTGACATTCTGTGAAACAAAAATTCTTGAAGTTGAAGATGGCTTTCACAGTCATGGTTCAACTTCAGCCTTTACTTCTGGTGAAAACTGTAACAATTATTTTTAGTATGAAAACCATGGACAAAATTTTGATCATCTGCCACCATCTAAGATTGCTGATTATAATTCCTCTCCATCACCTCACTGGATAATTCAATGACGTGTGGTACTTACTAATCCTTTCCTTTGCTTCACTCGTTTGTCTCACTAGATAATACCATACAGGAAGTCTTTTCTTGCTGGGCTTAGGCAAGCAAAAAGTGTTGCATATAGATTTGAATGATGCATTTTTGTAGCTCGATTGTTTCTTTATGGTCAATTTGTTTGTTTCTCTGAATCTCATTTCCTGCATTTCTATAGGGGTTAGTGGTTTTTTTATGTTATCTTATATTTTTAAGGAAGTGGCTCAGAGTTTATGGGCCTAATTTATGTCAGTTTTGGTTGTATTTAAATTTTCTTGTTCTTTCACTAGGGGTGGCAACGGAAGCTTGATCCAGGATATGATGTGATGCAAACTTTACAGACATTGCTTTTTAAGGCCGACTGGGCAGAATCCCTCTCTTACACCATTGAAGGACTCATGGCCCCATAAAAGGTGCCATCTTTATACTTTTAGTTTTACTCTTTTTACTAAGCCCGTAGAAAAAGGCGATACTATTTCCTTTCCTCAGAAAATTTTGACAACAGAAAAGAGAATATACATATTATACACGAGAGAAATAATGGATTTTCTTCGAGTCTCCTACATGCCTTTTTGTGTTCTGTTGCCCTATTATTTTATGATTACTTCTTGGTGTATTCTTTTGGCCAAATTACACCCTTGGTCTTTGTAGTTTGACTAAATTTGTATTTAGGACATGTGGTTCAATTTTTTTTAATAATACCCTTGTACTTTATTAGCATATATAATCTGTTCAATTTTCAATTTTCTGTTATAAACTTAAGAGAATTTGAGAGAGAATTTAGGAGAATACGATATAGAGAAAAGAGCTAGAAATGTGCTCTAGGTCCGTTTTCTCTTCTGTATTCTTATTCATCTTAGAAGCCTTTTTATAGGCATAGGTGATATATAAATAATATCTATAGTGGTATAGTGGTAGGCTTATACATTATAGAATGGAAATTGGGGTGAGTCATTAGAGCATTTCTAGAGTGTGGTAGGCATCCATTTCATCTAGTATTATAACACTCCCCCTTGGATGCCACCATACATGGAATATGCCTCATTAAAAACCTTGCCAGCAAAACCCAGTGGGATAAAAACTGGTCGAAGGGAAAAAGAGTACATAACCATGTGCAATGTAAAACTTTTGTCATGTGTATTTTGACCACTGACAAGCGTGCGACACCGCCTCGTTAAAACCTTGCCAGGAAAAACCCAGTGGGATAAAAACCTGGACGAAGGAAAAAGAGTACAGTGTATGAAGATCTTTATTGATTGCACGCTCCCCCTGATGCTCGGTAAAATATCTTTAAGATAATCCATCTTTCTGAATGTTGTGGTTGTCACGGCTTTGTTGCATCTTTAGTGAATAAATATGACTTTCAATTTGATGGATGCTCCCCCCTGAAGAATTATTTTCCTTTGATAACTTCATGATCCATCTCAAATGAAATTGATAGCACATTCTTTTCTCGTAGAGTGGGCTTTGGTAATGCTTGCACCATATTTGCTCTTGTAGCTTCAATTTATGGATGCTTCAGTCAGATGAATGTCTCCCCCTGATATCTTCATGACTATTTCTCTGGAGAGGAAACCCTTTTCCGTAGTGAGTGGAGGATATATTCCTGTAAGTGATATGAAATCAATATATCTTTATAAGTAAATATACTTCGAGTGAATAATCTCTATGCAAATTAGAGAAATTTTCAGAATCCGCGTATTTAATAAATCATGGGCTACTTGTAAGTTTTACTTGTATAGAATATGCCCGTATATGTTAATCTGTGGAGATAGCATTAAATATGCATCACATCACCCTTACTGTAATAGTGATGGAGCTAAGCTTTAACTGGAAATACCGTGTCCGGTTACACTACCGGAAAATCCATATAAAAATGCTTCAATACTTTCTCAGTATAAGCTGATTGGTAGCCAAGAATTTCGTTGGCATAATGCTCAATCTTTAGGTCAAGACTTTATTTCTTGAACTCTGTTAGGAGTTTTAACCAATTATCAACTCTTCAGAAGTTGTAATGTGTTGCAACATTTCATAATGAATGTACTCACTGAGGCAATATATACTATTTTCATATTAATATAAAGTACAAAATTTGTGCTTTATGCACTTGTCCTTTAGGGACTTGCTTCATGCAATTTGAATCCTTCAAGGATTTTCTTTCAGGGATTACACTTCATGACACACTATATAGCTTTATACCCAGCTATTTTGTCCCATTTTTGCATCGCTTATGGCGATATGCTCCGTGCATTTAATAACCCTTAAAGATAGTGTGTTAGTCTCCGTAGATGTGCAATAATTTCATCGTAGTTGCATCTACAAGTATGGAGAATCTCATAATTCCAAGTTTCTTCCAGAAACTCTATGTCATATAGAAGTGAGTGTATTCCAATTTATTTCAAACACCCATGTATAACCTTCTGGGTTAACATCTTTTGGGGTTCTTATATGTTCTTTCACGTTCATTTGCCTCTTTCCATTTTGGCCAATGATTTTGTCAATATTTGATAATTGAACGTGGTTCCATTCAACATAGCCTATTGATGATTTGAGTAGCTACTTTAAAACCAAGAATATCATTCATCAATTTGTGATCTCACCATTCTTATGTGCATGCGCATGCATCAATAAGCATTTCTTTGCCTTTTCCCGGGTACCCAAGGCAATTTTAGGGACTTTCATTGTCTCCTTCTAAACATACATCTCTTATAAGATGAATTATGTGAGAATGTGGATCATAATCTCCTCTGGAGTGTTTAAAATAGGGCGTGAATAATCTCCATTCCAGGAGTTGGAACATTTAGAACACATATATCTGTCATGCTTTAGGCATGCCACAGACTAATTTTATCATGTCAATGGATTGTCTTTCTGGGACATAAATTCAAACAATTTGCTACGCACTCAGCGTGCATCATATTGACATGTTGATGGATTGTCCTTTTTGGAACCTCAATCCACTCTATTTGCTACGCATTTGGCGTGCATTTAATTCACACTGTCATACCCATGAGTTACTCTTTATGAGCCTTTAATATATGCAGTGTTTTGCAATTTTCAGAATTTGCATTAATCTTTCATACCTGTTACATATATCAGGTAGTACAATCATGCGTTGATGAGACAATATATTCCATAATCATTCACGTCGTTAACCCCAATTCTCCCCCTAACGATGGAAAAATGGTCTCATCTAAACGATTCCAAAAGTATTATAAGCAGTCTTTCGGAGACAACAAAAGACATAAAAATTCAGTTTCCCTTAATAGAATCACAAAGATACAGTATATCAGAGAATCTCTGGTTCTCAACAACAAGTGATAGGGAAAATGCTTATAATATAAAAGCAAACTCACAACAATCTATAAAAAGTGTGAGGCTTACAAACTTCCTTTGATCATTAGGATGTAGAGAGGTTACATGAAGAACATGAAATATACTGGAGAGATTCATGTTTTGATGGAAACGTACCATACTTCATGTTCTGATGATATATCATCCATATTCTGATCCATGAAGCATATGGATCTTCCTCTTCTATCATATGTGAGAGAGGTATATATGTTCTTATGAACAATGTCCTCTCTTTCTTATCATAAATGGACCCAGAAGCTCAGTGAACGAGGCTGATCCATGATCAAACAACTACTTTAACAGAGTAGTGGATCATGATCAAAGATAATCTTGCTTCCAAGGAAATCTGTAGGATTCCTGAGCATGCCAAGTATTGTGGAGAGAACTCAGGTTGATATTGCTTCCAAGGAAATCTGTAGGATTCCTGAACATGCCAAGTACTGTGGAGAGAACTCAGGTTGATATTTCATCCTTTGTTTCGAAAGCAACAACAAAGGGTATTTTGAAACTGTCTAATAGTAGGGAATATATATAGCAGAAATAAGAATATATAAAATAGGTGGCTTAAATGTAAACCATACGTTAGTCTCTAATCAATCAGATTACTTTTGATAAAATTCTCAATAAGACAATCCGGAAATTCTGCAAAGAGTAAAACGATAAGAATTGAATCCTTTTTATACATAAAAATATCTCAAAGGTTGGATCGAATATCTTACCATGGTCGACAAGCTTGAGTGGGGCAGAATAGATTTTGTGGAACAAGAATTCGAATTATATGGATGGTTGTCAGTTGCTCACCTATATATATGATGCTTACAATGCACGGTTTATCAATAGAATACGTTCCCTATTTTCTGCTATTACTTAAGTGGTTCATTTCCACATCTTCTCCTTAAAAAATGTCTTCCTAACCCCAAAATAATTTTGATTTGAATACTGCTCCCCAGGAGCAAATATTGTTAGCACTGAGATCAGATAGTGATGTTGTTAATGATTCTTTGGTTGCTAGCATGCAACATGCTGCATCAGTTACCAATTTAGGACAACGGCTATTGGCCAGATCACAAGAAGTGCAGGCACTTAGATCTCAAGTCATAATACTGCGCAGAAGACTGACTGAGGCTAATCAAAAACTTAGAAGACTGGAGAAAAGTAATAAAGATTTGGAGGAACTTGTTTCTGTGTTGCAAGTTCATGAGGAGAATGAGGGACACAAAGATTCTCCTAGGGATGCCCAAATATGAGGCATTAAATATTTTAGCAACTCTGAGTATGTAATAATTCTCCTTTGTAATATAGAACTGCAAGTTCCAATTTTCATAGTATCCACTTAAGCCTTTAAATCATATGAACTTCAAGTTCAAACATGTGGACACTTGTGTGGATGCACTCAAAACTTTCTAGTTTGAGGATTTATGAAATATTGAGATCCTTGAGCTTCCGGCTCAGGTCATATTTCATACCAAAATATGGGGAGTTTTTAATTCATCCTGTGGGGTGTTGATTGTGGCAAAATCATTCTTTCCTAAATTCATCAACTTCTTATACCAAAGAAACATGTGGTATGTGATTTCTTGCAATGATACCTCAAGGCTTATCCATTAATTGGCAGAACTTTTAAGTTCTTTAACATTGTTTAGATTCTGAGCTTCAGGCCAAAATCATATATGGACACTCTTGGAACTTCATGTTCACATTTCGGGATTTCAGACCCTTTCATAATTATCCATGTTTTGAGGAACTTCTGGCATCTTATTTAATTGCTCATTTATGAGTTTAAGGAACTGTAGGTCCTCTTTTTGTATATAGTGATAGTTTATCCAAAATGGTTACTATTCATGCATACGGTACTGTATTATCAAGGAATTTCAAGTCCTTATTTACATGTCAAGGATCAAGGATATTTCAAGTCCGATCACTTGTCTACAAATATAGTACCGGAGAGATTTCCAACTCTCATATCATTATCATCATCAAGGATCTTCAGGTCCTGATGTAGTTGTATGATGAGGATCAAAGGACTTTTGGTCTTGATCTCGGTATGTTGTAAAACTCATCATATCACACAATCAATTCATAAATTGCTTGTAAATAAATTGCTGGTATGGACGATAATCCCGCATCATACTATTAAATAAAAGTAAATAAGCGATAAAGTAATTCATAAAGTAAATTGCTTGTTGTATGTGGGTTAATTCTGCATCATACTTTAAATAAAAGTAAATATGCGATAAAAGTAAATTACTTGTTGTATGAGGATTAATTCCGCATCATACAATAATAAAGTAAATGTGCTTGTATGGGCACTAATTCTGCTCCATACGTTTAAATAAAAGTAAATAAATGTGGGAATAAAACCGCCACTTAAAAGGATCTTCTGGCCCCTTTTTAGATATACATGCATTTAGGAACTTCTGGTCCTTCATTATTTAAGGATCAAGATCTTCGGGTCTTAAGTCCTTTTTCAGTTCCGTCATATGCTTTAACCAATATACGGAGAAATGACTCTTGGATAGTAATATTCTATCCACACGGAGTTTAACCAATATTATCCTTCCTTATAAATGTGAACCATATATAATAAGGTGATAATGGTTGCTCCTGGCAATCGTGGTTTCACTAATATCCATATGCCAATATAAGGTATATAAAGTTTGGCTTTGTGAAACTTTTTCACCCCTTTTTCGGTGGGTTCTCAACATCAAGTGGAGATAGTTCTCAACATCAAGTGGAGATAGTATAATTAATTCATTATATTAATATACATAAACTGCAAAGTGGAAATTGTTGGAGGATGTCACGTTTGCTTGTCTCCCTAAATCAATTTCTCTTCTCCTGAAAACAATACAGCTAAAACATGTAGTGACATAAAATATTATTGTACTAATCTATAGGAGTATATTCTATATATGTATACAATTATATATATTTAACCCAAATAACATATTATATACATCAATATATTATATTATATCATTATACTAGAAAAGAAAGTGGCAGACGCATGCTCCAAGTTCCCAACTCAATTGCTTTCCTCTTGCTCCGACATGCCTGTACTACTTTTTGAATCGGATGGTTAGCATGAGGCAGTGATATTGAAGTGTAGAGTAATGATAAAATAAATAAAAATAAGGGGCAGAGATCTTATCATTTTGTGTGGGTTGTGGGGATGTAGAACCAGGAATCGCTTCCTGAGATTGCCAATCCATAGCTTCGCATCTTTCTCTGTAATTCATAGCTTCGCATCTTTCTCTGTTAATTTTTTTTTTTTTCTGGTGGAGATTGGTTTGATCTCTCCGCTGCAGTTGGAGAGATTGGTAGTTGGGGGTTGAGAAAGAAAGGTATGAAGTGGAGGAGTTTAAACGGAGAACTCAGTTGGTATTTTGAAAGCGAATTCGTGCTGATAACGTGTTATAAACTTGAGACAAGCAAACGTGACATCCTCCAACAATTTCCACTTTGCAGTTTATGTATATTAATATAATGAATTAATTATACTATCTCCACTTGATGTTGAGAACTATCTCCACTTGATGTTGAGAACCCACCGAAAAAGGGGTGAAAAAGTTTCACAAAGCCAAACTTTATATACCTTATATTGGCATATGGATATTAGTGAAACCACGATTGCCAGGAGCAACCATTATCACCTTATTATATATGGTTCACATTTATAAGGAAAGATAATATTGGTTAAACTCCGTGTGGATAGAATATTACTATCCAAGAGTCATTTCTCCGTATATTGGTTAAAGCATATGACGGAACTGAAAAAGGACTTAAGACCCGAAGATCTTGATCCTTAAATAATGAAGGACCAGAAGTTCCTAAATGCATGTATATCTAAAAAGGGGCCAGAAGATCCTTTTAAGTGGCGGTTTTATTCCCACATTTATTTACTTTTATTTAAACGTATGGAGCAGAATTAGTGCCCATACAAGCACATTTACTTTATTATTGTATGATGCGGAATTAATCCTCATACAACAAGTAATTTACTTTTATCGCATATTTACTTTTATTTAAAGTATGATGCAGAATTAACCCACATACAACAAGCAATTTACTTTATGAATTACTTTATCGCTTATTTACTTTTATTTAATAGTATGGTGCGGGATTATCGTCCATACCAGCAATTTATTTACAAGCAATTTATGAATTGATTGTGTGATATGATGAGTTTTACAACATACCGAGATCAGGACCAAAAGTCCTTTGATCCTCATCATACAACTACATCAGGACCTGAAGATCCTTGATGATGATAATGATATGAGAGTTGGAAATCTCTCCGGTACTATATTTGTAGACAAGTGATCGGACTTGAAATATCCTTGATCCTTGACATGTAAATAAGGACTTGAAATTCCTTGATAATACAGTACTGTATGCATGAATAGTAATCATTTTGGATAAACTATCACTATATACAAAAAGAGGACCTACAGTTCCTTAAACTCATGAATGAGCAATTAAATAAGATGCCAGAAGTTCCTCAAAACATGAATAATTATGAAAGGGTCTGAAATCCCGAAATGTGAACATGAAGTTCCAAGAGTGTCCATATATGATTTTGGCCTGAAGCTCAGAATCTAAACAATGTTAAAGAACTTAAAAGTTCTGCCAATTAATGGATAAGCCTTGAGGTATCATTGCAAGAAATCACATACCACATGTTTCTTTGGTATAAGAAGTCGATGAATTTAGCAAAGAATGATTTTGCCACAATCAACACCCCACAGGATGAATTAAAAACTCCCCATATTTTGGTATGAAATATGACCTGAGCCGGAAGCTCACGGATCTCAATATTTCATAAATCCTCAAACTAGAAAGTTTTGAGTGCATCCACACAAGTGTCCACATGTTTGAACTTGAAGTTCATATGATTTAAAGGCTTAAGTGGATATTACAAAGGAGAATTGGAACTTCCAGTTCTATATTACAAAGGAGAATTATTACATACTCAGAGTTGCTAAAATATTTAATGCCTCATATTTGGGCATCCCTAGGAGAATCTTTGTGTCCCTCATTCTCCTCATGAACTTGCAACACAGAAACAAGTTCCTCCAAATCTTTATTACTTTTCTCCAGTCTTCTATGTTTTTGATTAGCCTCAGTCAGTCTTCTGCGCAGTATTATGACTTGAGATCTAAGTGCCTGCACTTCTTGTGATCTGGCCAGTAGCCGTTGTCCTAAATTGGTAACTGATGCAGCATGCTGCATGCTAGCAACCAAAGAATCATTGACAACATCACTATCTGATCTCAGTGCTAACAATATTTGCTCCTGGGGAGCAGTATTCAAATCAAAATTATTTTGGGGTTAGGAAGACATTTTTTAAGGAGAAGATGTGGAAATGAACAACTTAAGTAATAGCAGAAAATAGGGAACGTATTCTATTGATAAACCGTGCATTGTAAGCATCATATATATAGGTGAGCAACTGACAACCATCCATATAATTCGAATTCTTGTTCCACAAAATCTATTCTGCCCCACTCAAGCTTGTCGACCATGGTAAGATATTCGATCCAACCTTTGAGATATTTTTATGTATAAAAAGGATTCAATTCTTATCGTTTTACTCTTTGCAGAATTTCCGGATTGTCTTATTGAGAATTTTATCAAAAGTAATCTGATTGATTAGAGACTAACGTATGGTTTACATTTAAGCCACCTATTTTATATATTCTTATTTCTGCTATATATATTCCCTACTATTAGACAGTTTCAAAATACCCTTTGTTGTTGCTTTCGAAACAAAGGATGAAATATCAACCTGAGTTCTCTCCACAGTACTTGGCATGTTCAGGAATCCTACAGATTTCCTTGGAAGCAATATCAACCTGAGTTCTCTCCACAATACTTGGCATGCTCAGGAATCCTACAGATTTCCTTGGAAGCAAGATTATCTTTGATCATGATCCACTACTCTGTTAAAGTAGTTGTTTGATCATGGATCAGCCTCGTTCACTGAGCTTCTGGGTCCATTTATGATAAGAAAGAGAGGACATTGTTCATAAGAACATATATACCTCTCTCACATATGATAGAAGAGGAAGATCCATATGCTTCATGGATCAGAATATGGATGATATATCATCAGAACATGAAGTATGGTACGTTTCCATCAAAACATGAATCTCTCCAGTATATTTCATGTTCTTCATGTAACCTCTCTACATCCTAATGATCAAAGGAAGTTTGTAAGCCTCACACTTTTTATAGATTGTTGTGAGTTTGCTTTTATATTATAAGCATTTTCCCTATCACTTGTTGTTGAGAACCAGAGATTCTCTGATATACTGTATCTTTGTGATTCTATTAAGGGAAACTGAATTTTTATGTCTTTTGTTGTCTCCGAAAGACTGCTTATAATACTTTTGGAATCGTTTAGATGAGACCATTTTTCCATCGTTAGGGGGAGAATTGGGGTTAACGACGTGAATGATTATGGAATATATTGTCTCATCAACGCATGATTGTACTACCTGATATATGTAACAGGTATGAAAGATTAATGCAAATTCTGAAAATTGCAAAACACTGCATATATTAAAGGCTCATAAAGAGTAACTCATGGGTATGACAGTGTGAATTAAATGCACGCCAAATGCGTAGCAAATAGAGTGGATTGAGGTTCCAAAAAGGACAATCCATCAACATGTCAATATGATGCACGCTGAGTGCGTAGCAAATTGTTTGAATTTATGTCCCAGAAAGACAATCCATTGACATGATAAAATTAGTCTGTGGCATGCCTAAAGCATGACAGATATATGTGTTCTAAATGTTCCAACTCCTGGAATGGAGATTATTCACGCCCTATTTTAAACACTCCAGAGGAGATTATGATCCACATTCTCACATAATTCATCTTATAAGAGATGTATGTTTAGAAGGAGACAATGAAAGTCCCTAAAATTGCCTTGGGTACCCGGGAAAAGGCAAAGAAATGCTTATTGATGCATGCGCATGCACATAAGAATGGTGAGATCACAAATTGATGAATGATATTCTTGGTTTTAAAGTAGCTACTCAAATCATCAATAGGCTATGTTGAATGGAACCACGTTCAATTATCAAATATTGACAAAATCATTGGCCAAAATGGAAAGAGGCAAATGAACGTGAAAGAACATATAAGAACCCCAAAAGATGTTAACCCAGAAGGTTATACATGGGTGTTTGAAATAAATTGGAATACACTCACTTCTATATGACATAGAGTTTCTGGAAGAAACTTGGAATTATGAGATTCTCCATACTTGTAGATGCAACTACGATGAAATTATTGCACATCTACGGAGACTAACACACTATCTTTAAGGGTTATTAAATGCACGGAGCATATCGCCATAAGCGATGCAAAAATGGGACAAAATAGCTGGGTATAAAGCTATATAGTGTGTCATGAAGTGTAATCCCTGAAAGAAAATCCTTGAAGGATTCAAATTGCATGAAGCAAGTCCCTAAAGGACAAGTGCATAAAGCACAAATTTTGTACTTTATATTAATATGAAAATAGTATATATTGCCTCAGTGAGTACATTCATTATGAAATGTTGCAACACATTACAACTTCTGAAGAGTTGATAATTGGTTAAAACTCCTAACAGAGTTCAAGAAATAAAGTCTTGACCTAAAGATTGAGCATTATGCCAACGAAATTCTTGGCTACCAATCAGCTTATACTGAGAAAGTATTGAAGCATTTTTATATGGATTTTCCGGTAGTGTAACCGGACACGGTATTTCCAGTTAAAGCTTAGCTCCATCACTATTACAGTAAGGGTGATGTGATGCATATTTAATGCTATCTCCACAGATTAACATATACGGGCATATTCTATACAAGTAAAACTTACAAGTAGCCCATGATTTATTAAATACGCGGATTCTGAAAATTTCTCTAATTTGCATAGAGATTATTCACTCGAAGTATATTTACTTATAAAGATATATTGATTTCATATCACTTACAGGAATATATCCTCCACTCACTACGGAAAAGGGTTTCCTCTCCAGAGAAATAGTCATGAAGATATCAGGGGGAGACATTCATCTGACTGAAGCATCCATAAATTGAAGCTACAAGAGCAAATATGGTGCAAGCATTACCAAAGCCCACTCTACGAGAAAAGAATGTGCTATCAATTTCATTTGAGATGGATCATGAAGTTATCAAAGGAAAATAATTCTTCAGGGGGGAGCATCCATCAAATTGAAAGTCATATTTATTCACTAAAGATGCAACAAAGCCGTGACAACCACAACATTCAGAAAGATGGATTATCTTAAAGATATTTTACCGAGCATCAGGGGGAGCGTGCAATCAATAAAGATCTTCATACACTGTACTCTTTTTCCTTTGTCCAGGTTTTTATCCCACTGGGTTTTTCCTGGCAAGGTTTTAACGAGGCGGTGTCGCACGCTTGTCAGTGGTCAAAATACACGGACCAAGAGAATTTAAGAGAGAATTTAGGAGAATATGATATAGAGAAAAGAGCTAGAAATGTGCTCTAGGTCCGTTTTCTCTTCTCCTGAAAACAATACAGCTAAAACATGTAGTGACATAAAATATTATTGTACTAATCTATAGGAGTATATTCTATATATGTATACAATTATATATATTTAACCCAAATAACATATTATATACATCAATATATTATATTATATCATTATACTAGAAAAGAAAGTGGCAGACGCATGCTCCAAGTTCCCAACTCAATTGCTTTCCTCTTGCTCCAACATGCCTGTACTACTTTTTGAATCGGATGGTTAGCATGAGGCAGTGATATTGAAGTGTAGAGTAATGATAAAATAAATAAAAATAAGGGGCAGAGATCTTATTATTTTGTGTGGGTTGTGGGGATGTAGAACCAGGAATCGCTTCCTGAGATTGCCAATCCATAGCTTCGCATCTTTCTCTGTAATTCATAGCTTCGCATCTTTCTGTTAATTTTTTTTTTCTGGTGGAGATGGGTTTGATCTCTCCGCTGCAGTTGGAGAGATTGGTAGTTGGGGGTTGAGAAAGAAAGGTATGAAGTGGAGGAGTTTAAACGGAGAACTCAGTTGGTATTTTGAAAGCGAATTCGTGCTGATAACGTGTTATAAACTTAAGAGAATTTGAGAGAGAATTTAGGAGAATATGATATAGAGAAAAGAGCTAGAAATGTGCTCTAGGTCCGTTTTCTCTTCTGTATTCTTATTCATCTTAGAAGCCTTTTTATAGGCATAGGTGATATATAAATAATATCTATAGTGGTATAGTGGTAGGCTTATACATTATAGAATGGAAATTGGGGTGAGTCATTAGAGCATTTCTAGAGTGTGGTAGGCATCCATTTCATCTAGTATTATAACATTTTCATCAATTTTAGTATTAGGAGGAACCTAGTGCGCATTGCGCGGAAGGTTATTTTGTCATTTTGCCATCATTTGATTCACTACCAATAGGAGGGGAGGGGAGGGAAAAGGGGAAAGTATAGATTTGAAGCCCAACTTTTGCCTTCTATTTATTTGGTCTCTCTCTCTCTATAGCAGCAGCAAGGCTTTCAACTTCATCAATCAAAACAAATACCAGATTATTGGTCCTATGCCATCTCTCGAATAGCGTGTGCATTAGTTTCAATCAATTGGCACCGGATATCTAGATTTAAATCCAATAGATAAAAGAAAAGTGTTGTCCCATGTGAAAAGGTAAGGTTTGACGCCTTTTTTTTCTTTCCTTTTTTTGGTTACTACACCCTTAAACCCTTTTCGGATGAGCAACCAGATCAAATCTCAGCTTACCAGCATTTGCATGGCACTAGTAGCTGAGACATTTACGACTGATTATGCATTACGTACTAATGCTAGTTAAAGAAATGAAAATAAGAAGATAATCTGAAGGCAACTGAGTCTCCATTCCAAATTACCGAAGCAAATTATTGCATGTTGATCTCTAAGCTTATTAAATTTTGGTAAGCACAACGTTGCTTCCTTTTTGGAGGATCCTATTTTCCGGGCATTCAGGAATTCGCTTTTAAATTTGCATTTCATTTCTGATATTAGTTTAAGATGTTGCAAACACAGATTAATCAAATACGATCGGGTTTGTGGCAAAGTTCAAAGAACTCACAGCTGGGTTTGGTTTCAAGTTTTCAACATAAAATAACTGGTTTACACGGCCTCATTAAAAAAACCAACTTTCGAAAAAAATTGAATGATTTTGGATGGATCAATAATCACTTATTTATTTAATCATTTAAGTTGTTTTAAGTAAATTTTATGGAAATTATATAAAGAAGCACATAAGAGGTGCTTCTCTTCACAAGTGATTCTAGCCCTAACAAAATCACTTCCCATCCTCCACCTCAACTCGCAAGGGAAAAAGCCCATTTTTCCTGGGTCCATAAAATAAGTCTACTTTAACAATGAACGGCACGAAGGCAAGAACAGTAATAATAGAAACATAAACTTTTCTTGTCATTAGAAACGGACGGTCCTTGTGCAAATTATAGTTCATAATTTCTCTTCATAAAGTACAAAGGTAGCATGAGAACTTCAATATGTTAAGAAGAAGAGGAATGGGTAGAGGTCAGCTAAATCTGAATGCGGCGCCTCAGCAAATGGCATGAATCCATGCAGCAAATTGAAAAATCATCGCCCCAACATACAATAAAAGGCTGAGGTTCAAAGCCACACTACACAAAACCAAGTGCATGTTGGCAGATTGCTGAGGCTCCACAAAATTATGCGCTGCATTTTTCCGACTTCAAACATCTTCGATCTCATCTTCCAATGGTGAAAACCTCCTGGTGTCTTTCAACTGTTCAGTCTCTCAAAGAAATAAAGATATCCCATGTCCTTTGGGGTATTTACTGAAGCTCCAACCTTGTCATCATTGAAAATAACCCATCTACCATCTTTAAAGATATGTGCAACATAGTGACCACATTGAGTAGAGGTTCCAATGTGGCTCACAATTCCAATAAGTCTATATCCTGCATCGAGCAAGTGCCAACAGTTCAAACATTTAAATAAAAATAAAAAAAACACGTGCACACACACACATTAGCAGATGTGTTTCAATAACTATTGTGTAACGTAACATATATGTATTATACACAAAACACACGTCTGTATGTGTTAAGATAATTACAGGTGTGAGATACTTACTCCCTCCTCCATCAGGTAGTCCAGCATCAGCGGCAGTAGGTGCATTTTCTGATGTTGTCGCATCCATATCAGTTGAAACAGAAGCATCAGGATTGCTGAAAATCCAATCCGTTGCTTTCTCAATGTCACCACCCTGCCAAAAAAAATATATATATATTAAAGGTTTTTTTTAGTGATAATAATCATAACGATAATGATAATAATAATAAAAGGTTGCTAAAATCTTCCGTGGTTACTTAATAGCACCTACCTACTCTCAAAGGAAAAAGAAGCTAAGCAAAAATTTTACCGATGCTTTCAGTGCTGTCCGAGCAACGTCTTCTTGAAAACCAAAGGAAAGCAACATATCAACTTTTGATTGGTCAACCACATTTTGTCCCCCTTCGGAAATAGGAGCATCAATATCTGGAAAAGGAAGAGCAGATCAGCTCGAGCTAATTCTTGCTAGCAAGATACTACTTTCTAAGAAGAAGTTTTACGCAAGACAGCACATATCGAATTACCTGGATCATCCATGTGAGAAAGTAGCCAATTCATTGCTTCTTCCACCCCGGTATTTGACGTATTAATGGCTGCTTTCTGGCAGTGTAGATGGCTAAACCCCATTGAAACAAGCTGTGAAACAATACTCTCATCGGCCACAGGCTTATTTGGTTCCTCCTCTTCCCCAGGAACTGAGCATAGTCAACACGTAATCCAAAGAGAACCATGTAATTATTCACCAAATAATAGATAATATTGTTTTAAATTTTTGCAAGCATAACTACTCATATACCATGTAAGACCAAAACTGCAAAAGGAACCTTCTAATGATACTGACACATTTTTCTCCATTAGTTTAGTAAACACATGGTAAAGGAGCAGAATGCAGTTAGATGGCACAAAAATATTTTCAACCTATAAGTTTGAATACTAGTTCATGACTATGAGATGACTTAGGTTGAAGTCAGCCTGCTTCATTGATTATCACAAAAGCAATGGTGCCACTGAAACGCACTATAAATTGTGTGAAAATTCCTCACAAATATTCACTTGATGGAAAATCTAAGAACATATATGCACAATCGATAAGTTTCTGCAAATATCTAAATAAAACCAATAAGGGTTTGGAGAGAGCAAAATAGTAACACATACCACCCTCTGGTAACAACTCTTCACCAGGTTGGAGTCCCTTGCTGCGCATGTGACTAATATCTATGATATCAGGAACATCCACATAGACATCTGTACAGACATACAAAGAACAATGAGAAACCTACAAAACCTCAACATTATTAATGCAGAAGAAATTTAGGAAGCCAGGAGAACATACCAAGCTTCTTCGGCACCCAGCCAACCTCCATTACAAACTTCCGCATGTGCAACACCAGATAATCAGGGAATGAAGTTAAGCCTCCACTCCTGCAGTGTTTTTAAAAGGAGGAAAGGGAAGAATAGTGTTTATCAATAGGCATCAAACCCCAAGACAAGCTTGGCTAACAGTTCAGATATCTTAAAACTATATAATAAAATAACATCCTAGCTCCATAGTCAGATTTAACCAATTTTCCATAACAATAAATTAAATCCTGTTGAAAACATCCAAGACACATGGCCTAGGTAACAAAACCCTGACTAGTTTGTGAATAACATGCCTGCCTTTGCTTGTGAACTATTTAGTAATTTAACGCCAGCAAATAATCCGAAAACTTACTTCACTGCTGTTGTCTTGGCCTTCAAAGCAGTGCTGTAAAAGTCCTGTATCTCTTCCGGAGATGAAAAGCTTGCAAGGCATGCTTCTAGAGGAACCCTTGGACGTACAATTTCATCACTGGATCTGGTAGAGTGCAACATGCTCAGCACAAAGTCTACAGGGGTGATTACATGTGAAAACATGATATTGCAACCATATGAACTTACACTTCCTTGCCTTCCGAAATCTTTTCTGCCTTCAATTTCTGAAAGGCTTCAAGTTCCTCTGAATTTTCAAACAAAATGAATATAAGAATATCAACTTTTAGAAGACTGTTTTAGTATTAATATGACCCAAGAAACTCACCTTTATTAGTAGCCGCATGAAGGGGGATGTTCAAAGAAAGAATGTAGTCAAGCCTTCTATTGTACGCAACTTTCCCAGATGAACACAGAATACGATCTTCAATACCAAACTTGAAACTCCTTGCAGGATCTGCTTCAGGTTTTCCAGCATGGGCTCGTTCGACTTGGTCAAGAAAATGTAGGAAGAATTCCAAGGCATCCTAAACACAGTTTGCTTTTTAAGTATGCACATTAAAGAGAAAACAACAATAATAACAGTAAAAATTATATATGAGAGGATGAACTAATGACTTTCCAGTAGCACAAAATTGTTGCATATGTTATCCCTCAATCAAAGAAGAAAAACAAAAACAAAAACATAAAATTGAAAAGGATGCTGAAAATAGAGAGGAAAGGGAAAACAAAATAAAAGCACCATGGAACACCCACTCGACTGAAAAAAAAAATCAAAGAGCTATGCCAAAAATTGTAAATCTTTTGTGACAGAAGATCATGAATGTACCTGTTGTCTCATGGAAGAAAATTCAGGATGGCTGGCAGCAATAACTGCTTTAAACATACGAGGGGGTATCCCTTCCTGTTTCTAATAAATGTTGAAGGTGGACAATATAAAAGAATCAGAATAAGTCAAGGGGGGAAAACTCAGATGTGGATGTTTATCCAGAAAGCTTACAGATTTTGTTGTAGTGGCAGTAGCATTTGGATCATCTTTTCCCTGGATTAAAAATAAGAAAACTCAGCCAACCACTAAACAGGAGCAGAAACCATCAAAACAAAGAAACTGTTTTCGACAACAAGCATACCTCTGCTACAGGAACGGAGTATTTACCAGATAGCAAACCATGCGCCAGCTTTGCTCTGTCATACAACACGAAGTGTCAAATACATATGACACGTATGAAATACCCTCCTAAACCTGCTTTTCTATGACTCAATCTTCTCAGAAACAAGAAGGAAACGCTAAGGAAGAGAAGAATAGCAGAAGGAAAACAGAGGAGATACACATGCAGTCACTTGCACTTAAACCAAAATGTACAAAATAAAGAGAACTTTTATTCATAAAAAGCAATTAATGTTGAACAGAAGAATCACAACTAACAAGTAACACACCTTAGCTTTGTTATCATGAATAGCAACACATAATTAACTACAACAGAGGACAGAAATGCATGTACAAAGCCAACACTAAGAATCCGATAGAAACTTACAACTGCATGTTAAGGTCTACAGTGGGATCAGCTGGAGCCTTCTCAAAAGCCAATTTCAAACTTTGATTCTTGTAGTATCTGATGAAATAAATGCTAACAAGGATAAACAACTCCTCTTCTTAATTAATTACTTTTTCATGAAAATATATAATATAAACTAACCCGGAATAGAAAGAGTGTGTTGAGAACACAACTTGCATCGTAGCTGCCATATAGCAGCTGCAAGAAAACAAAATGGCAAATCAAGATAACATTAAATAAATACAATTTCTTCAGCAGCACTCAACAGGTACAAAAGCTACCTGTTTCCCAGATTGACAAGTCCAGTGTAACCAGGTCCAAATATCGGTTCAACTTCTTGTCCACTTTCCTGAATTCGGTTCCAGTCAAAATTGGTATTCTGGTCAAGCTCTCTTTCAGCAGTTGTCATCTCGGTCTGGAAACAAGATGGTATTGTTATTCAATCAAATTCAACACTGATGTAATAACATATTAAAAGTACAGTAATCTAAATGCATAATATCCAGGCCAAATTGTTTGGAGTTTTAAAGTAATTTCATGGAAACAAAACACCAAACTTTCCACACACCAAATATATATCTATATATATCAGAAGTCAGAGGTCTCTGGTTTTCATTAGAATTCTTCAAGATTGACCACAGGCTTTAACCAAATGGTAAAGAGCCTCCCTCTCCCCAAAATGGAAGAGGTGGCATAGGTGAAATAAGGAGTCAAACCCCTGTGAGGAGAGTGTCGAACCTAAACAGCACTGCAACCAAAAGAGAAAACTCCCAGACTTGTTCAGAGAGCAAAACTCCAGAGATCTTGTTAATTTTTATACATATGATATGGCTTTGTGCATGCATACAATCATTACTGCAATTAAATCATTAGATTACTCACCTGCAACAGATTTCTTTATGTTAAAATACAAGAATTAGATCTTTTATATCTCCATGTGATATTATATCACTTCGTATCAATCAAATGTTTTACAGGTTCTGTTATCCCACTAGTACATTATTATTGTCTCTAATTGGCGATTATTATTATTTTGTCTATGACTACAGCTAAAGATATCCCTAATTAACAAAAATTTCAAAAATTTCTCTTATATGAAATAGAAGGTTATTAAAAAATGTGTACAAAAATACATTACCACATGTTTTCGGGAAAAAAAGAACTAATATCCATTTGGCAATTGACATATGAGAATACCACGTAAATATAACCCAACTGTTAGAGAATAATCTGTATTAAGAACACAGCTTCAACACATGTTGAGAATAGAGATGCCATGTCAAAATAATAATAATAAACTGTAAGTCATAAACCCATTTATAGCTAACCTTCTGTAATGATGAGAAATCAATGCCAAAAAAAGCCAGATGTTGCGCTAAAAGTGGGTCCAAGACACTATCATCCTCTGGATAAGAGAAAACATCTGAGCTGCCACAATATGTTACTCATCATTAGAAATCCATACATGTAAGGCAAACTCACTAATTCCGAAGAATCAACTGCATTTAGAATACTAAGCTATTAAATTATGTTTGCCAGGATTTTTCAGGATGCCTAAGTGTTTTTAGTCCACGAGCATGCGTCATAGAAAATGAATAACTTTAATGTTCTCTTTAACACAAACACACGACAACAAATAGAATAAGAATTGCAGAGATTTATACAACACAAGGCACCATTACCTGCTCCTTCTAGATCCGCGGTAATTGTTCCCAGCTTTACAGCAAGAGGATAGCCTGTCTCCTTATAGTGTTCAATGGCATGGTTGTTACCACCAGTACCATCCCAATTTTTTCTCCCACAAAGGATTGTTCCATCAGTTAGATTTAACCAAAGATTTTCTCTTTTATCACACTTGGAACATATCCAGCCAGATGAAGGAACCATAATACCATTGTCAATCTGTTGCAAATTCATTGCATATGTGCTAACTTGCTTCTTCTCAGCTGTCCATGCTGCAAGTTGCTCTTTCCTCTCAGCACCCTCAGCCAATAAAATGGCATCAACTGCCAACCTTACCTGTGGTCATAAATCGTAATCATTCCCTGAGATGATTTCTTTTCTATTTTTTTGCATCAATAATTATACAGAACAAACAGAAACGAATGGGCACCTTCTCTGGCAACTCAACAGAAGGAAATGGAAGGGTTACATAATCAGGCAATAGGACTATACTGTGAGTTTCTTCATATTCAGGTTCATGGTTGTCAAATCCCCCATCAACACCTACAAATCATATCATATAGATTAATTTTTGTTTCTATACAACAGAAAAGCTACTAACTAATAGACAATAATATAAACATTGAGCTTTGTGCAGCAAGAACCAGGATATCTGTTCCTGCAATATCACGAATTTTGAGTAGTATTACCCTTACCAATATTACTTTGTACCAACCACATAAAACAATAGAGGCACAAACTGAAGCAAGAAGAAACAAGGGAAAGGTACCCAAAAGTTGCATCCTGCCTTGTTACCAAAATAAGTTTTACCAGAAATATTCTTGAGTCATATAGCTTGGAAAATTGGATTAAGAACTACCATACTAGAAACTAGAGAGAGAGAGAGAGAGAGAGAGAGAGAGAACAATTCTTTAAATATCAAAACGATTCAACCATTATTTGTAAGTACAAATTTATTTGCAATGATTCCTAGCCAATATACATTATTTTTGGATATTAACAAAGAAAGCGGGAGTTTCTTATTTTATGGGTACATTATACGCCATGCACTTCTTTTTTAGTGAGAAGTGAGCAGTTTCAAAAACTCCTAACCTAATCTTGGATGATTATACAAATTGTTGCTTTCACTGTGGTCTAAATACTAGCATATCATGATATTTCACCAACTAATTACTTCCATATGAAAAGTACATATGCAGTATTAATAATGGAACCTTCAAATAGCACAAACTACATAAATACATCATCCAAACTCAGCAATATCCATCATCACACAGGAATAGATCATCTAAATCAAACTTACCTATAGCCATGAGCGTAGGTTTCTTCAAAGGCCTATCTTCGGGAACCAACACTTTTGTTTGCTTTATATGCAAATAAACTGGATTTCCAGTCTTGTCATAATTCCAGCCCACACAATCCTTTCCAAAAGCAAGAAATGTGTTCATGTCAACAAACAAGCCACCTTCTGATCTCTGAAACTCATCATGGGAACACCATCACAGAAAATAAATGTAAGAAATACATAAACGGAGAACTTTTCAACATTTACAAGTCAACGGAAAAGTGAAACCTTCTTAGCACTTATAACTTGAAAGAAGAAAGGAAAAGAATTCAATCATAATAATGTGAAACTACAAAACTAGGAGGAGATAAATAAAGCACAAAACTCCTAAAACCAAAATAAAATTATTTTGTAAGAAACCCGTAACTGAAACCCTAAGAATAAGTTTCATAGTAGGTTCTATTTATTTTCCCTTGGACACATACAGATAACTTTCCAACTCTACTTTCCTTCTCTACTTTTTTTTAGGCAATCCTGACAAAAATAAAAATTTCGAAATTGCACCAACAAAATACAAAGAAAAAAGAAAATTGAAATAAACACAATTGATAAGCCATATGAATTATCAAAATGCAGTTAAAATTGACGTAGCAGTTGGGCAAAATACTCGAATGCAAAAACACTAGCTATTGAGAAATCCAAGGAAAAGAAAAATTAAGAAAATGGGCAGTATAGTGAGCTAATCCTAAATTAGTTGTAGCAACTTCTTGTTGTTTCCTATACTTCGTCAGCAGCCAAACGGAACACAAGCAAACAGAATCAGCAACAACAACATTAGAAATAAGTATACTGATCCTCTGTTTGGCCGGCAAGAAAAATAAAACACAAAAAGAAAAGCGAACGAATTGAAAAGTATCAAAGCTTGAAGTAGTGAAAGTGAGTGTCAGAGTAAATTCGATTGTTCTCACAGTTCATCGGAAACAAACCGAAAACAAAAAAAATGGAGGGAAGAGGTTACCGGAGTGTCAAAAGATATGCAGCATTCTTGCTTGTAGATGCGGTTGGTGGGCTCCGGGATCCGAACCCGGGAGAGATTGGATCGGAGCAAGTCCATGGGGTTCAACATCGCTCTCTGCAAAGAAGAGCCCTTTTGGTATGGCGAAATGAGATAGGAAGACAGATTGCAGAGAGAGAGGGTTTTAGAATATATGGGGTGGGGGGAGAGAGAGAGAGAGAGAGAGAGAGAGAGAATAAGTTCCTTGCCCTAAGCTGGTGTCTTTCAGTTGAGTCTTTGGGAGAGATAAAGGAGAAATATTTTGTATGTTTGTATAACACTGAATAAGTGTTTTTATGCATTTGAAATTCTAGTCCTCACCATCTTGAGAATTTTCAAGAGGCTTGGGAGGTTTATACAATTGGGTAGAGAAAGGGGAATGGGAATCAAAAACTCATCCAAAAAAAAAAATGGGGTTAGAGTTAGGGCTCAAGTTTTAGAGGTCCAAAGCAAAAAAATTAGCCCAACTTGAGTTCAACATGATTTGAATTAGAATGATTTTGTTAGGTGTTTTATTTTTTAATAACAACTTCCCCTCTACTATAGAATTTATTCTACTTTGCCCAACTTTCAATTTAGTTTTGAACTCCCATAATCTTTCAAAACATGTCAATGTGACTCATATTCCGTTAAGTTTGTCAATTCCTTTGTCAAATTCATAGGCAAATCTTTCCATTAAATTTAGGATTTAGTTTGACCCATACAAATATCTTGTCAAGAAGATAAGAATTTAAAAAAAAGGAACAAGGAGATACAAGACTCAACAGTTTTGACCTTTCAACGCAATTGCCAATTACACTTGATAATTTGGAGGTTTTATCACAAACCTATGAGTGATGCTATTTGTACCACATTTACTGATCACATTGTTGACTATCCCTCTAATACATGTAGGTCTCACATACATTAATGGAACCCGCCTCTATTAGAGAGGTGACCAGCAAAATTGTCAATAAATATGATACAAATAATATAGCTATATTATCCTCCATAATCTCAAAACCATCCTTTCCAAATTATTATTATCTTTTAATTACCAAACAAATGTTATTTTTCTCAAAACCAATGAAACTATAAGTTTAGCGTAGCTACTAGCTAGTACAAAATAATTCGGTTTTTCTCACTTGGTCCAAATGATACCTAATTAAGTTCATGAAAAGTGGAGACCGAGCGTTGAACTTTCGGTTTGAGAGTGAGTTAAATACTCTTTACCATTAAACCCACAAACCACCACTATTTTAATTAGTTTTAAATACTAATTAAACAAACTGTTATAATAATAAAAAAATACTAAACAAACCAATTTTAACAAATAAGTCAAAAATGCCACGTTGACATTTGACTGACATTTGGCTGATTCTTTTTATTTTAAAAAAGGTAAAAACAGAAAACAACCAAATCCATATAGGTGAAAAAATAGAACACTTTTGAATCCAAATTTAAACCCTCAGCTTGTGTTGGCGATTATTTTTGTACGCTTTCTTTTCTGAGTTGAAATTGCAATGCATGCAAACGGAGCAAACGAAGCGCGCACAACATGGCCTGCCAATGAAACTCTCTTGCCACTTACAAATACAAACCACGCACCCCGCCATTAATTAATTTTCACGGCAGATCAATGGCACGCCACATTGTTCCCTCCCACCCTTGCTTTCTCGGATTCTTGAGCCCCATCTTTCTCGGCTGACAAACATACGCACCCTACCCTCCCTCCTTCCCGAAATCCATGTCAACGGCGCCATGCAATGCGAAAACCACGCCGCCCTTCGCCTCCCATGCACTAGCAACTGCCGATGGATATTCTGATTCGACCCGAGTGAAGAGGGGGAAGAAGAAGAAGAGCGCTATGAATTTCTTCTTGTGTTTTCGATCTGGTGACGTGGCCGGCGGTGGCTCTGACGAAACGGGACAATGTGGTACGGATGCTTTCACGTATGTTGGTGTGGGAGAAAAGGAAGGCGCGGCGTTTCCGAAGGTGGCGCCTGTGAGGTCATCGTTGACGTCTGATAATGAAGGAGATGAAGAAAAATGTCGCACTGCTCAACAGAGAAATGAAGGGCGAGGTGGATTTTCTCAAGTTTTGAAGGCAGTTTTGTCCAAAGCATCACTGGTTAGTTTTGTTTTAATCTCTATTATCCTTCATGGTTTTTTTTCCCCAAACTTTCGTGATTGTGCCAAATTTTTAGGTATATAAATTCCAATAACGCAGCTAATACGTATGCAAGACAGTAAAAACATCAAGCTCAAAAGGGTAACAAAATCAACGAGTTCAAAAATACAAAACAAAAGAGGATATAAATGCCGCACAAACAAACATCATTAAAATTAAGCACCATCTAGCTAATCCCACAAACTCTAAAACATCACCCTAACCCATAAGCCTAAATGAACTCTATAAAGGCAGCATCTTACGCGAAGCGAACTTTTTCAAATATGGGGCGGAACTAGATTTAGACAAAATGAGAAGTTGTAGAGGTGACTATAAGTAGTACTTGTATCAGTTTGGTCATATAAATCTTTATTTTGTTGTTCATGTCATGATGTTATTGATCCTTATACTATTAATATTGCCTGCATATCTTGTAGGTCAAGAAGAATCCAAAAAGAAAGTTAGGAAAAAAATTTGCAAGCACAATAACAAATGGGAGTTCAATTACTTCAAGTTATAATCAACAATGGCCGGAGGAAGATGTCCCAAGAATGATCTCCAAAACGACTCCATACGATGGCGTAGAGGAAAAGGAAGATGTGGTGTTCCCAAAGGCAATGGTTTCGTCGTTGCTGGATAATAATGAAGCAAATGAAGAGAAAGACGACGGTCAATATCAGACAAATAAAGGACGACGCAAATTATCTCGTTTTTGGAAGGCGGCCTTGTTCGAGACATCTTTGGTTAGTTTTCCTTTTTTTCTTTTTAATTCTTATACTATTGTTTTCTTTTTTGGGTTTTGCCATAATCTTGTGACTGTATGTAAAAAAGTCATTTTTCGTCTCTCTAGTTTGCTGGTCAGATTTTCTACTTTGGTCATCGCGGTTTAAATTATAACAATTTAACCCATTTGTAGTTTGACATCTATCGCAATCCAAGAGCATTTTCCGTCCAAAATACCCACTCATGTGAGGGACAAGTGCTTATTCCATCACGAAGTTGGACGAAAATTTGAGTGTCTCCTTAAATTGCGATGGATAACAAACTACATGGTCAAATTGCCATAATTAAAACCTCCGTGAAAAATACCCTAAATTATAGGTACGAAAGGACTTTTTACATTTTTATTATGAATGAATATATTAAATTTTTTCATGATCTTATTAATTCTTACAATTAATTAATATTTTATTGACAGGTGAAGAAGATTCAACTGAGAAAGAAGGGAAAAACTTTGGGAAGAAATGAGAGTACAAAGTATAATCAAGAATTGCCCGAGGAAGAGGACCCAAGAATAGTCTCCAAGACTTCTTCTTCTTTAACAAATAATTCTTCTATCTTCAGTAAATCTTCATCAAACTCTTCATCTAGGTCATCAAGCAGGTCCTTGTCCAAGAGAATCAAATCGTTTCGATCAAGCTCGTCGCGTAGTTTCAAAGCCAATTTGAGGTATTTGTCGGAAAAAATTATTCGACCAAGTTCCAACAGTTCAAAAGCCAATCCAAAACCTTCCTCTGATAAAGCCAATAAGTCGTTTGAATCTAATGATTCAAAGGGTTTCAAAGAAGGGCATGGACAAGAAGAGCATGAAGTAATTAACATGGAAAGGAACAAAGCAAGAGGATGTTACAAAGCGATTACGAGTTTGTGTTTCTTGCTTATGAGTTTGTTGGGTTTGATTTTTTATGGTAAGATGTGTGCCATTCTATGCACTTCGATGTGGCTCTTTAGTGTGCCTCTTTGGACTGGTGTTGGAGATAGTTCAACAAGCAAGGTTGACAAGAAGAAATTCATCCTTGGAGGATTGCTACCAAGACACACTCCAACGATTCAAAGCCAATGACTGAGTTTTTTTTTGGTCGTTGCATTCGGTCTTGTTTGTATATTTGGTTTGTGATGTAATTAAATTTGGTATCAATTTCAGTATAGTTTCATGAGCTTTCACACATAATGTATGTTCGTATCCATGTTTTAGTACATTTCGAAATTATTGCAATGTGATTCAGCTATTGACGGGTCCTTAGAAAATCCATTAAATGATGATGTGATACAAGTAAAGCCAACATTTTTTCTAAAAAAAATACATATTAAAAAAAATTAATATTGAATTTTAAAACAAGCATTAGATTTTTAAAAAATATTAAAAAAAATCAAAAGCCCAAAAAAAAACATGTCTCTCCTTTCCTTAAACCCCATTGGACCTTGCCCCCATCTAGACATAGAAGACCCACGATTTCAAATTGGGTGGGTCTAGATTGTGGGTTGGATTAAACCTTAAGACTTATATACTGACTCTAACACAAAAAACTAACATGGGCTATAGCCCAAGTTAGACATAGTGTAAGACCATCCTTACATCTAGACTCGGCGGCTCTAACCACTCAACCTCAAACCCTGGCAACATTTTACTCGACTCAACTCCTCACCTTTTGTACCATCACCACCACAAGATCTAGGTAAGGATGACCTTGGGATCGACAATGTGTTTGGTTAGGGCATCTAAGTTAGGCCAAGTCCAGCGGGAGCACAAAACCGGGCAAAAGGCAGCCCAGTCAAGCCAAACAGGCCTCCAGCGCGCAGCCTCAAGCCCGGGCAAGTGGTGGGTTCCACCAACCTGGGCAAGCCCACGGGCAGATCTTGCCTGGGCTGCAGCCCGAAGGCGCTGATGTCACGCTGACGTCAGTGAGCAAAAAAATTCAAAAAAAAATCAAAAAAAATCCAAAAAAATTCAATTTTTTTATTATAAAAAATACCAACAAATTATGGATGTTTTCCCTATAAATACATAACAATTTTATTCACTTTCTAAATTGTTTATATTTTGTTGCATAATCTTTTCTTTTTTTCTTGCCCTTGCCCTAGCCTTCATGGGTGGAACCAACTAAGGCAAGGCTGCCACTATTCACATGAATAGTGGCAGCCCTTGCCTTGCCTTGCCCTTGCCCTAGCCTTCATGGGTGGACTTGCTCTTATATGATGTGTATATAGGCATCTAATTTATTTAAACTCAATGCTTAACCAGACACCTTGTTACTCCTAGGATCACCTTGACACATCATATAAATTAGATGCCCTTTCTCGAATTAAAGGTTGTTTTGCCGATTGCTGGTTTTGACTTGGCATTGAGTTTCCATGATGTTTATGCTCTGTATGTGTTTATTTGATTGGCTTCTGGTGAGCTAGTCTTATTGTATTTTATGTGGCTCATTGTATCTGGCATGTATATGAACTTTGTGCTTAAATTGTATTCATAGTTGAGGCTATAACATAACCCTCCTTATTTAGAGGGCTTAGATGACTTTAATTCTTTGTAATTGATTATGTTTATCAATGAAATTTCTTATTTTTCACAAAAAATAAAAATAAAGGTGCACTTATTTATTAAACTCATAATGGTGGACTATAGTGCCTTCATTTTTCTTTGGTAAAGTTAAACCTTACTCATAGTAGTGCGACATTTTTCTTCATTTTCACAATTTCGTGAAACGCAATTATAAATTTAGTTTATTTTTTATTTTTTATGAAGATTATAAATTTAGTTGTTATTTTTTTGAATAATGGTATAAAAGCCTCCAAAATATTATCGCCAAGGTCACGTGCGTAGCACAGCATCTTAAACCCTCCGACGCACTTTATGGGGTCTGATTTCCCGGCAAAACCCAAATCAACCATCCTCAGCCACAGCACCAGTAACATGGTGGTGACCAAGCTCTTTCTCAGACCTCACTCTCTTCCCCTCTCCACTCTCCCCTCAATAATCCTCCTTCCCAAAATACCTTCGATGTGGCTCTTTAGTGTGCCTCTTTGGACTGGTGTTGGAGATAGTTCAACAAACAAGGTTGACAAGAAGAAATTCATCCTTGGAGGATTGCTACCAAGCAGGGCCGGCCCTGGGTGATTGAAGGCCCAGGGCAAAACTTTAAGAGTGTGCCCTTTATTCATAAATTATTATTTTTTTAATCAAATAATTAATTGAGTGCTGCTATTTCCATCATCTTGTCCTATTTTCCCACCCATCATATCTTTAAAATTTTAAAGACAAGTTTATCTTTTTGTAAAATAACTTATAAGGACTTATGTAACTCATCTTAAGTGTAAATCCAACATGGATGTTAACAATTTTAAAAAATTATTTTAGAATATTAAAAAAACATGAAAAACTTCATCACTTCCTTCCCAGGCTGCACCAAACAAGCCACCACCCAAACACCACCAGCCACCTAGCAACCACCATCTACCAGAAGCCGAATAGCACCCACCCACCCAGCTAGCTCTCAAGACACCTAATCCCCATCAAACCAAATTATCCATAACCCATTCTAAATAATTACCGACCCAATTTGACAAAACTCATTAACTAGTGTATTGCAATTTGCAAGTATGAGAATCGATTGAAATAGCCTTCCTCACCATTTGAGACAAAAACCAAAAGCCTGATAAGAAAATCCTTGTTTAGAGAAACATAGGGAGGAGATGCGTGCTTTGGGTGAGAGAGAGAGAGAGAGAGAGAGAGAGAGAGAGAGAGAATTCTTATACTTGCCACCATTGGTTGGCAGACCCATAAATTTTTTAGCGGAGGTGACCCATAATTTTTTTAGCGAAGGTGGACTAAGTATGAAAAATGGTTTTTCGGAATAATCATTTTCTCAAGATAATTTTTGGCGGCTTTTATTCCTTACACATCAAATAAGAAAACTTGATTTTATGGAATTTTAGTATGAAGTATATATTGACTTAATGAGCCATCATTTTTAGCATAAATCGTATTTTGCACTAAAACCGATTTTTCATATTTTTATTTGGTAGGAATTTGATTTTCTAGTATTTTTATTTGAATCTAAATGGGGGGTACTTCCTTATTTACATTGTAAACTTAAGTAAATGGAGTAATATAAAAATAAATGAAAGTAAAAGGACAAAGACATTTACTTAAATGTTGAAAATGAAAATAAGGTAATATGTACACCAGTTGAGCATAGGGGCAATATAATGTAGCCATACCCATTACTTGTAGTTATTTTATTTTTTTATGAGTACTTATAATTTTGTTTTGCATATACATATATATATTTTTGTCTGATCATATACATATATATAAGCTAATATAAATTTTTTTTGTGCCCTTCTCAATCGTGGGCCCCGGGCGGTGGCCCTGGTTGCCCTGGCCAAGGGCCGGCCCTGCTACCAAGACACACTCCAACGATTCAAAGCCAATGACTGAGTTTTTTTTTGGTCGTTGCATTCGGTCTTGTTTGTACATTTGGTTTGTGATGTAATTAAATCTGGTATCAATTTCAGTATAGTTTCATGAGCTTTCACACATAATGTATGTTCGTATCCATGTTTTAGTACATTTCGAAATTATTGCAATGTGATTCAGCTATTGACGGGTCCTTAGAAAATCCATTAAATGATGATGTGATACAAGTAAAGCCAACATTTTTTCTAAAAAAAATACATATTAAAAAAAATTAATATTGAATTTTAAAACAAGCATTAGATTTTTAAAAAATATTAAAAAAAATCAAAAGCCCAAAAAAAAAACATGTCTCTCCTTTCCCTAAACCCCATTGGACCTTGCCCCCATCTAGACATAGAAGACCCACGATTTCAAATTGGGTGGGTCTATATTTTGGGTTTGATTAAACCTTAAGACTTATATACTGACTCTAAGACAAAAAACTAACATGGGCTATAGCTCAAGTTAGACATAGCGTAAGACCATCTTTACATCTAGACTCGGCGGCTCTAACCACTCAACCTCAAACCCTGACAACATTTTACTCGACTCAACTCCTCACCTTTTGTACCATCACCACAAGATTTGGGTAAGGATGACCCTGGGATCGGCAATGTGTTTGGTTAGGGCATCTAAGTTATATGATGTGTATATAGGCATCTAATTTATTTAAACACAATGCTTAACCAAACATCTTGTTGCTCCCAGGATCATCCTGACACATCATATAAATTAGATGCCCTTTCTCGAATTAAAGGTTGTTTTGCCGATTGCTAGTTCTGATTTGGCAATGAGTTTCCATGATGTTTATGCTTTGTAAGTGTTCATTTGATTGGCTTCTGGTGAGCTGGTCTCATTGTATTTTATGTGGCTCATTGTATCTGGCATGTATATGAATTTTGTGCTTAAATTGTATTCTGAGGCTATAACATAACCCTCCTTATTTAAAGGGCTTAGATGACTTTAATTCTTTGTAATTGATTATGTTAATCAATGAAATTTCATATTTTTCACAAAAAATAAAAATAAAGGTGCACTTATTTATTAAACTCATAATGGTGGACTATAGTGCCTTATGGTGATTTTTCTTTGGTAAAGTTAACCTTACTCATAGTAATGCGACATTTTTCTTCATTTTCACAATTTCGTGAAACGCAATTATAAATTTAGTTTATTTTTTATTTTTTATGAAGTTATAAATTTAGTTGTTATTTTTTTGAATAATGGTATAAAAGCCTCCAAAATATTATCGCCAAGGTCACGTGCGTAGCACAGCATCTTAAACCCTCCGACGCACTTTATGGGGTCTGATTTCCCGGCAAAACCCAAATCAACCATCCTCAGCCACAGCACCAGTAACATGGTGGTGACCAAGCTCTTTCTCAGACCTCACTCTCTTCCCCTCTCCACTCTACCCTCAATAATCCTCCTTCCCAAAATACCCTCGCTCCCCAAGAAATTAACGATCCTCTCCCTCTGCAACTTCACCACCACCACTCAACCCCAAATTTCAGACCCAAATCTCTTCTTCTATGGACCTTCCCTCCACAAGGGCACCAACCCTACAATTCCCCAATCTCAACTTCCCATCACAGCATTCACCAAACCCTCTCACCGTCAACAACTACAGGAAGAAAATGAAGAAGAAGAAGAAGAAGAGAATTTGATCAACGCAGAAAGCTTCAGTAGGGTTTTTGACATTGCTGCGCTTCGGGTCCCTGCAAAAGACTGTTTTGCCCTAGAAAGCCGCCTCCGGGGCCACTTGCTGAACTGGCCTCGCATTCGCAACATCGCCAGAGTCGCCGGAGACGAAGTGGAAGAAGAGCTCGCTGAGCTCCTGGCGAATCCAAGCAGAGAAGCCGATGACGAAAATGCCCTTGTTTCGTTGAACCGCCGGATGTACGGAAAATCCGAGGGTGATGGTGAGCTTTTAAGTCCTGTGCTTTACAGAGAAAAGCTTGCAAAGACATTCGATTCCCGTGGATACGTGAAGTTTCGGAACCTTGCGAAGATGTCAAGGCCGAACCAGAGGAAGAAGAGGAGGGATGAGGAAGATGAAGGCAGTGAAGGCGGTGAAGGGAAGAAGAGATTGGGGAAGGGTGAGTTCTCAGTGCTAGAGGTTGTGGATGATGAAGAAGAAGAAGGGGAAGACTTGAAGGGTTTGTTGGGGGATGAGTTTGAGGGCAGGAAGAAATGGAGGGGTTCGACCCGCTTGTTGCTATTGGACGAGCGGTGCGCGAATGGAAGCGTGGAGGACTTGCCTGAGGCAATCAAGGTGTTGTTTTGATCAATAATTGCGATTTTCTTTCCAGTAATATCTAGCAATTGTTGTTATGTGATGGAAAATGCTACAAATTTGGTAGGCTTTGTCTTAGAAAAAGATAGATACTTGCTTTGCCTTTGCTTAATAGGCCTGTCTCATCATCGAAAATGTAAAGCATTCCCTTGGGCAGAGTGAGTTGCATATGGGAAGTTCTTAATATTGTTAGGAACCTCATGAAAGAACTTTAGCTAAATTTTTTATCTTGATTGTTGCAAGATATGCACTATTTCTCAACTTGGGAGGTGGTACTCTCATTGAGTTGGAGACAAAAAGGGCAATCCACCTCCAAATGTAATGCGTAATGCCTCAGCCTTCTAAAATCACTATTGTAAGGTTAGTATCGATCCTGTTCAGGGAGTTGTGAATTGTGATACTTCCAAATGGAAGACCCCATTAGATTCATAATTATCTTGGGGGTGAGAATTGACGCATGATAGCTGTAGAAATAGTAATTAAGGCTTTTGTGAAACACTGAACTGGTGTATCTACCAGACAGGGGAATCAATATTTATACAATTTCCTGTATGCGGATGATTTTTCTCTGTAGGTTTTGGTGCATCATATGACCATTTTCTTTTATGACCCTATATTCCAATGGCTTGTGACACCATATCTGTTGTCTAATGTTCTTGCCCTATCCTTTAGGTGGTGATGAAAGAAAACACTGGGAAAAGTATGTGCCCTACTTTGGAGCTTGTGAGGTGCAAACTGACTCTATTTTATGATTACTGGCAGATGAATGAGGTATTTCAAGCACGGATATCTTAGGTGTGTTTAATTAGTCTGTGCTGTCTTATTGAAAATTTACTTCTGCCGTGGCAGTATACCAATTCATCATACACTGCACCAAGTTGAACTATAAAAACAGATTTCAAAAAAGTTCATAGCTAATTAGTTTCCTCATTTAAAGGATTTATTGTGAGTTTTTAAATCATGCATGGGTTGTTTCCAGCCCCAAACCTTTTACGTATCAGATAAATATTTCAAGCTCAGCTTCTGCGCCCCCTCGTCCGTGTCGATTTTGGAACACTTTTTGTTCAAGTAGTGGAATTTATAACTAAACGTGCGTGTTGATTAAACTTGATGCACCAAGGAATGCTGAGAGGTTAAAATATTTATGATTTTAAAGTTTTATGGCAGATATTGGAGGCTTTGCTTCCCGAAGGAATGATTATTCCTTCAGCCTTTGAAACAGTTGGGCATATTGCACACCTTAACCTGAGAGATGAGCACTTACCATACAAAAAGCTTATAGCAAAGGTGCTTTCTGAATCTAGTGATTTTTCCATTTTCACAATTTTCTGCTCGATCATTGTGTTAGTTAATCAGGGGTGGAAACTATTTTCTATACACAGGTGGTTCTTGATAAACATAAGCCAAAGATTCAGACTGTTGTCAATAAAATTGATGCCATTGATAATGACTACAGAACAATGCAACTTGAGGTTTTATCTGGGAACCATTCCCTTGTGACTACAGTAGTTGAAAATGGACTGCGCTTTCAGGTTGATCTAGCAAAAGTGTATGTTCCTTACCTTGCAAGCCATTTGAGTTTTTGAGTAATTGTTTTACTAATACAGAAACTGATCAGTTCTATGCTAATTATGCCATTGTGTGGAAATTTTTGGCTGTTTTGTTGATAACATTCTCTTCCCTTCCCATCTCTTGACTTTATTATTTCACAGTGCTTGACCCTTGTTCATGCACATGGGACAAGATAGTTGGGATCATGATGTTGTTAACACCAATCAATGAGCTTTGATTTGATATGGAACTTTTGCTTGAGCAGTCTACGCCACAGTTGGTTTGGTTCTAGATCTTAGGGGCAGAGTTTTATTGGGCACTTAGCTGATTTATACATAAAAGTTGACTAGAATTTCATGAACTTCATAATTGTGAATAAAAGGAAAAAAGACATTCAGAGTCAGAGGTGTAATGAATGTCAACCAGAATCACTGTCTCGACATTTCGTCTGATGACTTTGTGTTTTGTGTTTCCTCATTCCTTTTTCTGTCAGCAATGGCTGTTGTTTATTTTATGAAAATGAATTACTGGCAAGGATTTTCTTATGTTTCTTTTATGCAGGTATTGGAATTCCAGGCTTGCAACTGAAAGACAAAGGCTTTTGAACAGCTTTACGCGCAATGATGTTGTGTGTATGTCCTTATTCTGTCTATCTTTAAAGATATATGTGTGCTCTATGGGCCTTTGATAATGGTCAATATTACTTTTAATTTTTCTTGTTTTTGCGGAAGGGTGTCCATCCGGGTGGTTTGGGGGTGGGAGTGTTGGGGGACAATATGTAACTGTCTCATAAAAATAAATAAATAATAATGGGAAAAGAAGTTCTACTTTTCTCACCTCCTGTAATTTTCATGTATCGATTTTGGGCTGTTTACTTTCATGCACTCATATTTCTTTGTGATTGACAGGTGATGTTTTCTCTGGGGTTGGTCCAATAGCAATGTCTGCAGCAAGGATTGTAAAACGAGTATACGCCAATGATTTGAATCCCCACGCAATTGAATATCTGGAAAGAAATAGTGTTCTCAACAAACTTGAAAGGAAAATTAAGGTAACAAAGAATTAATTGCAGTTGTTTGTATCTAAAAACAGTTGCTTTTTTCTTTTTCTTTCTTTTTGGTTGAGATACAATACCATTCCTTTTTTTTGGTGCTAAAGAGGTTATGTGAATAACAAAAAGCCAGAGCATGATATGATTCTAACCAATGACGAGTATAATTTGCATGGAAAAAAATAATGTGCTTAATTTGATTGATGGTGCAAGACTTATTGGCTTATTTGATGCAGATCTTTAGTAAGCACAATCTATTCTAAAAATTGATTAAAATTCTTGTAGTGATTTAGACTGCTGCAAATGTTTCTGGTTGATGCAAAGGGACAAACCTGAATTCATTGTATCACAAATTCACTAACGTTTATAACATGCCAGATTTTGTGAGTTAGTAAACTGCAAATAATCACCAAATTGTTTCAAACTTTCCCTTCTTGGATTGTTATTTTAGACTCTTCATGAATAGGATCAAAGTTTTTTATTATAATTATATCTATTTGATTTAAGGGGTGAGTGTAGGCAGCAACCTTTCCCTTCCCATACCCCATACCTAGCATGGGTTGTTCAAAGCGCCAATTAACAAATTAATGAGATGGATGTTTTATGTGAAGAATAAAATGATATGCTTCATATTAAGGATCTGTTTACCACTCACTAGGTCTTTAACATGGATGGAAGGAGGTTCATCAATGCTATGTTTGCAAGTGATAAAGCCAAATCCATAACTCATGTGGTAATGAATTTGCCAAATGACGCTGCAGAGTATCTAGGTGTGTTGGACTTATTCCCCTTTTACTTCTTGATTGCAAGTAAATTTCATCCTTTTAACTGTTGGTTTGTGTAATTGCTCACTTATACTTGATCATAGTTTATGTTTGTCCTCGTGCACATGCAATTAATGATACATGATTGATGGGAAGGCAAAACTCACTAATTATATGTTTCTAAACAGAGCGATCACCTGGTTCTTAGGGGATTGGGTCACATTTTAGCTAGTTGGGTATCGTTTGCTAGACTTTAGTCGTCTTTTTTAGAGAAATATTTTTCTAGAACCTACTGAAGGAAGGGACACCTTAGTTGATGGTCACTATTGTTCTGCTATGTGTGAAAGAGTAGTTAACTGTAAATCAGTTGGTTTCTGAAGTTGTTAAAGTTGGATTGCTGCTGCTATGCAATACTTAAACTCTCCCTCTCCCTCCCTCCGTGTGATTTTGTCTCTTTGAACAGATGCATTTCGAGGAATATTAGTAGACAGATCCATGGATGAAGAATTTACCTTGCCAAAGATCCATGTTTATGGATTCTCCAAAGCTCAAGATCCGGAGTTTGATTTTCATCAGGTACGTTGCTGAATACTCACGTGTTTGTGTATTTCAGTTATTTTTTAAACTTTTTTCCTTCATGCATTTTTACGTCTTCTTTTGTTAATCAATGCAGAGAATAAGAATTGCACTTTCAGAAGTGGCAGTTGATGTAGAAATGCGTAGGGTACGCCTTGTTGCACCAGGAAAATGGATGTTGTGTGCCTCATTCATCCTCCCTAAGAGTGTCGCGTTTGCAAAACCTACTTTGAATATGTAAATATAGATAAAGAAGTGAGCTCTCCAGTTTTGTACATACACTTTATTTTATACTTGTAAATATATTTCTCTAGGCAAACTCAAGGGATTTTGCTTTTTCTTCTTTTTGGTTTGACTTGATGCATATTTCTTTGGTCCCCACTATTTGGAAATCATAATTTGTCATCTTCATTTCCACTTTCCTGTTTATCCCTGCAAGTTATTGAAATTAATTGGTGTTGGTTTCTCTTTCAAAGTCTCTATTGCAGCAGAAACCTCCTTTTTATCTGTGGATCGTATACCAAATAAAGAGAGAGAAAAGAAGAAGATAAGAAGTAGAGAATCCTACTGCCATATTGATTTCTGTTTTAAAGTCTCAACGCAGCAGACATTAAGAAAGGAGGAAAGAATCTTTACCTAACCAAGGTTTATAATCTCTTATATATGTTTTTCCCTTTTCCCCTTTTGTTATAAGCAAATACTACAAACAAAAACTCATAATTAAGAACTTGCAGACTGAGCATAGCCAAGTTAGTTAGAACGGATGTGCTCCTCACTCTGTATCTGAGTTCGAATCCCCTCCCCGTAGTTTAGATTAGTTTAAAGTAGATTATCGCTTGTATAAAAAATAAAAATAAAAACTCATAATTAAGAAAAGAATGGATTCCTACTTATAAAAGCTGTTTATTTTCAAAATAAATGCAGAGTTTTAATTATATATTAATTGCTACAAGTTTATTTAATTCATTTTGTATGGGTGGGTTGCATAAATAAAAAGTGTCTGTGTGTTTATATGCTGCACCTAGCTTGTAGCTAGACACATCTTGCTTTCAAGTCTGAGTCTTTTGTTTTGTACAGAAATCTCGCAATGCCAACACAAAAAACAGATGACAGCGACTTCTTGATGCATGCAAAATTCACCCAAGTGCCACATAAATGCCATACAGAAACCGAATATTTCTTGCACAAATTTGTCTTCCTTGAACGGCCCAGATTCACCCCCACCCCAGCATGCTGCTCATCTGGTCCCTCCATCAAATTCCTATCCCAGTGTAAGACATGTGCTAAATCTGCATGTACCACTGCCTCACTGGGCCATGCATGCCATATGAGACACATTTTGCCCATTTCAGGATGGTAGTTGAGGGCAATATGGTAAAAGTAACTCATAAGAGAAAGACACCGAATCTCAGTTCAGATTCAGATCTAAATAATTATATCTCCCCTGTGGCCTGTGTGGTCCTGTTTTATGTAAGAGTGGGGCATGGAGGGATTTTTTTTTTTTTTTTTTTTTTTTTGGGTGTGTGTGTGTGTGGTTATTTTGTTCAAAAATGGTTAGGTCTTTCACAAGTTACATAAAGCCAGAACTAGCAGTTGCTCTTTTCTCTGGTTTCCTTATAGCAACCACTAGGAAACATCTAGGACACAATACTGCTTACCAATTCTTTCTTTAATGCCCTTTGAGTCCAATTTTGTTTTATACCTACCAAGTAAAATCTAAATGGGATTGTGATGATCTCAACAATTTGGTTTTGATTGGCATTGTTACCATTCATTAATTAACTTGATTAAAGTTGTAATTCGTGAAGATGGTAAAAACGTAGATGTTTTAGGTTCGAATCTTTACGAGCACAAAGCCATTTGAATTTACCATAAAACTTGAAGAGAGTTTAAGATGTTTTAAATTGTAGCTCCTTTGAATCCAATGGATTCCAAATAACTCAAATGTAAATCCTTTTTTAAATACTTCCGTCCAACTCAAATATAGTGTTGTAACTTCAAGGCAATTTGCTTAGGAAAATTATACTAAATAAGCCCACAAAAAAACGCATTAATGCTTTAGTAAGAGAAACAAGGTGAAGTAGTCGAAGCAACAACATACGTGAGTTAGGTCAATTGGTTAAAGCAGTGTGACTTCAATCCTCCTCTCTGTATATTAAAATAACTTACAATTTATAAAACATAAAAAGAAAAGAAAGCAACACGTGTGAAGTGGTCCTCAACCAAGGCAACAAGTATGTATGTGGGCGCATCCTCTACTCTCTCAATCATTCTATGCAGGGGCACAATCTGCTCACCAGACGCCGATAATCCACCATGTCTATCCAAACCCAGCAAACACCCCAAACATAACATTTATATCAGATTTCATTATATTTAAAATTTTTAAATTTATTAAAAATAAATAAATAAATAAATAAATAAAAAAAAAAAAAAACACACCAACTCTCCCACGTGCCAAAACCCTCCCCAAGCCGCTACCCTTTCCTCTTGTAGTGGGCCCCACCTACCACGCAGAATGGGACCACCTGCTGTGGACCCCACAAAAGAGATCCTTTTACAAATAGAATAGTACCTAGGGGCCTAAATTTCGATTACGGTCCAAAAATCCAAGGAAGAGAAAATTCCATAAATGGAAAGTGGAGCCCGCCGGGTGACGTGGAAGGTGATGATTGGAGAGATTGTCACGAGGTGACGTGGGATTAGGACGGCGCGAGTTTGTACACCCTACCATACCCCTACGGTGGTCCTCTATGGACCGGACTCCGGAGCGGACTGTATTTCTCAGATGGTATATGGACACGCGTCGGTTGGTCACGCTGTTTGGGCTCTTGACCAAAGAAAGTGCGTAATGTCGCTGTAACATGCTTAATTTGTGTACAAAAATATTGTGTGAAATGGGTTTCATGCATTTACACTTTGCTTTCTATGATTAGAAGAAGGAAGGAAGGAAGATCAATTTTGTTCGGATGTTATTTTAACATACGGGTAGTTGTTGCTAATCTTGAATGTCTAGGCTAAGTTTTAGCTAGTTAGGTGAAGTCTCGTATTAAGTTTCTTCGTCTTAACGAGTTATATCACGTGATTGTATTCCAATAACATATTTTAATTATTTCTCGTATTGGAGGTTTTAACACATACTTTTAACACAATATTAGTTTTCTGCTATATATTTTCCAATGATCGGGGGATCATAGTTTCTGATTCAGAAAATTAGTTTTCCGCTTATATCTTCATTTGCTAGTAAAGCATGCATCATGACTAATGTATTGACGGTCTTTGGAGAAACAACACCTAATTTTTTGCCAAGAAAGAGAGAGTTTCTTCCTTTAGAACATTTGGTCCCCCTTTTTGTCATTATGCAGTTAAATCATCAATGGTTAGGTTTGTTATATATGATTTTTTATTATTTTAAAAGGAAACTAAATCAATATCATTTAGGGGTTGGAGTTAAATTCACATTGGAACTATTGTTCCTGAAATATTTTTCCCACAAAAGGAGTTCATTAATATCACAAATACCTTTTTTTAGGCAATGTATGAACCCAATTATTCTAACTCAACTCTTTTCTAATTTTATTTTTATGAAGCTAGAAACGATTAATTACTCCAAATCAAGAGGGTGTAATGGGGGTTCGAACATGAGTATGCAAGTCTAAGACTCTTTTGCATTGAGCTAGATCCCGTTAGCAATCAAGGGTGCCCTTTCCAACATTTCATGATAAATGTACATTAATTACTTGCTAGAATAAGTCCGTGTTCTTTCAATTTGTTCCCTACTCAAAAAGCCCCAGTAATATACAGACGAAGGCATCATTGCAAGCCTAAGCCTGTACCATATAGAGGCATCAGATTCACTTTCTTCATAGCCATATCTTGCTCTACAATATGATTTCCAGAGAGCTATATAGCTAGATGCAGTTTCTTCACTAAGGGTTAGACTGTTAGTGCATCCTCCACACCCACCACCTGATCATCCCCATCAAGATCAGCTCTCTCTCTTTTCTGGAGCCCCAAAAACCCCCATCAGCCATAGGCCATGATGATCATGATGATCATGATCAGAGGGCTAATAACCCATTGGGCCATAAAAGCTAGATAGCTAAATGGCAAAGAAATTGACTTTTTTGAACATAAAGCTTCAAAAACCTAATAATTCTCTTGCCATATATGCCAAGGCTGAAAGCTGCTGTGCTGTATACAATGGCACTGCTTGTTTTGGCGCACCTATATAGCTGCCGACTGGACAAATAACTCTTTGGTTTTCCGACCAATGCCTGCAGGTACAAATTGGCCTGTCCTCTGAGCTCTTGACACATGTCTCTGGGTACTATGTTGTTGTAGCTTTAGCTTTAGCTACAATTGGTCAAGTGCTTTGTACTTCACCTAAAGCAACGTTTTGATTGGACCGTGACATACAGTTAAGGAACTTTGGGTGGCTTGGGGAGAATTCTCTATGGGATTTGTACTTTATCTGGAATAGATAAGGTGCTATGTCCAAGCTCAGTTTTGCTATTTCAATGTCCTTTTTTGAGAGCATTTACAAAGGACAAGGAGATTGTGTGATGAGAAATAGCAGAAAAGAGGGTTGGAGCTAGCAAAAGTCACTAGAGAACAAATTACACAAACACAGATTAAAAGCAAAACAGAGGCATTGCCATGTCCTTTTAGCCCTCCACACACACACATCCCCAGTAGCTCTTCTACCCTTCTGTTCTGCCTCTCTCCCTCTCTCTCTCAATCAAACACACCCATCTCCAACCTTAAAAACATAAGCCAAAGCAAAAGCCAAAGCCAAAGCCAAAACTCTCTCTCTCTCTCTCTCTCTCTCTCTCTCAGTCAAAAGGCATTACCCATTTGTCCATTTCCAATATTGACACAAACCCAAGTATTTTTTCTCTCTCAAAACCCATTTCACACACTAAAGTTTCAAGCTTGATCATCACTTTTCCTGAAATGGCTACGCCAATGCTGCTAATGGCCTCAGAACAGAGCACAACACAAGACCCCACCAAAACCCTTGTCGGGTTCTACGAGGAATCCAAACCCGAGTCCACCAAATCCACCAAAGGCACTAAGAGATCCGGCAAAGCCTCAAACTCTAAAAAGCAACCACAAAGAGGTCTTGGTGTTGCTCAGCTGGAGCGCCTGAGGCTCCAAGACCGCTGGAAGAAAATGACGGAACTGCCCCAACTGCAACCCCAACCCCAAGTTGTCAACCTTCCTGATCATCATCAGTACCAGAACTTTCAGCACCAGAACCCCACCAGAACCCTACCCGGCCCGCTTGCCAGTGTTCCAGTACAGTACGGTGCATCCAGCTACAATGGACCACTGCTGATCAAAGGCTCTGGTGGTAATGGCTTGTTTGGTTTTGTGGGTCAGAGGGTTGGGAATGGTCATGGGTTTGGTTATGTTGGAGGTAATAATTTGGTGGTGGACCTAAACCCGAGTCCGTACGCAATCGGGGCTCCGGATCCGAGGTTTGAAGTTGGGGCTGTGTTTGAGACCTCGAAAGAGCTCTCTTCAATACCAAAGGTTCAACCTTTGTCTTCTGATTGCTGTGATATCTGCTGCAAGAAGGTGTATAGTTTTCTTTAGTTTTCTGTTTTTTTATATTTGTTTAAAAAAAAGACAACTTGCTTGGTTTCCGAGAAAACGTGGGAAAAGCGAAGTCTTTCTTTCTTAAGACAAAGTTTACCAAGTAACTATATTAGTTGATGAGTACTGTTACATTAATACATTTTTTTCCCACTGTTTTTGTTTTGTTTGTTTTTTCAATTTACGCTTAAACTTGCTGACCTTTTTGTATCTTTTTTTTATTTGAGTAGCAGAAGAAGAGGCTCAATAGTCGGAATTACATGGGCTTAAACGGCAGGAGTGGCAAATCTGCGGCTTGTATACCAATCAACAGTTCTGGTTTTCTCAGATTGAACCCGGAAGCCGGTGGTGGTCAAGTGGTGGGGACTCACTCGGGCTACCGCAATGATGATCAGGTAGAACAAGCATAAAGTTTAATCTTACATATAAAAGAAGCAAAAATCTGAGTCCAATATGAATATATTTGCTTTTGTTTTGGTAGATTGATGCATTTTCTTTTCTTTTGTTACTCTGAATATATTTACCCATTTTCAAATTTGATTGAATATACTGATTAAATACTGCTTTGCTGAATTGATCATGTAATTTGATTGGTATTGGGTTTGTAGGGGGTAGAGGTTAGGGCAGTGCACAGAAAAGGGAGCTCAGCTGGTGGTGGTATTTTCATGGAATATGATTTCTTCCCAGCTGCTGGTGGCAAAAGTAGTGAGATGAGAGGAGGCACTTGTCCCAAGGAGCCAGAGATGTGGCAAACAGCAGAAGCTTCAGTTTCAGTGGGGAGCCATGAAGAACCTTCTGATATTACTGCTTCTAGTTATGGCTATGGGATTGGGGCTGACAGTTATCATAATCCTGTTGATTTGTCACTCAAGCTTTCATTTTAGAAGCAAATCAAGGTGTCTGTTTTGGTGTTTTTGCTGTGCTCATCAGTAATGCATGTGGGGAAAAGAACCCAAGATACAGCTTTTTGGTTTCCCTTTTTTTTGTTAGTTAAACTGACATACATATCATCTCCAAATTAATTCCCATACAAGCTTAGAATCCATGTTTAAAGCTAGCTCTGTCTGTGTCCAAAGTTTGTTTCCCTAGTTGTTTGCTTTAATTCCATCCAAGTTGCCCTTATTAATTTCTCATGGGATCTATGTTAATTTCTTTTATTTATTCCTTTAATTACCTTTAGATTCTCATTTAAGTCTTGAGTTCTATATATACATATCATGTTCTTTTAATTAACTCTCTATTTAGGGAGATCCTACATCTTTGTAATCTTTTGAAAGAAAAAATGTGACCAGAATTGATTGCTACAATTCCATTTTGGTACTGCTGTTGTTCAAGTTTTTCAATGAGGCATCAATACATATCCCCCAGTCACGAAGATTTATAATTATCTCCCTAACATTATTTATTTTCTGTAAGAACTATGTTAAGAGCCCATGGGTAGAACTTGCTCTTAAAAACCGGCTCTAAAGGGAGGATATCCAAGAGCTCTTAAAATATGCTATTTTTCCAATGTGGAAATCTTGAGTCCTAACGAATTATATGATTCTTCAGCATAGACCAATATTCTACTGTTTGTAATATTAATGGTCACTAGGTCAGAAACCTTTGCATAGCCAACCCTTGTTCTTTTGATGACCAATAAAAAAGAGCTAACCTTTTTCTTTTACATTGGAGGTCGAGATAGCTATATGTTCAGAATATTATTGAAAAGAACGAAAAGGAAAACTGCGTATAACTTATAAGCTCTGAGCATACAGACTGTACACATTACTTGAAAGCTGAAATGATCAAAGCCCTAGAACATGATCATCTTCAACTCACTGTTGGTTTTGCTGTCTTGAAATTTAAACTGGGAATTAATAATTCTTCTTTTCTATTTTTTTCTTTCTGTTCTGGAGTTAGTTTGTATGGTTTTAGGTGCTGAAACACAAATAGGCATCTCTCCTTTCTGCTTATGGGAGAGAGAGTCAACAAACCGTTGTGGTATTTTTTGAAAAACGTGGAAAAGGGTTGATGAAAAGTAAGCACAAGCAAGTATTGCAACAATTAATTTCTCAAAACGAGTGTGTATATATATAAAATATATATATGAATTAACGTAGCTAGGTTTAACGACAGGTTTTGTACCGGTATGCATTAAACCAGTGAGTGGCTGCTGCTGGGTACACCAGGCTATATACAAGAGAGCAGAGCAGGTGATCAGTGTGGTCAGTACAAATCTGTGTAATGAGTATATAGATATTACATAAATATGCAGGCAGCAGCTGGCGGGCAGGTCACTCAGAGAGAGAGAGAGAGAGAGAGAGAGTCTGTAGGAGTCTCTCAGTACAAGTTATAAGTAAAGGCTATCTATCTCTATTCTATATACATGATGGCCTGATGGAAGAAGCTTTTTCTCCAACTCCTTTTTAATTTTATTCGTTGCAAATATATATATATGGGCCAGGTTTTCCTTTTCTCTTCCTCTTTTCTTGCTCTATTGTTTTTGGTTATTTTGTTTGTCTAATAAATATTTGCTTTTCTTTTGTTTAATCAATGGCAGCTTGATGATTTAATTGGTAGAAATCACCATGTCATTATGGATATATGGCACAAATTCTCTATTCGAAATTAACAACAACAAAAAACAATCCTTTCTAATGTATATATTTATGCTGTTTAATTTGATTGAGCAATAGCTAGCTTTAGGGTGGTATTGGAAAAGATCAGATGACAACTGACCTGAATTTGGGTTGTAGATACTGCAATTATAAATATATATATAGGGGGCTTCTCCAATGCGAACTCTAAGATGCGAACTCGTTGCGAACTTTTGTTTTCAACCGTTGGAAGAAGAGCGAAAAGAAAGAAAATAAAGCCACACAAGCCATCCAACGGTTAAAAACAAAAGTTCGCAACGAGTTCGCATCTTAGAGTTCGCATTGGAGAAGGCCCCTATATATATATATACGTTAGATTCATTCAATACAGGAAGTTAAGTATGAACATATAAATATCATGATTTTAGTGGGAATTTGTTTGACCAAAACAATATTTAAACACAATGTGTGAGTTTGACCCATTGATCATATGCCAAGATATGGAGGAGTAAAAGACTTCATTCTAAGCGTGTGAAAAGGCGCTGCTAATTCTAAGGCGGCGGCAGTATCATGGTGGTGGTGGTAGAGTTTGTGATGGTGGTGATGTGGTACGTACATGGTTTTCTTTTCTTTATTTTTTCTTAAAATTTTTACTCTCTCATGATTTTAGAAATGACAACTATTTAGATATAATTTTTTTATGAACTTAAAAATTTGTTTGTTTATGAATCCAAGCAAGAAATTAAAATCAGTACATGTCAATTTAAACATTTTGATTTTTGGTTAAACTTCAAATTTGTTTTCGCAGGATAAATGCATGTATGTTTAGGGCCCCAAGCACTCAAGCAATCAAAGCTTATTGTTTGAGAAAGATTAGCAAGATGCCAAAAACTTGATCACATTTTGGTAGCAGCTAGCCTATCTCAAAAACCATCTTCTATTGGGTCTTTTGTCAAAAACTTGTTTGATAGTTGATTTGGAAACTTGTATCACCAAGTTGGACTTGATTTTGGGGGTCTCTGTCAACATGAATACTATACTAATAGGTGGGACCAATTGGGTTAGATCCTTAACTCTTAAGTTCCAATTTATAAAATTGTATTAAGATGGGATTGAGCTTAGACCATTGACTGCAATTAAGTTAATATAAGTGCCCATATCCAATGGCGGATCCACAGAGGCGCAATGAGGTGCACCTGCACTTCCCCTTGCAGGAAAACACTTTGGAGGTGGCGAAGTCTGTACCTCTGCTCTGCTATGGAAGTGCCCACAAACTGCTTGAGGAAATGCCTTAGCGAAACTCTTTTTGTTTGCAGTGTTGTTGGGCTGCTGTGCGCAGCAAAACGCTCATATATATATTAAAAATCCTTGGTCAAAACAACGTCGTTTTGAATCAAAGAAAAAAAGAAGAAAAAAAAAATGAAGCCTAATTCCACGGAACTTGCTGCCAAAGTGCTCTCAGACTTGCACTTCGTCATAATCAGTGTTATATACTATTATTAATAATTTAATACAAAACATCCAAGTTCCAATCTCAAAAGCCATCGACCCAAATTCCAATCGCAAGGTCTTCTTTTTGTGTTTTTTAGGAGAGAACTCCATCCAAGTCTTTACAAAACATCTTAGCTAAACAAATAAAAAGTCTTTATAAAAACATCATATTCATATCCTTTTTTTTTTTACCACCACACCAAGTCTTTTTTTGTTTTTCTGAGAATTCCAAATCTTTATTAAAACCTATTCATGGATCAAGTCTTATGCCTTTAAAAAGTACACCTCTGCTAAGAAATTCATGGATTTGCTAGTGCCCATATCCATTGTTCATGTCCAAGAAAAAAGACATCTTATTCATTATCCATTGTTCCAATTTATTAAATTGTATTAAGATGGGATTGAGCTTAGGCTATACTTTATGTACCTAGCCCCCTTTCTCCCCAATATCTCTGTCGAGTGACTTATTCCTCGATCTCCCCAACCTCACTATCGAGCGACTCATTCCCTAATCTCCCCCTTATATGTTTTTCTTCTCATTTTTTAGTTATTTATTATTTATTGTAATTTTATCATGTAAAATTCCTCATTTTCCCTAACATTCAACAGAAAAATTGTCGAAATTGACATAAATGACCGATAGTGCAATGCAAAACCTTGTATGGAAGCCACATAAACTATTATTGACCCTTAAGAGCGAAAATGCATATTGACATATAATTCAGATACCATTGCTACAATTTAGTCTATTTATTTATTTATGAAACATATAACGTGATTCAAATTAGGACCCAAACTTCCTTGTACGAGCGAAATTTTATAGTGAGGGTGCCATATATGGACCCTCATACGGACCTCCATATTAGTCATATGATCATTTCATTAAACTTAAGTGAAGTTATTATTCAGATGAATCATGTGGTTAATATGAAGGTCTACATCTATGATCCATATACGACACTCTCACCATATAATAATCATTTTATAATGAAGGCCTTATATACGGTCCTTAGGTGAGGCCCTATCTCTTAACCGTTGGATGAAATTAATTAGCATGATCCAACGTTTAAGAGATAAGACCTCACCTAAGGGCCATATATAAGGACCTCACAATAGAATTGTTGCAGCATAGAACGACTCCCCTCCTTTAATGCCAACTGAAATATAGCTGGTAGGCATACAAATTGGGTTCTATTCTAATGATGTTGACTTGGGCCATAGCTCAATCTACCAGACAACCCAAATCGAAGCCCATTAATCTGAAATCGAAAAAAGAGAAAAAGGAACGAAGAACGGAAAGAAACAAAACAAGTGTCATTCTGTCTGTCTTGGACTTTGGCATATGCGCATAAGAATAAATGACGATAAGGATTTAAGCCCATTTCTCCACTCTCCCTCTCTCTTGTTTCACTCCCCAACTTTCCCATCCGTTTTCCTTTTCCTTTTCAGTTTCCGACTATCCAAACAAACAAACACCAAACAAAACAAAACAAAAAAACCTGAAACCTCTGCAAAAACCCAAATGAATCATCCTCAGCCCCCGCAACCCCAAGACCCATCGGATCCCCAACTCCCCCACATCAGAATCCACCACCCTAACTCCCCACGCCACCACCCCAACTCTCCACGTCACCACACCTCATCCGCAGGCTCCGCCGCCACTCCCACCCCCACCGCCGGCGCCCGCCGAAAGCTCGGCGTCGCTGTCGACCTCTCCGACGAGAGCGCCCATGCCGTCCGCTGGGCTGTCGACCACTACATCCGTCCCGGAGACGCCGTTGTTCTCCTCCACGTCAGCCCCACCTCCGTCCTATTCGGCGCCGACTGGGGCTCCGTCGACCTCTCCATCAATACCAACGACGACGTTGACTTCGTCGACAATCACGCCTTAAACGACTCCGTCAAGCAGAAGAAGCTCGAGAACGACTTTGATGCCTTCACTGCTTCCAAGGCCGCCGATCTCGCCAGGCCCTTGAAGGAGGCTCAGATTCCCTTCAAGATCCACATCGTTAAGGACCATGACATGAAGGAGAGGTTGTGCTTGGAGGTCGAGAGGCTAGGGCTCAGTGCCGTGATCATGGGGAGCCGAGGGGTTGGCGCCGCGAAGCGTGGAAATGACGGTAGGCTTGGGAGTGTGAGCGATTATTGCGTTCATCACTGTGTTTGCCCTGTTGTTGTTGTACGGTTTCCGGATGATGACAATGGTGCCGGTGCCGGTGCTGGTGGTTCTGCTGTTGCTCCTGCTGCTGTTGTTGCGGTCAAAGAGGATGACGAGGAAGAAGCCGTGATCAAGCCAGTGGTAAAGGACGAGCATAAAAAAGGTTAGGGCTTTTTCGCTGATTTAATTGCTAGTAACTTCAAATTTGGGTCTTTTTTATTATTTGATTAAGATTTAGTTTGTTTAACTGGCGATTATATCATGTTGGGTATGATTGGCGCACATTACACCCATATGCATATGTCTGTTAGTAGCAATGGGGGTGTATGATTGTTTCGTATATCTGATATGAGAGCTACAAAGGAGAACTTTTTCTGTTTAGGAGTTACTGATGCAATTAGATGAGCAATCTAAATTTCTGCAAAGGGAAATTTTAAATTGTTATATCAAGTGAGGGCTTGTGCTCCTCATTGTTGTTTTGCTTCCGAAGTATTGTGAACTGCAAATCGTTTCTATTGTATATATTATGGGTTTTCAGAACCAAGGTTGATTAAGCAAAGTTTGATATTTTGCAATGTTCACAATTCATGGCTGCTCTCTGAAGCATCATGAGGTTCTTTGAATGTGAAAAGAATATTTTGAACTAGATTAGCATGGACATTTCCTATTTAAGTTTGTTTTACTTTTAGAGTTGCTTGGTCTTTCCAATCTCCACTATAAGCTGTATGAAATTCTGTATACGATCCTTATGCACTTGAGATTTGGCCTGGTTAGCTTATCACTAAAATATCCTACTTATGAGAATCCTTTTCTTTTTTCTGCAAGAAAAACTATTGTTTGGAATTTTTTTACCCTTTGGTAGTGCTGCCAGATGCTTCGTCTAAATAAAAGCAAGTCCACCTCTTTCTATCATTAAATGTCAGAATATGTTCCCCATGCCAAAAGCGGTATAACTTAGAAATATTTTGCATATTTATCATGTGTTTGGGAATATTCATTTGCAAATACCACTTATTTTGCTAGTTGGCCATTTCCTAGACCACATCTTGCATAGATCTATGTTCTGTATAAGATTCAGTAGCCTAAGGAGGTTGTTCACATTGCTGGCAAGTTTAGTTGTAGGTTCAGTAGGCTAAGAAGAGGCCAATGCTTGCTTAACTAGTTTGCTGCTCATAGTTTGGTAGCTCCCTTGTATTCCCACTCTGCTGGATAGTGCCGTCATGCTATTTTGAGATGAAAGGCTTTGCTCATGGATCTAATCAGGGTTCATGCATTGTTAAGAATAAAACACTAAGTAGGTTTGTAGGTTTGCTGTTCTTTACATGTCTAGTTGTCAGGGCCCAACCACATCTTTTTGCACCTATAGAAAGTGATAAATTAATTTTTTTGGTGATCCAAATTCTTCCTCTCTGGTTGTTAATGAGGATAGGTACGCACTATCATTGGCTTCTAGAAGTGCTGCTGGCTTATAGTAAGCAGAACATAAGAGTTTGTTTTGTCAGTAAGTTTAACTGATGTGACGTTATGACTCATATCATGTCATCGGGTAATAAAATGTTCTGGAAGGAAATTTTCAAAGTGACGAAACTTTGTCGAAATGGTTATTCTTAATGGGGTTCAAATTTCTTCTTGTTTTACCTTTTTGCATTTCCCTGAAGAACATTTTGCACCTGTACCCATGAATCTTTGGTGAATGTGTTTAGGGTGGTGCAACCCGTGTAATCTGTACCCATGATGGAATAACTAAGAACAATTTCTAAAAGTTTTTACTCTGTACTAGTTTATCCAGCAATGGATTACGACATTGACATGCATTGTACTGTTTCACACATATTTTACAATAAATAATATGCTTTCATTTGTTTTAAGTAGCAGCAAATCTTTATATTATGGAATTTTTGCATGATATCAACTAGGTTCTTGTCTTGTTGTTAGTTGTTATTCTAATAGGTTTATGAGCTATGGGACATGTCTCTTCTGTACTGGTCAGTGCAGTGGAGACATTTTAGTGTACAGTTTACGTAATCATATGAAAAGTGTTTGTCTGTGGATGTTCTTTTCTTTATTTTGGGGTTCTGAACTTTATACTGATCTATAGAGTGAATCTTTGGATAATTTACGTATTCATGACACTATTACTGTTTGTTTTGTGCAGATGCTTAGTATGTATTCCGAGTCGTAGTTGAATCCTCTCAAGTACAGGTAAGCATTTGTTGTGCTAAATCTCTCTTTTTACTTGATCATAATATGTTGTTGCACTATTGTCGCGACACACATTTTTCAATTGTTTTGGATACTTTTGTATTTTGTTGTGTAAGAGCTTGTATCCACGTAGACATAATCACACACATTCGTAAACACTGGCGCCTTTTCTTTCTGTACATTTCCTGCAGCTTTCATTTATTTTTGTTCACGATTTTCATGCAAAACAGGTGCTGCTTTGTCACGTGTTCGATTTTGTGGTGTTTATGCAGAGTGTGACCAAGTCAACATGGTTTTAAATTGTGCAGTTTGTGTAGATGTCTGAGTCAACTGGGATTGGCTGACACGTTGAGTCCAGACTGCATGAGTCAAGACTGCTTTCTCTCCTCTCCGACAGCTTTTTCTCAAACGTATGAATTTCTGGGAGGATTGGAGATGCTATTTGTATGGTGAATGAGGTTTATGGGATTCTGTGAGGCCTTTCCTACTTTGTTCAATTGCTTTGTGACTCATTTGTCTCCTTTTAGTTTCAAGGATGTGCTTGTTGTTGCTTGTTAGTATGAAAATTTAATTATTATATCTTCTTGTGTCTAATGATTTTCTCATCAGAATTACTAGACATGTTTATTAATTTGTATGGCTAGACAACCCTAAATCATTTGGTATGAAAAGGTACTTTCTTTTCTACCATAATTTGGACCGCGTAATATTTTGAAGCCATTCATTTTTCTCATGTCTATGATTTATTCTGACAATGAAATTTCCTATTCTTTCCTCATTTCCATTTTCTTGAACAAGTAATTGTGTTCTTGAAAAACCAGTGAATTTGCTGCCCCTCACCATGAGGAGAAAGCTAAATGCCATTTGCTTTTGGATGTTGGAACGAAGGTAAAATAATGGGGTAGTTAGTGACTGAGTTTGTAGGATTCAGATATATAGTAAAAAATTACTCATATGTGTGTGGGCGACTAATCGTAGCAGTCTTTAGAAGACTCATGGTATGGTAGAGTGAATGATGTGGATGGAAAGCAAATTGCTAAGCATGATGGTACGTGGAAACAAACAGCTACAGGCCAAATGCATCCTTATCCTCAACTGAATTTGAATGTTGGGGTATGCAAATATACATGCACCTTCTCAGGCCATCAATATCACACAACTTTCCATCTTTTGGGCAGAAACCCTTATTCCATATCCCAATTAGATAGGATCACAGGCATTTGTTGGTTAGCGAAGGCTTCCATCCACTAATTTATTTTCAAAACGACTCGTTTTTGCATTTGGGTTTTGTCTCTTGACGTTGCCCAAATTGTTGGTCAACTTGCTTTGCATCACGCACAACCTATTCTTTCAACACGGATGTGTGGTGAAAAATCAAATCTCAATCACATCCTTACGAAGTTTGACCGACGATGAACGCATATTTAGTGTCTCTTATACGTATTATTTATATAAGCTATTTGCTTTAGCATAAGGCGATTAAGATTAATCTTATCTAATCTCCTTGAGAATTGGGTCTGCCCTGTCAATTCATGGATATACTACGATATCATGGTAGACCAAGGTCCGACATTCTAGGCGCAGATGATAGCTTATCTTCTTTTTAGAAACTGTTAGCATCAATCGTTCATGCACACGTGAGTAATTGTGAGTTGCAAATGCATTATAAGAAAACACGCCTCACAATCACGAATTATGTGAACAACTAATACTAGCATAACTCAATTCTTCTTTTCACATGTTGGGGCTGGCTGGCTCTGCCTCATCAACTCAAGCATGGTGTATATATGTTCCTCACAAGAACACAATATAAGCAAATAGTACTACAAGTGACAATTTGAAACCAAATAATATTTATATCCCCCAAGAATTGAAATTAAGTCAAAAGCTCAACCAACACAAATAAAACATTTCTATTTCTTCACCAAACAAAAAATAAAAACTAGACAAAGTCGCCGCCTCCTCATACCATACATTAAAATAAGGAGGAGTTTTCCAATCCCATCAGCCACTAGTTCCTCAAGTTATCAACTGCCACCACATCTTCTCCATCTCCATTCAATACGCGTCTTTTTAAAAAAACACAATTGAAAAAATCAACTGAGGCCCCCACCCACATATAAATTTATTTTATTTCTGAGGTTGAGACTTAATTTTGCAAACACACACCAAAATGTCAACATTAATTAAATCGGAGCGAATCTTAATCTTACATTGATTGGAAAATCAAGGGGTCAAATATTAATTTCATATGGTTATCATGGACAATATCAACATTCAATCCAACAACTAGCACTATGTATTGTGTGGTTAGGAATTTAAAATGAATTAATATCAACGGCTCTGACCATCTCTTCTGGGTTCGCAAATCCCGAGGACCGCGGCGGACGCATGATCATCACCGTCGCTGATCACGTCCGTTTGATTTTGAAGACTCTGAATTGAGCTCACAATCGCCGTTGATCTTAACTCCGCTTCACTTGATCTCTCACTCAGTAAACGCTTCTCTTCGCCCAGTCTCGCTCGCTTCAACAGCCTCAGCGAAGCCAACGACGATGTTTCGTCGCATCCCAAATCGGAATCTGGATCTGCATTCTCTCGCATTCGCTTCGACACCACCAAAAATTCCTCCTCCTCCTCTTCTTCTTCTTCACTACTCGAACAACTCACCGCAGGCGGAGGCTCTGCCGCCGCCGAATGCGAACAAGACCACGGAACCACCTGATTTTCATCCTCCTCATCATCATCATCATCATCATCATCTTCATCATCTTCACCATCATGACCACCACCATCATCATCATCCTCATCATCAAGAGCAACATCGTCTTCGTTCTCTGCTTCGCTTTCTTGATCCTCGTGCCGCTGAAACTTAATTCCACGCCTTTCGACGCAAATCTCGCAGACCGAGACGGTCGGCGTGAGCTTGGGTCCCGAGCCCATCCATGGAGTCGGCGACTGGCATCCATGGCAGAGGAGGCTCCTCGGGTGCTTCGCCACCAGAAAATTGGCTCCGTGAACTTTCTCATCACAGTCCCAACATAACTTCGCCTGGTCCGCCTCGCAGTGAATCCGAGCTCTCAGTCCACATAGCTCGCACTCTCTCATTTTCTGCTTCTTCGTTTCTCTCTCTCTCAACCGCAGAGCAGAGCAAGATATATGGGAGAGCTTGCAGCGTTGTAGTGGGTTACGGAAACAGCCCTCTAATTCAGATTTAATTCCCTAGCTTTGTAGTGACTACGACAGTGGGATCAGGGGTATTTGCGTCTTTGTACGGAGAGTGAAGCAAATTGGGAAAATATCTTTAGCAGTTACTTCGAAGTTGTTTAGCTTCTTCTTTACGACATGCTCGGCAGCCGTTTAGCTTTTATACCCTGCACTGAGGTCCACGCATTTCAAATTCAGTTTTAACCCACGCCACTCATACAAAGCTCACGTGATCAGCACGTGAGAACGCATCAGACCTCCGCGTGTCAATAATTTGTTGGCGGATGAGTTAGAATGGTATGGGCGCTCCCTACAATCCTATATACTCGGCCTACCACTACAAATTTAGAAAGCCACCATCGACCCAAGAGCACCACGTGTCGCATAGTTTGGGGAGCGAAAGTTTGCGTGTCCTGGAGCAATTACCGGGCTCAGTCCAGATATTTTCTTTCCTTAGATTCGATGCTGACGTGGCGGACCCACAGTACAACCTGTGGGCACCTCCGGATTCCAAGTGTCGCCTACGTGGATGGGTCGCACGCCACAAGGGGCCTTGAGGACACGTGACGCCCACGTGGGCTCCGTCTAATGGATGTTGCTTTGGCTCGGGCCCATAGACCCATACCTAATTCTATCCATGCCTCGGCTTTCGGCTCCGTCTTAATGAGTAATAATAATTATTTGGCCTCATCTTTTGGTTTTTTTAATCCATTTATTTTAGCGGATTGGGAGATATTATTGGTTTATTTAGTCTAATATAAAATAGGGAAAAGAATATTGGGATAAATATTAGGAGGGCCCATGAGGTTATGGGCAGGGAAAGGGTTGGGGTCATGGCGGTATTGTGTCCATGTCCCAAGGAATATATATAAATATAATACACAAAATTAATTTCTTTCATTAGTAAAGGATTATTAACTAGATAAAACGGTATTAGTTTCTTCCATTAGGAAATGAGAAAAATTACTCGTTTTCTTAATGGAAAGTTAAACAAAATTTTCATTTTATGATTATATAATTTGTGTGACTGGTTATAATTTATATAGTCTAAATTATTCTAAATTAATCTAATCTTTAAGGAAGGGAATTTGAACTTGCATACAAAAAGGCTAGTTCATTGCTTTAATCAACCGGCCTAACTTACATGTGTTGTTTTATACTGATTTTAAACGAGATTAAACGTTGTTAATGAGTGTGTATATCATGTAAAGTGTAATCAAAATCGAAATATCCAATTCATTACCTTCGTTTCATAGTCCGAGACTGAAATAGATCAAATGTCCCACAAAACAAAAGAAGGCTATTGTGGCATATGATGGATGATATGGCAATTTCACGTGATGGTCCTAGGTGGCATATGATTACATAGTGGGGGAAATCTTGGCGTTGCTGAGGTGGAGGTATGGGCAGTTGTAAATTGTCGAGCCAATGCAGTGGGGCAAAGGAATTGTATTGGAATTGTGTGGAAGAGAAGTGTTTGCGGTGAGAGGGAGGAAGGTTGAAGAAGATATGCGAGAGAAAGAGAGAGAGAGAGAGAGAGAGGTTCTCTGAATCAAGACAGAGGGGAAGGTGCATGTTTCTTTTTCTTTAGCAATAAATCCAAAATCCAAAAATTCAACTCCCAAACGAAAGCAGAAAGCAGAGATGAAAAATATAAGCCCCACATCGAAAATAATATTAATATTAAAAATAATATCAATATTACTAATAGTGGGCCAATGACCCCTTTATCTGAAATTTAATAGAAAGGTGATGGCTAGTGATGTGCAGTAAGGTCCACCAATAATTTAGCATGCAAAATTTTCCCATTCGAAATTTTTGTATTTAAATATTTTTATGTATTGATAAATTTCTCTTTTGACATATTATTGTATGATGATTGGAAAATAAAAAAAAAAGATGTGGAAGAAACTTGGGCCTCTCTCTTCGTATTACGAACGTTTTTGTGAGATTTGGTCCAGTAAATACTGTGATGTTGTGGAAGGAGCCCAGTGGTACAAAATGCTCTAAAGGCCCATTCTGTGTTAAAAAGTTGGGTTCTTTAGACTTGTTAATTTGGAGATATGCGATGGTAAATTGGAATACAGTCACGTGATATGATTATAAATATTTTATTTATTTATATTTCAACGTTCAACACATGTATAAATTGCTTTATATTTATTTTTATAGTTTTAATGAGTCAATTCAATTCTTCTTATGTGTTAAGAGTATAATAAGTAAAAATAAAATAAATTGAAATATATGTTATATCAAATTAGATCGAATCATTATCAGGTCAGATTAGGCAAGATCCAAATTGATTCCGTTAACTTAACGGGTTAACAGACTCAGAGTATAATCGGGTTATCAAATTACACCACCAAATCAATTCAAATCAATTTTAGAATGAGTTGAGTTGATTGGACCTAACCATCAAACTGAACCGGGCTTTAGCCCATTGAATCTCAAGCTACCCACTTCGACCCGCGGGTCACAGGCCAAACTATAGGCGCTACTTATGAGATGACCAAATGAAATGTATCAACAACGATAACCTCATCATGACTTCACCTATATATACATGGAAATTATTTATTTATTGTAAGAGGAAATTTGCACGTGAAAAAGATGAGAGGTAGCTGATCATATCATATTCATAGCTTGTACGGTAGTGAAGAAAGTGAAGAGTGAGATATGGAAGAATGTTTACGTGAGAGAGAGAGAGAGAGAGAGAGAGAGAGAGAGAGAAGACAATTAGACAAAAAGCGAGTGGACGAAATTGAGGGAGAGAACTTCCAGGAAAAGGGATGGCAATATATACTGGCATCGCTGAGGAGCCAACTAAATTAATCACTATATGCTATGCATATTAATTACAGACAGCAAACAACACAATCAAAAGGGAAGGGACCAGAGGGCCAGGCCTATATGCATGATTTTATCCGGGAGCTTCTTCCGACCTTCTTAATATTCTTTGTTACTTTTCTTTTTCTGTTTTTGTTGCGGGTTTTTAGCAACCGCATTGGTTTCGTGGAGAGAGCTTTCTTCTCCTTCCCGGAAGTTGCATGCATATCTATATATCTATAATTATACCTTTATGATACAAAGCGTTAGCTAATTAAGTTTAACTAAATAGTTGCTCGTGGGATATAGTTTAGTTGGTTGAACTCTTCCACCTCCATCAATGTGGGTTAAAGTTTGAAACTCCCAGACACCTAATGAATATTTAAGTAAACCCCCTCCTCAATCGCTAAAATAAAGTTTAACTAAGTAGTAATATGTAATTAATATCCAATTATTTTGTATGTATGTTTCATGTTGGGCAATTGGGAACCCTACCTTGTAGCAGACTGAAAGGCATAACCTAATTTTATATTATTTATTTATTTGTATTTAAGCCAAAAACACACTGACTGCAGTACTGTAAAACCAAGGACTTAACGCCCCAACTTTTTGTGGGTAGCCTTAATTCATAAATAACTCACGTCCACTTCCAAATCCACAAATCTTTTTAGTGCTTCTAGCCTTGATCTAAACCCAAGAAAAAGTACTTTTGTCATTTTTCTTAAAAAGCCATTAATCAAGGTGTAAATTGCGCATGTTTGCTTATTAATATTTGCTACTGTTCTCCATATAGATATCCAACAATTGTATGTTTTACGAACAAATTTGAGTTCCAAAATTTGATTCCATTGTCTTAAAAAAATAATCACAGATAACATAGAAAAAATAGTGTTTCTTAAAAAGAAAAATAAAAAGAAAATAGTGTTACTAGAAAATTAATTTGAATTATGAATCGATAACGTATGAGTTCAACACATTGACACATCTTATGTTGATTTTTAAAAAAAAGATAGTGGTGAGGTGGGTTTCAATATTCCTACTAGAAAAAGATATGTCATAACAGTGAAGGTAACTCATAGCCCTAGTTCCCTACAAGAACTTTATAAACAGAATATCACACGAGTCTTGCAGAGTTATAACTTGTTATACTAGTTGTCTTGAACATGTGGACTCAAAAGGGGAGGGGATTTTGCATTAGCTTTTACCTTTTTGGTTACTGGTGGAGGGAGATTCAAACTTTTCTTGTGTGGAGGGAGATTCAAGCTATCCATTATTGAAATTATCGAGTTCACGTGAAAAGTTAATTAGATTACAAAACTTTTCTTGAAAGTTGCTTTCTCTCATGGTTCAAATGAATGATTTTCATGTATATTCTCAATGCATGGCCCATCAAATGGTGAAAAATTAATCTCCATTGAGATGTTGTGTATCAGTGTATAGAACTAAAAATCTAACCTCGGTTAAACAAAGTCTTTATTAAACCCACAAAAGACCATCACACAAGAGATCTAACCGAAACAACATAAAAATTAAAAGCTTAAACCCCTCACCATGTCAACTAATTGAGAAACCAAGTGCATTAATTTCTACAATTTGAGTACTTGATTTACATAGAATATGGGTTTGATCAATTACATGACATAGAAGTACTTGACATACACATATCACAAGAACAAGTTACCACAAACACAAGGGAAGATTAGACTAAAACCAATACAGTCTAGTATAATAATCTTCTCCATCACAAAATCAAACCAAATTACAACACAAAGTCACTGTCAACCGCAAAGGGAACGGAGACTGCGTTCTTGATTTACACAGAATATGGGTTTGATCAATTACATGACATAAAAGTACTTGAAATACGCATATCACATGGTTGAAAATAAAGATGGATCTTCCAATTGATTGAATTACCAAAGAACATTGCATTGATACAACTGGATCAAAGTTATTAATTAATTAAACAAGATATGACAAGAGACATGATCATTGGAAGCCTCCTACATGTACTTGATGATCATTTACATGATGAGGAGGATGATCAAAGTTTTCCCTCCACAGCTGCTTAGATCCATCCATCAAACCTGGACTTAACCTAAACATGAGGATGCAAAACTCAATCTGACTGAGGGCCCCATCTCCATCCAAATCACCCTCCATCAACATCCACACAAGCTCATCATCTCCCATGTCATTCAAGCCCAGCACAACGCAGTTCCTCTTCAAGCTCTCAAAGGTGATGAGCCCCTTCTCCACATCCATCAGCAAAACAAACCCATTGCAAAGCTCCCCAATAAACGCTTCTTCTCCCAGCCTCGCGATCATGGACGGAAAATAGTCCACAAATTCAACTGCGCTCATCATGTGGTGATGATCTAACGATATCATGGTTTGGCTGATTTAAATATTCCAAACTAATTTGTATCAAGTCGTTGAGAGATGGGGGTGGAGGATATGGAGGCCGGAGGGGGGCTATTTATTGGTGAGGGAGTGAGGAGGGTAGAAATATATGAAGAAAATAATGAATTTAATTATTTTGTGTGACTTTCTTGGTAGCTCCTGTTAACTGTAGGCAACTTCTTCTTTCTTTTTCTTTGGTTCTGTGATGAGCTTCTCCTTCCTGGAAGCTGCATGGGATCTCGGGGATCTTATGCATATTGGTGCGAGTGGATAAAGTTACAAACTTTAAGGAGAGAGGAAATTACAGATTAGCCATACTAAAAATCATGCTTTGTTTTCTTGACTAAATGACAAATAACTTGCGGTCATAAACACAACTGTGTTTTCTTTTTGTTGTTGTTTATTTTTAGTTTTTGAGTTTTAACAAACTTACTACACGAGAATGGATTGAAATTTTTTAAGTGCAACAATCACATTGTCATGTGATATTACTAATTAATTCACGTATTATAATATGAATAAATGAAATTATTGCCATTTCATGAGCCTAAGATACGGTTTCATCGAGCCATATATGTTGTTTTTTCAGTACAAAGGACTCACTTGTTTGGTGGAATATGATGATCATGATAATGTTGGGTTTATACAATATGTGTTTATAGAGAGGTGCACATACACATAACCAAAAGGTATAATAAGGCGAAAACCATAAACTTATCATGTACAGGACAAAACTTATTGATAAGTGGTACAACATATCATGAAAGGATAATTACATCCTTGACAGTTGCACCTTTCCTGCAGAAATCATAAGCGAAAACCAAAAACCTTCCCTTCTCCCTTCTTCTTCTTTTTCTTCTTCTCTTTGGTATACATATTCTCACACAAGGGCATCTCCATATTGTAATTAACAGTCTAACAACGTTGCATTAGCGATTCAATTTTATTAATCTATCTTTACATGTTGGTCATTTTTGGTAGTCTAGCCATGAAATATTAGTAAATTCTATATAACAGATAAAATACACTAACACATATTGTATTTAAAAAAAAAAAAAAAGCAATATATGACCATAAACAGTACCCCAAAAAAAAACAAAAACCACAGTTAACAATTGGAATATGTATAAAATATATAGCACTGTCCCATAATCACGTTTATATCATTTGTGCTTACGTTCACATCGTAGGACCATAAACATCAGTGTATTTGAAAGAACTGATTCGTAAATGTATAAAGGCAACGGATAATGTCCCATGCCTATTACATAGTAATATGCATCGATCACCAATACCATGGTAGGATGGGTATATAGGCAACGGATATTATCCGTTGCTAAATGTCAATTTTGGCATAGTGACATCTGAAATACGTGAACTAGATTAGCTAGTGCATTCAAAAGTATAGGCAGCCCTTCTCTTCTCCAGCTTGTTTGCATCACATATAAATTATAATTGCACCATGCTGATGTTGCACTTTTGTTTTAAAATAAATCTTTGTTGTTAAAATATTTCAAAGTTAAATTTGATGGTGATAAGTCGATGAGGTAACGTTCACATTGATTTGGTTGCTTGCATCAGTCCCAACAAAAAAGGGAAATTTCAGTGCAGCTTCCTTCTTATCCTTCTTCCTTGTTAGAGTACAGCCACAACATATATTTCAGATTACTCATTGCGTTTTGATGCCCCCCATTCCTTGCCCCACTGTTATTTAATTTTTGTTTTGCTGGGTTAGGTTTCCTGCACTAAGCTGTGTCTATCATGTACTCCTTTCCCAGCTCATGCTTATCTTGTATTCTCCTTTTGGCTCCCCTGTCTGGGGTTTATGAAGTATCTTTTATGACCAAAAAAAAAAAAAAATTCCTGCTAACCATGTATTTCAAGTCTTGTACCAAATATTTTGACTGTCCTTATCAAAATACGGATAACACTAGCTACAATGGATATATCTAGAAATGGAAATAGTTGCTAACAATTTGAATGGGAACATATTGTTCGGTTCATTTTTACACATGATTTTTCATGTTATTCACCTATTATTTTGAGTTAGTTCTTGACATTTTATAGCTTTTTACTTCCTTTTTGTGTTTTCTTAGATTTTACCTTGGTTAGAATGAAAATGAGCTAAAAGTGCATTATTGGTTATAAATTCTGATTTTGTTCATTTTCGTAGGTCAACTTCTTGGCCTTGGATCAGCATGCTCCAATGCTCGGATGAGGTGAAGATCTTCATGAAACTTGTTCCAATGGATGTTAACTACAACATATCCAAATTTGAGCTCCATTGGACAAGTTTAGCCTATCCAACTGATCCTATATGTTACAGCAGCTCTGGAAATCCGAAGTAGGCCAGTTTTTTACCTCCATAATGTTATCTTGATTCTTCTTGTTACCATAACACTTGGTAACAAGAAATTACTTTGGTTGAGAGATATTATCTGAAACAAAGAGCATCTTGGTGAAGACAATAACAAAAGAGCCCATCATGGCAAGGAGACAAGGCTTAAGGCTTTAACAAAAGTAATTGTTTTATATTAAAAGATATTTTGGAAAAGCTGGAAAGGAGGAGAGAGGAGTGCAAAGAGCATCAGCCATTGAAGGCATTCTATCATTCCAAACTTAGCAGAGATTTTGAGAGCTAGAGAGCAAGAAGGAGGAGAGCAAGGAGCAACCAAGGGGAGGGAAGAATGGCACAACAATTAGAGAGAACCTTGGGGAGCCTTGAGGCAAGGATCCAAGGGGTTGAAGATGCATTCTCTTTCTCCTCTTTGTTCTTAGTTTCTTTCATTTTATTTGTTTCTTGTAATTTCTTAGTCTCAATGTAACTTCTTATTTAGCTAGGGCTTAGGTTGAAGCCCTAAACATGAAAACCTTATTGTTTTGATGCTTGAGTGTATGAATTTCTAGATATTGTTGATGAATTCCAATTCACCAAATTAATCTATCCTTGATGTATGTTCTTTTTTGATTGATCACCTTTGAAAGCATGCTTCTTGAGGTTGTTGGGATTATGTGTATCTTCATGTTATCCTAAGCAATAAATGGATGAAGTAAGAATCATCCATGTGAATTGGTTTCTTGAATACCTAATGTAAACACCATGCTATTAGGGTTCTTGTGGTGTTCATATTCTCTTTGAGCTTAATGGGTTTTTTTTGTAATTGAATCAAAGTACTAAGCACACCTAGATTCGGTTATAGGGAAGGCACAAGCATTGTAGCACTCGTACTGCACTTTACGTATATTAGAGAGAATCAATGCGTCTTGAGCCACTCGTACTGGTCTTGATTGCGAACATCTTCATCAACACGTTTAGAGTTCATCACTTGAGTATTCATGAACTTGGGTAGAATTGTTTAGGGTGGATTCCGAAACCCTAGTGTTTGTTACATTTTAATTTCACAATTTGATAATTCATCTTTGGCCATTCTCATTTAATTTCAAGGTCCATTTACTTTCATGCAATAGAAATAGGTCACTTCAAACAAATCAAAAACCCCCCCCCCCCCCCCAAATGTGTGTGTGAGTTGCGTGTTCGACACGTTATGTGTCTTTGTTACTGAATTTTATTTGTTTCTGTAATTGTTTTGGACTTTTGGTCCGCGCTGTGTTCTTCCATTTTCTGTGCTGAATCCAACCGTATAAAGAACGTGAATTTTGGACGTACGGTTGGAAAGTTATAGGTCAAAAACTGGACAGAGGTCGAAACTGAAAAACAGAGAAACGAATCTGCCCAAAAACGACCGGTCGTTACTGTTCAGGCGACCGGTCTCACATGAATCTGTCCAAATGACCGGTCGTTACTGTTCAGGCGACCGGTCGCCACTGTTCACGACCGGTCGCACTGTTCATTTTCACTGTTCACGGCAAGGTGATAAATAGGTGATAAAAGGGTGATAGAAAGTGTTGTTTCTGTTTTTCTTTGGTTTCTTGTGTTGTTTCATTTCTTTTACATTTCTTTACTCATTTTTAGTTTCCAATTTGCATTTGTGCATTTGTGGTGTGTTAAATTAGTGTTCTTTACGTACTCAAATTAGAACTTATAGGAAGCCGACAAGTTCTTCGTGGGATCGACCCCGTACTTACATAATCTATACTTCATTAGATTCGTGCACTTGCGGGTATTTTTAATTGGTTGTTTGCACATTAATTTGTGTCCTTTTAGGAATGCAACACATATTTATTGATCCCACAAAATTTCTACTTTTTCTTCGGTATTGCCTCACACTTTAATTTTAAGTCGTATGTGTATTACAATTTACAAATCTAATTGAATATACTCATATATGGTTTATTGTTTATGGTAAAATACTAAAGCTAAAAAAATACATGAGCAAGATGTGAGTTAGGCCAGTTGACTATGACAATGAGTTTGCACCCTTGCTGACACAGCGTGGTAATAGATTGACTAAAACCTTAGCTTAGAACACATAACTCTAGATGTCCGAAAAAGTCCATATGTCATGGCGGAGTGATGAGTTTTACTCGCAACACCATTTTCTTTGAATCGACGGATCATGATCATGATTATGAGCTCGGAATCTAAATCTGCAGTTTACCCGATTCACCATTGCACACACATTTCTCCAGTTCCTCTTCGATTGCTTCTGGCATTTGCTCTACATCACTTGCACCCAAATTCGAATCCCCCGCTCTATAGATTATGGTAGTTTAGAAAGCTAAAAAAATTTCAACTTAAAAAAACCTATCAAAATTCTATATCGTAATGGTTTTTGTTTCAAGGGGCAAAATGAAAATTTTCAAAATCTACTGGGTACTAGGGAGAGTGGTTTTACACCCAAATTAAAAAACTCAATGGCATGACTGACATTCCAAGTTTTCAATGCATTCTTTCAATTATTGCCATTCTTCAAAGGACAATAGTGATTTTCAATTCATGTTACCAACAATCAATTTCTCTATCATACTTGCCACTACAATACACATGCAAAACATCAACGGAGTCTAGTTCAGTGGAAAAGAACATTAACTTGCAGACCACTGGTCTCAAGTTTTAGAACCTCCATGGCATCTTGATAGCGTGTGTGTGAGAAATTTCTCTATCTCATGTATATATATAGAGCTTCTATTGAGAGATCCCTTAAATAAGCTTATTTGATGGACACCCTTGTAGAGCCATCTCTGCATTGTATTCCACTAATCCAAACCGTCTATTTTTAAGATAATCATTCAAAGATCATCTCTACAAAAAATCACTTGAATCCGATATCATTTGACCACTCAATTGAGTTATTGAAATTTTAGTACTTTCTTGAAACACCGTATTCATTAATTTTGTAGGACACAATTGGATGTCAAAACGATTTTCGATTTGTCTAATTCTTTGCAAGGATGATCTATGAATATAGACTTTAAAAATAGATGGTTTGGATTGTTGAAAAAAAATTCGTAGAGTACCCTAAATGGTGTCCCTCAAATAAATTATTTGAGGGATCCCTCAATAGAAGGGACTATATATATATGCAAAACAAATTTGGGCTGAGATTTGTTTAGAGCAGGCCCAAGTTGGATGAATTGGGCTTTGGGTGTTGCATAAGGGTTGACTATCAATCCATTAACCAGGAAATGGTCTAGAAGAGTTCAAGAATGGAGTCGTTCTATAATAAGGTCCATATATAAGGACTTCAAGTTAGGACCTAGTTTTAGTCATTGAATTACTTTGATTTTGTAAAAAAATTTCACTCTCAAATAAACCTTTTGGGAGATGTGTGGTCCGCTTCTAAGGTCCATATATGGAGGCCTCATTTTAGAATTTCACTTAAAAAATGAAGTAGTTTTGATTGCCAGAATCTCGTTTTGATTTTGGGCTGTTGTTCATGGAGATGTAAGGAAGTTAATCTACGAGTATATGCCCAACAAAAAGCTTGGAGCTTTTCATCTTTGGTTTGATCCTCTTGAGCCTTAAGCATCTAGTTATTTAGGTTTTGCTTACCGAGCTTAAACCCTTCTTGCATAAAGATATAGCTTTAAAAGATAGTAAAAGATTTCCAGCCAAAAAAGAAAAAAAAAGAAAAAGATCCTTTCAAGATCTCTTGCAATATGATTTACAAGGCCTGTCGCAATTTCCAATTTCCCATAATAATAGTGAAGCGCTTCTCCCATCCCAAATCTTCAACATTATTATGGGAATTGAGAGAGAGGCGTTCTTTATTTGCACCAAGATTCTATACTTAAATCAAATGGCTTGGAGCAATTGCTCCCAAGGAAAAAGTTTTGGGTTCGAGTCCTAACATCGGTATAGTGTGTGTGAGTGTAGTATGTTCGTCCATCTCTATAGGAAAGATGCTAAAAAAATAAATTCAAATGGTATCTCAAAGCAAGCAAATATTTTGTCAAATAACATAGCTAGAACATGTGGAGAGGTGATGTGAATGAAGAAGCAAAGAGCATTCCTTTGTAACTCAAAATAAGTGATCAATTACTCCCCATTAACGGTCTTCTAGTTTCTTCCTTCCATTGTTATGACCTTCCCGAATCCCGAGCAAGCAACCCAAATGCACAAAGCAAGTAAGATGTAACTCTCTCATCCTCAGAGCTCTTTTTCTCTGCTCCAAGCTCTCGTCTTCTTCATAGATTTATCATGGTAAGTTAGGCTTTTAACTCGTCAAGTTGCATCTGCAAATTCTCGTTTCAATTACATTTTTTCCCTCTGCATAATCTCATTGTCCAACCATGATGTTTTAGAATTTGAAATCAAAACTAGAAACTGTTGCAAATGCAAGAATCATTTTCTTTTATTGTGGTCCTTGGGAAGCCATGGCGGCTTGTAGTGGCATTGTTGTAGTTTACTTAGCAAGTTGTTTCTTTTGTCAATAATCAACAGCACCTCTCTTTTAAATGTTTGACTACATGCCCCCAGTTGGACCCATAGACGAATTGAACCTAGGATCTTTGATGCAGGGGTAAATGCTCATAACCACTTGAGCTATAAATCTCTCACAATTGCATATACTTCTTAATATTATATTTCAGGTTCTTCAAGGAAAATATTATTTTTTTGAAAAATGAACTTTTTAAAAATACAAATGATAATATAAATTACTTTAAATTAATTTACTTGATTGGAATTAAACTCGAACTCAAGAGGCTTGACTCACTACATTAACCGGCTGAAATAACCCACTTCTGCTTAGAGCTTGTACTTAAAACTATCTAAAATGAGATTCGAATTTGTGTTATTTTCTAAGAAAATAATTATAATGTGTGGGGCTTGGCCACTGTGGGAGCAAATTTCCTCCCACAAGAATATTCGATTGAAAGATTCCCCTTTCTTCTTCGCCGCCTCTTTCTCCCTGCAAAATAAATTGGATAAGAGGACCACACCCGGGGGGTGTTGGCCAAAGGCCCTCCGATGCCTAAGTTAGTTCAATTGATTTAGGAAAAATTAATAGCTAAATAGGGTACGGAGATATATATATGTGGTGAAAACCGGGCGGCCGGAGCCTTATGTAAAAGAGAGAGAGAGAGAGAGAGAGAGAGAGAGGAGGTGGCTAGGATTTGTGAAGGGAAGAGCTCTCTAGAGTTTTAGTAGAAATTCTGACGTACCTCATTCCTTGTGCGTGGCCAAGTATTTATAGGGGGCCTTGACGAGGTTGGTGTGGTTGGTGAGGTTGGTACATTTAGGGATTTGATTAATTAGGGAATTAATCAAATCCCTAATTGTGGTAGGTGAGGTTAGTGGGGTTGGTGTATTTAGGGATTTGATTAATTAGGTATTTCTCAATTTAATTGGATAACCCCCAATTAAATTGAATAACCCCCAATTAGGTTTAGTAATTCCCAATTAGGTCAAATAATCCCCAAAAGGAAAGAATTACTTGACCTAGGGTTCTGATTTAATTTGATTCCCACAGCCACCACGTACCACCTTGTTCTTTTCTTTCTAGGACTGATATTTTTTATTCTTGCGCCTCAAGATTGATTGCCATTAGATCCCGTTATTACTAGCTTCAGTGACATTGGCGGCTTTCAGGTATGCCTTAACTTCGTTCCAATTGATACTATTTTAATCATTCATGTCATAGATGACATCACGCAAAATGTGACAGTCTTCGATGGTATGACGTGATACATCTTCGTAATGAAAATAGAGTGGAAACATGAGTTGGCTTTTACAGTATCTATAGAATGAGCTTCTTTGTAACTTCTTGGAAATCACGAAGAGGATTCCCCCAAGGCGTCGCGTTTTTGCCAATGAAAAACAACAAGAATTTGCAGATTGTGCCAAAAGCTTTAGTGAAGTTTCAACAACATGAGACGTAATTGACTTGGACAATCTGTGGCCAATTTTGGGGCGTAAACTTGATTAATATCCAAACATATAACAAGTGTGAGAATCACAAGTTAATGATATAATTAGAAATTAATTTTTTGAGGACCACTACACTAGTGGTCGTTTGTAATTAAAAACAAATTAGTTGGGGAGATGTCAATGGTAACTCTCTCTCTCTCTTTCTCTCTCATATTATTGTAATGTAAGTAGAGAAAGTAATTAGTCGTCCTCATTGAAATACATAGTCACACAAGTCAGTCGGCGACGGCCATGATGTCTTGCTGATCAAGAAGACTGAAAACAATTTTCAACATATTTTTATTTTTAAATTTTCATAAAACTTAGTTTTACCTTAATTTATGAGCCAACTCTCTGTCGTTTGGTCATAAAATAATTGTTTGCCTTGCCAATAGGGTCTAACCTAATAAAAAAAGGCTTTGACTTACAGACCAATAATGTTATATTCAAACTCTTATGACACTTTAATAATGTGTAAAAATTTAACTTAGACTATCACTTGTATTAAAAAAAAATAAAATAATAATAACTGTTGGCCCCACAGCCCACAGAACCATTAAACTTTTGGACCCTTGCAACCACAGAAACAGAACCATATCTTCTCTCTTGAATACATAAAATTCAGGCATATATCAATCACCACTCAATTCCTCTACATTTTTATTTTGAATTATTTAATTAAACAGTGTTATGGTCCTTTAAAAGGAGCTGGAGGGGGTAGGTAATCGATATTTGTGTGTGTTGAGAGAACGCACATACCAAGCACAAAACTTGCCACAATAGAAGAAGATATGGAGAGTTCTTCTAAGCTCCCCCTTCATCTCTGCCATGTCCACAAGCTATCAATCTTCATCAACCGGACACATATATTCTTCCACTCTATAGCTTTAGTCTTTTTGCTTTACTACAGAGCTTCTTTCTTCTTCTTCCAAGACACTACCAAAACCAAAGCAACCACCTTAGCATGGCTTCTTGTGTTTGTCTCGGAAATCTTCCTATCCTTCGAGTGGCTCCTCAGCCAGTCTTTTCGATGGCGTCCCGTTTCGCGAACCGCTTTCCCAGAGAGGCTGCCTGGCGATGATAAGCTCCCAGCTGTTGATGTGTTCATCTGCACTGCAGATCCGGAGAAGGAACCAACAGTAGGGGTGATGAACACTGTGTTATCTGCCATGGCAATGGACTATCCGCCAGAGAAACTTCATGTGTATCTGTCCGATGATGGTGGTGCTGCTGTGACTATGAAGGGTATGAGAGAGGCTTGGAGGTTTGCAAAGTGGTGGCTTCCATTTTGTAGGAGGTATGGGATCAAGTGCAGGGCTCCGGAGGCTTATTTCTCTGCAGAAGAGGAGGATGCTGATTTTGGCGGCAGCGAGTTCATTGAAGAGAGAGAAGATATTAAGGTGAATGAGAGTTGAAATTTATTTATTTTGAAAATTAGCGATAAAATGAGAGTTGAAATTTTTGCATACTAACCAATACAACATTTTATTACTTACAAAGCTGGCCATGGAACATGTGTGACAATACATTATATATTATATTAATGGTGTTTCTAGCTACCAGAGTTGATGGGGGAGATTTGGGTGCAGGAGAAATATGAGGTGTTCAAGAAGAGAGTGAGAGAAAAAGCAACGGTTGGGGACACAAGGAGCAGACTGGGTCGAGATCACCCTGCAGTGATTGAGGTATATTTCAACGTTTGGTATTGTTTGTTGACTAATGTAAAAGAAATCTTTTACTTTTACACCTTCTAAATAAATATCAATGAGTTTTTAGGTTTGCCAAGTTTCCAAGTTCTTCTCAGGTTTGCCAACCGACAAGTGTGCATTTTCCTATTTTGTCCTTTACTAATGGATGTATATATAACACGCAGTTAGCTAGATGGAAAGCATTCCATACCCACACACACACAAACCCCCCCCAACCCCCCCCCAACACACACACACACACAAAACAGAAACAAAAATGAAAACAAAAACAAAAAGAGAAAATATATGTCCCCACCCCTAACGTAAATTCATGATCTGGAAATTTGGCAGGTTATTCAAGAAACATCCAGTGATGATGCAATTCAAGAAAATGAAACCAAAAGTATGCCTCTCCTTGTTTATGTTTCTCGTGAGAAAAGGCATTCTCATCCCCACCATTTTAAGGCTGGAGCGCTCAATGTTCTTGTATGTATCTCTTTCTTTTGATCTTGTGATCTTTCGCTAATCTTCCTCTATTTATGCATTTACAGTAATATTCTCTTATCAAATATCTATAGTATATTCAGTATTACCAAGGCTATGAATCTAGCACCACACATTCAAACTCATAATTCATTTTATTATCGATTCAAAGTGACAGTCTGACATAACTTATACATGTCCGACTATTTGACAAGTGAACAATTTTTCTACGTATCCAGGTATTTATTTATTTATTTACGTGTAAATTAATATATTGTGCACTTATTGTTTTTCAGCTACGGGTCTCTGGTGTGATAAGCAATTCTCCTTACATATTAGGGCTAGATTGTGACATGCATTGCCATGATCCAAGTTCGGCTCGGCAAGCAATGTGTTTCCATCTTGACCCAAAGATATCACCCTCTCTAGCACTTGTTCAATTCCCTCAAAAATTTCACAACATCAGTAATAATGATATCTATGACAGTCAGCTGAGGTCGGCATTTTGGGTATGGATTCAAGGACAAAACTTCACTTTAGTTATACATGAATTAATATATTTAATTACAAATTAGCCCCTAAATATAATTAAAGAAAATCATATATATATATATATATATATATATATATATTATGTGCAATAATATATCTGAAAATTTTATGACTTGTTGGTCTTGACTACTTTCAAAGCTGCTATGGCAAGGTTTTGATGGGGTTGGAGGGCCAAGTGTGTCTGGTACTGGCTATTACATCAAGAGGTTGTCCTTATGTTCAAACTCCATACCTGAAGGTGTGTTTTTGTATATATATTTTTTACTTGGATCGACTTGGTAATTGCAGCTGGCTAGCATATATATATATATATATATATATATATATATCATATAATTCATATGTGTCATTGTCTTTGTTGTACCACTGCGGCTCACACTTAATAAATACCAAACAGTCAATCACCCAGTTTTTGTCAACTCATCAACACCAATCATTTCAGTTTGATTGTATTAATCTTTGCTTCAAGGAATGCTATGGTTTGAAAAAGAAAACACCAATCTGCAATCACCCATAAAAATTAAATTGTTATTATCTTGACAAGTTTATCCTAGGACATCAGGTGCAGGGTAAATGCTCTGCGCTTAACTATATTTGAGCTACGAACCCCTTATCCATTAATAGTATATATTCTTAGACATTATATAAGCGTGTATTTGTAATCATCCATGTACATTTATCTTTCTTGTATGTTCTATTGCTAATTACTAGTTTCAATATTGAATTTCCAGATGGGGATCCCATGAAACTTAGACAATCTTTTGGTCCATCCAATGAGTTCATCAAATCCCTCCACCAAAACAAAAAACCTGATATGCTCATCCACAGAAAGAAAGCATTGCTAAATGAAGCCCAACTTCTAGCCTCTTGTGCCTTCGAAAATGGCACCGAATGGGGGGAAGAGGCAAGTACAAATACTATTAAGCCATACCCATTGAATCATTCAACTTAATTAATAATAATAATAATTGTGGTCTTTTCTTTCATTTATGGCAGGTTGGTTTCATGTATGGGTCTGTGCTGGAAGATTACTTGACAGGGTTTCGCTTGCATTGCAAAGGTTGGATTTCAGTGTATTTTAATCCACCAAGGCCACAGTTCTTGGGCAGTGGCACCACCAATTTGGATGACTTTTTAGTCCAAGGGACTAGATGGACCTCTGGGTTGGTTGATGTTGCTATCTCCAAGTTTTGTCCTCTTATATATGGCCCTTTGAAAACGTACACTTTCGTTCAAAGCATGTGTTATGCAGAACTTGCTCTTTTCCCCATTTTCTATTTCTTGCCGTTGTGGTGCTTTGCTACCATACCTCAGCTCTGCCTACTCAATGGTATTCCTTTGTACCCAGAGGTAATTAAAGTTTTTTTTAAAAAATATTTCTTCCTATCAAATATGTTTTGCGCAAATGATTCAAGATAAAGAGTACTTATCTTTAAGGAAATCCTTGTACATAATAAAACAAATCTATCTTTTGTCACGCTATCTGACAACAAAGACTGTGAATCTGAACTATTGACACCAATTAAAAGCCTCAATAGTTATGGATGTTTGATTGTTATTGGCCCCTAATTGAGCACATATATGGGTTCCTATACGAACTAAATGACACAAACAATTATAAGTAGGGACATGTATCTATGCTCATTTAGAGGACAATAAACATTAAACATCCGTGAATATTGAGGTCATTTTTACTAGTGCATGTAGGTTTAGTCTTGATTGAGTGTGTGGATCACATACACAGTCTGACAGTCTGACAGTCTGACAATCTGATAATATAAATATTTATCTTATAGTCATCCATTCTATTCTACTGTCCTCATAAAAAAATAATTCTCATCATAAAATCTTCAATTGATTTAGTGTCATGCAATATCCTAATATATATTGGTCTCGTTCTTGGATTTGCAGGTCTCAAATTCATACTTCATCGTATTTTCGTTCGTATTCCTATCGTCGATTTTGAAACATTTATACGAGGTTCTCTCAACGGGATTTACATTTCAACATTGGATAAATGAGCAAAGGATATGGATGATGAAGTCAGTTACATCTCACTTATATGGTAGTGTGGATGCCTTCATGAAGAAAATTGGTATGAGAGAAGCCAGTTTCTTCCCAACCAACAAAGTTGACGATGTTGAGCAACTCAAGCGTTACAATATGGGGGTGTTTGATTTCCAAACATCAATATTATTTCTTGCTCCAATGGCTGCTTTGGTGATCTTGAACATGGCTTCCTTTGCTGTTGGGATTTCTAAAGTCATATTTTTAGGGGAGTTGGACAAATTTTTCATACAAGTATTCATACCCTTTTATGTCATTTTGATGAACTACCCTATCATTGAAGGGATGCTGATAAGGAAAGACAGGGGTCGCATTCCACCATCAGTCACATTACTCTCTGCCGTAGTTTCCTTGATTTTCTATTTTTTGGGTTCTATTATTTTCATGTAGCAAGGCCAATAGGGCCATGGCCGGTGTCCATGATATTTCCATTTTTCTGAGTTAATAATATGGTTTGTATGCTTTTATTGTTCTTATTATTATTTTTTAATATAAGCAATAGTCAACTACAAGGTGTCAAGATGGTTCAAACCTAAGACCATTGCTTTGCAAGTCATGGTCCTTTTCTTTTCTTTTTCGAGTACAAATGATAGTCTAAACTACATGAGGGTGAGAGTTTCTCACACACACTATTATGATGTCATAGAGATTCGAACTTGCTACCACTTATCTGCAAATCAATGCCCTTTTCTTTTATTCATTAGAGAATTCTACTGCTATCTTTTAAATTAGGCGTTCTATAGAGTGGAACCATAATATGGAAGAAATTTCACCAATAATTGTGTTTGATAATGACGAGAGCTGAGCCCAACAAGTTTGGGTTGAACCTAGCCTAGCCTAAACTCAACATAATTTAAGCCCAATATGTTTCGGCTGGACAGCAACATTACATTAACAATATAGGATGCTTCTCCATGACCATGCCCATAATACTTCTGGACCTCTCTCTCATGTTGAGTGCCCTTTCAAAATCTCTCTTATGGCAAGAGAATAGAAAAAGCTTCAGCCATTGAGTTCAAGTTGAGACTAACTACCTCTTAGTCTAATATTTTTTTCGTTTAATATTTTTCGGATTATGAAAATCGTCATGACAATAATTACAAGAGCAAGAAGTTCTCTAAGGCCTTTAAAGACTTGGTGGGTTGTTGCCTTGATCAGGACCCGAGCAAGAGGCCCACTACGGAGAGGTTGCTTTGCAACTGATTAGGCATGGTTACTATGAAATGAAGACAAATCCTTGGAAGTTGGAACTATTGGACAAATGCTTGAAAGAATACTGCATTGAATCTCAAGTACTTAGATGCATTCATGTGGGTTTATTATTGTTAATGTATGAATCTTTGATTAATTCTTTTGGCTTCCCTTGACAATTTTGTAATATAACTTTTGTATGTATTTATCAAGCTCAAAGTTAGATTAAGAATAGCATCTCTAAGTGTTCTTAAATCTCATCTATCCTATGGAGGTTCAAGCAATTTGACAAAGGTAAATCATGCATTGCATATCATGCATTAAAACTGTTTTCATAAAAGATGACTAGTCATCCTTGCTCAGTGCGATTTCCAGCTGGTTAACCATCTGTTTTGTCCTATTCTATTTTCTCTCTCTGCTGCCATGTGTCAGTCTGACCTAAGGGATTCTTTTGTCTGTAAAAGCAAGAGATTTCCTCATTTGGAAGTCGTCTCTTTTGTGTGGGAGTTTTGGAAAGATTGGCTTGCCATCTTTCTCTTCTTCTTCCTCAAAGAGTAAACCACATATTTCATCTATGAGTTTTTCTAATTGATTTCTTTTTGAAAAACTGCTTTTGAAATATGAATCTGCATCTAGCTATTTAAATCATTCTCTCATATAGATCTAGATCGGATTCGTGATTGATTTCTTCAAGAGTATGGTTTCTTGAAGAAATTGGTCTTTTCCCCTTGAATCCAAAGTTTGGTTTTGGTTTGAGTTGGAGCTTGCAAGCTAGTGCCTTGGGATGAACGAGCTGAAGAAGGAGCTACCATTGCCATGAAGAACTGAGCTTCAAGCTTTGCTAAGTTGGAGAAGAAGATTGCACAAAGGAGGTAAAGCTCATCTTCCTAAATAGATCTAGGTTTTGCTTGAGCTTGCTTGTATTCCTTTGTAAGAATCTTTTTCTACTTAGTGGATTGCCTAGTCGGTTGATGACTCCCAGTTTTTCCCAATGGTGGGTTTCTGGGTAAACAAAATCTGTTTTGCATATATGTAAATTTTTCTGGGTTTGTGTTCTTGGTGGTTGACTAGTCATCTATATCTGCTGTTTGCTGTTTGCTGTTTACTTGATATTGATGACTTCACACACTTTCACCATAGTTGTTGCTAGCACAGGAGATGCCTAGATTGATGGGTCCTTCTGAGTGCCTAGGTTGTCACTAGTAATCTTCTAGGACTGCAGGTACCTTGTGGCATACTCTGTGTGTTCTCTTGATTGTTGAGTTGTTGTGTCTTGTTTGTTTAGTTAAATTTACCCCTCGTCACCTAAGTATCAATTTCAATTATGTGTTCAGAAATTCCCAGCAGACAGGCCAGGAATGTCATCTGCAGTTTTCATGTTGGCGAACGAGGGAGCAAAATTTGGCTTGGCCTAAACAACCTGCTTTCTTTCTGGAAAGATGCTCCATTGCTAAATGTCAATTTTGGCATAGTGACATCTGAAATACGTCCAGCTTGATTAGCAAGTGCATTCAAAAGTATAGGCAGCCCTTCTCTTCTCCAGCTTGTTTGCATCATATATAAATTATAATTGCACACCATGCTGATGTTGCACTTTCGTTTTAAAATAAATCTTTGTTGTTAAAATATTTCAAAGTTAAATTTGATGGTGATGAGTCGATGAGGTAACGTTCACATTGATTTGGTTGCTTGCATCAGTCCCAACCGAAAAGGGAAATTTCAGTGCAGCATCCTTCTTATCCTTCTTCCTTGTTAGAGTACAGCCACAACATATATTTCAGATCACTCATTGCGTTTTTTGACGCTCCCCATTCCTGCTAACCATGTATTTCAAGTCTTGTGCCAAATATTTTGACTGTCCTTATAGCTACAATGGATATATCTAGAAATGGAAATAGTTGCTAACAATTTGAATGGGGACATATTTATTGATCCCACAAAATTTCTACTTCTTCTTTTTGAGTCGTACGTGTATTACAATTTACAAATCTAATTGAATATACTCATATACGGGTTTATTGTTTATGGTAAAATACTAAAGCTAAAAAAATACATGAGCAAGATGTGAGTTAGGCCAGTTGACTATGACAATGATTCTGCACCCTTGCTGACACAACGTGGTAATAGATTGACTAAAACCTTAGCCTAGAACATATAACTTTGGATGTCCGAAAAAGTCCATATGTCATGGCGGAGTGATGAATTTTACTCGTGACGCCATTTTCTTCGAATCGACGGATCATGGTCCTCGTTTTGAGCTCGAAGCCCAAATCTGCAGTTTTCCTGATTTACCCTTGCACACCCGTTTCTCCAGTTCCTTTTCGATTGCTTCTGCCATTTGCTCTACATCACTTGCACCCAAATTCGAATTCCCTGCTCCATAGATTATGGTAGTTTAGAAAGCTAAAAAAATTTAAACTTAAAAAAACCTATCAAAATTCTATATCATATTGGTTTTTGTTTCAAGGGGCAAAATGAAAATTTTCAAAATCTGCTGGGTACTAGGGAGTGGTTTTACACCCAAATAAAAAAAACTCAATGGCATGACTGACATTCCAAGTTTTCAATGCATTCTTTCAATTATTGCCATTCTTCAAAGGACAATAGTGATTTTCAATTCATGTTTCCAACAATCAATTTCTCTATCATACTTACCGCTAAAATACACATATGCAAAACACGAACGGAGTCTAGTTCAGTGGAAAAGAACATTAACTTGCAAATCACTGGTCTCAGGTTTTAGAACCTCCATGACACCTTGATAGTGTGTGTGTGAGAAATTTCTCTATCTCTTGTAGTTTAGGCTATCTCTTGTATGTATATATATATATATATATATATATATATATATATATATATATACATACATACATATACACAAAGGGGGAATGCTAGCAACCTTCTCTTTAACCTTCTCTTTTGGACTTTCTCCATTTTCCTCATGACATGTGTCATTCTCTCCTTACATTTAAAACTATGTCATTAATGCTTCATACAAACTCTCTTTTGTTTTTCAAATTTACCCTTATTATATGTATTGACTTTCATTTTCTTTCAACTTATCCAAATTTTTTTCTTCTTCATAATTTCCTTACCACCTTATTAAAAAATTAAATAAGAAAAAAGTCATATTTTTGCTGTTTACTTGGTTGTGGTTTTGAAGTGACGTTTTTCTTTCAAAATTGTTATGTGCAACAAAATTATGGGCTTTATTACTCAGATTTTTTTTTTATATGGAAAAAAAATAGACATGTTCTTTCAAGTTTTCTTGTTATTAAATAAGGTGATAAGAAAGTTATTAAATTTTTTTGGATAAATTAAAGGAAACATAAAATTTAATACATTTAATAAGGGTAATTAAATTTGGAAAACAAAAGATAGTTTGTAAGATGCATTAATGACATTGTTTTAAGTGTAAAGAGAGTGACACATGTCATCAGGAAAAGGGAAGGTACAAAAGAGAAGGTTAGAGAGAAGGTTGCTTGCATTCCCCTATACAGAGAGTTTCCATTGAAGGGTCCCTCAAATAATTTGAGGGACACCCTTGTAGGGCTCACTTCGCATTGTTTTCCACTAATCCAAATCGTCTATTTTTTAGATAATCATTCAAAGATCATCTCTACAAAAAATCACTTGATTCCAATATCATTTGACCAATCAATTGAGTTATTGAACTTTCAGTACTTTCTTGAAGCACCGTGTTCATTGATTTTGTAGGACACAATTGGATGTCGAAACGGTTTCTGATTTGTCTAATTCTTTGCAAAGATGATCTATGAATATAGACGTAAAAAATAGATGGTTTGGATTGTTGAAAAAAAATTCGTAGGGTACCCTAAAGGGTGTTTGAGGGATCCCTCAATAGAAGGGGACTGTATGTATATATGCAAAACAAATTTGGGCTGAGATTTGTTTAGAGCAGGCCCAAGTTGGATGAATTGGGCTTTGGGTGTTGCGTAAGGGTTGACTATCAATCCAATAACCAGGAAATGGTCTAGAAGAGTTCAAGAATGGAGTCGTTCTATAATAAGGTCCATATATATGGACTTCAAGTGAGGACCTAGTTTTAGTCTTGGATTACTTTGATCTTGTCAAAAAATTTCACTATCAAATACACCTTTTGGAAGATGTGTGGTCCGCTTCTAAGGTCCATATATGGAGGCCTCATTTTAGAATTTCACTTGAAAAATGAAGTAGTTTTGATTGCCAGAATCTCATTTTGATTTTGGGCTGTTGTTCATGGAGATGAAAGGAAGTTAATCTACAAGTATATGCCCAACAAAAAGCTTGGAGCTTTTCATCTTTGGTTTGATCCTCTTGAGCCTTAAGCATCTAGTTATTTAGGTTTTGCTCACTTGAGCTTAAACCCTTCTTGCATATAGATATAGGTTTAAAAGATAGTAAAATATTTCCAGCCAAAAAAGACAAAAAAATAGAAAAAGATACATTCAAGATCTCTTGCAATATGATTTACAACGCCTCTCGCAATTTCCAATTTCCCATAATAATGGTGAAGCGCTTCTTCCATCCCAAATCTTCAACATTATTATGGGAATTGAGAGAGAGGCGTTCTTTATTTGCACCAAGATTCTATACTTAAATCAAATGGCTTGGAGCAATTGCTCCCGAGGAAAAAGTTTTGGGTTCGAGTCCTAACATTGGTATAGTGTGTGAGTTTAGTATGTTTTCGCCCATCTCTTTTGGAAAGATGCTAAAAAAAATAAAAAATTCAAATGGGATCTCAAAGCAAGCAAATATTTTGTCAAATAACATAGCTAGGACATGCGGAGGTGATGTGAATGAAGAAGCAAAGAGCATTCCTTTGTAACTCAAAATAAGTGATCAATTACTCCCCATTAACGGTCTTCTATTTTCTTCCTTCCATTGTTATAACCTTCCCGAATCCCGAGCAAGCGACCCAAATACACAAAGGAAGTAAGATGTAACTCTCTCATGCATCCTCAGAGCTCTTTTCCTCTGCTCCAAGCTCTCGTCTTCTTCATAGATTTATCATGGTAAGTTAGGCTTTTAACTCGTCAAGTTGCATCTGCAAATTCTAGTTTCAATTACATTTTTTCCCTCTGCATAATCTCATTGTCCAACCATGATGTTTTAGAATTTGAAATCAAAACTAGAAACTGTTGCAAATGCAAGAATCATTTTCTTTTATTGGGGTCCTTGTGAAGCCATGGCAGCTTGTAGTGGCATTGTTGTAGTTTACTTAGCAAGTTGTTTCTTTTGTCAATAATCAACAGCACCTCTCTTTTAAATGTTTGACTGCATGCCCCCAGTTGGACTCATAGACGAATATGAAACCCCATTAATTCGTCAAGTACCAAACTCACTGAGGTTTGTTCATGAAAGCCTTTTTTTTTGGGGTTACCTTAATTCAGAAAATATCAAAGTAATTAAGATCATTTGTTGATGGGCATGCTTCCTTCCTTGTTGATCTTGTCCTCTTTGGTTTCTTTCTTAATGTTATTCAAGTTGATTACTGCAGCTGACAGTATAACTTCAAACCAGTCTCTGAGTACTGTACTTGGGGATATGGTACAAGACTACACCAAGGAAAGTTGTGTGGGTTGCAAACAGAAACAATCCACTTACTGGTTTATATGGGAATCTGACTATCAGCAACAACGGAAACCTTGTTCTTCTCAATCGAAATGGGAGAAGCATTTGGTCTTCAAATATATCAAGAATCTCAAAAAGTCCAGTTGTACAGCTGTTGGACTCTGGAAATCTTGTTCTAAGGGACAATGTTAGCACAAGTTCTGGAAGTTACTTATGGCAGAGCTTGGATTATCCATCTGATACATTGTTACCAGACATGATGATCCATCTACTGGCAACTTCTCTTATAAAATTGATATGAAAGGGTTACCACAATTAGTTGTTGTCATGTGATCAATCATAAAGTTCTGTACAGGGCCATGGAATGGAGTTCGATTCAGTCGTCTTCCTGGGCCAGCCAACTCTGCTTTCCATCAAATTATGGAATTTGAAGAAGATGAGTGGTATTAAAAGTTTGAGCCTAATAAGAATGTGGCTGCCTCACAATTAGTGATGAATCAGTCAGGTTCTGTGCAGCGGCTTGTATTGAATGCTGATAGGACTGAACGGGCTATTATGTATTCATAACCAAATGATCCATTTGACAATTATGGATACTGTGGTGCTAATGGAAGGGTTCACTCCAAGGTCTCAAGAAGAATGGGAAGTGTTTAATACAAGTAGTGGATGCACGAGGAGGACGCCATTGGTTTGCCACGGTGGAGAGGGATTTTCACAGCTTCAAGGGGTGAAATTGCCTGGCATATTAGAATTTTCACTGAACAAGAGTACGAATATTGAGGAATGTAGGGTGAAGTGCTTAATGAACTGTTCTTGTACAGCTTATGCTAATTCAGATATTAGTGGAGTAGCCAGTGGTTGCATAATGTGGTTTGCGGATCTAGTTGATATCACAGAGTTCATACACGAAGATAGTGAATAGTATATCTATATAAAATTGCCACCTTCAGAACTAGGTGCGTGTTATACCGTTATCTTTGTTTAATTAAAAGCAATATTAGAGGTCATTCATAATTGTATTAGCTGCACCCCTTATATATATATATATATTATTTTAACTTCTTTAGAATTGATTTCTTAGGTTTTGTATTGCTGGTATAACTGTAGATGATTCGAGGGAAAAAAAAAGTCGTATTTGTTTTAGAGTACAGAAATGGATCAGACAGAACCCATATAAAAGGTGAACTCTTTTCAGGGTTAATCACATTTAGAAAATTTATGAACTGACCGGCAATTGAATCTTGTTCTCCTTGTTTAATCAGATTTATATTTAAGCTAGAAACTGTTTGCTTTATATATATTGTTGGCCCATTCCTTAACAACGTAAGCTTGTGGGTGCAGTCGTTATAGAAAATGAATGTAGCAGGCATTTATGCATGTGTGCCTAGTATTCATAGCAGAGAAACATAATAGTTCTTGACAATGATTGAATGATTTGATGTTGATTGTTCTAGAATCAAGACATGGTTCAAAAGGAGGAAGAGATGGACAATTGTCATAGCCGTTCAATCTTTTCTGGCTTCTTTATCTTGGCGCTTAAAATCTGGTGCATAATATGGAAGAGAAGAATTTCTAGAAAACATAAGATGGACGAGAAAACAAGAAGGTAACCTTTTCGTATGTACAGAAAACAAGAAGGGATTTCGGTAACGTAAACATAAGATGGACACGAGTATCAGACATTTCGGTAACATAAACAGGGCGAAAGCCACCTTCTCCAATCAGATTTGCATCAGAGAAATTGCTAGTAGCAGTAGCAATGGCTGTCAAATCAAATAAAGGTAAATCTATGCCTTCCTTCCTGCTTTTGAGGCCTACCAAATGGGTAACCATTTCGTATGTACAAGAAACAAGAAGGGATATGCTTTCACTGTCCATCTTGCTCATCTGATTATAACAAAAAGTGCATGCTCAATATGTTCACATATAGGGCAGCTTTTGTGCAGGACAAGAAATAGCAGTGAAGAGGCTGTCAAAGTACTCAGGTCAGGGTCTACAAGAGTTCAAGAATGAAGTAGTTTTGATTGCAAAACTTCAACACCTGAATCTAGTTTCACTTTTGGGCTGCTGTATTCATGGAGATGAACGGATGTTAATCTATGAGTATATGACCAACAGAAGCTTGGATTTCTTAATCTTTGGTTTGAGCCTCTTGAGCCTTTTGGCATCTAATTACTTAGATTTTTTTTAAAATTTTGATTAAATTCCTTCATGAATCCGGGTTTAATCTTTTGTATATAGGTTCAAAGATGAGAGAAAAATGTACTTTTAACATCTGGTGCAATATGATTTACAGGGGCTGAATTGATGTGCAGATCATAGAAGAAGTGCTTTATTAGGATGGGAGGCGCGCTTTAACGTTATTATGGGAATTGCAAGAAGCCTTCTTTATTTGCACGACGATTCTAAACTCAAAATTATTCACAGGGATCTCAAAGCAAGCAATATTTTGCTGGACAGCAACATGAATCCTAAAATTTCAGACTTCGGCTTAGTCAGAGTTTTTGGTGGTGATGAGAATGAAGGAAAAACAAAGAAAGTAGTTTTTTTTTTGGTCTGAACAAAGAAAGTAGTTGAAACATAGTAAGTTCAGTAAATTTAAATATGTATCTTCAGCTGATGCGCATTCATATTTATTAGTGAAATAAACTTATATACGAATATCTTGATGCAGGGGCTATATGGCCCAGAGTATGCAATTGATGGGAAATTTTCTGTAAAATTGGATGTATTTAGTTTTGGTGTGCAGTCTATCATACCAATAGACACAACTGCAACTTAATTTGAATCCCTAGTTTATCCTAACCAAATTTGCCCAAAAACTGTTCCAAACTTCCGAACTACGTTGGTTTGATTCCTTCAAAAGGTTACGTAGGCAATCTAGGCTCAATCTATGCAACCGCTGTCAAATACAAGTCAAACAGAATCCCTGGTTTCTTAACCAAATTCTCCCCAAAACACAATTCAAAGTCGAATTGTGATAACCCGAAACTAAATTAATATTTAATTATCAAATTATTCAAATAAAAGACGATTTTACCTAGAGAATATTTTAATGGGTTTAAAAGTTGACTTTTTGTGCGGGAAAGAATTTGGGGACTTGAGTTGTATCGTTACATATAGCGCGGTGGTACGAGTTCGTAGACACGTAGTGGGCTCAAATCGGAGTTTTAACGAAGAAGTTACAATCAACAAAAGTGCAGTGGCACAACTGTAAATATTTCAAAGTCAGATTTTTAAAAACCCAGATTTTTTTTTTCTTCTCTCTCTCTCTCTCTCTCTCTCTCTCTCTCTCTCTCTCTCTCTCTCTCTCTCTCTCTCCCTCCCGCAACCTCTCTCTTTGCGAAACCAATAGCCGACCATTCTTTGGTCGGGAACTCCTCCATCCGGCTACCGTTGGCCACGAGACCAACTCTATTAGAACCGTCTCGACTTCCTCTTTCTGACCCATCCCTTCTTCGACGAGCCCAGCCACTCCTTCGTCGACGATAGCTCGATAAAGTTCCAATTTTCTCAAAACTTTCCGTCGTCGTTTTCGATGATTCCAGACACCAAATTTGTCGAACCAGGTATGCTTTCTCATCCTTTCAACGTGACTTAGCTGATGGTTGGGTTGGTTATGATCGATTTTGAAGTTTTGAAACTTTAATTACAAATCAAAGTTTTGGCCGGTTTTTGGCTCGAATTTTTGGCAAGTTCCGGCCATTTTTTGACCGTGGCCCAAGAACAAAAGTTGCTCCACTAGTTGTCTTGATCATAGTATAAAATATCGATAATATCAACGAAATATCGATGATATTATCATTTTTTCGAATCACGGATATTTCGGAACGTATTCATACACATATCGTATAAATATCGATCGATAATATTGACGAAAATATCGGAAAATATCGATGTCGATAATTTCACTCACACTTTAGCAATATTTTGTCAAAATATCGCTATAATATCAAAATATCGAAAATATCAATGTAATGAAAAAAAGGAAGAAAAAAAACATAAAGCACACACGCAACGGGGATTCAAACCCTTGCCATTTCACTGCTCCAACGCCTTAACCGCCATGTTGTTTATGTTTTTGTGATAATATGCTAATATGTATATTTATATTGTTTTGTTTTGAATTGTTTTACAAGAATCAGTTTTTCACATGAGAATGTGAGTTGGGATGGAATCGAGCGGCTCATGGAAAGAATCCAGGATCCAATCTTCAAATGATTTTGCTTATGGACAACATCAACCAATCTCGGATCCATATGGGTGACATGTTAACAATTACATGAAAAACTATTTTGGGGATTTATCATTTGATGACTACTCTTCACAATACACTTACTCTACACATAGAGATGATGAAGATAGTGAAAAATTTGATGGAGAAACCATTGCCTGCCTTTTCTATTCATTGTGACTGCAAGGCTACAATAGACTTGGTGAAACAATCACATACAAATAGGAAAATGAACAGGCACATACATGTGAGACATAAATCTGTGAAGAGTCTATTAAGTAAGAACATTGTGTCTTTGGAGTATGTGAAGTCGGAGAACAACATTGCTGACCAATTGACTAAAAGGTCTTTCTAGGAGTTGAGTCCTAGAAATGTCGAGGGGGATGGGTTTAAGCCCATAAGGGAGTCACCTAGGGAGGTAACCCAACTTCTGTGATTGGCGATCCCATGAAGGAAGTTCAATGGGTAGAAACAATCCATACTGCGTGACTCATTGAGCACTGTTTATATAATGTGGAGGCATCCTAGAGATGTCCTCATGCTCATCCCTATGACATTAGTGCTATATAATGTGACGTTAGGAAGAGAGTTATCCCTGAATGAGTTTCGAGGCGGGCAATCTCCCTCAGGGTGCATGTCAGATGTACTATCGGAGAACTCACCTAAGTGAGAGACGTCGTGAGGCCGCGACTGTGAGAATTGGGCTATTCTCTAGCAACTCTCATGAGAATCAAGATTAGCGCATGACCACAAATAGCGCTACCCTGCTTCCAAGTCTCAACCAATACTATGTGTGGGATATATTGAAGTTTGGTCAAAGGTGCCGAGTTCAATATTGTGTACACCCAGGTTCCTCAAATGAAAACTATCATCACTAAGTGAAGGTTCAAGCCCGGAAGGCACCTACACCTATTGCATAGTATTATGTTGGCCATATGTATATTTTCTTTATCTTTTACTATTTTAAAATTTAAAAATCCTTTGTGGGGGATTTTTATTATTTGAAAGGATTTTAAATTTTAACGTTTTATTTTATGTTTTAATTTTTTGGCTATTTTCTTTTATTTATTATGGGAGTTACACATTGTTTAATTTTCAGTTTTTATTTTCTATTCATTGTCTTAATTTTTCTAATTAAATGTGTCTGGAGGTTACGAGTGTTGGATGCCTATAAAAGGCCACTCCTCCTTCACATTTCAACACACCACAATCAGATTTCTCTATTCTCATACTTTCATATATTCCCTACTTTCCATATTATTTTTGGGCAACGGTTTTGTAGCTTGGAGATTTCTATCCAACTGTGAATGTGCTCATAGCGGACCTTAAGCCTGCGTATTGGGGTCGTATCTTGGAGTCTTGTAGACCGTCATTACTTGCACGTAGGGAGGCTACAAAGGCTTTAGGACAGCGTCTTTGACATGTTTTCACTATACCATGCTCGCTTTCTTAATCTTAACTTATTTTATTTATTTATTTGTTTGTCTCTTTATTTTACTTTACTGTTAAAACCTTGTCTTATATATTATTTATATTTAAAGGTTTTGAATAAGAATTTTACCAAGAAGATACAATGACAACTTGGATATGCGATCATGATTCAGCCACTTAGAGTGCACAAAAAGGGAGTAAGAGTATCCAGAAATACTTATTATTTATAATTAAATTAATTTAATGAATTAAGTGTTGCATAGTTTGTTCATAGTTTCATCAGGTGCACTCAAAGTTTCAAAGACTATTGCAGACCCATATTTGAGTACCAATATTTGAGAGGTATTCAGATTATATGAATTTATATACAGCGGGATTTCCATGATATTTTAATGTATACCAATTTGTATATAATTTCCAATTATATTGAGGTGAAATCCACTAATTATTTGTGTGCAAGATTGTGTAGGAAATATTTTAATAACATGTAGGTTTAAAGCGCGCTAAAATGGAGAACAAAGACATGACCTACATTATATATGCCTTGTGAAGGCTAGTCCTGATATGCATGCCTAGTAGAGGAGGCTATTAATGCAAGATGTCGTGCACACCGATGCGCCAATTTTTATCACTCTCTCCATGGCGACCAAAAATCCACCCATCTCAATTGTCAACTCCTCTATTTCTTGACGACGGTGACTGAGTCTTCCTCCCATGTACAGATTGCTTAGCTCTCTTCTCTCTCTCTCGATAGTGACGACGGCTTGATGCAAATTGCGCGCGCCATCTTCGATCTCATCTCAACCCAGGTATGATGTGTTACTGTTGTATATTCATATCTTGAACCCCATCTCATCATAGATTTAATACCCACTTAAAGCCTCACCCTCTAGCAACGATCATTTTCCTTGAATTTGATTCTTTTTTTTTATTCTCTTGTATTTCTTGTTGAGCCTAATATTTTCTAGATTTTATGTTATGCTGCAAGTTTTTAGTTGAATTAACTCTCAAGATCCACTTGGTATGCAATTTTAGATTGAAATTCCAATTTTTGGTGGTTCAGTTTGAATATCTATAAATTGTTTCTTTATTGAACTTTATACTAGTGTTTAAATTATATAATGATGATCTTCTCATAATTTTTGAAATTTCCATTGAATATGAATTTTTTCTCAAAGTACCTCTTCCAATGTCCACTTAACAAGCTTATATTTTTAGGTATTTCTTGTCAAAAATTTGGTGAATTTAATTTGAAGAAGGAGTGTGCTGTGCGAAGGACTATAAATTGGAAATGGTTTCTGCTAGTGCTTGGGATACTCTTGACTCATGCACAGGGTATTGAGCAATTTTCTTTTATCATTTCTTTCCGTTATTATTTCTTTTCCATGATTCTATGATTAATTGAATAATACCTCTTTCATCTATTTATCTATGCAATGCTTTCTATGGTTTCAATTCTTGATTGGAGGAATTAGTTCTATATTTTTTTTTTGGCTTTTTATCACAAAACGTCCATAACGTTCGCGAAACTATCAGATTGCGTCCTTAAAGTTTTTTTGTATCACTCGTGGTTTCTAGCGTTAATATGGGTGCTCTTAAATAGTCTATATCGTGACTTTTTGTAAAAAAAATTGTTAAATCTCATTATGTGAGATCACGTGCCCATTTTATGAGGGATATAATCGTTAGACCAACCCCCTTTGACCTCCTCAATGCCTCAGACCCATTTGCCGCCAATTTGGAACAATTTCCCTCCATTTCTTGTTGGAATTGGCAGGCAAGAAGGGCTATATATATGGGTTTTTGTGTTTAAGGTGCAACTAAAGCTACAGTTCCATTTTCACATACTAGAAAAATGTCTTATTTTGGACGAAGAACAAGCGCTGAAAATGAAAGGGAAGAACATGAACAAATTGAACTAGAAGCAAACACTTAATCAATCCCAACAATTGAAGTGTGTTTTTCTTCCTTCATTACCTATTTCAAACCCTAATAACATACATAAGACAAACCAATAGTACCTATTTCAAAGCCTTTCTATGATAAATACATACACCAACCGCATATATGACAAACCCTAATCACCACACACTGTCAAAAACCAAATAACCACAAACTGACCACAACCAAAGTCTCATATTTGGCACATATGGAAAAACCGTTGCATTTGTTATAAAACTAAAGAAATTGAGGAGAGAATATAGAGAAATTAAACTGTAATAGAAATGCTCTGATATTTTCATTGAGATTTTCTTCTCTCTATTCTCTATATATTACAATGAAGGGAGGAAGTCCACTTATATGCAAAGTTTCTTGGCTTCCCGTGGATGTGCAGTGCATCTCCAAAATATTCCCCCAACATCATCATTATATTCTTCATTATTTCCAAATGTGTGGGCTCCACTCAAGACTTTACAACACTCCCCCTTGGAGACCACCATGTATGGAATATGCCTCGTTAAAAACCTTGCCAGTAAAACCCAGTGGGACAAAAACTGGTCGAAGGGAAAAAGAGTACATAACCATGTGTAACATAAAATTCTGTGTATATTGACACGCGTGCGACACTGCCTCGTTAAAACCTTGCCAGGAAAAACCTAGTGGGATAAAAATCTGGACGAAGGAAAAAGAGTACAGTGTATGAAGGTCTTTATTGACAGCACGCTCCCCCTGATGCTTGGCAAAATATCTTTAAGCAATACTATTGATCATCTTTCTGAATATCATAGTTGACATTACTTCTGTGAGTCAATCTTGTAATTTTGTTGGATGCTCCCCCTGAAGAATATCTCCCCCTGAAATCTTCATGACTAACTTTTTCTAGTAGGAGACAATAGAAATTTCCAAAGTCCGCGTATGCAACAAAATTTGGGCTATTTGTAAGTTCACTTGAAAAGAATATACCCGTATATGGTGTTATGCGGAGATAGCATCAAATATGTCCCACATCATCCCAAAGTGATGGTGACGGAGCTGAGCTTTATCTGAAAAATACAATGTCCGGTCCAATATATTTCCGGAAAATCATTTAAGTGCCTAACGAATAATTCACATAAAAATGATTCAATACATTCTTAGTATAAGCAAGAATTTTGTTGGCATAATGCTCGATCTTCAGGCGGAGACAAATATTTCTTGGACTCTTCAGGAGTTTTAACCAAGTATTAACTCTTCAGGAGTTTTGATCAATTATCAACTCTTCAGAAGCTGTAATGTGTTGCAACCATATCATAATTAGTGTACTCACTGAGGCAATTTATACATATTAGTATTGAGTACAGATTTTGTGCTTTAAGCACATGTCCTTCAAGGACTTACTTCAGGCAATTCTCAATCCTTCAAGGATTTCATTTAAGGGATTGCACTTCATGACACATTATATAGCTTTGTGTCCAGCTATTTGTTCTACTTGTATATCTTTTGGGAATCGCTTCTAGCGATATGCTCCGTGCATTTAATAACCCTTAAAGATAATATGTTGGTCTTCGTATATGTGCAATAGGAAGGCACAATTGCCTCTGTAAATATGGAGAAACCCAACATTTCTTGTTTCTGCCAAAAATATTGTGTCATACAAAATGGGTATATTCTCTTTTATTCTGAACACCCAAATATAACTTTCGGTATTAACATCTTTTGGAGTTTGTACTATGGGTTTGTTCTTTCATGTTCATTCTCATATGTAATGGAATTGCCTCTTTCCATTTTGGCCAATGATATTGTTGACATTTAATAATAGAACGTGGTTCCAATCAACACAGCCCATTGATGATTTGAGTAGCTACTCCAAAACTAAAAATTGTTATTCATCAATTCATGATCCCACCATTCTCATGTGCATGCGCATGCATCGATTATAAGCATTTCTTTGCTTTTGGGTACCCAAGCCACTTTAAGGGGCTTTTATTATGTGAGAATGTGGATTATAACCTCCAATGAAGCGTTATTTTACAGTAGGGCGTGGATAATCTCCATTTAGGGAGTTGGAACATTTAGAACCCATATATCTGTCATGCTGCAGGCATGCCACAGATTAATACATACATGTCAATCAATTGTCCTTCTGGGACTTTAAACCATATAATTTGCTACGCATTAGGCATGCACCGTATTAATATTGACATGTTAAAGGATTGTCCTTTTGGGACTTCAATCTATATCATTTGCTACGCAATATGCGTGCACCATATTGATTACTGCTATACCCATGTTTTGTTCTTGTGGGACTTTAATCTATGCAGTGTAGCATTAATGTATTCAACTTGCAATCTGCAAAATTTTCATTAATAATTCATGAATACATATTAGAATGATACAAGCCATTCTTCTGGAATAGTCATAATACAAGTCGTTCTTCTGGAACGATCTATAATGCAAGGCATTCTTTTGGAATGATTCTTTGCACGGCGTTCTTCTGGAACGGCCTTATCTCCCCATTTGGTTACCTTTAAGGATGTAGTACAAAATATCAAAATAAGAGTACAAGCATGAAATAACACAAATATTGCTTACATCCTTAGGTGGGAGAAACTTTGCTCAAGTATCATTCAAGCTCGTATAGGCTCAGCAAATCTAATGCAACGCTTGATGATCCAGTTATATCCTGCAAGAGCAAAAATCACAATTCTTTTGTCTCTATCAAAACAAAGAACCCTTAGAGTTAGGATCACTTCATGAATTCTTTCTTCGGATGTTCGTTCTAAAGAAATCAAATCCCTTATGAACAGATAGTTATAAAATGAGAAAAAATACAAAAAATTTGTGATATTGATTGCAAGATAAGGTAAGCAATCAAGGAAAGAAGCTGGTGGGAGTAGACCACAAACTCTCATTTCTCCTAGTCTAGAAGAACTTCAGGAGATTGGAGCATGTGGTCGTCTTTACAACTCCCCGACATCGCCGAAACGTGATCAGGGATAGTCTCGCTTCATGAATTGATGATCAGAGATAGTCTGCTTCTCAAGCACATTGAGTGCTCACTGATAGGAAAAACATGTGGGTATTGCATCACTAGATATGGAGAAAGCTGGAGAAAGCTGGAGAAAACTGGATGTATTCTGCAAAGAAAATTTCGTTAGTAACATATTTATACACAAGTAAGAGGAATAGGTAGATTCATTAACCACAGAAATTTGCGAGGTTCCCGGGGTGCTTTTGAAAAAGTAGCTCTGTGAAATCCGCAAAGCAAGATAGGCTTTGACGAAAATAATCTTTGAAAACGCTGAAAGTGCCGACATACATTAATGGAGGCCGCGTGAAGTTTTGGAACCTGGGAAAGAAAAAGAGAATATGGGGATCTGGGGAAATATTGGGATCTTGGAAACGGTGCCACATTTCCGCCTATAGATATTGCCTCTTCTTAAAATGGCTTCCTCTTCTTCTCGCCCAAATCATTTCGATTTAAATGTTGTTCCTTTTTTGTTACAATAATTGGGCAAATTCTTAGACTTGCACCTGTGGTTTTCACGTCTTTTCAAAATGACGGTTTGGAACCTTATGCCTTATAGGTTCAAAAAACTACAACAAATCTCTTAAATTACATATTTCAATGCATGTGAGTTCGGAACTTTTGGCCCGGGCTAAAACACGACCTCAGTATTTATTTGCCATTTTCAAATGGGCATGAAATATAAATTGAGTAAAAGCCACGATAATATTGCAATATAGTAGTGAAGAGTATTAACTACTATATACCCAAAACTTCAGGTTCGGGATCTCTCATATATTTGGATCCATAGGCTTCCGATCATATAATATAACAAAATATGTGGGGAGCCTCAATTCATCCTTTGAGGATTATCATGATATTATCCATTTCACGGTGTATTCTTAACAACCGGAATTTACAAAACATATTTCTTCCTTGAGATGTCGATTGTAACAAAATCGAACTTTATTAAATTCATCATTTTCTTATACCAAAGAAATATGCGGTTTACCACAATTTGCAATAATACCTCAAGGGTTGTCCATTTAACTGTTGGAACTTCAGGTTCTCAATATTGCCAGATTTGAACTTCATGCCAAAATCGCATATTTTCATGGTATGGACATTCAATACCCTTAGATTTTGAATTTCGGGCCAAAATCACATATTCTCATGGTATGGAAATTTTTATAATTTCTTGTACATATTTCGGGACTTCAGGTCCTTACATAATTGTCCATGTTTTGAGGAACTTCTGGCATCTCATTTAATAGCTCATCCATGAGTTTAAGGAACTGCATGTTCCCTTTTTTATATAGTGACGGTTTACCCAAAATGGTTAATATTTATGTATACATCACTATTCATGTATACGGTACTATTCATCAGGTCATGAATACATGTCTATTCATGCGTACAGTATATTTGCAAATACAATTACTATTCATGTGTACGGCACTATTAATTAATACAGTACTGTTACATTATCAAGGAACTCCAAGTCCTTATTTACATGTCAAGGATCAAGGATCTTCAAGTCCGATCTCTTGTTAACAAATATAGTACCGAAGAGACTGCCAGCTCTCATATTATCATCATCAAGGATCTTCAAGTCCTGATGTAGTTGTATGATGAGGATCAAGGAACTTCTGGTCCTGATCTGTATACTGTAAAAACTCATCATACCACACAATTAATCCATAAAATAAATTGCTTGTAAATAAATTGCTGGTAAGTAAATTGCTGGTATGGATGATAAACCCACACCATACTTTAAATAAATGTAAATGTGTAGTAAAATAAATTTATAAATTAAATTGCTTGCTGTATAGACGTTAATTTGGCACCATACTTTAAATAATAAAGTAAATGTGCAATAAAGTAAATGTGCTTGTATGGGCACTAATTCTACTCCATACTTTTAAATAAAAGTAAAGACAATTGTGTGGACGATAAACCCGCGCCACACTTTTTAAATAAATACTGTTGTATGGGTAATAAATCTACATCATACAGTGAATAAAATAAATGTGGGGATAAAACCACCACTAAAAATATAGGAGGTGAAAACCGTCCATTTAAAGTAAATGTGAGGATAAAAACCACCACTAAAAATATAGAAGGTGAGACCGTCCATAATATTATATGTAATTATTATATTATATGTTCTCATACTAGTATATAATCAGAAAAGTAGAGAAAGTGGTTAGTGGCAGAGTATATACTAGTATATAATTATTATATTATATGTTCTCATACTAGTATGTAATGTATTATATAATATGTATGTTCGACTAATGTTTTAATGGGTTTATGTTTTTTTATGTAGATATTATGAGTTCATCCACATCTACCAAGTGTGCTCCAACTACTTTTCCATGTTAAGGAGGAATTTAATGAAGTTGGATTGAATTTGAGTTGTAATATATATTTAAATTGAATTTGGGTTGTAATTTATTTTGGAATTTATTTTGTTGAAGTTTGATTGAATTTGGGTTGTAATTTATGTTGTTGAAGTTAGATTGAAGTTGGATTGTATTTTTGTTGAAGTTGGATTCATTTTGATGTGTTGAAAGCTTGATGGAAGCTCAAATTTTGGGTATTTTAGTATATAAATGCATTTTGGGCAGGTCTGGAAAAAATGTTAAAAATAAAATTTTAGGCCCAGCAAAAACCGGAACCGCAGGAACTGAACCGAAACAGGACAGGTCCGGGTTGGTTCGGATTTTTGTTTGAATTTTTGGCAGAACCAGTCCAAACCGAACCGATTTGCAATTTCGATTCAAGTTCCAATTTTTAGTGAAAATCGGTCCAAACCGGACCGTGCCCCCGCCTAGAGAATATCAGTTTCCAATTCAATTGCTTTTGTCCTGTCCCCAGTCAATTGCTTTCTTGTCATTATAATATATTAAACCAAAACAGCTTTCCAACGTATATTATCATATTAAAGTGGATTTTGTGTAGGTTTGAATCCAAGCCTTTGCTTTTCCACCGTTTTTTTTTTTTTTTTCCGTTGGAATCTTATCAACACCATGATGAGATAATATAATATTATTATACTAATATATTTGTTTGAAAGCTAGACAAATCATGTTGGCTTTTCTTCTTTTCACCTGTAAACTTCACTAGCTTTGGGATGTTAGTATGAGCATTAAATTGTGTATAGAAATAATAAAGCAATAGGAAAGATAAGGGGGCAACTTATCCCTTCGGTGTTGTTTCCTAAAAATTGAGAGCAGTCAGGGCCTCTATTACAAGAATTGCTTTCACAAACAGGTTCCTTCTCATCAGGAACAAGCCCATCCAAGTACTCTTCCACGCCCTGAGCAAGAGATGCCAGCAACGTGCTCAGTTCAGCTGTGCTCACGCCATAGCTTTGGCTGTAGAGATTTCCGTATCCACAAGCCCCACCCATGGTGCTAGAGGCATCAGATCCTCCGTAGAAGGTGGCATGAGCTGCTTCCATGCACCCCCAGTGTACACCCGTGGGATTCTTGCTTCAGCCACCCATATTAGTGAGATGAGTAGAGAGGCAAGGCAAGCAGAAATACTCACAACACCCATTTTTCTTTTCTGAAGTTTCCCTAGAAATAAACAGAAAGTGAAAGAGGTAAGGTAAAGACAGAGAGGGAGAGAAAAAGACAGTGAGGTACTGATAGGGTGTGTATGTGAGTATGAGGGTTTGGAAGCAGAGATCACCCCATGATGATGGTGGTGAGGAAGAAGAAAAAGAATAAAAGATCTGGGTTTCATAAGAGAATTCAGCTGGTATTTTTAAAGCGAATTCGTGCTGATAATGTGTTATAAAACTAAAGAAATTGAGGAGAAAATATAGAGAAATTAAAATGTAATAGAAATGCTCTGATATTTTCATTGAGATTTTCTTCTCTCTATTCTCCATATATTACAATGAAGGGAGGAAGTCCACTTATATGCAAAGTTTCTTGGCTTCCCGTGGATGTGCAGTGCATCTCCAAAATCTTCCCCCAACATCATCATTATATTCTTCATTATTTCCAAATGTGTGGGCACCACTCAAGACTTTACAACAACATTGAGGCTTTTGAAGATAATCAGTCCCACACATCTCTTTCTGGTATCTATGTGTGTCGAGCTGCCAATGAGTGGATATGTGCCAATTCGATAACCAATAGGAAGGCTGCTAAGGTTGATGTCCTTATTACTTGGAATTTTCCTCCTGTTGGTTGGTGGAAACTAAATACAGATGGCTGCAGGAAAGGTGAGGAAGGGACTATTGGTGTTGGTGGTGTAATCAGAAATGCCAATGGGGATTGGGTTGGTGGATTCTCTGCTAATATTGGGAGGGGGTCTGTTTTACAAGCTGAGTTGTGGGCCATTCTCTATGGATTGCGGCTTGCTAACCAATCTAACTATTTTCCCCTTATTGTGGAGTCTGATTCCTGCTTGGCGGTGGATCTTGTGAATGCGTCTAGTTGTGACCCTCTTCACCCATTGTTCACTCTTATCTCTAGTTGTAAAGCTATCATGACTGGTGGTGTTTGTCGTATTCATCATGTCTTCAGAGAAAGCAATTCTGTTGCTGATATGCTTGCTTCTATTGGGGTCACCAAGCCTTTGGGTCTCCATACTTGGGTTACTGCTCTGTTGTGAATCAGTTAATCTTTAAGGATTTATGTGGAGTGTACTTACCCAGACTTATTGTTCCTTAGTGTTTTGTTGGGCATTTGCCCTCCTCTTTACCCAAAAAAAAAAAAAGTCTCATATTTGAATATGACACAAACTAGACAAATATGGACCACCCAAAGCATAAAGCCACAGGTTAAAATCCTCATCACAGAAGCAAAAGATTATCAACACACAAAGCAAAACCACACATGTGCAGACAAAGAATACTGAACACTTTGCTTTTGAATTCTTCAAAAGATTCTGACCGTTATACTTTGGAGCCTTTCTCCCTTTTCGATAGTTTTCATTTGCCGCATCCATGCTCTCAATCACTATTACTCATATCAGAAACAAAAGAAAGTTGAAAACATTAAAACAAAACGTGGTTGTGGAGACCAGTCAAAATGAGAGGTCATGGCATGCAATCAGGACCCGTGAAGGGAGGAGGGTGCCTTCCTGCCTGCTACTACTCTCATTTCATAATGTATTCACGTCGTCTCTTCTCTATCTCTCTGTGCCTCTCTGATTTGACACCCTGGCATGAAATGGACTATATTATTCTTTTATTTATAGAAATCATTCACATGCTAGTTATTGGTAGAGTATCAGTGAAATAATAGAAGTGAGACTAGTGGAAGAAAAACATGGAACAAATTTTTAATGCCTATTATTATTATTATTTTAATCTAAATATATTTAACTTTTTCTGTTTATTGTAATTTTCTTTTAATTTCTATTGGCTTTTTCAGTTAATTACATTTTTACTTTAAGTTTTCATAGACATAAACATCAACTCAAAAGAGAAATAAATAATATATATATATATATAAACATGCTTTTTTGCTTTTTCTCTTTCTTCCTTCACCGGTTGTACAGGTAGGTGGGATTCAGTTTCAGTGTTTATTAACAACCATAGATTTAAAGTGATCTAATGGCTGAAATTTAGGCGCATCGATACATTGGCGCACTGTAGAATTTTCCATCATTCCCATCCCACATTCAATTGATGTTATTTTACTGATTTTTTTGGACGAAGATGTTATTTTACTGATTAGGACATCCTTTAAACACTACATCAACATTTTTGTCTTTCTTTTTCTCCTTGCTTTGTGGTGCATGTATGCGTAGCCTGCTAAGATGCATACCAAATGCCCAAGTCCTATCAAATTCCTTTCAAGTGTGGAGAGATAGATCTAGGCTTTATTTGATTAGTTATGTTTTATAAATTATTTGATGGACACGTTAGTGGTGGGAGACTAGAGACTTCGAACTTGGTCCAAAAAATGTGTTTTTTTACTTGTCTAACAAATGAGCTTTATTTGGTCCAACCCCTCCAAATGAATATTCTCCTGGCTGCTTGAAATATTGAGAGGGGGGAATCAAACGTAGAATCTCTGGTGCAGGGATAAATGCTCATAACCACTTGAGCTACAAATCCCTCACAACTGCATATGCTTCTTAATATTATATTTCGGGTTCTTCAAGGAAAATATTATTTTGAAAAATGTACTTTTTAAAAATACAAATGATAATCTAAATTACTTTAAATTAATTTACTTGATTGGAATAATTAAATTCGAACTCAAGAGGCTTGACTCACTACATTAACTGGCTAACATAATCCACTTTTGCTTAGAGCTTATACTTAAAACTATCTAAAATGAGATTCGAATTTGTGTTATTTTCTAAGAAAATAATTATAATGTTTGGGGCTTGGCCACCACGCAAAGTGTGACACTCTTCGATGGTATGACGTGATACATCTTCGTAATGAAAATAGAGTGGAAACATGAGTTGGCTTTTATAGTATCTATAGAATGAGCTTCTTTGAAACTTCTTGGAAGTCACGAAGGGCTCGTCCGGAGAGTACTGACTGTTTATCCATAATATTATAAGGCGTTCAGTGCTGTTCCGGATAAATAGTCTGACTAAGTTATATTGTGTTTGGTGCTGTTCCGAATAACATCGGAGTAGACTATTTTTTAAGAAAAAATTCTTTGATAATTTAAGTGGAAATATATACAATATAGACAATATAATTTGCATATATATATAATTAAGAAAAAAAAAAGAATATATTGAAGCCCAACAAAAGCAGTCAAGAAGAGAATCAACAGTCAGTAGTTGCAACTAGGAAATAACCAGAAAACAAACCAACAAAGCACCAAAATTAGAAAAAAAAAATACAGCAAGAAAAACATAGTTGCATGTATTGTTCTAATCGCTGACTTGGGATGATAATTTGATTATTGAGTTGGATACTTGAAAAAGATGAAACACATAAAGAAAAAAACACAGGAAAAACTTAACAGCATGTATTGAGTTGGATACACACCCGCATGATGATTATTTGATTATTTGATTATTGAGTTGGATACATAGCCAAGAAAAAAACCCTAATCCAAGAAAAAAAAAAGGTCAAAGAGGAAAAGCCCATAACCTAATTCCACAGAGATTTAATAAAATAGGAAATATATAAAGAAAGAGAAGATGTAGAAAGAAGAAGAGAGAAGTATATTGGAGAGAGAGAGAGAGAGAGAGAGAGAGAGAGAGAGAGAGTTTGAACCTTGGTTGACCGTGAGTCTTCCGAGGTAGTTTCACCCGTTGAAAAGTGCTAGAACGACCTTATAAACAGGTCTTGACTATTATTCGAGTTATTTTCATTATGCTGGGCGTATGAGATTGTTTTATAGTATTTTATGGAATAATTGGACTTTGTTTTGAAGGTGCATTGTTTTTATCGATTGAATTAATATGCATTAAATATCGATTGTTCTGATCATGGTATATATATATATATATATATTGCTTAAAAAGTGGAATTTTGATTATTTCGATTTTGAGAATCTTGATATGGTTTGAATAAGGATTTATGTTTGAGAAATTTCAATGCTTATTATGATGAAGAATATGGGCAAAATAGTAATGTGAGCTTGGGGTACTTTATTTATTTGGTTATGTGAAATTGTGATTACACTATGCTAAGTACCCTTCCTTGGTTGTTGGACCCACACGTGGCGTTGGATGATTCCGGCGTGTGCGCATATATGATTTTGCTGTTAGTTATCACACGTGGCTTTGGATATTCCGACGTGTGATAAAGTTGTCTATGCGTGTAGGACTTAATGTTATGGTACTCACACGTGGCGTTGGATGATTCCGGCATGTGGGCATGTATGGTTATGTTATTAGCTTATCATACGTGACGTTGGATCTTCCGGAGTGTGATAAAGCAATTTGCGCATATGGAACATGGTTTAGTTGGGCCACACGTGGCGTTGGATCTTCTGGCGTGTGGGCTCTGTTGGAATTTTAAAAGGTTTTAAAAATTTAACCGTTTTATTTATTTATTATTTTGTCTGTTTTATTTTATTTATTGTTGGGGGCTATAAATATTTAATATTCAGGTTTTATTTCTATATTGAATTCCTTAATTTTCTAGTTGGTGAAGGTTACATGTTATTGGATGTCTATAAAAGGCCACTCCTCCTTCACATTTGAAACACACACAATACACCATCAGAATATCACATACCACAATCACCACCACAAACTAATTCTCTCCTTTTTCTACTTTTATATATATTCTCTACTCTATATTATTATTTTGGCAATGGTTCTGTGACTTGGATATCTATATCCGCCTATGAATGTGCTCATAGCGGATCTTGAGTTTGTGTACAAGGGGATGTATCTTGGAGTCGTGTAGACCGCCAGTACCTACACGTAGGGAGGCTACAAAGTGTTTAGGACAACGTCTTTAACGTGCTTCACTGTACCAAACTCACCTTCTTACTTATTATTTATTTTGTTTTTACTTACCTATTAATTTGTTTTCTTCAATTTCATTGTACCTTAAAAGCTTTCCAATTTTGTTTATATGTTATTTATAATATAAAGTTTTTGTATTTGTCTTTACGGAAAAGGAAAACTATATTTTTTTATAATAGGCTCATCAAAATACTAGTTACCTTGCCACACGTGGCGTTGGATTATTCGGCGTGTGGGCAAGTATGGTTATGTTATTAGCTTATCACACGTGGCGTTGGATCTTCCAGCATGTGGGCTTATCGAAATACTAGTTACTTTGCCACACGTGGTGTTCGGTTCATTTTTACACATGATTTTTCATGTTATTCACCCACTATTTTGAGTTAGTTCTTGACATTTTATAGCTTTTTACTTCCTTTTTGTGTTTTCTTAGATTTTACCTTGGTTGGAATGAAAATGAGCTAAAAGTGCATTATTGGTTATAAACTTTGTTTTTGTTCATTTTCGTAGGTCAACTTCTTGGCTTGGGATCAGCATGCTCTGGTGCTCGGATGAGGTCATAATCTTCATGAGACTTGTTCCAATGGATGTTAACTACAACATATCCAAATTTGAGCTCCATTGGACAAGTATTGCCTATCCAACCAATCCAGCATGTCACCACAGCTCTGGAAATCCGATTTTGGCCAGCTTTCACCTCCTTTGTGTCATCTTAATTTCTTGTTACCATAACTCTTGGTAACAAGGAATTACCTTTGTAAAAGAGATATATTCTGAAGCATTTGGCATCTTTGTGAAGTCAAGGCTTCATCATGACAAAGGAGACAAAGGATGATGGGTGAAGATTTTGGAAATATAATACTAAAAGCAAAGCTGGAAAGGAGGAGAGAGGGAGGCAAAAGGGAAGTGCAATCTGATATTGGAGAGGTTTTTCAACGGGGGTATTGGATCCATTACATCATTCCACAATTGAGGAGCAGATTGGAGAGCTAAAAGCTAAGGAAGGAGAAGGAGGTGCAGCCGCAGGAAGAAGGGGAAAGACTTCCACCATTGAAGACTTCAAGCTTTCATCATTTCCAAATCTGTAAACTCTTTCTAGTTATATTTCGAATTTGTGTTTGAAATGATTATGAGGAACTAAACTCCATAGCTAGGGCTTAGGTTGAAGCCCTAAACATGATTACCTTATTGTTTTGATGCTTGAGTGTATGAATTTCTAGATATTGTTGATGAATTCCAATTCACCAAATTAATATATCCTTGATGTATGTTCTTCTTTGATTGATCACCTTTGAAAGCATGCTTCTTGAGATTGTTGGGATTATGTGTATCTTCATGTTATCCTAAGCAATAAATGGATGAAGTAAGAATCATCCATGTGAATTGGTTTCTTGAATACCTAATGTAAACACCATGCTATTAGGATTCTTGTGATGTTCATTTTCTCTTTGAACTTAATGGGTTTTTCTTGTAATTGAATCAAAGTACTAAGCACACCTAGATTCGATTATAGGGAAGGCACAAGTATTGTAGCACTCGTACTGCACTTTACGTACATTAGAGAGAATCAATGCGTCTTGAGCCACTCGTACTGGTCTTGATTGCGAACATCTTCATCAACACGTTTAGAGTTCATCACTTGAGTATTCATGAACATTGGTAGAATTGTTTAGGGTGGATTCCGAAACCCTAGTGTTTGTTACATCTTGATTCCACTCTTTGATAATTCATCTCTGCCTTTCTTATTCAATTTTAAAGTCCATTTACTTTCATGCAATAGAAATAGGTCACTTCAAACAAATCAAACCCCCCCCCCAATGTGTGTGTGAGTTGCGTGTTTGACACGTTACGTGTCTTTGTTACTGAATTTTATTTCTTTATGTAATTGTTTTGGACTTTTGGTCCGCTTTGTGTTCTTGAATTTTCTGTGCTGAATCCAACCGTATAAAGAACGTGAAATTTGGATAAACGGTTGGAAAGTTATAGGCAAAACATTGGACAGAGGTCGAAACTGAAAAACAGAGAAAACGAATCTGCCCAAAAACGACCGGTCTCTTTTACCTGACGACCGGTCGCTTTTCACGTCAAAATTTGAGTTTCGAATCTGCCCAAAAACGACCGGTCGCTTTTGCCTCACGACTGGTCGCTTTAGCACTGTTCATAGGTGATAAAAGGGTGATAAAAAGTGCTGTTTGTGTTTTTCTTTAGTTTTCTTGTGTTGTTTCATTTCTTTTACACTTTTTTACTCATTTCTAGTTTCCCTCTTTCATTTGTGCATTTGTGGTGTGTTAATTAAGTGTTCTCTTTGTACTCGAATTAGAACTTATAGGAAACCGACAAGTTCTTCGTGGGATCGACCCCGTACTTACATAATCTATACTTCGATAGATTCGTGCACTTGCGGGTATTTTTAATTGGTTGTTTGCACATTAATTTGTGTCCTTTTAGGAATGCAACACGTGGCGTTGGATAATCCGGCGTGTGGGCATGTATGGTTATGTTATTAGCTTATCACACGTGGCGTTGGATCTTGCGGCGTGTGATAAAGCAATTTGCGCACATGGAATATGGTTTTGTTGGGCCACACGTGACGTTGGATCTTCCCGCGTGTGGGCTCATTGAAATACTAGTTACCTTGCCACACGTGGTGTTGGATTATCCGGCGTGTGGGCATGGATGGTTATGTTATTAGCTTATCACACATGGCGTTGGATTATCCGGCGTGTAATAGAGGATCCGTATACTTGGGTTACTGTTACTTTACTACGCGTGGCGTTAGACTCTCCGGCATGTGGTAAAGTAACAGAGAGGGGAAAAATGGATTATTTTACTATGTCGGGAAAAGATTAATATTTAAAAAGCATTATGTTTGGTGTGATGTGATTTAAATTAAAGAGAAAAGATAATTCTAGAATATAATTTATTTGTACTATTGAAAATGATTGTATATTATCTGGTTCGTGAATATGGAAGGAAGAACTACGTGTGGCTTGATCTCTCAGTAAGGGTACGTAGATAGCTTGGGGTTCCACCCAAGTGCAGCTGCGAACTAAAGATATTTTTGAAACTTTAATTTCGTCATTTGGATCTAGTCTCACTTCTTTTGGTTTTTGGTTGAGTTTGGTGCCGACCTTGTCGGTGGTTTTAAAGCTCGATTGAAAACGAGGCTTGATTGAGTGAATATTCATTTTTTCGTTGGACTAAGTGTTGTTAAAATGTGGTTGTGGCCAAGACATGTTTGAAACCCGTTTTGGATTGCTATACGATTTGGGCCGAGTGCTTAAACTACTTACGATTGTGTTGGGTTGTTAAACATCGCTTGATGGCGATGGAGAAGTTATTGTATGTTATTTATGGTGGGCATGCATAATTTAGTTTGAGTTCATTAATTGCACCGTTCAATCTCATCATTTGACTTAAGAGCTTCACTGGTGGTTTTGTTTGAAATTATTGATGGCCAGAGGCCTAGTTTGTAAACTGCTTGAAGGTTCACTTGTGCATGCTGCCAGTTGTGGATATTAATTATGTTTTAAACGGGTTGAAAATTTGGGAAAAATCAAATTTACAGGGGAGACTGCCGAAATTTCTGCAGAAAATCTCGGTTCCTAATAAGAGTCAAACAATATGGTAGAATATTTTCTGATATATTTCATTCTCCGAAAGGAGGTATTTATAATACAAGGTTACAAACCCTAGTAGGGTTAAACTAGGAAATAAGTGGAATCCTAATTACATAATATCTATACAAAAGGAAATAAATAAAATCATAATAGAATAAGAAGGAAATATCCTAATAGAATAGGATATCTCGCTAACACTCCCCCTCAAGTTGGAGCAAAGACGTCATGCATGCCCAACTTGTCAAGCAAGTTGAGAAAGATACTTGTAGAAACAGCTTTCGTAAGAACATCGGCTAACTGATACTCTAAACAAATGAAGGGGAAGGAAACAATCTCCGCATCCAACTTTTCTTTAATGAAATTTCGATCAACCTCCACATGCTTTGTACGGTCATGTTGTACAGGGTTATGAGCAATTGCAATCGTAGCCGTATTGTCACAATATAAATCCATGGGTTTCTTAGGCCCAAAATCAAGGTCTCTCAACTATCTCCTCAACCATAGTAACTCAGATACACCATGGGCCATCCCCCGATACTCGGCCTCAGCACTAGATCGAGACGCCACCTTTTGTTTCTTGCTCCTCCACGTAACAAGATTACCACCAACAAACATAAAATACCCAGATGTCGAATGCCTATTTGTAGCTGAATCTGCCCAATCAGCATCTGTGTACCCTTCCACATCTGTATGACCATACTTGGAAAACATTAACCCCTTGCCAGGAGTTACTTTGAGATACCTCAAAATACGTGTCACAGCTCTCATATGGTCTTCACTAGGTGAGTGCATAAACTGACTCACTACACTCACTGCATACGCAATTTCAGGACGTGTATGAGCTAAATAAATTAATTTCCCCACAAGCCGTTGATAGCGCTCCTTATCAGTAGGAGCTTGATCAGGATATAACCCCAACTTGTGATTCTGTTCACTAGGAGTATTAATTGGTTTACAATCCAACATTCCAGTTTCTGCAAGTAAATCCAACACATACTTCCTTTGGGACAAAAAGATACCATGTTTAGATCTGGCAACTTCAATCCCAAGAAAGTACTTCAAGTCACCTAATGATTTCATCTCAAACTCAGACGCCAGATATTTCTAGAGATTTTGCCAGATCAGCATGCCCCCAAAGGTGATAGGCAGCAGACAGAACAGCATGCCCCCAAAGGTGATGGGGAACAAACATATCCAACATGAGTGAGCGGGCAACTTCAAGCAATTGACGGTTCTTTCTTTCAGACACACCATTTTGTTGAGGAGTAAAAAGGGTTATCGTTTGGTAAATAATACCTTGAGCACGGAAGAAAGACGCCAAAGTATTATTCACATATTCACCTCCGTTATCTGTCCGGAATACTTTGACCCGAGCATGAAAATGAGTAGAAACCATAGTACAAAACTCTGGAAGGATGGAAGCAACATCATGTTTATTTTTCAGCAAGAAAACCCAAGTAAGTCGGGTACAATCACCAATAAATGTGATGAACCAACGAAATCCGTTCGAAGTAACGCGAGCCGGACCCCACACATCAGAATGCACTAAATCAAAAGGCTTTGCAGCTTTACTTTCACTCAAAGGAAACGCAGTACGATGGCTCTTGGCCAAAATACATGTCTCACACTTAAAACTGGACTCATCATAGGAGCAAAATAAAGATGGAAACAGACGTTTAAGGTAGCCAAATGACAGGTGTCCCAAGCGACGATGCCATAACCAAATTTGCTGTTTGTCTTTAACACTGCAACTTTGAACAGTATTAACGACACGATCACGAACTGGTGCAGAAGGGAATGTCAAATAATATAACCCCCCTATCCATTTACCATGCCCAATCACCTCGTGAGTCTTGAGATCCTGAAAAGAGCAATGGGTAAGATAGAAAGTAGCATAAGCATTAAGGGTATCAAGTAATCGACCAACAGATAACAAGTTACAATGGATATTGGGAACTAATAACGCACGAGACAATGACATAGTTGGAGTGAGAGAGATTGTGCCCTCGCCAGTAATTGGAGAGGGCAAACCATTAGCACTAGTTATGTATGGGTCACGGGTGTTACTAGACAACTTATCAAAAAATTTAGCATCATAAGTCATATGATCAGAAGCACCAGTGTCAATTATCCAAGTATTGGAGCCAGTACCTGGAATAGAGTCAGAAACACGCAAATTTGCAGAAGCAGCAGCAGCAGCACCAACTTTGGAGTTATCACCCATGATTGTAGCAGAAACTCAACAAAGCACGCAGAGTATACAACAGAACACAGCACAGACACAAATACGGCAGATGCACGAAGACAGGCACGAAGACAGTAGAGGCACGAACACGACAGAGTACACAGCGGAACACAGCAAAGGCACAGGCAGGCACAAGAACCCTAAAAGAAATTAGGGCACACAGTAGAACACGGGTGGGCACAACACACACAGGTCACTAGAAAGTCGGCTCTGATGCCAAGTCAAACAATATGGTAGAATATTTTTTGATATGTTTCATTCTCCGAAAGGAGGTATTTATAATACAAGGTTACAAACCCTAGTAGGGTTAAACTAGGAAATAAGTGAAATCCTAATTACATAATATCTATACAAAAGGAAATAAATAAAATCCTAATAGAATTAGAAGGAAATATCCTAATATAATAGGATATCTCGCTAACAGTAAGTGGGCTCGACATCAGTAAGATGTCGGAAATAAGACGGAATTCGTCCTGGATTCCGTGGAAATTCAGGGCGAGTCTTGTCAGTTAAGTTGAGGACAATATAAATGTTGTTAGTAATAGGCTGCTGGCCCGTCTATATGAAATTTAACATTCATTCCAATTGATACTATTTTAATCATTCGTATCATAAATGACATCACGCAAAGTGTGACACTCTTCGATGGTATGACGTGATACATCTTCGTAATGAAAATAGAGTGGAAACATGAGTTGGCTTTTACAGTATCTATAGAATGAGCTTCTTTGTAACTTCTCGGAAATCACGAAGAGGATTCCCCCACGACGTCGCGTTTTTGCCAATGAAAAACAACAAGAATATATTCTTTTGCTGATTGTACCAAAAGCTTCCGTGACTTAGCCGCAGAGAAGTTTCAACAACATAAGACGTAATGGACTTGGACAATCTGTGGCCAATTTTGGGACGTAAACTTGATTAATATCCAAACATATAACAAGTCTGAGAATCACAAGTTAATGATATAAACTACACTAGTGGTCGTTTGCATTAAGAAACAAATTAGTTGGGAAGATGTCAATGGTATCTCTCTCTTATATTATTGTAATGACAAGTGTGAGAATCACAAGTTAATGATGTAATTAGAAATTAATTTTTTGAGGACCACTACACTAGTGGTCGTTTGCAATTAGAAACAAATTAGTTGGGAAGATGTCAATGGTATCTATCTGTCTCATATTATTGTAATGTAAGTAGAGAAAGTAATTAGTCGTCCACATTGAAATACATAGTCACACAAGTCAGCCGTCATGATGTCTTGCTGATCAAGAAAACTGAAAACAATTTTCAACATATTTTTATTTTTAAATTTTCATAAAACTTAGTTTTACTTTAATTTATGAGTCAACTCTTTGTCGTTTGGTCATAAAATAATTGTATGCCCCGCCAACGGAGTCTAACATAGTGAAAAAGGCATTGACTTGCAGACCAATGATGTCATATTCAAACTCTTATGACACTTTAATAATGTGTGTGAGAAACTAATTTAGACTATCAATTGTATTAAAATAAAAATAAAAATAATAACTATTGGCCTAACAGCCCATAGAACAGAACCATATCTTCTCTCTTGAATACATATAATTCAGGCATATATCAATCACCACTCAATTCCTCTACATTTTTATTTTGAATTATTTAATTAAACAGTGTTATGGTCCTTTAAAAGGAGGTGGAGGGTGTAGGCAGTTGATACTTGTGTGTGTTGAGAGAATGCACATACCAAGCACAAAACTTGACACAATAGAAGAAGATATGGAGAGTTCTTCTAAGCTCCCCCTTCATCTCTGCCATGTCCACAAGCTTTCAATCTTCATCAACCGGACACATATATTCTTCCACTCTATAGCTTTAATCTTCTTGCTTTACTACAGAGCTTCTTTCTTCTTCTTCCAAGACACTACCAAAACCAAAGCAACCACCTTAGCATGGCTTCTTGTGTTTGTCTCGGAAATCTTCCTATCCTTCGAGTGGCTCCTCAGCCAGTCTTTTCGATGGCGTCCCGTTTCGCGAACCGCTTTCCCAGAGAGGCTGCCTGGCGATGATAAGCTCCCAGCTGTTGATGTGTTCATCTGCACTGCAAATCCGGAGAAGGAACCAACAGTAGGGGTGATGAACACTGTGTTATCTGCCATGGCAATGGACTATCCGCCAGAGAAACTTCATGTGTATCTGTCCGATGATGGTGGTGCTGCTGTGACTTTGAAGGGTATGAGAGAGGCTTGGAGGTTTGCAAAGTGGTGGCTTCCATTTTGTAGGAGGTATGGGATCAAGTGCAGGGCTCCGGAGGCTTATTTCTCTGCAGAAGAGGAGGATGCTGATTTTGGCGGCAGCGAGTTCATTGAAGAGAGAGAAGATATTAAGGTGAATGAGAGTTGAAATTTATTTATTTTGAAAATTAGCGATAAAATGAGAGTTGAAATTTTTGCATACTAACCAATACAACATTTTATTACTTACAAAGCTGGCCATGGAACATGTGTGACAATACATTATATATTATATTAATGGTGTTTCTAGCTACCAGAGTTGATGGGGGAGATTTGGGTGCAGGAGAAATATGAGGTGTTCAAGAAAAGAGTAAGAGAAAGAGCAACGGTTGGGGACACAAGGAGAGGACTGAGTCGAGATCACCCTGCAGTGATTGAGGTATATTTCAACGTTTGGTATTGTTTGTTGACTAATTTGGTTTTGATATACATATATTATCATCAATGTAAAAGAAATCTTTTACTTTTACACCTTCTAAATAAATATCAATGACAAAAAAAAAACATTCCATACTAAAAAAAAACAAAAACGAAAAATATATGTCCGCACCCCCAACATAAATTCATGATCATAACCCATATCTGAAAATTTGGCAGGTTATACAAGAAACGTCCAGTGATGATGCAATTCAAGAAAATGAAACCGAAAATATGCCTCTCCTTGTTTATGTTTCTCGTGAGAAAAGGCCTTCTCATCCTCATCATTTTAAGGCTGGAGCGCTCAATGTTCTTGTATGTATCTCTTTCTTTTGATCTTTAGCTAATCTTCTCTATTTATGCATCTACGGTAATATTCTCTTATCAAATGTCTATAGTATGTTACGTATTAACAAAGCTATGAATCTAGCACCACATATTCAAACTAATGATTCATTTTATTATCGATCCAAAGTGACAGTTCGACATAATTTATACATGCCCGACTATTTGACAAGTGAACAATTTTTCTACGTATCCATATATTTATTTATTTACGTGTAAATTAATATATTGTGCACTTATTGTTATCCAGCTACGGGTCTCTGGTGTGATAAGCAATTCTCCTTACGTATTAGGGCTTGATTGTGACATGCATTGCCACGATCCAAGTTCGGCTCGGCAAGCAATGTGTTTCCATCTTGACCCAAAGATATCACCCTCCCTAGCACTTGTTCAATTCCCTCAAAAGTTTCACAACATCAGTAATAATGATATCTATGACAGTCAGCTGAGGTCGACATTTTGGGTATGGATTCAAGGACAAAACTTCACTTTAGTTATACATGAATTAATATATTTAATTACAAATTAGCCCCTAAATATAATTAAAGAAAATCATATATATATTTTATGTGCAATAATATATCTGACAATTTTATGACTTGTTGGTCTTGACTACTTTCAAAGCTTCTATGGCAAGGTTTTGATGGGGTTGGAGGGCCATGTGTGTCTGGTACTGGCTATTACATCAAGAGGTTGTCCTTATGTTCAAACTCCATACATGAAGGTGTGTTTGCATTCGTCATGGGTGTTTTTGAATATATTTTTTTACTTGGATCGACTTGGTAATTGCAGCTGGCTAATATATATATATATATATATATATATATATATATATATATATATATATATATATTGGTGATTTTTCCCCACTCCAATTTTATCCACTTACACTCCTTTTTTAGTTAATATATCATATAATTCATATGTGTAATTGTCTTTGTTGTACCACTTCATAAATACCGAACAGTCAATCACCCAATTTTTGTCACTCATCAACACCAATCATTTCAGTTTGATTGTATTAATCTTTGCTTCAAGGAATGCTATGGTTTGAAAAAGAAAACACCAATCTGCAATCACCCATAAAAATTAAATTGTTATTATCCCGACAAGTTTATCCTAGGACATCGGGTGCAAGGGTAAATGCTTTGCTATTAACCACTTGAGCTACGAACCCCTTATCCATTAAGAGTATATATTCTTAGACATTATATAAGCATGTATTTGTATTAATCCATGTACATTTATCTTTCTTGTATGTTATAATTAATCAAGAGTTTCTATAGCTAAATGCTGGTTTCACAGTTGAATTTCCAGATGGGGATCCCATGAAACTTAGACAATCTTTTGGTCCATCCAATGAGTTCATCAAATCCCTCCACCAAAACAACAAGCCTGATATGCTCATCCACAGAAAGAATGCATTGCTAAATGAAGCCCAACTTCTAGCCTCTTGTGCCTTCGAAAATGGCACCGAATGGGGGGAAGAGGCAAGTACAATTACTATTAAAACCATGCCCATTGTATCATTCAACTTAATAATAATAATAATAATAATAATAATAATTGTGGTCTTTCTTTCATTTATGGCAGGTTGGTTTCATGTATGGGTCTGTGGCGGAAGATTACTTCACAGGGTTTCGTTTGCATTGCAAAGGTTGGATTTCAGTGTATTGTAATCCACCAAGGCCACAGTTCTTGGGCAGTGGCACCACCAACTTGGATGACTTTTTAGTCCAAGGGACTAGATGGACCTCTGGGTTGGTTGATGTTGCTATCTCCAAGTTTTGTCCTCTTATATATGGCCCTTTGAAAACGTACACTTTCGTTCAAAGCATGTGTTATGCAGAACTTGCTCTTTTCCCCATTTTCTATTTCTTGCCATTGTGGTGCTTTGCTACCATACCTCAGCTCTGCCTACTCAATGGTATTCCTTTGTACCCAGAGGTAATTAAAGTTTTTTATATAAATATTTCTTCCTATCAAATATCTTTTGCGCAAATGATTCAAGATACAGAGTACTTATCTTTAAAGAAATTCTTATATATAATAAAATAAATATATCTTTTGTCACACTATCTGACGACAAAGACTGTGAATCTGAACTATTGATACCAGTTAAAAGCCTCAATAGTTATGGATGTTTGGTTGTTATTGGCCCCTAATTGAGCACATATACGGGTTCCTATACTAACTAAATGACACAAACAATTATAAGTAGGGACATGTATCTATGCCCATTTAGAAGGCAATAACCACTAAATATCCGTGAATATTGAGGTCATTTTTACTAGTGCGAGTAGGTTTATTCTTGATTGAGTGTGTGGATCACATACACAGTTTCACAATCTCACAATATAAACAAATATATATTAGTAAATTTGACTCTTCCCCTTCAAATTAATATTTTCTAATCTACAACCCATTGTTTTATTTTTCTATATATAAAACCCAATTTTTATAAGAAAAACCCGATGACTAGGATCCAACTCATCAAGTTCCCGAATCAAGTTTAATGTGTTAAATGTTATATTTTAAAATTTCCTATAATACCCTTGATTACATTTTTAATGTGATTTGTTTAAGAAATTAGCCGCAATTCAATGCCTATTAATTGTGTTTCAATTTTGTATAGATTTCAAGGATTTAATGGGTCAGTTTTTTCCTTATTTAAAAAAAAGTAATTAAAGCTTGGTGTAATTACTGCCGTATGGTTTGAATATACTCGTTCCTCCTATAGAAAACTAAGAATATACTCGTTTAAAAAAAAAAAAAAATTGACTACTTGATCATTTCGTATTTTAATTTTCAAATTGATAGCTTATTTATTTCCTTTTATTTATACCAATTTCCAAATTTAATAATTGTTATGGTTTGAAATTAATTTGTTCAAAGGGAAATAACATGTTGCTCTCTATTTGACCCCTATGTGTTTAGGTACATGAATTTACCTACATTTTCTCTTAGCAACCTATGCCTCTACATTTACCTATATGCATTTATAGGTATATTGTAAAATAATTTACCTATGGGTAAATAATGTACCTATATTTTCTATGGGTAAATATGGGTAAATAATGTACCTATTGGATAAAATATTAATTACAATTATGGCAGTTAATGAAATGCTTGAAATAAATTATAAATAAAATATGAAGTCTTGTGGCAACAATGTAAAATCATAGGAATATTGTGACCTCTTATATCCAACTAGTCATTTAAGTTTGAAATTGGGTTTTACACATAGATTTATAAAGTGATGGATATATGTCTAGGAAATAGAAAATGTAGGGACCTATATTGAACAAGCCCTATAAATATTTATCTTGTAGTCAACCATTCTATTCTACCGCCCTCATAAAAAAATAACTCTCGTCATAAAATCTTCAATTTGATTTAGTGTCATGCAATATCCTAATACATATTGGTCTTGTTCTTGGATTTGCAGTTCTCAAATTCATACTTCATCGTATTTTCGTTTGTATTCCTATCGTCGATTTCGAAACATTTGTACGAGGTTCTCTCAACGGGATTTACATTTCGACATTGGATAAATGAGCAAAGGATATGGATGATGAAGTCAATAACATCTCGCTTATATGGCAGTGTGGATGCCTTAATGAAGAAAATTGGTATGAGAGAAGCCAGTTTTTTCCCAACCAACAAAGTTGACGATGCTGAGCAACTCAAGCGTTACAATATGGGGGTGTTTGATTTCCAAACATCAATATTATTTCTTGCTCCAATGGCTGCTCTGGTGATCTTGAACATTGCTTCCTTTGCTGTTGGGATTTCTAGAGTCATCTTTTTGGGGGAGTTGGACAAATTTTTCATACAAGTATTCATACCCTTTTATGTCATTTTGATGAACTATCCTATCGTTGAAGGGATGCTGATAAGGAAAGACAGTGGTCGCATTCCACCATCAGTCACATTACTCTCTGCCATAGTTTCCTTGATTTTCTATTTTTTGGGTTGTATTATTTTCATGTAGCAAGGACAACAGGGCCATGGCCGGTGTCCATGATATTTCCATTTTTCTAAGTTAATAATATGTTTTGTATGCTTTTATTGTTCTTATTATTATTTTTTAATACAAGCAATAGTCAATTATACGGGGAATGAGGTTTCTCGCACACACACTACTAAGGTGTCAAGATGGTTCAAACCTAAGACCATTGCTTTGCAAGTTAAGGTCCTTTTTTTTTTTCTGGTTCGAGTACAAGCGATAGTCTAAACTACATGAGATGGAGAGTTTCTCACACACACTACTATGATGTCATAGAGGTTCGAACCTGCTACTACTAGTCTGCAAGTTAATAACCATATCTTTTATTCACTAAAGAATTCTACTGCTTTTGCGTTCAAATTAGGCGTTCTATAGAGTGGAGCAATAATATGGAAGAAATTTCACCAATAATGTGTTTGATAATGACCAGAGCTAAGCCCAACAAGTTTGGGTTGAACCTAGCCTAGCCTAGCCTAAGCTCAACATAATTTAAGCCCAATATGTTTCGACAACATTCGACGTGAAACCTAGAAGCTCTCTCTTCTCTCACACCCCAATATCTTCAGCGCCCATTCTTCTTTCGCTGTGGACCGTCATCTTTGGGTGGTCATGCCGTTCATGTCCGCCGTGTCGCTCTAATCCATAATCTCCTCTGCTTTCCTCGAAGGCCTACCGGATCCCTGCATTGCTGTCGTCCTCATGGAGACACTGAACGCCATGTTGTATCTTCATGATCAAGGGCACCTCCACAGAGACATCAAGGCTGGTAATATCTTGATTGACTCCAATGGGTCGGTGAAAGTTGCAGACTTTGGGGTTTCTGCTTCTGTTTATGAGGCCAATTCGAGTGGAGAGTCATCGATTCGGTTAAACGACATTGCTGGGATGCCGTACTGGATGGCGCCTGAGGTGATACACTCGCACAATGGGTACGGATGCAAGGCGGATGTATGGTCTTTTGGGATCACAGCTCTGGAATTGGCTCATGGGGGGCCTCACCTGTCTAACTTGCCTCCTTCAAAGTCTCTGCTTTTGAAGATCACGAAGCGGTTTCGGTTTTCGGATTATGAAAATAGTCACGACAATAATTACAAGAGCAAGAAGTTCTCTAAGGCCTTTAAAGACTTGGTGGGTTGTTGCCTTGATCAGGACCCGAACAAGAGGCCCACTGCAGAGAGGTTGCTCTGCAACTGATTAGGCATGGTTGCTATGGAATGAAGACAAATCCTTGGAACTATTAGACAAATCCTTGGAACTATTGGACAAATGCTTGAAAGAATACTGCATTTAATCTCAAGTACTTAGATGCATTCATGTGGGTTTATTATGTGTTCAGAAATTCCCAGCAGACAGGCCAGGAATGTCATCTGCAGTTTTCATGTTGGCGAACGAGGGAGCAAGTTTGGCTTGGCCTAAACAACCTGCTTTCTTTCTGGAAAGATGCTCCATTGATTTGGAGGCAAGGACAAGAAGGAACAATTTTATACAGAAAATGAAATAACCACATCAATGGAAGGTCGATAAAACATGATCTTTTTATGATACTTCCAGTTTTTATGTTATCTTGTTTGTTATAGGATCTAGTTGTAATGCCAATAGGAAAAGAGGACTAATGAAGAACCTATATTGTTATTCAGTGCATAAAACATGATCTGAATGTTCAAAGTCTTGGCAATTCTAGAATTTTATTTCTCTCTGTCTTTGTTTTTGTTTTCTTTTATACCAAATCAATTGTATAACTCAATTATCATTTTATATATCCTTGTGTTCAGAGGGTTTGGTGGGCTGGAACAAGATGGTTTCCGCGATGGAGAAGGTGTGATGCTCTGAGACTATGTTAGTTGCTTTGCCTGTCTGTCTGTTTAGAACCTGTGTGTTAGTCTCTTTGCTTTGGGTGTTTGGTCCCCTTTCTACATCAGATGAAGGGCATTTCTTTCATCTTCCATGTCTCTCTGCTCCGATATTTTGTCTTGAATTCGTCCAACTTTTCGATTTACCCTTCTAAAATTAGTTTTACAATAGTACTAAAATACCAACAAACAATGGAAAGGTTGACCAGTAATAGGTGAAGGAAGAAGCCTCACTGGAAACTCAATTCCCATTACAACCGTTGAATATGGACCTCCTCGACTAGGTCAAGGGTTCTATTTTCCACTCCATGATGATAATATATTATGCACAACTTGTAAACACATTGATACACATCTCATGTATTTAAATAGTCACATATGCAAACAAACACCATCTTAATAAAAGATTTTTGGAACAAATGGTCAAATATTTTCCTAGTGAGCTGAGGTTTAGAAAGATTCAACAGATAGAGACGCTAACTTATACAAAAAGCAGTGCCTTGTTATGTAGTTTCTCAAAGTCAACAAGAAATCTTGCAATTGTGTAAACATCAATTCAAAGAAAAAAAGATTAAAAAAAGAAGAAGCGGCTGACAAGCAGTGCACATTGGTAAAGAAGAAAACAACACAAAACTCAAACTTGGTTAATCATATTATATTTATTAAATAGTCTATCTCTTTGATTTTCTTTCTTTAACTATATCAGTTTGAAAGTAATTTGTGATAAGAAAAAACTATTGGAATTATGGGCACCATTGTAATAAACTTCAATAATTTTAGACCAAGCAACAATGATAGGGCTGCTACAAGCCCTGCAAGGTACAAAATACTTGCCTCCTTCCAATTTGGTTTTTTCAAGGCTAAGCTAGAACTTTCCCAATTCTTCAAAAAGAAAATATCACACATGAAGAGCCTTATTACTCTCATCTTCTTTGCCTCTCTAATCCAATTTTCATTCTTGAATTTGTCCACTGCAGCTGATACCATATCTGCATTAGAGTCCATCATGGGCTCAGACACCTTGGTTTCTTCCGGCCAAAGCTTCGAATTAGGACTCTTTTCAGCGGGGAATTCGAAAACCTGGTATCTAGGATTATGGTACAAAAACTTTCCAAATACTGTTCTATGGGTTGCAAACAGAGAGAACCCACTTGCAGGATCAAATGGAGCCTTGACATTAACCAAAAATGGAAGTTTGGTCCTTCTAGACCAAATGAACAACACCATTTGGTCTACCATTTCTTCCCAAATAGTAGAAAATCCTGTTGCACAGCTTTTGGAGACTGGAAACCTTGTTGTCAGAGACAAGGCTGAAACAGGTTCAGAACACTATATATGGCAAAGCTTCAATTTCCCATCAGATACTCTATTACCAGACATGAAGGTTGGATGGGACTTCAGAACAGGCCTCAACAGATTCTTGACTTCTTGGAAAAATGCTAGTGACCCATCTCTTGGAGAATATACATATGGGATTGATAATCTGATGTTGCCTCAGCTTGTTGTTGCCAAAGGATCAAAGAAATTGTTCCGTACCGGGCCTTGGAATGGTATTCGATTTACTGGTACTCCTGATGCTGGGAACAAACGAGTTGTGAAACCAATCTATGTGTATGATACAAATGAGTTGTATTATATGTATGAGGCTACTGATAGCTCTATTCTAACAAGAGTGAAGCTGTCTGAAACTGGTTTGGCCCAGCGGCTGGTGCTGAAGAAGGGAACCACCGAATGGGATGTTATGTATACTTTGCTGAATGACAGGTGTGACAATTACAGGGAGTGTGGAGCAAATGGAATTTGCAAAACTTCCAAGTCTCCAAGTTGTGAGTGCCTGCAGGGGTTTGTTCCGAAATCGCAAAACGAATGGGATGTGCTTAACTGGGAAAGTGGGTGCATTAGGCAGACACCACTGGATTGCCAGAAGGGAGCAGGGTTTTTGAAAGTTCGAAATGTGAAATTGCCAGACCTGTTGGAGTTTCAGGTGAACATGAAAATGAGTGTGGAGGAATGTGAGGCAGAGTGCTTGAGGAATTGTTCTTGTGTAGCTTATGCTAATACAGATATCCGTAATGGAGGAAGTGGCTGTCTGATGTGGTTTGGCGACCTAATTGATATGCGAGAGTTCGTTGAAGAAGATAGTGAGCAAGATATACACATTAGGATGCCACTTTCGGAACTTGGTAAGTCATTGTTTTGCTTTTATAATGTTTTTAGATCCTGATCTTAATTGAAGCCCTTAATCATTAACATGCAGTACATTAGCAAGAGCAGTTGCTGAAATGGCAATAATAAAAGTGTGAATACACCAAACTAAATAAATAGTAATTTGTGAGATTTACTTAGAGAAATCAAACACAAAAATCTGTGATTTAATTTCTCAACGTTATCTATTACATAACATTATCTTTAGGTGGTACCGGCAAGAAGGACAAAAGGGTTATACTTATCTCGGTCATATCAGCAGTTTCTGTGCTTTCTCTTCTGGCTTTGTTATGCTGGTATATACTTCTGAAGAAGAGAGGAAGGAATGTATCCACATCCACAGGTAAGCTTGCATTTGCAGGAATCTAAACCTTTGTACCCTGGAGGAAATCTTATGTATTGACAAAGCCATTGTCATTGGATAATAATGTTTTTCTTTGTTCTTTTACTCTTTTTCATGTTACAGGCTCAAGATCAATTAAGGAGGACTGGGAGTTGCCACTGTTTGATTTTAAGACAATTGCAACCGCCACCAATAATTTCTCTCACACAAACAAACTAGGAGAGGGAGGTTTCGGTCCAGTTTACAAGGTAACAGAGCTATAGTTGACGTTAGTGTGCATGAACTTATGAGCTAACATATTTATACTTAATTTTCAGGCCAACCTAACCCGAGAAGACTTCATAGCTGTAAAGAGACTCTCAAAAGATTCTGGGCAAGGTATTGAAGAGTTTAAGAATGAAGTTACAATGATAGCCAACCTCCAACACTGCAATCTTGTTAAACTTTTGGGCTGCTGCATTGAAAGAGAAGAAAGGATGCTTATCTATGAGTACATGCCCAACAAAAGCTTGGACTGCTTTATTTTCGGTATAAGATTATGTCCTCCATTGTTTCGTATTAATTACGTAACCTAAATGTTCATTTACTACTTTTCAGTGAAATTTATGCAATTAAACAGAGTCCTATTTAGCTCTGTTTATGTCACGAAGGAGGAAAACTGAACCAAATGAACTGACGTGATGGATAACTTGTGCAGATCAAAATAGAAAGGTTTTGCTGAATTGGCAAAAGCGATTGAACATTATCATGGGAATTGCTCGAGGACTTCTCTACCTCCACCAAGACTCCAGATTAAGAATCATTCATAGAGACCTTAAGAGTAGCAACATCTTACTTGATGATGAGCTGAACCCCAAAATATCTGACTTTGGCATAGCAAGGATTTTTGGACGCAATCAAACTGAAGCAAAAACAAAACGAGTAATTGGGACATAGTGAGTTACACTAACCTAGACCATGAAAGGAATCCTCGTTTCTGTAACATTAACTAAGTACTTAAGTTGTGTTTTTTTTTGCATGCAGTGGATATATGTCTCCCGAGTATGCAATTGATGGGAAGTTTTCAGAGAAATCCGATGTGTTCAGTTTTGGAGTGCTTTTGTTAGAGATAGTAAGTGGCAGAAAGAACAGAGGGTTTCATCATCCAGATCACCATCACAGTCTTCTGGGACATGTAGGTATTTAATGCTTATATGCGTGTTCTAATTTTGATCCTCTAGTTTTTCCATGTTTATGACTAAAGTCATATAAATTTGAATTGTTCCAGGCATGGTTACTGTGGAATGAAAATAAGGGTTTGGAGCTAATAGATCCTTGCTTGGGGTACTCATATTTTGAGTTTGAGGTGCTGAGGTGCATTCAGGTAGGTCTATTGTGTGTTCAAGCGCTTCCAAAAGACAGACCAGTCATGTCATCAGTGGTTGTCATGTTAAGCAATGAAGGAGTAACATTACCTCAACCAAAGGAGCCAGGATTCTTTACAGAACGAAGTTCCATGGACGACACCATAATTGACGAAGGTAAAAGTAGCCAGACAGGAAGCAGTATTACCATTTCAACAGAGGAAGCTAGATAACTGACACATGGCACCTTGGACTCATAATTCGGATTTAACGCATTTTGACATCGATGCTGATGAATTTTCTTGCAAACAGACAGAAAGGCATAACCTCAATGGGAGGTTTATTCAGAAAAGTAAAATGTAAATCTAGACTACCTACTGTTTACAGAGTAATGCACAAGCATCATAAACATGTAGTATTGCATTGTAAGAGACCGGCTGCCACGAGATTGAATATGGGAGTGGCTATAGAATTGTATTCAATTGGTCAAAATAACTAAAGTACTGTATGTGAATTATATGTTCCTGCTGAATATTTTATGCAAATATGGTTCCTTTCCTTCCGAGAAGAATTGCTGAATTTAAGCAGGAGGTGCTGAATTTTTGTTTATCGCAATCGTGACCACACCCAAGAAGGATGTCTCCTTAGTTGGGCTGTTTATCAGATCATTAATGGGTTCCTTAGAAGACTGGGAGTTAAGAGATTAGATCAGAGTGAATAATAATTCAATTGTACAGTTTATCCTTGAAACTCATTGTCTGAGGAGAGTTTCTTTGGGCTCTAGGAGAAGCCACGTGGCTTGTAGCCGTTGGTTTCTTTGGGCTGGTGGGTTAGCGCTAACAACAGTAGCCTTCGGGCAACAACTCAGTCAATTTTTGCCCGTGGGCTTGCATGGACTGGTGGGTCCCATGCCTTGCCCCGGCTGGACTGCGCGTGCTGGAGGGTGGGTTTGTAGCCTCAGGCTGCCATTTGCCCAGGTTTGGGCTTGCGCTGGAGGTGGTCTAAGAGCACTTCCACCCATTTGTCATGGCAAAGGGTAAAGGTAACTTAGGTAAGGCAAGGGCTGTTACTATTCACATGAATAGTGGCGACCCTTGCAAAATGTTTGTTGTGTTTCCACTCATTGCCATGGCAAAGGGCAAATACTATTCACTTAATTTTTTTTTTTTTTGTTAAAAAAACTTAAACGATTAATTTGGAGAAGATTTTCAGTTGCCATGTGTGAATATTTATTATAAAATTAGAATGAAATTTTTTTCGGATAAGATTTTATGTATGAGATTTTCACATGGGATTAATTTTATTTATATGTATGAAATTAATAATAATAAAATTGATAGGTTTGTACTTTGTATAAAAAAAAATGTTTTTGAATTTTTTGGAATTTTTCAGATTTCTTTTCGATTTTTTTAAATTTTTTATACGTTGCTAACGTCAACTAGCCCAGGCACAAGCTCGAGCTTGTTTTGTCTTTGGGCCTGCCTGGGCAACTGAAGCCTGTTGGACCTCCCCTTGGGACTTGGGCCCCCTCCTAACCGGGTAGTTCGAACCGCTAGAAGTGTTCTAAGTGGTGAGAAAAGGAACATAAAACAAAGAATAGGAATAAGAAAACACAAGATGTTGGCGTGAGAGAGAGAAGAAGTCATATTTGAAAGGAGAAAAAAGGTAGACAAGATAGAAAGAAGACAAGAAAAGAAAACACTGTTGGGCCATAAGCTGGCAAAAGCAAAAGGAGACCATAAACTTAATAAAGAAAAGAAGAGGCAAGACACCTAGCACGTGGGCAGGAGAAGAAAAGACAGAGAGAGCTCAAGAGATATAGAGCTAGTCGCAAAGGGTGTTGGCGGGCAGAGAGAGAGAAGAACAAAAAAGAAACAAAAGAAAAATCAACACCCACCGAAAAAGAGAGACAAAAAAGTGTTGTTTAATAATATATAGAACCTTTGTAAAAGAAAGAGGAGAAACATAAGGCATCACGGGAGTCACACAGCAGCGGGAAACAAAGGGATGGGACTGGAGATATTTGAAAAGAGAACGCTCAAATGATGCAAACACCAGAGCGGCTGTGCAAAGGGAACCACGGCAGTGTAGCTTGGCAGGACAGAGACAAAGGCCGGCTAGGAGAAGGCTCGCGGAGGAAAGAGACGGCTCGTTGAGCTGTGACGAGGCTTACGGAGGAAAGAGTGTCAAAATAGGGAGAGATATTGAAGGTTGAGTAGATATAATGGAGAGTGTAGAGAATTTGGGAGCTATGCATATTTTCTGATTTTCAAGTTACTTCATTCTATTACACATCAAAACATATATACATGTAATAACCCTAAAACATTCCATGAAACATTCCCTAAGACATTCCATGAAACATTCCCTAAAACAAGGATTACATTGCTCAAGAAAAGTATTCCCTAAAACAAGGAATGAGACAAGTGCCATGAGACAAGGGGTGTCTTGTGTTTCATGTCTTTGTGTTCCACAAAGGACAATCACACAAGAAGCCAATATTGCTAACACTCCCCCTCAAGTTGGTGCATAGATATCACCAATGCCCAACTTGACCAGTGAGTTGTGGAATACCCTGCTAGAAACTGCTTTTGTCAAAATATCGGCCAGCTGGTCTTCGGACCTGACAAACGGAAGCTGAATTTCTTTATTGTCAAGTTTTTCTTTAATGAAGTGCCGATCCACTTCAACATGTTTAGTACGATCATGTTGGACTGGATTGTGTGCAATGGATATTGAAGCCTTGTTATCACACTGTAGATGCATTCCTAATGTAGGTGCATATCCAATCTCTGTAAGCAATTTCTTTAACCAAAGGAGTTCGCAAATTCCTTTGGTCATGCCTCTGAATTCGGCTTCTGCACTAGACAAAGCAACAACATTCTGTTTCTTGCTTCTCCAAGTAACCAAGTTACCACCAACAAATGTGAAGTACCCTGAAGTTGATCGTCTATCAGTGACATTCCCTGCCCAATCTGCATCTGTATAGCCACTGATATTTAGATGACCATTTTTAGAGAACATAAGTCCTTTACCCGGTGCGGACTTCAAATATTTAAGAATTCTAAGAACCGCATCCATATGATCTTCACTCGGACAATGCATAAACTGACTAGCAACACTTACAGCATACGCAATGTCGGGTCGGGTATGAGATAGGTAGATCAGTCGTCCCACCAATCTCTGATATCTTTCTTTGTTAGTGGGTACTTGATTGGGATATTCCCCAAGGCGGTGATTCTGAACGATTGGAGTGTCCACAGGTTTGCAATCCAACATTCCCGTTTCTGCCAATAAATCCAGAACATACTTCCTTTGGGAGAGAAAAATGCCTTGCTTTGATCGAGCAACTTCAATGCCCAAGAAGTACTTGAGTCCACCAAAATTTTTCATTTCAAACTCCTTTGCTAAACATTGTTGGAGTTGAGAAATTTCCTGCTTATCATTCCCAGTAATAATCATATCATCAACATAAATGATAAGAGCTGTTACCTTTCCTCCCTTGTGTTTTAAGAACAGAGTATGGTCAGAATTACTCTGCTTAAAACCATAATTCTTCATTGCCAAGGTAAAACGCCCAAACCATGCCCGGGGAGACTGTTTCAATCCATATAATGCCTTCCGTAATCTGCACACCACATTAGCAGGAGTAGATGTAACATATCCTGGTGGGATATCCATGTAGACTTCTTCTGTGAGTTCTCCATGAAGAAAGGCATTCTTCACATCAAATTGGTGGAGAGGCCAATCAAGATTTGTTGCCAGGGACAATAGCACTCGAACAGTGTTAAGTTTTGCAACCGGGGCAAAGGTTTCTTCATAGTCAATACCATATGTTTGCGTGTAACCCTTTGCCACAAGTCGTGCTTTGTAGCGTTCAATTGACCCATCAGCATTGTATTTCAAGGTGTAAACCCATCTGCATCCGACAGTCCTTTTTCCCCGAGGTAAACTCTCCAGTGTCCATGTGTGATTTTTCTCCAGAGCATGCATCTCTTCCTTCATTGCGTGAACCCATTTTGGATCCTTCAATGCCTCACTCACTTTGGTTGGAATATGAATTGCAGATAATTGGTGGACAAAGCCTTGGAGAGGTGCAGATAGTTTTTCAGCAGAAACATAGTTTGCAATTGGATACTTCGATGCTTTGCCATTATCCGGTGAATACCGAATTGGTGGTTTTCCACGGTTCTGTCGATTGGGTAATTGATAGCTAACAGTTTCATCAACTAAAACATTAGATGTAGTAGAATCACGTACCTCAGGAGTATTCTCAGGAGATTGATCAGCTGGTACTGAGATGTGAGGGGGGTCTTCATCATTATCGTCGGCGAAGTATGAAAAAAGATTGTGCTCTCTGCTGTGGAGCGACCGGTCGCTGGGCTCCTGGCGACCGGTCGCTTTTGTACAGATTCGAATATCGGCTTCAGCGCTTGGAAGCGACCGGTCTCTGGGCTCCTGGCGACCGGTCGTTTCTGGACAGATTCGAAACTCAGCTTCAGCGCTTGGAAGCGACCGGTCGCTGGGCTCCTGGCGACCGGTCGTTTTTGTACAGGTTCGAATTTCAGCTTCAGCGCTTGGAGGCGACCGGTCGCTGGGCTCCTGGCGACCGGTCGCTGGGCTCCTGGCGACCGGTCGTTTTTGTACAGATTCGATTTTCTCCCTCAGAACTTCTGAGCGACTGGTCGCTAGGCTCCTGGCGATCGGTCGCTAGGCTCCTGGCGACCGGTCGCTTTTGGGCAGATTACATGTTCTTCTGGACTTTTGGGATCCGTTTTGCTCCAATCTTCAAGTTCTTGAATTTCCAGGGCCTCCTTGCCCAGTGGTTCTCGTTGTATGTCTCTGTGAGGCGGAGAGTTGGACATCGGATTATGAAAAAACATTTCCGATTCCATAAAAGTGACATATGTACGACGACTGGAGGGGTGATAGCATCGATATCCCTTCTGATGGGCAGCATAGCCTACAAAAACACATCTGATAGCACATGGATCAAGCTTGCCACGTTGATTCTTATGGAGGTGTACGAATGCCACACAACCAAAGACTCGGGGCGGAAGCATCTGAACAGAGGGCAAGGGCCCATGTTGGGCAAGTGCTTGTAATGGAGTCCGGAAGTCTAAAACTTTGGAAGGCATTCGGTTGATGAGGTAGACTGCAGTGACTATAGCATCATCCCAATGATGGCGAGGAACATGAGCTCCAATCAAAAGAGCTCGTGCTGTTTCAAGGAGGTGTCGATTTTTTCTTTCCGCAACACCATTCTGTTGAGGAGTTTGAGGACAAGTGGTCTCATGAATGATGCCATGCATTTGGAAGTAGGTCTGAAAATCATGGTTGATATATTCACCTCCATTGTCAGAACGGAGGACTTGAATCTTGGTAGAGAATTGAGTGTCAATTTGCTTATGAAATGACTGAAATATAGGGAACACATCAGTTTTATTTTTCATCATGAAGAGCCAAGTCATGCGAGTACAATCATCCACAAAGGTAATAAACCATCGGAAGCCAGAAGTTGTGGAGATAGGTGAAGGACCCCAAACATCAGAATGTATCAAAGCAAATGGAGCACCACTTTTATTTGTACTTAATGGATAAGAGACTATGTGGCTCTTGGCCAAGATACAAGTATCACATTGGAAATCAGTGGTACAGGAATTTGAAAACAAATCTGGAAATAGATGTCTCATATAGCCAAAAGACGGATGCCCCAAACGTCGGTGCCATAGCCAAAGTTGTCGATCCTTCCAAGTCGATGAGTGCTTCACACTATGTGCATTTCCCATACTGAAATCATCCACATAGTACAACCCCCCTCTCTTAGTACCACGACCAATGATCTCCTTCGTGAGAATATCCTGAAATAGACAGAAATCGGGATACATGAGTACACAACAATTTAGTTGCTCAGTAGCTTGGCCAACAGACATCAATTTATTAGACAACGATGGGACAAGCAAAGTATTTTGAAGAGTAAGGGATGGAGAGAGGCCAATGGTTCCAGCACCGACCACGGGAGAGGTAACACCATTTGCGTTGGCAATACTTGTTCGTTGTGGTGTAGTTGTACTTAGAAAATCAGTTGGATCGAACGTCATATGATCTGTGGCTCCTGAATCAATAATCCAACATGTGGAGTCACTTGTATATGATGTATGAAATACATATCCACAGTTACCTGAGTCACTAAAAGATGGAGAGTTCTTTTCTGGTGCTGAGGTAGATTCTTCATGAGGAATTAATGTTACCGGAGAGTCCATGGTGACAAGGGCAGCACGACCCGTTCCTCCAGTAGCAAGTTTACGAGCCTTGAGACCCTCCCACCATTCTGGATAGCCATGTAGTTTAAAACAGGTTTCTCGAGTGTGTTTTGGATTCCCGCAGTGATTGCAACCATTCCCATTTGTGGGAGCCTTGGGTCGAGAGGATGGTGGAGTAATCGACTTGTTGGTAGTGGTCTGTAGTTGGAGAGAAGCAGCAACTGGGGTTGTAGTTGGGCGAGAGGGTTGGTATGTTCCTTTTGTTGCCAATCCTACTCCGGTTGGTGTTGGAGCTCCTAACATCACAGCTTGTCGAATATCTTCTCGTCGAACATGAGCATAGGCTTGCTCTACTGTAGGGAATGGACTCATTTGGAGCACATCACTTCGGGCTTTGTCAAGTTGGTCATCCAAACCATCCAAGAAAATATAAACTCGATCTTCTTGGATGATATCATAGTATTTCTTGATATCCAGCTCACACTTCATTTCATTTGGACGACGAAAATCGATTTCTCTCCATAAGCCTTGGAGATCATTGTAGTAAGTTTCAATCGAACCTCCCCCTTGTCGCATACGGGAGATTCGCCTTTTAAGATCATACACCTGGGAGGTGTCAGTGCCATCAAAGTAAGTTGTGGCAATTGCATCCCATACTCCTTTGGCCGTCGGGAATCTAATGAAGTTGCCAATCAACCTTGGCTCCATGGAGTTGATTAGCCACCCTTTCACAATTGCATTTTCTGTCCGCCATCGGTTGAATATAGAGTCTGTCTGAGGAGGTGCTGGGAGCTCACCCGTGAGATATCCCAGCTTGTCTTTGCCAGCAACATACATCTCAATAACTTGAGACCATAAGGCATAGTTGGAGCCATCCAATTTAATGCCAATTTGTACAGAGGAGGTTTCGTAGGTAATTGTCGGAGTCGGAGTCGTAGTCGATGTTGATGCTTGTGTCTTCATCAACTCAGCCATTTGAGTAGCAAATTCTGTGAAGGTAGGTTGATAAGGAGTAGCCGGATCGGTGGTGCTACTTTCAGTGGGAAAGAAATCGTTTTCTCCCATGATTGCAGCAACGATTCGAGACTAGAGTCAGCAAGATCGCTGCTCTGATACCATGTCAAAATAGGGAGAGATATTGAAGGTTGAGTAGAGATAATGGAGAGTGTAGAGAATTTGGGAGCTATGCATATTTTCTGATTTTCAAGTTACTTCATTCTATTACACATCAAAACATATATACATGTAATAACCCTAAAACATTCCATGAAACATTCCCTAAGACATTCCATGAAACATTCCCTAAAACAAGGATTACATTGCTCAAGAAAAGTATTCCCTAAAACAAGGAATGAGACAAGTGCCATGAGACAAGGGGTGTCTTGTGTTTCATGTCTTTGTGTTCCACAAAGGACAATCACACAAGAAGCCAATATTGCTAACAAAGAGATCATGCCATCAATGGCCAAGGGGTGTGTTTCCCATACATTTAAAAGAGAGGCTCGGCTGTGAGCGCAATAGACTGAAGTAACATGGGCTCAATCTGATTTTAATAGAAAGCAAGCTCATAGAGAGAGGAAAAGTAAGAGAAAATGGCAGCGGCAGGCATATGTAGAGAAAAGAAAGGTAATGACAGACTGAACATAAACAAGTAAGGACAGAGACAAGAGTAAAATTGCAGAAAGGCGCGTCTATGGCTGAGGCAGAAGAAATATATGTTGATTATAGAGGAAAGGAGAAACGAGGATTTACAGCAAGATAAAGACCCATGATGGGTTAGAAATGAGGAACGCCAATGACTCTCAATTTGGCAAGAGAATCTCGAGGATTAGCAACTAGGCTCTAATAATATGAGATAGGCTAGAATATGAGAATGAGAGAAGATAATTTTTCTGGTTTTTAACTTGTATTTTTATAATTTTTCTGATTTTTAACTTGTATTTTTCTTTGTATTACTAACAACGTACTTATACAAGAGAATGACTTGCTAACCAAGCTCATCATTAATTACAAGTAGGCAGCTGGTGTCATTAATCCTACAATAGGCACAGACACGGACTCGTGATTCTAAATTGGGGCGGGCTAAATCTTCAAGAGAGGAGGAGCAGCAAGGCCAGTGGAGGCTCCCGGAGTTGAAAATTGAGTAAGTAAAATTTACATATTATGAAAAATTTTCATGTTAAACTCAACGGTATAAGTGAATTGTATTTTATATTAAAATAAGCAAAATTTACATGTTAAATACAATTTTTTTGGTGAAGAGGCAACATCTATTTTGAGAGAAAAGAGAAAAACAGGCCTAAATACAGAACAAGCACCAAAAACAAAACAAAAAGTATTAAAAACACACTTATAATAAAATTAGGGAGCTGATTTTCCCACTCCCCTTTTCTCCACTTACACTCCCTTTTGTTTTTTAATATTTTTTAATCACTTTTATTCTTTCTCTTTCCTATTCTACCCTTATCTTACTTCACTTTTGTATTATTTCTTTTTCTTTATATTTAATTTTCCTACTTACACTTGATTTTCAATAATTTTTTTTTCAATGGATATAGAATTCTTTAAAATGAATATATTACAAAACAAAAACAAAATATTTTCCCCAGCCCCAATAACCCCCTCTCTTCGTCAACCCCCTCCTCCTCCCATCTCTGCACTCCAGCCCCATCGTCCTACTACCAGCAACACCATCCACCACTGCATTGCCCCCCAACACCAACAACATCAATGGCTCGCTCTCCCTCGACTCCTTTTCTCTACCCATCTCTCTGCAAATTAAAAAACAACATCAGTCAAAATCATGCTTTATTCCCACCAAATTCTCAAAAGTCTCTGACTTATTATCCTTCCTTGTAACATTTTTGCTAAGTGCTAAGTGCTAACAAAGAGAAATTTCTAATGCTCGGGTCTGAAGCTTTTTGCTTCAAGTAAGGAGCTTTACACTCTGTGATTCAACTCAACCAATTAAAGGTTTTTTCAACCTACCCCCATGCCGCACCCCACACAGCCACCCGCCCACCGATAGAAATCGTTGCCCCAACGCAGCCACCCACAAACGATCTTACCGCCCCACTGATAGCCACACTCAAACCCCAAAAATTTTAAAAAAACGTGGATGGTTGTTGAAGAAAGAGGGGGAAAGAGAGAAAAAGAGGGAGAGAAAATGAGGAGGGGTGGGCTTGGTTGTTATCGAATAAAGAGGGAAAGGGGGAGAGAGAAGAATTGGGGCTAGGGGAAATATTTTGTTTTTGTTTTGTAATGTATTAATTTTAAACAATTCTATATTCATTGAAAAAAAATTTATTGAAAATGAAGTGTAAGTAGGAACATTAAATATAAAGAAAAAAAAACATAAAAGTGAAGTAAGATAAGGGTAGAATAGGAAAGAGAAAGAACAAAAGTGATTAAAAAATATTAAAAAATAAAAGGGAGTGTAAGTGGAGAAAAGGGGAGTGGGAAAATCAGCTCCCTAAAATTATAGTATTCTTTACCAACAAACAATTATATATAGTATTGTTTTTTATTTATTTTTCAGACCAAAAAAAAGTATTGTTTATTTTTATACCACCCATGTGTGTCAGCCTGCCCAAGCCCAAAGCAAACATTTGTTTTAAAAAAAAAAATTTCTTTAATCTATGTATTATATTTATTTCTGCCCAAGCCCAAGACACGTGGGTATTTTTTCTAAAGATTGAGGAGGGCTAAAATTTACTTTGGGCTAATAAAAAAATAAAATTCCCCCGGGCTATAGCCCAAGTGAGGCTGTACTAAGGTCCGTGCTAGCTTTTGGTTTCCAACTCCTGGAGATTGCAGCAACAGCCTACTAAAGTCAAGCCAATTTAATGCTTTCACAACACAAGTCAACAAGTCCCACCTTTCCTCCTTTCAACTGTTTCAATACCTCCATCATTTTCTTTTGGGAGATTAACTATTATACCGAGAGCCCAAATTATTTAAAAAAATCTTGGCTATATGAAATGGATTTTAGAAACACACACAAAATCCATTCACAACATAACAAAAAGGCTTTTAACTTCTTTTAAATTACAAAATTGTCATTGATTTTTTAAAACAAACCCAACCCCAAAACCTCATAAAAAAACCCAAAAAACTCAATAGTGCATCAAAGTAATTTAATAATCAAAATTAAATTCAATAAGGCCAGCTATCATTTTTTGGGTGTGTTTTCAGAAATTAAATTATGTAGGGTTTATTTATAATTTTAGTGCTTTGATGCATGAAGATGAAGAATAGATGTGAACCATTCAAATCAATCGTACAGTCAAAAATTCAATTTCGTAACCACTACGCAATATGGGACTTCGCAATGGAGAAGCGACCTATAACTAAATATCTCTTTTCTTTTCTACCTCTCGCATTTCTTATTTCCAAGTCTTTTTTTTTTTTTTTTTGTTCAATTATTTCCAAGTCTTCTCCTCTCTTCTTCTTCTTCTTACCTTCTCTCTCTCTCTCTCTCTCTCTCTCATTATCTTCTCCCTCCCGCCAGCAACTCCCCTCTCTTAGCTCTAAAGGAAATCAGATTCATCATTGAGGAAGATCCCTTAGGCTAGGTGAGTCATCCTTTTATAATTGTGGATTTGAAAGCTTAAGGCAAGAGGGGAAGAATGGCAGGAGGGTGGGCTGATGCCCTCCACGTTTCAGACTCTGTTACGATTGGTGTGGACAAAGAAGTAGACGTTTACTCCCTCGATTTTGCTAATCTCTCTCTGGGTCAAAATATTCAAGCGTAGAAAATTGAAAATCAGCTGGCAACTTAGCGTAGCAAATAAGGTGGTCAAAATAGCATTATAATAATTGTAACATTGAGAAGGGCTGGCTTCGAAGTCCAAAGTTCCAGTCACCTTTCCATTTCTGGAAAGGAACACAAATGAAAGTCCTTGCTTTAATCCTCTCTACCTCTCTACTCTATTTTTTAGTCTTACAATTGTCCGGAGCAGCTGATACAATCTCTGCAGCACAATCCATCACCAGCACTAATACCTTGGTTTCTTCCGGCCAAAGCTTCGAATTAGGACTCTTCTCCGAGGGCAATTCAGAGGCCCGGTATTTAGGAATATGGTACAAGAATTTTCCAACTATTGTTGTATGGGTTGCCAACAGAGAAAAACCAGTTGCAGATTCACATGGATCCTTGAAATTATCCAAAAATGGAAGTCTCGTCCTTTTAGACCAAATGAACAATACTATTTGGTCTTCCAATTCTTCCCAAGTAGCAGAAGACCCTGTTGCACAACTTTTGGAGAACGGAAACCTGGTTGTCAGAGAAAAGGATACAATAGATTCAGAAGGCTACATATGGGAAAGTTTCAATTTACCATCAGACACTCTGCTACCAGAAATGAAGGTTGGATGGGACTTCAGAACAGGCCTGAACAGATACTTGACTTCTTGGAAAAATGCTAGTGACCCATCTCTTGGAGAATATACCTATGGGATTGATAATCCGATTTTGCCTCAGCTTGTTGTTGCCAAAGGATCAAAGAAATTGTACCGTACCGGGCCTTGGAATGGTGTTCAATTTTCTGGTACTCCTGATTCTGGGAACATACGAGTTGTGAAACCAATCTATGTGTATGATACCAATGAGTTCTATTATACGTATGAGGCTACTGAGAGTTCTATTCTAACAAGAGTGAAGCTGTCTGAAACTGGTTTGGCCCAGCGGCTGGTGCTGAATAAAGGAAGCACCGAATGGGCTGTTATGTATACTTTGCTGAATGACAGGTGTGACAATTACAGGGAGTGTGGAGCAAATGGAATTTGCAAAACTTCCAAGTCTCCAGGTTGTGAGTGCCTGCAGGGGTTTGTTCCAAAATCGCACAATGAATGGGATGTGCTTAACTGGGAAAGTGGGTGCATTAGGCAGACACCACTGGATTGCCAGAAGGGAGCAGGGTTTTTGAAAGTTCGAAACGTGAAATTGCCAGACCTGTTGGAGTTTTGGGTGAACACGAAAATGAGTGTGCAGGAATGTGAGGCAGAGTGCTTGAGGAATTGTTCTTGTGTAGCTTATGCTAATACAGATATCCGTAATGGAGGAAGTGGCTGTCTGATGTGGTTTGGCGACCTAATTGATATGCGAGAGTTCCTTGAAGAACATGGTGAGCTAGATATACACATTAGGATGCCATTTTCGGAACTAGGTACGTCATTGTTTTGCTTTTATAATGTATTAGATCCTGATCCTGTTAATTTAAGCCTTTAATCATTAACATGCAGTACATAAGGTTAGAGGAATTTTGGCATGCCTAAATGTTATCCATTACATAACAAAATCTTTAGGTGGTACCGGCAAGAAGGACAAAAGGGTTATACTTATCTCGGTCATATCAGCAGTTTCTGTGCTTTCTCTTCTGGCTTTGTTATGCTGGTATATACTTCTGAAGAAGAGAGGAAGGAATGTATCCACATCCACAGGTAAGCTTGCATTTGCAGGAATCTAAACCTTTGTACCCTGGAGGAAATCTTATGTATTGACAAAGCCATTGTCATTGGATAATAATGTTTTTCTTTGTTCTTTTTCTCTTTTTCATGTTACAGGCTCAAGATCAATTAAGGAGGACTGGGAGTTGCCACTGTTTGATTTTAAGACAATTGCAACCGCCACCAATAATTTCTCTCACACAAACAAACTAGGAGAGGGAGGTTTCGGTCCAGTTTACAAGGTAAGAGAGCTATAGTTGACGTTAGTGTGCATGAACTTATGAGCTAACTTATTTATACTTAATTTTCAGGCCAACCTAACCCGAGAAGACTTCATAGCTGTAAAGAGACTCTCAAAAGATTCTGGGCAAGGTATTGAAGAGTTTAAGAATGAAGTTACAATGATAGCCAACCTCCAACACTGGAATCTTGTTAAACTTTTGGGCTGCTGCATTGAAAGAGAAGAAAGGATGCTTATCTATGAGTACATGCCCAACAAAAGCTTGGACTGCTTTATTTTTGGTATAAGATTACATCCTCCATGTTTCGTATTAATTACGAAACCTAAATGTTTATTTACTACTTTTCAGTGAAATTTATGCAATTAAACAGAGTCCTATTTAGCTCTGTTTATGTCACAAAGGAGGAAAACTGAACCAAATGAACTGATGTGATGGATAACTTGTGCAGATCAAAATAGAAAGGTTTTGCTGAATTGGCAAAAGCGATTGAACATTATCATGGGAATTGCTCGAGGACTTCTCTACCTCCACCAAGACTCCAGATTAAGAATCATTCATAGAGACCTTAAGAGTAGCAACATCTTACTTGATGATGAGCTGAACCCCAAAATATCTGACTTTGGCATAGCAAGGATTTTTGGACGCAATCAAACCGAAGCAAAAACAAAACGAGTAATTGGGACATAGTGAGTTACACTAACCTAGACCATGAAAGGAATCTTCATTTCTGTAACAGTAACTAATTAAGTACTTAAGTTGTGTTTTTTTGCATGCAGTGGATATATGTCTCCTGAGTATGCAATTGATGGGAAGTTTTCAGAGAAATCCGATGTGTTCAGTTTTGGAGTGCTTTTGTTAGAGATAGTAAGTGGCAGAAAGAACAGAGGGTTTCATCATCCAGATCACCATCACAGTCTTCTGGGACATGTAGGTATTTAATGCTTATATGCGTGTTCTAATTTTGATCCTCTAGTTTTTCAATGTGTGTGACTAAAGCCATATAATTTTGAATTGTTCCAGGCATGGTTACTGTGGAATGAAAATAAGGGTTTGGAGCTAATAGATCCTTGCTTGGGGTACTCATATGTTGAGTTTGAGGTGCTGAGGTGCATTCAGGTAGGTCTATTGTGTGTTCAAGCGCTTCCAAAAGACAGACCAGTAATGTCATCAGCGATTGTCATGTTAAGCAATGAAGGAGTAATATTACCTCAACCGAAGGAGCCAGGATTCTTCACAGGAAGAAGTTCCCTGGACGATACCATAATCAACGAAGGTAGCAGTAACCCGACAGGAAGCAGTATTACCATTTCAACATTGGAAGCTAGATAACTGACACATGCCAACTTGGACTCATATTTCGGATTTAACGCATTTTGACATGGATGCAGATGAATTTGCTTGCAAACAGACAGAAGGGCATAACCTCAATGGGAGGTTTATTCAGAAAAGTAAAAGGTAAATCTAGACTAACTACTGTTTACAGAGTAATGCACAAGCATCATAAACATGTAGTATTGCATTGTAAGAGACCGGCTGCCACGAGATTGAATATGGGAGTGGCTATAGAATTGTATTCAATTGGTCAAAATAACTAAAGTACTGTATGTGAATTATATGTTCCTGCTGAATATTTTATGCAAATACGGTTCCTTTCCTTCCGAGAAGAATTGCTGAATTTAAGCAGGAGGTGCTGAATTTTTGTTTATCGCAATCGTGACCACACCCAAGAAGGATGTCTCCTTAGTTGGGCTGTTTATCAGATCATTAATGGGTTCCTTAGAAGACTGGGAGTTAAGAGATTAGATCAGAGTGAATAATAATTCAATTGTACAGTTTATCCTTGAAACTCATTGGCTGAGGAGAGTTTCAGAGACCAACTTCAATCGGTGGAGAACGGAATGGGACCCTTGGCAGGGGTTTGAAAGATTATATCAGCAACTTGGAGTTAGGGGTTAATTAGTTGAAACATAATACTAGCACCTTGGTTAGAGCATCCACAGCGAGGAGGTGTAAATTTGGGAGTGTAAGTCACTTTTACATCCCCTTTACACCTTCGGGGGATGTACATGTAATTTTTGCTATAATGGGAAAGATGTAAATATAATGATGTATATTTGATTTTTTGTTTTTGTGTGTTAACATTTTGAAAATAATTTTGTGTGTGTTAGATTTATTTTATTTTTCTAAACAAATAAACCTTAAAATATTTAAATTCAGATAAGTTATGAAGAGTGGTGATTTTTGTGAACAAAGGTTGTGCTTATCTATATATATAAAGCAAAAGGCAAAGAATGGTAAAATATTTAAAATACCAGAAAATGCTCTTGATTAATGCAAACATTAAGAATTGAAATTATTAATTAAATGAGAATAATATGGTAAATTCACATTTTTTTTATATTTAAAAAATTAAAATTAAAAGAAAAATCAGATAATAGATCATATTTTTATGGAACACAACTACCCATTATCTTTTTTAATTCTAAAATAAATTTATTTATTTTTAAAAAAAGCCTTTTGCAAGTGCGGAAGAGAGTGCAGAGAGGCTAGTATATAGAAAATTAGAAGAAGAAAAATTAGGCCTTCTTTCGCATTAATTTCAGACAATTAGATGATTTTGGGGTTTGTTTAGAAATTGTTTGGGCCTTTAGATTAATGATTTTGGGGTTTGTAAAAAATTGGAGCCGTAGGATGTTTTATTTGTTGTAGCACTAATTCAAATGCCTTTAAATCAAGAGCACTAAGCCACAAGTGGGGCCCGAACTAAGTTATGTTGGGCGACTGAAGTTGTATTTGCGAGTGTGGGGCGCGTAATTCCAGAAACATTGCTACTATTCTCTCTTCTCTCTCCTCCTTTATCAGTCGTGGGATCCGCTTCTGGGATGTGAAAAAAGATGTAAACTTCCATCCCTTTTTGCATCTTAGCCTGAGAATGCAAATGTACAACTATTGGAGCTGATTCCGGGTGATAGGGGGTGTAAATCTGATATACACCCCCTTTTAGAGGCGACCACCGTGGATGCACTTACTAGTGATCCAAGAGAAACCTTCACCTTTATGAAAACTGAAATGCTAGTCAATCTCGAAGTTCATGGAAAATCGAATGAATTAACGGTGATTTTGAGTGTTCGATTGCGGAGTGTTGTCACCAATAATGAAAGACATGCACGTTTTGCTGTTGATTCTTGTCATAATTTTCACCTAAGAGATGAACAGTAGCGCGTGGTTGAAGGAACAGAACAGTCAACCCAATCTGCATCATTTTCCCTAAAAATAGTAATGCCATCCAACCCTCAATAAAAAATTCACAAAAGATCCATAAAATCCAGATATTTGACCAAGTATTTATAAAGAAATCAGTGCCAGTTCACAGCAGATATAGTCCAAAGTTCAAAGTTCACAGCAGATATAGCATAGCATATAAGGTGGTCAAAATAGCATTATAATAATTGTAACATTGAGAAGGGCTGGCTTCAAAGTCCAAAGTTCCAGTCACCTTCCCATTTCTGGACAAGGAACACAATTGAAAGGCCTTGCATTAATCCTCTCTACCTCTCTACTCCATTTTTTGGTCTTACAATTTTCCAGAGCAGCTGATACAATCTCTGCAGTACAATCCATCACCAGCACTAATTCCTTGGTTTCTTCCGGCCAAAGCTTCGAATTAGGACTTTTCTCCGCGGGAAATTCAGGGGCCTGGTATTTAAGAATATGGTACAAGAATTTTCCAAATATTGTTGTATGGGTTGCCAACAGAGAAAATCCAGTTGCAGATTCACATGGATCCTTGAAATTATCCAAAAATGGAAGTCTTGTCCTTTTAGACCAAATGAACAATACTATTTGGTCTTCCACTTCTTCCCAAGTAGCAGAAGACCCTGTCGCACAACTTTAGGAGAATGGAAACCTGGTTGTCAGAGAAAAGGCTACAACAGATTCAGAAAGCTACATATGGGAAAGTTTCAATTTACCATCAGACACTCTGCTACCAGAAATGAAGTTGGGGTGGAACTTCAGGACAGGCCTTAACAGATTCTTGACTTCTTGGAAAAATGCTAGCGACCCTTCTCCTGGAGAATATACTTATGGGATGGATAATGTTCTGTTGCCTCAGCTTGTTATTGCCAAAGGATCAAAGAAAATGTTCCGAACCGGACCTTGGAACGGTCTTTGGTTTACTGGTACTCCTGGTTTAGCAGCTACATACAGATCTGTCGTGAAACCAATTTTTGTGTATAATACGAATGAGTTGTACTATTCATATGAGTCTTTTAATAGTTCTACCATCACAAGATTGAAGCTGAGTGAATCGGGTTTGATCCAGCGGCTAGTGGTCACCGAAGGAAGCACTGAATGGGCTGTTATGTATACTTTGCAGAATGATGAGTGTAATAGTTATGGACTGTGTGGAGCAAATGGCATTTGCAGAATTAGTAAATCACCCATTTGTGAGTGCTTGCACGGGTTTGTTCCGAAATCACCAGACGAATGGGGAGTGCTGATTGGACAAGTGGGTGTATCAGGGAGACACCACTGAGTTGCCAGAAAGGAGAAGGGTTTTTGAAAGTTCGAAATGTGAAGCTGCCAGACCAGTTGAATTTTGGGGTCAACAATAGCACTAGTAACAACTGATGTGAAGCAGAGTGCTTAAAGAATTGTTCTTGTGTAGCTTATGCTAATACAGTTATCATTAATGGAGGCAGCAGCTGTTTGATGTGGTTTGGCGACCTAGTTGATCTGCGAGAATTCGTTGAAGAAGATAGTCAGCAAGATATATACATTCGGCTGCCACTTCCAGAACTAGGTAAGTGACTATTTTGCTTTAGTAATGTTAGCTCCTGATCTTATAAAGTCAAATCCTTAATCCTGAAGACGCAGTACATAAGGTTTTAGGAATGCACTAGGAATGTTCAGGTCATCAAATATACAGATTTCGTGCTTTCAATTGTAAGTTGAAAGGCTCAAATTGAAAAGGTCAAAAGTAGTGTACTTTGTGCATGTTTCAAAGTGGAAAGACATCATACCAGAAGAATGTGCTGTGTAAAATTTACCAAAGAAATCAGAATACTAAATATTGTGGTTTAGCTTATTAATGTTTTATTGTATATGATCTTCAGGGAAGACCAGTAGGAAGGATAAAAGAGTAGTAATCATCTCGGTCATATCTGCAGTTTCTTCGTTTCTTTTTCTGGGTTTGTCTTGCTGCTATATAATTATGAAGAAGAGACGAAAGAGAAGAGGTAAGCATGCATATGGTGACCTTGCTAAGTTTCCAAGATGAGTAAATATATTAATTCATTTTTAATTGCTTTGTCTTTGTCCTAAATTTTCCTTCTGTTTTGTCATTTTAAAGCTTCAAGAGGCACTAAGGAGGACTTGGAGTTGCCACTGTTTGATTTTGATACAATTGCAGCCGCCACCAATAACTTCTCCCACGCAAATAAACTTGGAGAGGGAGGTTTTGGTCCAGTTTACAAGGTAACAAACCGATAGTTGACGTCGTTGTGTATGAACTTATGAGCTGACATATTTATACTAAAATTTCAGGCCAAGCTATCCCGAGAAGAATTCATAGCAGTAAAGAGACTCTCAAAAGATTCTGGTCAAGGTATTAAAGAGTTTAAGAATGAAGTTGCAATGATAGCAAATCTTCAACACTGGAATCTTGTTAAACTTTTGGGCTGCTGCATCCAAGGAGAAGAAAGGATGCTGATCTATGAGTACATGCCCAACAAAAGCTTGGACTGCTTTATTTTCGGTAGGAGATTTTTTGCTTCATGTTTCGGATTAATTACGTAACCTAAATTTTATTTCACTACTTTCCAGTGAAATTTATGCAATTAAACAGAGTCCTATGCAGCTCTGTTTATGTGACAGGGGAGGAAAACTGAACCAAATGAATTCATGTGATGGCTAACTTGTGCAGATCAAAATAGAAAGGTGTTGCTGAATTGGCCAAAGCGACTGGACATTATCATGGGAATTGCTCGAGGACTTCTCTACCTCCACCAAGACTCCAGATTACGAATCATTCACAGAGACCTTAAGAGCAGCAACATCTTACTTGATGATGAGCTTAACCCTAAAATATCTGACTTTGGCATTGCAAGGATTTTCGGGCGCAATCAAGCTGAAGCAAAAGCAAAACGAGTAATCGGGACATAGTGAGTTGTACAAACATTTCACCAATGCCTTCATGTTCAGTTATAATGTAGTACTTAAATTATGTTTTTTTACTTGCAGTGGATATATGTCTCCTGAGTATGCAATTGATGGGAAGTTTTCAGTAAAATCCGATGTTTTTAGTTCCGGAGTGCTTTTGTTAGAGCTAGTAAGTGGCAGAAAGAACAGGGGATTTCATCATCCAGATCACCATCATAGTCTTCTGGGACATGTAGGTATTTTTTATTGGTGTTTGCTAACGTTAGACCATAGTTTTCCATGTGAATGACCAAAAGACACATAATTTCCAGGCATGGCTATTGTGGAACAAAAACAAGGAGTTGGAACTAATGGATGAATGCTTAGAGGACTCATATGTTGAGTTTGAGGTACAAAGATGCATTCAAGTGGGTCTATTATGTGTTCAAAAGATGCCAGCAGACAGACCAGCAATGTCATCGGTGGTGTTCATGTTGGGCAACGAGGGAGCAACATTGCCTCAACCAAAGGAGCCTGGTTTCTTCATAGAAAGAAGCTTCGCCGACATTGATACCTTACTTGGTAAAGTTAGAAGCCACACTGGAACCACAATCACCATTACCGCGGTGGAAGCCAGATAAATTGATGTATTTGCAAAGTAACAGGCAAAGAAAGAGGTTGGCCTCAATACATGAGAGGTGAATTGAGAATTGTATCAAATTATTATTTCCAGAGTGATATGACACGTACATGTAGTTGCTCAAAGTGGACCCTTAGAATGAAGGGCGTAATTGTGGCATCGTTAAAACCTTGCCATTAGTATGGGAAAACGATATTGAAGGAATTGAAGGTTTACAAGCCAAAATAAGTCATTTGAAACCAAAATGCATAAATTTGCAGTGAACCACAACCCAAAAACTGGGTCCACTTGTAACTTTGCAGAAAAATCCTTATCAACCATAAATGCATTAAAGTTTACGCTGAAAATTCAAGACCTTGTTCGTTGAATTTGGGTCAGCGTTTGTGAGACACAAAACATCGATGACATAATGAGTCGCTTTAACTTAAAGGGGATTTAGTGGAAAGTGACCAATGTTTCAGAATCACTATAGCACTTAAGCCATATAATTATTACCACAAACGTTGTCAAAGAATTCTTTAAAGTGGCATAACAATCAAAAAGTCCAACAACCATTATGATAATTTTACTAGTCAGATGGCGGCTGCAAAGTCCAAACACAAAGGTCCGAAAAAACCATTCTGGACAGAGAGAACAGAGATGAAGGGCCTTCCTTTCATCTTCTTTACCTCTCTGCTTCAGTTCTTAGTCTTACAGTTGGCCACAGCAGCTGATACGATATCCCCATCAAAACCCATCATAGGCTCTGATACCTTGGTTTCATCTGGGAAGAGCTTTGAGTTAGGGCTTTTCTCTGCTAGTAATTCTTCCTGGTATTTGGGAATATGGTACAAGAATTTTCCAGATGTTGTTGTCTGGGTAGCCAACAGAGAAAACCCACTTGCACATTCATATGGATCCTTGACACTGTCAAAAAATGGAAGTCTGGTCCTTTTAGATCAAATGAACAACTCTGTTTGGTCTTCCACTTCTTCCCAAGTAGCAGAAGATCCTGTTGCAGAGCTTTTGGAGACTGGAAACCTGGTTGTCAGAGAAAAGGCTGCCACAGCTTCCGAAATCTACATATGGGAAAGTTTCGATTTCCCATCAGACACTATGCTGCAAGGCATGAAGTTGGGGTGGAACTTCAGGACAGGCCACAACAGATTCTTGACTTCTTGGAAAAATGTTAGTGATCCATCTCCTGGACAATATACTTTTGGGATGGATAATGTTCTGTTGCCTCAGCTTGTTATTGCTAAAGGATCAAACAAACAGTTTCGTACAAGACCATTGACCGGTCTTCCATTTATAGGTACTCCTGGTTCACCAGTTTCCAACGAAGTTGTGCGCCCAATTTTTGTGTATAATACTACTGATCTATACTATTCATATGAGGTTGTTGATAAATCTATTGTCACAAGATTGAAGCTGAGTGAATCGGGTATCCAGCGGCTAGTGGTCAACGAAGGAAGCACTTCATGGGCTGTTATGTATACTTTGCAGTATAATCAGTGTGATAATTATGGAGTGTGTGGAGCAAATAGCATTTGTAAAATTAACAAAACACCTGTTTGTGAGTGCTTGCATGGGTTTGTCCCGGAATCATGGAACGAATGGGGGCTGCTTAATTGGACAAGTGGGTGCAGGAGGGGAACGCCACTGAATTGCCAGAAGGGAGAAGGCTTTCTGAGAATTCGAAATGTGAAACTGCCTGACCAGTTGGATTTTAGGGTGATCCCGAGCACTAGCATCGATGAATGCAAGGCAGAGTGCTTGAAGGATTGTTCTTGTGTAGCTTATGCTAAATCAGATATCAGTAACGGAGCTAGTGGCTGTCTGATGTGGTCTGGCGCCTTAGTTGACATGCGAGATTTCGATGAAGATGATAGTGAGCAAGATATATATATTCGGATGCCATTTTCAGAACTAGGTAAGACAGCTAAGTGAGTATTTTTCTTTAGTAAAGTTAGCCCCTGATCTTGTGAAGCCATGCGCTTAATCCTAAAGATTCTGTACATAAGTGCTTAGGAATAACAGTTGCATAGACTTATTGCTTTAAAAGTGTATGCCTGCAGGCCTAAATGCATGAACAACTTCTGAATTGGCAATACACCATACCAGAAGAAAATACTCTGTACAGTGTGGTTCACCTTGTTAATGTTGTCTTGTATATGATCTTCAGGTAAGAGCAGTCGGAAGGGTAAAAGGATAGTACTCATCTCGGTTCTGTCCGCAGTTTCTTTGCTTATTTTTTTGGGTTTTTCTTGCTGGTATATAATTCTGAAGAAGAGACGAAAGAAAATAGGTAAGCATGCATATGCACCTTGCTAATATATTTGTGAAAACCTGTATATATGCTTGAGAAAATCTTATGCATTGACTAAGACACTGTCTTTGAAATATATATCTATGTTTACTTTTGCATTCTGAATTCAGTTTGCAAGAAGAATTAATATAAAATCAAATTAAGACAATTACATCGCATTAATATCATTGTCTTTGCCCATATTTCCCTTTCCTCATTGTTTTTTTTCAATTTACAGCATTAAGAGACAGTAAGGAGGACTTGGAGTTGCCACTGTTTGATTTTGATACAATTGCAACCGCCACCAATAACTTCTCGCACACAAACAAACTAGGAGAGGGAGGTTTCGGTCCAGTTTACAAGGTAACAGAGCTATAGTTGACGTCGTTATGTATGAACATATGAGCTAACACATTTATACTAAAATTTCAGGCCAAGCTATCCCCGGAAGAATTCATAGCAGTAAAGAGACTCTCAAAAGATTCTGGTCAAGGTATTGAAGAGTTTAAGAATGAAGTTACAATGATAGCAAAACTTCAACACTGGAATCTTGTTAAACTTTTGGGCTGTTGCATCCAAGGAGAAGAAAGGATGCTTATCTATGAGTACATGCCCAACAAAAGCTTAGACTGCTTTATCTTCGGTCTGATTTTTATCCTTCATCTTAATTTCTACTTTCTAGTGCAATGTATACTATTAAACAGCATCTTGTGCAGCTCTGTTTATGTTACAGAGGAGGAAATCTGAACCAAAATTGTTTCAAGTGCAGATCTAAGTAGAAAGGTATTGCTTGATTGGCGAAAGCGATTTGACATCATCATGGGAATTGCACGAGGACTTCTCTACCTCCATGAAGACTCCAGATTAAGAATCATTCACAGGGACCTGAAGAGCAGCAACATCTTACTTGATGATGAGCTGAACCCCAAAATATCTGACTTTGGCATAGCTAGGATTTTTGGACGCAATCAAACTGAAGCAAAAACAAAACGAGTCATTGGGACATAGTGAGTTCTAGCAGCATTTATTATGAATGTCTTCATTTCCAATTATGAACAAGTACTTAAGTTTGGTTGTTTTCGTGTAGCGGATATATGTCTCCTGAGTATGCAATTGATGGGAAGTTTTCAATGAAATCCGATGTGTTCAGTTTTGGAGTGCTTTTGTTAGAGATAGTAAGTGGCAGAAAGAACAGAGGGTTTCATCATCCAGATCACCATCACACTCTTCTGGGACATGTACGTGTTGCATTATATATGGTTATATGTGCCTACTAATATTGTACCTCTAGTTTTCCATGTGTTTGATTAAAGGCATATAACTTTGCACTTGTTCCAGGCATGGCTACTGTGGAACAAAAATAGAGGTTTGGAGCTAATGGATTCATGTTTAGATAACTCATATGTGAAGTTTGATGTGCTAAGATGCATTCAAATTGGTCTATTATGCGTTCAAAAGCTATCCTTGGACAGACCAGCAATGTCATCCGTGGTATTCATGTTAGGCAACGAGGGAGCAATATTGCCTCAGCCAAAGGAGCCTGGTTTCTTCACAGAAAGAAGTTCCACGGGTAACAATAACCTAATCGGGGATGGAAGAAGCCACACCGGAGGCACGATTACTATTTCGACGGTGGTAGCTAGATAGTTTACACATACATGTTGACATGGCTGTTTGTCAGTCAAACTTATTGGTTGAGGAGAGTTTCAATTTGGTGGACCGAGTTTGACAAAGCTTTGTATATAATTATGAAAGAGATGTACAGCTCAACGAAAATATATTATAAGTCAGGAAAATATTTTAGAAACACAATCTGCCACCAAAGTCGCTGGACCACATTGTAGAAATATGTTTTTGGTCAAAGCACTCATTCTTGAAATTTTCCTTTACATTCTTCTGAATACGATTATGGTTCTTAAAGAATTGATTAAAAGTGGATTAGCATTAGGCATACTTTAAGGTCTCAACATCATTATCATCATAATAACTTTCACACAAATGCTATTCAAAGTCGCCCCAAAGCGACTCTTATTTGAGACTGGCCGTTTTATGGAGTTCCACGTGGAAGTCTGGTACTTTTAGACCAAATGAATGACACTATTTGGTCTTCCACCTCTTCCCAAGTAGCAGAAGATCCTGTTTTGCAGCTTTTGGAGAATGGAAATCTTGTTGTTAGAGACATGGCAGAAACAGCTTCAGAAAGCTACATATGGCAAAGTATTAACTTCCCATCAGATACTCTGTTACATGAAGTTGAGTTCAGAACGGGCACCAACCAATTATTGACTTCTTGGAAAAATATGCTAGCGATCCATCACTTGGAGATTATACCTATAGGATTGATAATCATTTGTTGCCTCAGCTTGTTCTTGCCAAAGGAACAAAGAAAAAGTTCCGAAGTGGACCTTTGAATGGTCTTCGATTTTCTGGCATTTCTATTTCAGACTACAGTTTCAACACCAATCTTTGTGTATAACACCACCAATGAAGTATATTATATGTATGAGGTTAGTGACAAGTCTGTTATATTAGAAGATTAATGCTTACTGAATCGGGTTCGATCCAGCGGCTAGTGCTGAATGAAGGGAGCACTGAATGGGCTCTCATGTTTACTTTGCAGAATAATGATCGGTGTAATGAGTATGGCATTGTGGTGCAAATGGCAGTTGCAAAACTGACAGGTCACCTATTTGTGAATGCTTTCCGGGTTTTGTTCCAAATTCATGGAAAGAATGGGAGGTGCTTAATACCTCAAGTGGGTGCAAGAGTACCACTGCCTGTTTTCTTCGTTCTTGCTGTATAGCAGAAGTGGGTTAATAGCATTCCAAAAAAAAAAAAAAAAAAAGATATTTAGTCATATACCCATTCTTAGTACTAAAACTATAAATAAACCCTACACCATTTAATTTCTATAAACAAACCCAAAAAATGATAGCTGGCCATATTGAACTTAATTTTGATTATTAAATTACTTTGATGCTCGATTGAGTGGTTTGGTCTTTTTTATGATTTTTTGGGGTTGAGTTTGTTTTAAGAAATGAATGACAGTTTTGTAATTTAAAAGAAGTTAAAAGTTTTTTTGTTATGTTGTAAAGTCCATTTCATATAGGTTTTTTTTATAATTTGTGCTCCTATATTGGGTATAGTAGTGAATCTCCCAAAAAAATATTAATGAATACTTTGATTGCTTCAACAAAAAAGATTTTGTAATAAAACCTTCAGCAAATAAAAATAACCACTACAACAAGAAAAATTGCCTTATTTGAAGACGAATTGAAATGAAGTCATAAAAGGAAATTAACGGCAACCAAATAATAATCAAGGAGGTATTTTCTCTTGAACATGGTGTTTCTAGGTTGAATAAAACAACTAACAAACCCAATATAAACTCTGATTTGTAAAAAACAAAAACAAAACGAAAAACATGTAAATAGAATTAGGAAATAGATTTGAATTCCCATTTCAAGTTTTTTTTTTTATAAAAAAAATTGTATATAATTTGACAAAATAGACAGTGGAAAATAATAAGTTTCTGTATTTTCTTATTTCACAAAATTCAAATTAAATTAATTTCTTAGAATCACATACGTTTGTAGCAATGCCCACAAATGCATAAGATAGAGAATTAATTGGTAGCATTTATCTAGAGGTATATGATACTGGACCACCAATATCTCAATTCCATCATAACTACCCCTTGAAAATCAATATCTCTATTCCCATAAATAAGATAAGCTTTGGACAAGATCGTTAGTGCAATATATATATATATATATATATATATATATATATATATATATATATATGTATGTATGTATAGTTATATAAAATACTCGAAAGACACCACACATAACATAACTTGATCCATTTTCGAAAGCCCAAGATAGTCGATATCCAACATCAGCAATAATATGATTACAATATTAATATACCAACGCTATTGAAATAAAGTCATTATTAAACATATTAATAAAATAAGTTGCAATACACAATTGCAAATCACAAATTAAATATGTACCTAAAATTTATACAAAGGAATAAAAATTTAGCATGTTAATAAAAATTTAGAGGAATAATATCATAATTATAAGAGTCACAATTTCAATGCATTAATTCAAAGTATATAGCATCTATATGATTTAAATCGGCCACATGCGTTTTTAATTTTTAATTTTTTAATTTTGAAAAAGGGGCCAAAACCCAAACAACATGCAAAGTTTCAAATATACAAAACGAACTGTGCAATATATATATATATATACCATTACAAAGATGCAACAAAACAAACAATTTTTCCTCAAAATTATACAAACCAACAATTATGTTTAACCAACAAACTAATAGAAATATATTTTGATAGAACTTTGAAACTTATGTATAAATGGTTCTTTGAGAAAAGGTGGGAACATGTTTGGTTGTTCAAACAGTAAATTCAAATCATCACACCAGCATTTTGAAACCAACACGCTTTTTATCAAACCAATACTCAGATGCAGAATTCTATAGTAAAAGTGACACGAATAACGGAGTTTATTTGGTGAAACCCAAATGGTGATCCAAGTTTTATTCAAAACAATATGCTTGAATTTTTAACTCAATTACGTTCTAATGCTATTGATGGATCATTGGAAGCTCATGGGAGGCATAAAGAATCAAAAAATATTACCCTTTATGGTGCAGTTCAAGGTAGGACCTTTCTTATATTGAATGCCACTTGAAATTAGAATAATCGAACTTCTGGAGGTTACTAATGGAATGAGTGGTGGACGCGCTATTTACGGAAGTTGTTACATCATATTTGATCTTTACAAATTTGACATGTTTTTGCGTGTGCTCTGTAGAATGTAGAATGGTTTCTTTGAGAATATCATTCAAAACATCGTTCCAGCAAATGTGAATACATGACTCCAGTGTTTCGAAGTACTAGTTATATTAATAAGAAAATAATCTTTATTCTTATTTCCATGCTTCATTTGTGCAATAGTCTCTACTATTATAAAGCCATGCGAAGTACATACAATATGAGGTTATCATACTTAAACAAGATGTTTTACTTATGATAAAGCCTCCCGCTGTGTCTCCATCAAGACTCATACTAAGCATAAAACTCTAGTAGCATCTTTGCTAGAGATATCTTGGTTTCTGGGTTAAATTTCATGGCTTCCAAGCGTTTGTGCTTTGTTGTCCCTCCTGACAAAACTATGGAGACTGCCCTGTGGAGTTTCCTAGATTCCTTTCTTAATGTGTTCTCCTGGCATTCGTGGGCTTGGCATCCGGCGAGTGCTCTTGTGCCTAATCCCAGTGTTCATGATTAAGTGGCTGAGGTCAGTTTTGTTATTGTTGTGTGGTGTCTTCTTCGTTTCTCCCCTTTGCTGATTTTTGATTCTCTGCTTGTTTCAAGGACTATCTTGTGGCTGTACAAAGGACTATGATTTCATAGCATGACTCTTTTGACAGTTGGGTTGTGTTGTAGTGTTTCAGTTAGGGGTCTATGTGTCGGTTTGTTGTTTTTCCCTTAATTGTTCTAGCTTTGCTCCTATGCGATTGTTTTCAGACTATCTTGTTAGTCCATGACATGTGTGGTACTCTTTCTTACTATGAGGTTTGTCCCTCAGGAAGGTTTTAACGGCCACTGTTTTGGGTCGTTCTATGTACTCTATCTTGATTCTATGAATGAACTCCATTTCTATAAAAAAAAATAAAAAAATAAAAGATGTTTTTTACTTCATTAAAATTGCTTGTTGAATTGAATTTTATTTTTATTTCTTTTAATCAATTATTTTGAATATATAAAAAGATACAAAATTATAGGTGCATGAATGATCCTATAATATTGTATGTATGTATGTATATATTGAAAATAATGTGACTAAAGGACTAAAATAATGTGTAATAAAATATTTAATATTTTTTAAAAAATTAACTGAAAAACACGAATAATATCAAAATATTAATTGATCAATTAAAAATTTAAAACTAAAACATGAAAAGAAAAAAAAAACTCTCATTTCTCTCGGATTGACCCAGATGCAGGCGCACTATCCACTCTCTTTCTCTATCTCACCACGACCATAACTAGGGGCGGTCCTACCCTAAGGGCAAGGTAGGCAGCCGCCTACTCCATTTTTAGCCAAACCAAAAATTACCCAATACTTAATACAATTATATATCTTCTGCCTACTCAACCCCAACCCACTCAAATGTTTTCCTCTAACAAAAACAATAGCCCAGCCACTCAAACTTTCTCATTTAACAAAAACAATAAAAGCAATATCAACTCAAATGCTCCAGCCCAAAACAATAAAAGCAATATCAACTCAAATGCTCCAGCCCAGCCGATATTCTCCACTCCAACCCCATGGGCCATGCCCACTTATATTATACTTCAAAAAAATAAAAAGAGTAAAAAATGCTTGACTGAATTTCAAAACTAGAAGATTATCATAACTCAGGTACACGTTTTTGTTTATTAATAAGAAAAATAACAAATCAGAATCAGCTTAAGTTTTTCAATATATTTGATCCTTGGAGTTAGCTTTTGTTATGCTGAAACAAAAACATAAACTACAGAGCAGCTCCAGTTTCATTTTAAGACTTTAGTAATTGTGCAACACGATCTGGCCATCTACATTCCCCATGTTTCCAGCAGGAAACTGTGCCAAGCAACGAGAGGAACATGATCTGACAAAATAATTATAATTTAAATTAAAAATATTTATTCCTTTTCATTCTCCAATAATTTATTAGATAGAAATCTTGTAATGTTATAATTTGATGATAATTTACACATATTGAGAGGATCAAACCTCCAAAATATATTCAGAGGCATATGCGCTTAGTCGTTGAAGTTTTCAAGATTTGTTTCGTAATCTCAGTTTTCTTTGGATCACATATTGAGAATTTGTTTGATTTTTGGTTGTGATGTTTGATTAAATAGGTTATCTTTTATTATGTCGGATCACAATCGAAACCCTAAGAAAACAAAGAATTTGTTCTCTTTTTTTAAGAAAAAGAATGATAGGTCATCATCTAGTACAATGCTTTTGTTAAGCTTTTATTTATGTATAGATATGCATATTTGAGGGTAAGGCTCATTACGTCCCCTCTTACTAGGTGTATCTTTTTATTTTTATGAATAAAATTCACTCGTACCGTTGAGTTTTTAAGGTAAATTTCGCCTACTTGGCTTTTGAATCCTGGATCCGCCACTGACCATAACCTTGCTTCAATTTGATTGATTCAGTCAATAGTCAAGCCAAACAGTCTGCAAATCCATCAAACCAGATTAATGAGGGTATCCAAGCCTTAGATATCCCCCCCAACCAGCGGTTGTTGCATCTCAGAGGCGCCAGAACTAGCGACTGTTGCATCCCGGGATGTGGTTTTGATGGTTGCTGTAATTGATTGGACCAAAATGCCCATATGTGTAAATTTACATTTTTTTATCGAAGAATGTAAAAATCTCACGACAAAATAAAATACGATATATATTAAGTAATTATATTACAATTGTGTTGTTTATGAAATGAATTGGATAAAACATGAATTAAGAGCAAGTCCACCCCAAAAGGCTAAGGCAAGGCAAGGGCTGCCACTATTCATGTGAATAGTGCAGCCTTACCTTTTTTGGTTCTTCCCCAAAAGGCTAAGGCAAGGGCAAGAAAAAAAAATTATGCAACAAAATATAAACAATTTAGAAATATAAGACATAAAATGATTATGCAAGAAAAAAATAAATATGGAAGAAAATATAAAAAATTTACAAATGCAAGAAGAAAAAAAATGATTACAATTTACAAATATTGGAAGGAGAAGAGTTTGTATGAGGATTTGGTGTGGAAAGTGAATAAAATTTTTATGTATTTATAGGGTAAACATTCATAATTTTTTGGTATTCTTTTTTTAAAAAATTGAAATTTTTTTCTATTTTTTATGGATTTTTTTCGCTATATCAGCACTGACATCAGCGCCTTCGGGCTGCAGCCCAGATAGAATTTGCCTGTGGGCTTGCCAAGGTTGGTGGGACCCATGGCTTGCCCAGGCTGGATCAAGAGGACATAATGAGTCACTTTAACTTTAAAGGGGTTTAGTGTGTTTGGGCTTAAATTTGGCACGCCCAGTCCCACATCATTTCTTCTAAAGTCGCCTATTTTGGCCCAAAATTGGCACCCTCAATCCATCGAAAGCGCCCAGCCCGTTAAACAAATAAACAGGCCAAAACAAAGAACTCGGCCCAAAACGTCGAAGGCCCAGAAATAGTGGAAATCAGAAAAGAAACTTGGGCCTCGGAAGAACTAGAATTGGGCTCAGAGCAAACTAAACCCAATTGGTCTTTTACAAACAGTCCCACGTGATCCCTGACTTAGAGAAGTCAACAAAATCGGCTGAAATAAAAGATTGAACAGGGGCAGGTGTAAAAGAAGAACGTCTCTGAAAAAGCTCAGTTGCCTGGAGATCAAATCCCGTTTTAATTATTCAAAAGATATTTCCTGTTCCGGAGAAAACACCATTTTCAAGGAATAAGCAGACTCTGCCTCTGTGAAAAGGGGATAAGCGGGAAACAGGGATCAAAAAAACTGAGAACTTACTATCTCAAAGACTCTCAGACTCTCAGAAAGCAGTTGAAATGAAAGAGGGGCATGGCACCCCATCAAAAGAAAACAGAGAAGTAGTCATTTCAGGAACTGATCGTTGAGTGTTTACTTGCCAGAAAATGGATGGAACCCCTGTTTATTTCAATTAAAAATTAAAAAAAGATCTTTTTACTTGCCGCCCACTCTCAAAGAACATTTCTTATATATACAAGAGAGGGTGAACAAAGACAAGGACAATCAATCAACACAACCAAAAAACTCAGTCAAAGGACAAACATCCAAATGATCACTTAATCACAAAAACTTCAAACTAAGTCCAGCAGACTTAGAGTCTGAAGCACTTAAATTCCAAAGCTTCTCAACAAGCTTGCAGAATCATCCTTTTTTCTCCCAGCAAAGACAGTTAGAATACTATTTCGGATTTAAATCTCAGTTCACAAGTCAACAATAACGAGATTTCTCTCGTTACAAATTTGGTTCAGTAAAAGCCAAGACAAGCAGAATTCGAGTTTTCTCAAAACGAAAAACTCAACAAATTTATGGAGAGCCCTGACTAAGCAGCACAGGTACCACAGTACGCCTCCAGCTCAAGTCCAGCCACTTCTGTCCCTTTCAGACTGGAGAAGTCCCAGTTCTGCCCATCCAAAAGCCTTCCAGGGTTTGAAATGAATTAAAGCTCTACCAAAATCAAGCTTTGGTATCGATTTGCAGCCGGAGTCCAGCACTTGAAGTTGTTTAACATCCAGTCCAGTCCAGAACAGAGGCAACTACCCAGCCAGAAATGGAAGTACAGCCCTCTTTTTGTCTTTGTATAGTCAGTTTTCCCTTTTTGAGTCTTGAAAAGGGGAGTTCTGCCTGAAATTAGTTCAATCTGTTATCAGTTATTCTGGCCAGAACTACCGGTTTTATATTGAGGAAAATTATAAAGTCCTTACCAATCTAAGGCATAGAAAAGAACTTACTTGGGAGATATTCCTCACCCAAATTCACAATCGTTTGTTCAAAGTCAGTAGCTTGGGGCGCAAGTTATTTTTACTCTCGAGTCTGTTAGAATTGAAAAAGTTGCTAACAGTGGCACGCTCAACACATAAAGAAAGTTAATTTATTGACCAAACAATGGTCTTTGAATTAATGGGGAACTTTACCCTATTATTACCGGAAACAAATCAAAACGGGTAAACAATTTGGCACGCCCAATGGGACTCCTCAGTATATATACTCTGCAATACTTTGAGGGTGCATGTATATTGGAAGTTCTAGCCAGAATCCACGTCGCATGATGGAACGAGACCAAGCAGCTTTCCGAGAAGGACCAGAATCGGAAGAAAGCGATGCTAGACAATCAGCTCATGGTAGTACCCAAAGTAGACGTTCCAGAACTGTTTCCAGGAGGCTGAATCAAATACAGGAAGCTGTGTTCCGGCAGGAGGCTACAACACAAAGAAGCCAGGATTCTTTGAATAATATAACAGCCATGATGCAATGGCAAGTTAACAGGCAGTTCAGGAAGGTCCGTGAAGCTGCCATGGCCAGAATCCCAAATCCTAATGCTGTCGTACAGCAGTTAGACCTTCCCTACGGTCCTCCACCAGGGCTAGCATGGCCATATCAAGAGAATCCTCTTATTGCACAAATAGCTGGAGTACCGGGACCTGAAGAAATCTGAGCTAGACAGAGGGGAGGAGCCCCTCTCGCTCAAGAGCATTAGGCTCCAGTCAGACCAGAAGGACCTGCGCCAATTCAGGTTCCCCAGAATCAGCCAGAGCCCCCTGCGCCTCAACCTATGGCCCCGCCAGATCAACCACTGCTACTTCTGCCTGAGGCACCAGCTGTGCCACCCTATAGACCAAGAAGAATGGATCCTAATCCATTTCCTCCACTAGCGAGGGGCAGGAGAGGCAGATGTGGAATTAACCCTTTTGCCAACAACGACAGGAATAGACCAGGGGCAAACTGGAGGAACCATCCAGAGGTTGAAGAAGAGGAAGAACAGAGGGAAGAAGCTCCGCCTCGACCATACAGAATGGAGCACAGGTTTGACCATAATCAGCCAGAACAGGGACGAAATCCACATCCTGTCAATGCTTTGAATGACATAGGGGCATTACAGAGAATGATCGGGGAGATGATGGAGCCGGAAGCCAGAAGAGGAGAAAGGCCTACCTACAGAAAGCCGTACCCGGCTTATATAGATCAGATTCCCCTACCCCCAGGTTTCAAAGTACCAAACTTCACCTTATTTAATGGAGAAGATCCTCATGCTTCGTCGGTCGAACACATAGGCAGATTTTCTGTCCAGTGTATAGCTATAGAGAATAATCCTCTGTTAAAACTAAGACTGTTTGGAAATTCTCTCTCCAGACAAGCTTTCACCTGGTACACCAGTCTACCAGCCAATTCTGTGCAAACCTGGGAGCAAATGGAAAACGTTTTCCATGACTATTATTTCAGGATCCAGCCAGAAGTCACCATCAGTGATCTTGCTGCTCTCAAGCAAAGCGAAGACGAACCTGCTCAGGATTTCATAACCAGATTCAGGAGACTCAAGATGAAATGCCGAATCCCTATGGAAGAAAGACACTTCATCCAAATGGCTCAAACCTCCCTCAAGATTTCTTTGAGGAAAAGATTTGATGGGATGCTGTTCGGAGATATGGCAGAACTAGCAGACAAAGCATCCAAATATGAAGAACTGCTAAGGGAGGAACAGCAGAAGAGGAACTCTTCCAAAGGCACATACTACAAGACTCCTTCTTCTTCAATTCATTTGATTGAAGTAAAGTCGGAAGAAGACACAGAGAACTCGGAGGAAAGAGAGGTTGCAGTGGCAGAAATGGCAAAGTTAAAACATCCCATCAGCTGCAAAGCTCTTACAAAGCCACCAAAGGACCAGAAACCGTCACCATTCACGGGAGGATTTTTTCCAAACAAACCAACACAGAACAAGGTCTACTCTTTCGATCTAACTAAAGTTGATGATCTGTTTGATGAGATGCTGGCGCAAAAGGCAATAGGGACACCTCATAAGCTGCCCAAACCAGAAGAGCTTAAAGGCAGACAATATTGCAAATGGCACAATTCTTGGAATCATTCCACCAATAGTTGTGTTGTTTTCAGAGATGTCATACAAGAAGGAATAACGGCAGGAAGATTAAAGCTGGCAGAAAAACCTCCCTCAGTTACGACAGATCCTTTTCCCCAGCCTCAAGTTAACATGGTCAACCTGAATTGGCCAGAACGAAGAGAAAATGCCAGTTCCAGCAGGAGCAGGAGAACTGCAAAGGAGGACTTCCAAAGGCCAAAGGCGACCATCTCGGCTGGAATAGTATTATGCAGTAAATGCAAGTGCGAAAGTGAGTTAGAAGTAACTCTGGACAGGCAGAACCAGCCCACACACTGCGTGTTTGACCGGATTGGAACATCACACCAGCAAGGCCTAGCTCCGACTCCTCCCAGAAACAGAGCCAGACAAAAGGATTACCTTAGGCCGGTTCAGCACAACAGAAGAATGCCAGAGCAGCCTAAGGAGGAGATACCAATTAGGATGCCTGGAAATGACATGCCTTTAGCAACTATCATAGAGGGAAGATGGTATTCCGTTGGAAAAAGCGGCAGACCAACCCTGGAATTAACCAGAACTCAGAAAAGAAGGATTCAGAGGCAATATTCCACCTTCCTTAGAAACAGGAAAGATGCACAGGTGTTGACAGAGCCAAATTCTGCCAGAAAAAGAGAAGATCCAGAAGCAACTCCTCAGGCAGAACAAGTAGGATATGAGCCACAAAAACTGATAAAAATCCAATTTCTAGGCAAGTCCCCCATCCATTCGACCTCGTCGTCAGTCGATCAACTTGAACTTCCACAAGTACAAGTTGGACCCGAATCTGTTCCTGAAGAAGACCAACAAGACTGGACTGAAGAATATGAGGAGGAACAATTAGACTATGAACCATCCGTAGAGGACCAAGTTGGGCTCCTCGAAACGGGAGAACAAGATGTTTGTGCCTGATAAATCACGGCCATGAGCTGGCCGAAGGAGCCCTTTCTCTCGGCCCTGGCATTTGTTCGCAGAAGCTGAAACGCAGCGTTTCGCCAGGGTACTTCGCCTTCCCAAAGATAAAAGAAATGCTAAGGCATTATCATCTCGGCCTCAAGCGCAGGCCGAGGCCGAGGCCGAACAAAATTGCGGCCAAGGCATTAAAGGCAAATCATCACGTGACAACAGGGTCCCAGGCTTCATTTAATAAAGTAGTGCCTGTTTAATGCAGCAAACCCATTGGCCACAAAGCAGCATTTAATGCATGAGGGAAGGTGGGAAGTGACTGAAGTCAGGATTTGGTGATTGAGATCAGAGTGATTAGACGTGGACATTCTCACAAGGATTCTGACAGCCTGAGATGTTGGTTCACCAGCTATCCAGGCCATAAATGCGTCTCCACGGCCAGAGGTTCAGAACCCACGATCGAGAGCGGCGGCCGAGATTCACCGGGATTTCTGGGGTCACACCACCATACTTCACGATCCCAAATGTCGATTGGACTGCCCACTTGCGCTAATCAGACTCCACTATGCGTAAATTCAGCCTCGATTACTCATCCAGGGACTCTTCCTATAAATACAAGACTCGAGCTACATTCAAAGGGTTCAACACCAAAACAAGCCTCCCACGGAGCAACTTATTTTTTCCTGCAATGCACTTTCAATATCTTTACTTGCTTTCCTAGGAGTAGTGGTAGATTGTAAACCAAATCCATTCATCAATATATCATACGACCCTTGATTTTCAAGGCGCCGGAGCACCATCCTTGTTGTTCGTTCACTCACCCCATATATCACACGACCGTCGCTCCCTGAGCAACGCGCCGGAGCACCGCCCAAAACCCACCACCAACACCATCACTCAACGGCCTTGTAGTTCAGGCCGTGAACCTAACAGCCGAGACCAGTTCCTCTCTCGGCTACAATCGTTTGACTAGGAAGACAGATCAAACAGGCGCACCATTCATCCATCCAACACTCATCGAAACATCAATGCACGGTAGACCGTGCTGGCACGCCCGCGCACAACCGCACCGCACCCAAAAGCAGGAAACCCCGTGTTATCGCACATCCCCTCGTCCCGGAACTCTAGGCCGTGAGATTTGCGCGGCAGACACAAGAAGACTGGACAGAAGAGATGGAGTACGATGGAGGATTAGATGCAGAAACTGAAGCTTTTGGTGCAGAACTGGAGAACTTATTACAAGGCGATCTAGGCATTAACATGGCATTCATCTTATCAGAAAGATTCAGGGCAGCAGAAGGACAAGGAAGCACTCTGGAGGGAGACGTATTCTCGCAAGAAAGCTTTGAATGCAGACTGGCAGAAGTAGACGAAGTGCTAGAACAGCAAGTACCTGCTGCCAGAACAGGTGGAACCACCATGACACCAGTTGCAGAACAGCTCTGTTTTTCCAAACCAACCAGGGAAATGGCTAATCACCTCAGGCCTCTATTCATAACTGCAAACTTCGGAGGTATTCCTATTTCCAAGGTAATGGTAGATGGAGGCGCAGCCATTAATCTTCTACCACACAGATTGTTGAGCAAGATAGGCAGAACGGAGAAGGACTTAATCCCAACACGCCTGACTGTCACCAACTTTTCTAGGGGCATTAGTAAAACTTACGGAATCCTGGATGTTGATGTCATATTTGGAACCAAAGAACTAAAGATTGCCTTCTTTGTGGTGAATACAACTTCTACCACCTACAACGCATTGCTCGGAAGGGACTGGATTCATCAAAGCCTTTGTGTTCCTTCCACTTTGCACCAACAGCTAGCCCTTTGGAATGAAGAAGGTCACATGGAAATAGTAGAGGCCGATCCACGGCCATTTCTACCCTCTGCCATGTGTTTTGAGGCAAGATATTATCATGATGACCTTGGTCCTTTCACATTCTTTGGAGTCAACCAGAACGGCCGCCCTCACGGTGTCACGGCCCAAAGGCTCATTGAAGATGGTCTGGCCAGTTCTCTAGAAGACTGGAATGGGCCTTTTGTTCTGAACCTCCAGAACTCCGATGTTTAGTCCCAATCAACAGGAAAAGGATCGAGTTGCAACAATCCGATCCATTACAAAAAGATTGTTGATATATTGGGAAGAAAGGAAACTCATTGCGCAGAATCCAGCCATTAATATGGCAGAATTCACGCATGAGAGCATCGAAGAACAGGAAGAGAGTTTACAGGAGGAAATATTGGACTTCGCACCAGCAGCACTAGATGACTCCTTACCAGAAGTAGAAGATCCAATACAGGAGATTAATCTAGGGACAGAAGAGGACCCAAGGCCCACTTTCATTAGTGCACTATTGGAAGAACCGCTCAAAAACGAAATCATTGCACTTTTGCATGATTTTAAAGACTGTTTTGCTTGGCATTATCACGAGATGCCTGGATTGGACAGAAAGTTGGTAGAACACAAGCTGCCTATCAAGGAAGGCTACCTTCCAGTCAAACAGGCCAGAAGAAGAATGTCCATGGAGACAGAACTAAAAGTCAAAGAAGAGATAGAAAGGTTGCTCAAGGCAGGATTCATCAGGCCGGCCATTTACACTGATTGGTTAGCCAATATTGTGCCTGTTCTGAAAAGGAAAACAGGGGTAGTTAGGATCTGTGTGGATTACAGAAATCTGAATGAAGCATCCCCCAAGGATGAATATCCTATGCCTATGGCAGATATGCTAGTAGATGGAGTTGCTCAGAATCAAATGCTATCTTTCATGGACGGCAACGCAGGGTATAATCAGATCATGGTAGCAGAAGAAGATATCCATAAAACAGCTTTCATGTGTCCAGGGCACATAGGTGCTTTTGAATACACTATAATGCCTTTTGGCTTAAGAAATGCAGGAGCCACTTATCAAAGAGCAATGAATTCTGTTTTCCATGATATGATAGGGCATTCTCTAGAAGTATATATAGATGATGTGATAATTAAATCCAAGGAAGCAGAAAATCATGTGTCCAATCTGAGAAAGGCTTCCAAAGAATAAGACAGCATAGATTGAAAATGAATCCTAAAAAATGTATTTTTGGAGTACAAGCATGAAACTTTTTGGGTTTTTTGGTCCATCAGAGGGGCATAGAAGTTGACAAAAATAAAGCAAAATTCATTATAGAAGCTCAACCACCTCGGAACAAGAAAGAGCTGCAAAGTCTTATGGGAAAAATTAACTTCCTAAGAAGATTCATATCCAATTCCGCGGGGAAAATTCAGCCTTTTTCTTCCTTGTTAAGGCTAAAACAGGAACAGACTTTTAAATGGGAGGAACAGCACCAACAGGCTTTTGAAGAAATTAAGCACTATCTGTCAAATCCACCAGTTCTGTCCCCACCAAAGAAAGGCAGACCGCTCAAACTCTATGTGTCTGCATCAGGAACGTCAATTGGAAGTCTGTTAGCCCAAGACAACAAGGAAGGGAAGAAACAAGCGGTATACTATCTGAGCATAACTCTGACAGAAGTAGAAAGAAATTATTCTGCAATCGAAAGGCTTTGTCTGGCTTTGTACTTCACTGCTATAAAACTCAGACACTACATGCTGCCATTCACCATTTATATCATTGCCAAGACAGACCTAATCAAATATATGTTAACAAGGCCAATGTTGAGAGGCAGAATTGGGAAATGGACTCTGGCTCTCACAGAATTTGCTTTCAGATATGTCCCTCAGAAAGCTGTCAAGGGGCAAGCTGTAGCAGATTTCCTAGCTGATCATCCAGGAGAAGAAATTGAAAATATGGATTCTTTGGATATAGCAAATGCGGATCTACTGACAAGAGCTCATGTTTGCCTTAACAATCCCATTTATTCGATTCATCTCACACCTTGGAAGCTGTACTTTGATGGATCAAAAACTGACTTAGCTTCCGGAGCAGGGATTGTTCTAGAAGAACCTTTGGGAATCAGACACTGTTATTCTTTTCAGTTAGATTTCCAATGCACCAACAACAGAGCTGAATACGAAGCTCTAATCATTGGCCTCGAAATGTTGGTAGAACTCGGAGTCCAGTCTGTAGAAATCCTGGGAGATTCTATGCTTGTTTTAAAACAGATTGTTGGAGAATACAAATATTTGAACCCTGCTTTAGCTGTCTATTTAGTAGCAGCTAGGAATCTGTTGACAGAATTCAGGGAAGCTACTTGGGAACACATCCCAAGAGAAGAGAACCTTGCAGCCAATGAACTGGCTCAAATAGCTACAGGAATACAAATCCCGGAAGACTGTGTGCAGAGGATTGTTAAGGTAGGAAAGAAAAGTCTGCCATCTGTTCTGGCCAGAGGAATGGAGGTAGATGTCAATTCTGCCCTAATCACTGAAGATGATTGGAGAACTCCCATCATAAACTACTTGCAGTATCCAATTCTGCCTTATGAAAAGAGAGTCAGAATCATGGCTTCAAACTATCTTATGTGGAATGAAGATCTGTCCGAAAAAGCAAGGATGAGATATTGCTAAGATGCTTGGGAAAGAAAGAATACATGAAGGTCATGGGAGAAACCCACGAAGGGATATGTGGAGCACATCAAGGTGGAAGGAAAATGTGTTGGCTAATCAGAAGGTATGGTTATTTCTGGCCAACCATGATGAAAGATTGCATTGATTATTCCAAGGGATGTGAAGCTTGTCAAAGACATGGACCAATCCAGCAGGTTCCTTCGGTTCCCATGAATCCAGTAGTCAAGCCATGGCCGTTCAGAGGATGGGCAATGGACCTCATTAGCAAAATTTATCCAGCCAGCAGCCAACATCATTGTTTCATCATTGTAGCCACGGATTATTTTACCAAATGGGTGGAGGCCAAGCCTGTTAAATCTACCACATCCTAAGAAATCATTACTTTCATAGAAGAACAGATCATACAGAGATTTGGCATTCCGGAATCAATCACTACCGACAGGGGATCTTCTTTCATATCTGGAGATATGTTAGATATGGCAGAAGCATTCAAATTTAAGCTACTACAGTCCACTCCCTATTATGCTCAAGCCAATGGACAAGCAGAATCAAGTAATAAAGTGATAATCAATATTATCAGGAAAATGCTTGAGCAAAATCCAAAGCAATGGCATGAGAAGCTGTCAGAAACTTTGTGGGCATACAGAACTTCAAAATGGGAAGCAACTGGTATGACTCCATATGCTTTGACTTATGGACATGATGCAATTCTGCCTATGGAAATAGCAGTCCAATCCCTCAGAATTGCCCACCAACACGAATTGGTTGGAGAAGACTATAATCAAGCCATGCTGCTGGAACTGGAAGGATTGGATGCAAGTAGAATTGATACCCTCAACAAACTCTTAGCAGGAAAACAGGCTGTGTCGAGGGCATACAACAAGAGAGTTAAAAACAAGAGTTTTGAAGAAGGAGAAATAGTCTGGAAAGCAGTGCTGCCCCTCGGAACACATGTAGCTGGTTATGGAAAGTGGTCACCAACTTGGGAAGGCCCTTTTATAATCAACCAAGTCCTGGGATTAGGGGCTTACAGATTACAGGATCGAGATGGAGAAGTCCATGCTGCACCAATCAATGGTAAATGGTTAAAGAAATTCTATCCAACCATGTGGGATTCGCAAGCTGTGCAGACAGATCCTAGGATAGAGAGGCAACAACTTGAAGCCGTTGCTTGACTTCTGTTTTAGTTTTTAGTTGTGTATTATTATAGCTTCCTAATTTCTTTCAGTCTATCAAGAAAAATCAAAATTCCAAAAAAATAAATAAACTTTTATTTAAATAGTCACCTTGGTGACTAAGTAATTCATTACAAATCCAATATTTGAATTTTAAAATCCTAGTTTTTTGAGGGTTTCCTGCAGACTAGTCTTCTTAATAGAGAGCTCCTTCTGAAGCAACACCCCTTGATGGATTGAAGCTTCTGCAACTTCCAAAGCTGGCATGGAGGCTGAAACCATACTCTGCACGAGGAAGGTGGCCTTGGTCTTAGAACTCAGTCCAGTACCCAGCCTGCGCTGCACCTCCCTGCGTTCTGCTAGCTGTTTCTGGAGCTCCTCAATCTGCTTCTTCAACTTATCTGCAGTAGCCTTGGCCTCTTTGTACCCCGCAACCATCTGATCCAGTTCTGCCTTCTGTTTTGCATAATCAGCCAAGTTGGCATCATGAGTAGCCTTGCAGAGTTTAGAAGTCTCGAAGGTAGGCTTGAGATCCTCATAACGATCATGAAGGTTGAGCACATCCCTGACCAGGTTCAGACTTATTTCAAGAATGGGCTTGGGAGCCATATTCTGCCTATACAGCAGATCCAGATCCTTCATCAGTTGCTCAACAGCTCCCCTGTTTTCCTCCAGTTCTAGCTCAGTGGACTGCCAGATCTTTACCCTCTCCATTGCCTCATCTACAGCTTTGAATTTGGCCTTGCTGGGGGTAGAACTGAGTTTCTCCAGCCTATCCAGTTGGGCGTCCAAGTCCATAGCCTCGAACTCAGCCAATTCTGGGTCAGCAAAGGAGGCTGTGATGGTTGAAATAGCAAGGGATTGGATAGGCATCTGCGAGATCAAGTCGAAAATTAGAAAAAGGGGCAGAAATAAAAGGAAAATTCATGACATAGCAATACTTACAGCTGCAAGAACAGGCTTCGAAGGACTAATTACCACTGCCAATGATCCAGTAGTCCCGGGCACTTCCACCTGGAAGGAACAAAAGTTAAATGAAAACAAGGCCAGGACAGAAATACAAAAAAACGGACAAAAACAAAAAATGATAAGGATTTACCATGGCTTCAGAAACAGTAGCAGTTAATTCTACTTCAAATTCTGGGGTTGCAACAGGAAGCTCCACCTGCTCCACAGGCCCTGAGGCAGACGGCACTGTCAGACTTGTGACTGGAAGTTCTACCTGTTCCGCAGCTTCCAGTGGTGCCGAAGCCTCTATCTGTTCCCCAGACCCCAGCATTGCTTGTTCTGCTTGAGCTGCGATAGGGGGTTCTGCCTGTTCCACTGGTTCTGAAACAGAACCCTCTGGCTGCTCCTCAGAGGCTGGAGCTGCAGTGGAATGTTCAGCCTCCGTGTCTTCAGAAAGGGCCAGTTCCGTGCTAGTCAGTTCTGTCCTAAACATAGCACGCTGTTTCTGAGCCAAGGCAATGCTCTCTGCTATCACCTCAGCCGGGATCTCCTCCTAAACAGACGAACAAAAGTCAGGAGTTGGAAAAGGAAAAGCAGAAAGATCATGTTTATGAGTGGACAGAATTCAGTCTCACCTTTTCGTCGAAATCTTTTCCTTTCTTTTTTGAAGGGGCTTCCGCTGTTGTTTCTTGCTGCTTCTCCTTTTCAACAGCCTCAAAAGTTTCTAGCAGCTCATCATCAGTTCCAGAGGCTTCATTCGGATTGGCAGCAAACTCCTCTGTCTCATCAGAATCAATCTCACGCCTCTTCCTAAGTCTTTTAGACCTAGTAAGAGGGAGAGGAGGAGGACTTTCAGCTACACAGAACAAGCAAGGGTTAGAAGAGCAAACAGGACAGAACAGGTCAATGGAAATGAAATCTGAATACAAGAACCATACCAGAGGTCTCTGTTGAAACGATAATTTTTGCATCTGTTGGGCCTGAATTTTTCACAACAAAAAAAGGGGTGGCAACCCATTTAAAATAAAATAAAATAAAATGCCAGCTTGTATTTGAACGGGACTGAATTTTTCCTCCCTGCAAGTTTATCAAAAAATATACAAGTGTTTGCCAAGCATCAAACACTGAAGGATAAGCATCCTAGCTGAGAAGTGGCTATTCACTTCAACTCAAACTCCTCAAATCTCATGCTCTATAAAAGAGTCATGCCTACGATAAAAAAAGGGAACAGAGAAAGGAGGAGAAAGAAAAGAAAACAGAGAACGGAAGGAGCAGAAAGGAGAATAGCCGCAGGAAGAAAAGGAAGACAGCAAGCATACCAAAGAAAGCAAGAGCCATCTCAAGGTAAAATCTTAGTTTTGTGGCGTTGTTTTCTTGTTTGCTGAAGGTTCCAGGTTTCGTTCAACCCAAAGGTTCCTGGCTATGATGATTTTATCATCATAAAAACAGTCAGGGATCTCTAAGGCATGTCTCCACTCAAGCATTTCCAAGTATGCAATCTGCACCTAGCTTTTGATCAGTCCATAGAGATTTTTGGCTATGATGATTTCTATCATCATAAACCAAGTCAAGAATCTCTCCAAGGCTCGACTCGGCTCAAACGATTCCAACGATGTTTTCCAAGCGTCCAGTCCACAACCGACAGGAAATATTGTCCTCTATGACGATTTCAATCATCATATATCAGGGGATAATCTATTCCAACAGGCAGCTCCGCTCAAGTATTTCTAAGTATACAATCTGCACCCATCTTTTGATCAGTCCAAAGAAAGATTCTTGGCTATGATGATTTCTATCATCATAAACCAAGTCAAGAATCTCTCCATGGCTTGGCACCGTTCAAATAATTCCATCGATGTTTTCAGTCCACCACCAACAGGGAAGATCATCTCCCATGATGATTTCAATTATCATATTTCCAGCAGGCAACTCCGAATATGTTTCCAAATGCGGGGGATGTCTCAAATCATGGGGAGTTGAGGAAATCATGGAGGCAGAGATGAACCCACCATGGAATCAAAATCAAAGAACGAAAGCTTGTAATCACAAGTCTCTGTGTAAAACTGGTTTGAAGCATCTAAAACCAAAAGGGGCGCATGGCAATTGAATTGCCTCCTCATGAGTGTTTGCTGCCAGCAAGTCAACAAAAAGAAAATAAAAAGAAGAAGAAGAAGATAGCCAGCGGAGGAAGAATGGAGCAAAAAAAAAAATAGTGGATCTGTTTGTTCTGTTTGTTTGCAAAAGACAAAACAAGGGACAACACAAAAGAAAAAAGTAATGAAATACGGAAGAAAAAATAGAGGGGCTGTTTGTTGTTTGTTGCAAAAGACAAAACAAGGGACAGCACAAATAAAAAAGTAATGAAAAAATAGATGGGCTGTGTCGCACAGCCCCTCCTCCCTCTCTCGAATGGTTCTTTGGTGTTATTCTGACTGGAAATTGAGTAAAAGAAAAGGAAACGAGCAATGATAAAAGTACAGCAATAGCACACAAAAAAGGAGTTGGCAAAGCAAGTACCACAAATTTTCTCTTTGGTTTCTGAAGCACAAGGGCAGATGGTTTTCTCCACCAAATAAAGAAATCTCCAAAGCCTTCAGTCTGGCAGCACAGTCTCTACATACAAAAGAGAAGACAAGAGGTCAGAGGCATGGGAACAGACAAAAGAAAAAAAAAAGAGAAAGGGAAGTTTGTGGGCATAGGTTACCACGTGAAATCCCAGAGCTCGTCTTTTCTTTTGATGATGCAACAGGTGGCTGTACGAACTGGTCTAGAAAGGCAAACAAAGGAAGAATATCAAGTTCGTTTGCTGATGATTTAAAGTGGTGGTGCACATGTTTTCTTTTATAAATAAAAGAAACATGTATAGCCCAATCCTATATGGACAAGGGGTTAACTTTCTTGGATGATCCAGGGGTTAATTCTGACTCTATTTGGACAAGGACTTTTATCCTTGGGTGTCTTGATAAAATTAAAAGACATTTGTTAAAGGCACCAGGCTGTGGGGGACTAGCTTGAACAAAGCAAGGCCATAATTTTTCCTTCACGGTTTCATCATCCAAAGTCTTTTGGGTCTCGTCACTGTGCCCTCAAGAATCCCAAACAGCAAGCAAGGCAGTTGGGTCTCTCTATTATGCCTTCAAGCGTCTTCAATCCCCGGGGGTTGCCACCTCCGCATCCCCCTCATCAATCAGCCACGAACTAAGTGGCTTCCAAGACTCGACGGTCTCAAATACAATGGGCTTGGTCATTAAAAAAATTCCAATTGGTGAATAATTGGTACAAAGTCTCAAATTCACAAATTATGGATTAATGGGCTCAAATAAAAAGGGGTCCCATTAATTCCCAAATTGCCAAGTGAAGACCTAGGTGGTACAAAACCACACCAAATCCCAAATGCAAAATGTCAATTTTAGAAAATTAGTGGGTTAATCAAAATTGCTCATTATTTTTCTTGGACATTGACAAAAAGAAAGACGGTACAAAACCATCCAATTTTCCCCATGGGTCATCTACCCATGCAAATTTCGGTGAGATTAATCCCAAATCTCTCAAACACAAATTCTCAATTAGTGGGCCACACTTACCCATTAATTTCCAAGTCTTCTCATGGGTCATCTACCCATGCAAACTTCAAATTTAAATCTCTAAAACACAAACTCTCAATTAGTGGGCCATACTTACCCATTAATTTCCAATTTTCTTCATAGGTCATCTATTTATGAAAATCTTCATATTGTCTCAAAGACACAAATTCTTAATTAGTGGGCCACACTTACCCATTAATTTACAAATCTTTTTGGAACTACGCCGGTTTGATCCCATCGAGGGTACGTAGGCAGTCTAGCATACCAATAGACGCAACCGCAATCAAATTCCCACCAATCAAATCTCCATACAAATCTTTTTGGAACTACGCCGGTTTGATCCCATCAAGGGTACGTAGGCAGTCTAGCATACCACTAGACGCAACCGCATCCACACCAAATCCCAAGTGGTACAAAACCATGCCAAATCCCAAGTGGTACAAAACCACGCAAATTAAACAATCTTTTCCGAACTACGTTGGTTTGATCCCTTCAGAAGGGTACGTAGGCAATCTAGAGATTCAATCTAGGTGCAACCGTCCAAATCTCAAAGCCAAACAGAATCCCTAGTTATTATTAACCAAATTCACCCCAAACACACATCAAAATCGAATCCCTGGTTTATTCAGCTAAATTCACTCAAATGCTTTTTCAATCAAATTCATACAAATCTTTCCTTTTGCAATGGGTCATTCATTCATTGCAATTCCTTGAACTACGAGTGGCTTGATTCCCGCAAGGGATATGTAGGCACCTTGAGGTTGGACTTGGGAGCAGCCGCAAAACCAAACACACACGTTCTGTTTCTTTATGATGGAATCAAAGGGTTTTCCCTTGAAGCAAGGGATTGTAATTAAGAGACTAGCGTCTCGAATGGGTCGAACCTAAAATAATAAAACCCCATTATTTAATTAGTGGTGGTGAAATTGTGTTGGGAGGTTCACATTTATCCTCAACATAATTTTTGGCACGCCCAGTGGGACCCATTTACCTTTTCATCTCCAATCATAAAGTGACTAATATTTTTATTAATTTGTGTTTGCCACAGGTTAACCAAACCAGATAAGCAATGGCACCACAAGTTACAATTTTCTTCCACAAGATCGAAACTACCAGGAATGCGTGCACCAAACGAGTAGGCTTCCGAAAGACTTTTATTGTCAGTGAGAGCCTCATCAAGTGCACTGTTCCAAAGCCCATTCAGAGGGTCAGGCCTCAGGTCACTCCTAAGGTCGTCAAGGCCCAACTCAAGAAAACACCATCCAAGAATGCTCTCCGAAATGCAAGGAAAAGGGCTACTCGTGCTTTGAGGAAAAAAGAAGCAAAAAGGCAGTCCATTGAGGCAGTTTTTGCCGAGCTTTCTGGTACAAGCCCAATGGTGACTGAAGGCAAGAACATCTCAAGCACCCTGGTTGTGCCGACTCCCAAGAGGACAAGTGCTACCCGATTTGTCCAAATCATGATTGGATCAATCCCAGTCAACCTATATCCTACAGATGCTGTCCTAATGACTTCCACCAACGAAACTAGTGAGGAAAGTCAAAAGGATAACGTTGTGGAGAATGCTGAGGTCCAAGGGGCCGAACCTCCATCAAGCCCTAGAGCCCATGTTGTGGAATCCACATCACAAGAGATTTACCCATGCTCTTCTAAGGGTAAAAGCAAAGCCATCATCATGAAAAAGAAGGTGGTAAATATACCTCATCCACAAAGAAAGCTCGTGCAAAAGGCGAGGACAGCTGATGTTTTAAGGGATCAAATTCCCATATCACAGGGGGGAGTCCCAAAACCTCAAGATCAGTCGAGATCTTACATGGGTCCTTTGACCCGTTCCAAATCTCGAGACATGATGATTATTCCTAAATTATCCGCTCTAAACTCAACCCGCTTGGAGAATTACATGCTATGGAATCCTCTTTATGATGATCCTGTATCCCAAACTCAAGAGAAGGATTACATGGCATCCCAAGGGGCCAAACTTCATGGGGGAGTGGAAAGCATGCAAGTCATGATGACTGGTACGTCCAATACTGAGGACCAGGTACCCTTAGTCCAAGAAATGATGCAAGACCTACGAAGGGAAATGCAACAGAAGTTAGCAGAGAAAGACGCGGAAATAGCGTTGTTATCTGCCCAGTTGAAAGGAAAAGCCATCATAGGTGGGCAAGACAGGGGCAAAGCAAATAAGTTTGCGACCCAGGAACAACAAAGAAATGAGGAAAGAGGAGAGGACTCTACGAGCACAGTTTCCCCAAACGACATAAAGGCATTAATTGCAGAGGGGATTCGCGAATTCCAGCTGTCCATGGCACCTCCTGTTCAAGGGTATCGAAAACCCTTCCCTTCTCACTATGACGCTATCCCATTTCCGAAGGGTTATCAACGACCCATATTCGATAAATTCGATGGCATAAATAGCTCACCCCATGAACATCTGGCACATTTTTATTCAGCATGTGGTGAGACATCCCAGTTAGACGCTCTCTTGGTACGTCAATTTGTCCAATCACTAAAAGGATCAGCCTTTACTTGGTATACACAACTACCGCCAGGCTCAATCCTAACGTGGGACGACATGCAAAAGGCATTTTTGGCACAGTTTGTTAGTTCAAGGAAGAAGGTCTCGATCATGGACCTAGCTCAAACTACCCAAAAGCCAGGGGAAAGTGCCAATGACTTCATAATAAGATGGAGGAGCCTCAATCTCCAATGCCCGGAGAAAATTACCGAGCAATCAGCAGTGCAAATGTGCTACAACAACCTCATGCCAGACATTGCAACTTTTGTTGCCACTGCTGAACCCCAATCATTTGATGCTTTGGTGTCAAAGGCAAGCAATGTTGAAAGACAAATTGCTCGCCAAAAGTCTGCGACCCAGAAAATTCAATTTGGGGAAAAGAAAAATGACAAAAAGTCTACGAAGGGAGAGTCATTGGTTACTTTTGTCCAGTCAGAAAAGAAAAACGACAAAGGCCAAAGCAGGGACCCACCCAAAAGGCTCACGCTTAAAGAGCGTAAAGAGGTCAAATATTCTTTTGACGACGATGATGTAGAAGAAATCTTTGACCAACTTCTGGCCTCCAATGCTTTTACCCTGCCAGACTCAAAGCGCCCTGCTGAGGTCAACAAGACAAATGACCCTAAGTATTGTCGGTATCACCGCCTCGTCAGTCATACGCTTAAGGATTGTTATATCTTGAAAGACAAGATCCAAGAGCTCCTCAATAATGGTGGCTTGGTGATAGACTCTTCTGCCAGACGTCAATCAGCTGCAACAAATATGATTGAGGAAAAGCTCACACCCAATACCGCATTACTAGAGGAAGCAAAATTTGCAAGTATCACTACTGACAGTGGGGGCACAAATGCCCATGCCCGTTCAAATGCACCACGGTCTAATGATCTTCAAATTCCTTCTCTTCATGAGCTCATAACTGCACCCAGTCTAGAGATATGGGAAGATTCTTCGGCCGATGAATCTGCTGAGGGGTGGAAGACATTTGTTAAAAGGGCCAAGCACATGGCCAAACATTTCCCACCCAATCACAAATCTATTACACGTCCTGGAGTCAAGATTCGAGGCATGCCGTCTTTGAAAAATAAGAGGAAGAAGAAGATGGTGCAAAAGAAGGTTCAAATCCCTCAAGAGGATGAATATGACCAACCCGCAAGGGTCCCTGTCACACTCACCGAGTTTTTGCCAGTTGAGTTCTTCTCGAGTGAATCCGAAGTTGAGGAAGAAATCATTCAATGCAATATGGTTTCTGTGGAGGAATATGAGGTTGACACAGAGGTTGATGAGATTAACCTCCGCTCCGGTCGAAGCATCCCATCTGCTGATAAAGCAAAACAAAATGAGGAAGTTGTTTCTTCTAAAGCCGAGAAGAAGTCACAGGCAAAAGAGATTAAGGTCTCTTCGTCGGAAAAAACTGTTGCAGGGGAAGTTCCGACGTCTTCCTCAAAAGCAAAAGACCCTAAGCCCGATACCAGTAAAACAAAGGAGTCATCACAATCACATGCTCTTAAGTATGATATTTTGGCTCATCTTAAGCGCATCCCCGCTCCTTTAAGTGTCTACGACGCTTTACAAATGTCGAGAGAGCTTAGGGAAGCACTTGTAATGGCTTTGATGAGCCCAGATTTGTATGAGTCATGTTTCAAATCAGCTGATGTTCACACAACTGAAACCCCGAAGTTTTGTGCATCGTGTCTGGCAGCAATTACGTTTGGGGAAGATGACCTTTTACTTGGGCCCAAATTCCATAACCGACCTCTTTATGTCACTGGCGAAGTTGGAGGCACGACCATTAATCGAATCTTGTTAGATTGTGGTTCGGCCGTGAATCTTATCCCGTTAAAGACGCTTCATGCTATAGGGATGAGTGCCCGACAATTGTCTCCCTCTATGCTTACTATTCAAGGGTTCAACCAACAGGGGCAAAAAGCCATGGGCTCTATCGCACTGCAAATGGAAATAGGGGACCTATATTCAGACGCCCTGTTCCATGTGATTGATGCTGACACTTCATACAACGTCTTGCTAGGACGCCCGTGGCTGCATACATATGGCGTAGTCCCCTCTACACTTCACCAGTGCTTCAAATACTTGGTGGATGGGGAAGTCAAGAGCGTTTCAGCTGACATGGACCCGTTCAGAGGCGAAGAGGTAAATTACTCTGATGCAAAGTTTTACGGTTCACCTAGTCTCTCATTCGCACAACCATCAAGGGATGATAAGGAGAAAAGGGCGACTGTCGAAACAGGGAAATCACAGAAGGCAGAAGCACCCAAACCTTCAGGAGTAATTCGAGTGAAGTTATCACCTCGTGGTGCGTCATCCTCAAAAGTTGAAGAGGTCCCAACTGCAAAGGCTCCTAAGCCAAAGATAATTGTCAAGACATCAAAGAAAGAGCCTAGTGAAAAGGAAATAGGCTCCTTGAAACAAACGATGGAGTCACTGATGACGGCAAGTTACACTCGCCCTCTTCGAAAGATCAAACAGTCTATCCCAGGGGGCAGTCTGGTCATTTCGACTACTTTTGGCAAAAACAATGGCCCGAGTCAACGAGTAGTTGTCCACAAAAAGGCATCACTGCCAGAGACAACGTCTGCTCCGTTGAAGATAAAGCTCAAAGGCCGTAAGGCAAAGAAAAACGATGCTGGCCTCACAGTTCAAAATGAGAGTGGCGTGCTCAAAGTGATTCTTCGAGGGCCACAGCCAGAAGCTTCCGAGCTCGAGGTGCTCACTAATATGGAACAAGCTATGTTTAGAGAAGATGAGTTGAATACAAGGCCGCTTCGCATTTCTGTGTTCAAACGCCTAGGGCGTAAACAACCACGCCGCATCTCAGTCTTTCAACGCTTGGAAAACCCTTCCAATTCTCAACAAGAGAAAGTCCATAACAAAAGGAAATGGAGGGTTAAGAGTCAAGAGAAAGCTGTGGTCAAAACAATCAAAAAGGTGAAAATAAATAACGACCTTGAACAGGTCAATTGCACCTCATTCGAAGAAACAGTGGACAAAGATGATAAGCTCCAAGATAGCGATGAATTCATTGACATAGTCCAACCAGCTCCACCACAAATGGAGGAGGGAGGTCAAGCCACGATTGATGATCTCCAAGAAATTAATCTTGGTACAGCTGACAGCCCAAAACTAATCTTTGTTAGTGCTTTGCTAACACCGCAAGAGTTAGAAGAATACACACAACTTTTGCAAGAATATCGAGATGTATTTGCATGGAGTTATCAAGACATGCCAGGTTTGGACCCAAAGGTTGCAGTTCATAAACTTGGGATACCTGATGAGACCCGATGGGTGAAACAAGCGCCACGTCGCTTTCGGCCAGAGCTAACAATCCAAATAGAAATTGAGATTGACAAGCTTATTGCTGCCGGTTTTATCCGAGAAGTTCAATATCCCACTTGGTTGTCCAATATTGTTCCAGTCCTCAAACGAACTGGGGCACTACGTATATGTGTGGACTATAGAGACGTCAATGATGCATGCCCGAAAGATGAGTTTTCGCTCCCAATTACAGAATTATTGGTAGATGCAACAACCGGTTTCGGTGCGTTATCTTTCATGGATGGATTCTCAGGCTACAACCAAATAAAAATGGCGCTAGAGGACCAAGAGAAAACTGCCTTCCGCACTCCAAAAGGAATATATTGCTACACTGTAATGCCTTTTGGGTTGAAAAATGCAGGGGCAACTTACCAAAGGGCCATGACGTCAATCTTCAATGACATGCTTCACAATACCATTGAGTGCTATGTCGATGATTTGGTTGTCAAAACCAGAAAAAGAGAACATCATTTGAGTGACTTAAAACGAGTTTTTAATAGACTCAGAAAGCACCAGTTGAAAATGAACCCCTTAAAATGTGCATTTGGGGTGACTTCAGGCAAATTCCTTGGCTTTGTCGTCCGACATCGAGGAATTGAAATTGATCCCTCAAAAATCAAGGCAATCCGTGAGATGCCTCCCCCTCGAAATTTAAGGGAGCTACGAGGGTTGCAAGGGAGACTAGCCTATATACGACGGTTCATCTCAAATCTCTCTGGAAGGTGTCAACCATTCTCGAGGCTAATGAAGAAGGATGTTCCATTTGTATGGGATCAAGCATGTCAAAATGCTTTGGAAAGCATTAAGCAATACCTGTTGAATCCGCCAGTTCTAATGGCGCCGATTAAGGGGAAGCCTTTAATCTTGTATATTGCGGCATTAGAACGCTCATTGGGTGCATTGCTTGCCCAACACAATGAGGATGGAAAAGAAAATGCGCTCTATTACTTGAGTAGAACACTCGTGGGGGCAGAACAAAATTACACCCCTATCGAAAAAGTTTGCCTTGCATTGGTGTTTGCGGTCCAAAAGCTACGACACTACATCCTCTCTCATAGAGTCATTCTGATTTCCAAGGCAGATCCGCTCCGATATTTGATGTCCAAGCCCGTGCTCTCTGGGCGAATAGCCAAGTGGTCACTCCTCCTCTCCGAGTTTGAGATAAAATTTGTGCCACAAAAAGCGATCAAAGGGCAAGCTCTAGCTGATTTCTTGGCCGCTCATCCTACTCCCAACAACATGGAGTTACTTGCTAACTTGCCTGACGAAGAGGTGTTCACAACAGAAGCATCTACATGGCAGTTATATTTTGATGGGGCAGCAAGAGGAAAAGGAGCTGGGGCAGGAGTGGTGTTCATTACGCCGTCTGGGGGCTTAATCCCATACTCATTCTCTCTACTAGCTTTGTGTTCAAATAATGTGGCAGAATATGAGGCACTCATCATTGGCCTTGAAATTGCTCTCGAGATGCATATCGATTGTTTGCAAGCATACGGTGATTCACAGTTAGTCGTTAGACAGTTGAATGGCCAATACGCAGTCAGAAATGATACTCTCGTCCCATACCATGAAAGGGCAAAGTATCTCATGTCACAGTTTCAAGACATACATATTAGTCACATCCCGAGGTCAGAAAATGATAAAGGTGATGCACTAGCCAATTTGGCTGCATCGTTAACGCTACCTGACGAAAGGGATATCCGAATCACTGTTGGGGAACGTTATTTACTATCCCCAGCTATAGAGAGAATTGAAGAAGTTGTTGATTCAAACGTCATTACGGCTTCCGAATGCGAGGAAGAACCGGGTGATCTCGATTGGCGCCATCCCATAATCGAGTATATCCAACATGGCAAGTTGCCAAATGACCCAAGAAAAAAGGCTGAAGTCCGACGCAGAGCCACCCGGTTTCTGCACTTAAACGACACCTTGTACAAACGGTCATTTGATGGTATATTGTTAAGGTGTTTGTCGAAACATGACGCAACTAAAGCCCTTCATGATACTCATGCTGGCACTTGTGGTGCTCATCAAGCCGGTCCAAAACTCTCAAATCAACTGAAGAGATTGGGTTATTACTGGCCAACAATGGTCCAAGACTCAATGAAATTTGCGACCACATGTAAAGATTGCCAGTTGCATGGGGACTTTATACACCAACCACCCCAACAATTGCATCCGACAACTTTGTCTTGGCCGTTTGAAGCTTGGGGATTGGATGTTATTGGCATGATAAAGCCTAAGTCATCATGTCAACATCAATACATCTTGGCCGCGACCGATTACTTCTCTAAATGGGCTGAAGCAATTCCTTTAAAGGAGGTACGAGCAGACGATGTTACAAACTTCATAAGGAATCACATCATCTACCGTTATGGGGTTCCATCGAAGATAATATCTGACAATGCATTGTATTTCAAGTGCAAGTCCATGACCAAGTTGTGCGAGAAGTACAAGTTTCAACACTCATTTTCTGCGAGTTACAATCCGTCCTCAAACGGACAAGCTGAAGCTTTCAATAAGGTATTGTGTAATATCCTAAAGAAGATGGTCTCAGGAAATAAAAGAGATTGGCACGATCGTCTTCCCGAAGCATTATGGGCCTATAGGACGACCATACGCAACTCAACAGGATGTACACCGTACAATCTGGTGTTTGGCTCCGAGGCCGTTCTACCGTTGGAAGTCCAATTGCCATCGTTAAGGGTAGCTTCACAGCTAACAAACCCCGACGAAAACGCAAATGTGAGACTCGCAGAACTGGAAGCTCTAGACGAGAAAAGACTGGCAGCTCAACAAAGGCTCGAAATATACCAAGCTCAGGTTGCAGGGGCATTCAACAAGAAAGTTAAGTTCAGATCTTTTTCAATTGGAGATTTGGTTTTAACTGTCCGAAGACCCTTTGTCATTACCAGGAAAATGCATGGTAAGTTTGAATCCAAGTGGGAGGGGCCGTACGTCATTACTAAGGTTTTCTCCAAGGGAGCTTACGAGTTGTCAAACTCTGAAGGCAATTGCATATATTCTTGTGTGAATGGGAAATTCGTCAAGAAGTTATATGCCTGATGTTTAGGAAAAAATGCTCGTTGGGCTGAAAGCCCAAAAGGGCAGTCCAAGCAAAAATTAGAGCACGAAAAAAATATATACCCGTTGGACTGAAAACCCGAAAGGGCGGTTCAAGGAAAAGTTAGGGTAAATAAAAATGCTCGTTGGGCTGAAAACCTGAAAGGGCGGCTCAAGCAAAAAATTAGAGCCAAAAAAAAAAAAAAAAAAAAAAAAAACATGCTCGTTGGGCTGAAAACCTGAAAGGGCGGCTCAAGCAAAAAAAATTAGAGCAAAAAAAAAAAAAAAAAAAAAAAAAAAAAAAAGCTTTGTGGGCTGAAAACCCGAAAGGGCGGCCCAAGCTAAGGAACTACGGCGGCTTGATCCCTCAAAAGGGGTACGTAGGCAGTCTAGTCTTGCTACTAGATGCGGCCACAAATCCATTTTTTCCTTTCTTTCCCTGAAAATCAAGGGGTGAACTACGTATGGCTTGATCCCTTTACAGGGTACGTAGGCAACTTAGTCTAAAAAGCTGAGTGCAGCCGTAAACCACCAAAAACCCTATCATTCACCTAAGTTTTGTGTGTGGCAAAATTGCTAAATGATGTAAGTACTCAGAAAAATCAGTATGAGTATTTATATGGAAAAAAAAAACATTCAATACTAGTTAAGGTGGATGAATGAGTTTACAATAACGAAAAGATAATAAAAAAGGGGAAATGAAAGGAAAATGGGAAAATCGGTCTACTCCACTTTGCAGCAAAGGGAAATCAATGAGCTAACTAACTGGCGAATTTCTTTCTCTTGCGAAAAGCCTAAGTTCCGGGCCTCTATGAGCTTTGGGAGCATCGCTTCATTGGCATCAATTCTAGCATGTCGAAGCCCAATTTCCATGTCGAATTGTTGGTCTAAAGATTGTTGCAAATCTTTTGCACGTTCTTTAAGGGCATTTGTCTTCGATTCAAACTGTTGCCGCATCTCATGGGCTTTCTTTGTCGCTTCTTCAGCTTCCTTCTCTGCCCTTTCAACATCAACCTCTGTAGCGTTCGCGTCAGCAAGCTCACTGTTAAGTTCTGTTAGATGCAAACTCATGGTTTTTATGGTAGCGAAGCACTGCTCATACTGGGTGATCAAGGTATTAATGCGATCAACATCTACATGGGCATATTCTCCCACGAAGGCAACGTTCTTGGAAAATGAAGTAGCCAACTCAAAAATGTGTTGGATGGTTGTTGCAAATTCTTGAAACTCATTCTGGCCTGATTCGAGGGTATTGATCATAGGCCACAACAGACCAAGTGCCCCCAAAATATGATCACGGTGGGCTAGTAGGTCTATGGGTGACTTGGAAGAAGAGATTCTATCAAATATGTCTTGCATCTCCTCGGCAATGAACCTTCGCCTACATGGAGCCACACTCGGACCAAGAATGCGATGAATGAAGTCTTTCACATAAGGTGAAGAGGGCAAGTATGCTACCAATGGCAGGGGACAATCATCTGCAACAATATCATCTGTCTCATTTGGTTTATTGTTCACATCATGACCGCTAATTGCATCAGTTGGTTCATTGCTCACTTCTTGAGCATCACCTGCCTCACTTGGGGAGTTCATGGTACTTCCCTGTTCTGATGGCTCTTCATTCATGGGGAACACCAAGTCTCCGATAAGAGTAGCAGCACCTGCATGGGAAGAATTGACTCCATCGTCAATCGGATTGTCAAGATTCTGGCTTCGAATTCGCTTTGGACTCTTTTTGTTGTCACTACATGAGGATGAACGTTTGTTGGAGGCCTCTTTTTGACAACTTATAGGGTCTTGATTCTCTGGCCTAACGACAAAAACATTATCATGTCTTTCAAGGCGTTTGCTAGAAGGCAAGAAAATTCTAGCTACTGATAATCCCATATATGGTGCTGATGATCCCATCCACCATTTGCAATACCACCAAGTACAAACACCAACGCGAGTAGAGCGTGGGATATAAAATCCAGTTGTGGTGTCCCTTCTAAGTAAAGTGATTTGTGTTCTGGCTAAATCCTCCATGCCACACTTGTGCCTGTCACGAACACTAAACGAAAGCTTGTTCGAAGGGACACCTTGATCAAAACCAAATTGGCGAGCAAATCTATTCGGATAGTACGGCTCCAACCAAAGATTGTTGTTCACTCTCACAGGCAAAAGCACAGAACGTATGCAAACTAGAAATTCAAATTTTCTGTCTGATAGATCTTTTGTGTCAGCAAAGGAGCGACCTTCGTCTTCAATAAATGTGGTTGGGCGATAAATCAACTCCTTGTCGGTACGGAACATAATTCTGGCATGATTAAGTCTAAAATCTTTTGGTTTGACACCCGCGTACCTCACCAAAAAAGGGTAGTCCTTTACAAATCCCTTATCAGTTTGCGGTAGGTACAAGCCTGGAATATGTTCGCCTAACCAACCGATAACATAATGAATTGGGAGAGAGGCACTTGACGAGCCAGGACCTTCTGAATGAGTGGCAATTTTCCCAAGACCATGGTAAATATATCCCAAAACAGTTGGTGCAAGTGAAACTCTGACCCCTTGTGCCATCAAACATGCCATGTAAAAAGTTTCAGGTCTGAGATGGCGATTCACGGAAGGTAACACAAATCTGCTCAACCAAAATGCCAAGAATGCAGCCAACCTTCCTTCATCTGAAATACGCAAAGTGATTTCTGGAGCCCTTAAAGTTTGATCTTGAGGTTTTCTCTTGCCATCTCCAAAGGCCTTATAAACAACCTTCTCTCGATAAAAATGCCCGATCCATTGGGCCCAGCTAATGGAAGACTGATTATGATAAATACATAATTGGGAGTGAATCTTCAGAAGTTCAGTGATAGTCGGAGGATATACTCTGTTTTGATGCAAGTCTTTATTTTGGGGAATAAATTCCTCATACTGGACGTCTCCTAGGATTGGCAGCCCACAAATAACTTTCATGTCATAGAGAGAAATTCCCATCTCGCCATTGCCATGATGAAAGGTGTTGCACAAGGGTCCCCATAATTCACAAAAGGCTCTCCATATATTTGGGCAGCATTCGTAAGGATATCGGGAAATTGCTACGGCACCATATATTTTTGCCTTATGCAATATGTCTCCAAAGTCACTCATAACGAGTTTTGTCCACTCCGCAACGCCAGTTTCAAAAGTGGCTCGGCCATTGAACTGATACTGGGGCCCCCACTCCAGTTTATGCTTGATCATTCTATGCAAAGCAGGGTAAAAATCATCACGTGTTGGAAGATCTTTGACTTGGAATTTCATATCTCCATCCACTTCATTACTCACATCCTCCAAACAATGTGCTGTAAACACAGCACGATGTGTTTGGCACACTGAAATCACCTTGTCTTCTGCATGGGGTTTGAATTCAAGATACCCTGAATTTACAGAGGCAGTGATATACCAGGTTGCACGGCTCTCAAGAGGTACATTAAGCTGCATGGAATGCAAAGGCAAGGATCTCACATATTGGGGGCCAGATACAAATTCCCTTCCATGTAAATCAAAGGCTCGCTCAATCCCGAATTGACCTCGCTCGTCCATTTCCTGAGACTGAAAATACAAGAAAAGTCAGGGAAGTAGCAGTTCAAAGGGAAAGTTGTCAAGCGTCGCACATAAAAAGTCGTTTTATGCACAACGCTTGAGAAGGCAACTGTTGAAACGATAATTTTTGCATCTGTTGGGCCTGAATTTTTCACAACAAAAAAAGGGGTGGCAACCCATTTAAAATAAAATAAAATAAAATGCCAGCTTGTATTTGAACGGGACTGAATTTTTCCTCCCTGCAAGTTTATCAAAAAATATACAAGTGTTTGCCAAGCATCAAACACTGAAGGATAAGCATCCTAGCTGAGAAGTGGCTATTCACTTCAACTCAAACTCCTCAAATCTCATGCTCTATAAAAGAGTCATGCCTACGATAAAAAAAGGGAACAGAGAAAGGAGGAGAAAGAAAAGAAAACAGAGAACGGAAGGAGCAGAAAGGAGAATAGCCGCAGGAAGAAAAGGAAGACAGCAAGCATACCAAAGAAAGCAAGAGCCATCTCAAGGTAAAATCTTAGTTTTGTGGCGTTGTTTTCTTGTTTGCTGAAGGTTCCAGGTTTCGTTCAACCCAAAGGTTCCTGGCTATGATGATTTTATCATCATAAAAACAGTCAGGGATCTCTAAGGCATGTCTCCACTCAAGCATTTCCAAGTATGCAATCTGCACCTAGCTTTTGATCAGTCCATAGAGATTTTTGGCTATGATGATTTCTATCATCATAAACCAAGTCAAGAATCTCTCCAAGGCTCGACTCGGCTCAAACGATTCCAACGATGTTTTCCAAGCGTCCAGTCCACAACCGACAGGAAATATTGTCCTCTATGACGATTTCAATCATCATATATCAGGGGATAATCTATTCCAACAGGCAGCTCCGCTCAAGTATTTCTAAGTATACAATCTGCACCCATCTTTTGATCAGTCCAAAGAAAGATTCTTGGCTATGATGATTTCTATCATCATAAACCAAGTCAAGAATCTCTCCATGGCTTGGCACCGTTCAAATAATTCCATCGATGTTTTCAGTCCACCACCAACAGGGAAGATCATCTCCCATGATGATTTCAATTATCATATTTCCAGCAGGCAACTCCGAATATGTTTCCAAATGCGGGGGATGTCTCAAATCATGGGGAGTTGAGGAAATCATGGAGGCAGAGATGAACCCACCATGGAATCAAAATCAAAGAACGAAAGCTTGTAATCACAAGTCTCTGTGTAAAACTGGTTTGAAGCATCTAAAACCAAAAGGGGCGCATGGCAATTGAATTGCCTCCTCATGAGTGTTTGCTGCCAGCAAGTCAACAAAAAGAAAATAAAAAGAAGAAGAAGAAGATAGCCAGCGGAGGAAGAATGGAGCAAAAAAAAAAATAGTGGATCTGTTTGTTCTGTTTGTTTGCAAAAGACAAAACAAGGGACAACACAAAAGAAAAAAGTAATGAAATACGGAAGAAAAAATAGAGGGGCTGTTTGTTGTTTGTTGCAAAAGACAAAACAAGGGACAGCACAAATAAAAAAGTAATGAAAAAATAGATGGGCTGTGTCGCACAGCCCCTCCTCCCTCTCTCGAATGGTTCTTTGGTGTTATTCTGACTGGAAATTGAGTAAAAGAAAAGGAAACGAGCAATGATAAAAGTACAGCAATAGCACACAAAAAAGGAGTTGGCAAAGGCACAAGGGCAGATGGTTTTCTCCACCAAATAAAGAAATCTCCAAAGCCTTCAGTCTGGCAGCACAGTCTCTACATACAAAAGAGAAGACAAGAGGTCAGAGGCATGGGAACAGACAAAAGAAAAAAAAAAGAGAAAGGGAAGTTTGTGGGCATAGGTTACCACGTGAAATCCCAGAGCTCGTCTTTTCTTTTGATGATGCAACAGGTGGCTGTACGAACTGGTCTAGAAAGGCAAACAAAGGAAGAATATCAAGTTCGTTTGCTGATGATTTAAAGTGGTGGTGCACATGTTTTCTTTTATAAATAAAAGAAACATGTATAGCCCAATCCTATATGGACAAGGGGTTAACTTTCTTGGATGATCCAGGGGTTAATTCTGACTCTATTTGGACAAGGACTTTTATCCTTGGGTGTCTTGATAAAATTAAAAGACATTTGTTAAAGGCACCAGGCTGTGGGGGACTAGCTTGAACAAAGCAAGGCCATAATTTTTCCTTCACGGTTTCATCATCCAAAGTCTTTTGGGTCTCGTCACTGTGCCCTCAAGAATCCCAAACAGCAAGCAAGGCAGTTGGGTCTCTCTATTATGCCTTCAAGCGTCTTCAATCCCCGGGGGTTGCCACCTCCGCATCCCCCTCATCAATCAGCCACGAACTAAGTGGCTTCCAAGACTCGACGGTCTCAAATACAATGGGCTTGGTCATTAAAAAAATTCCAATTGGTGAATAATTGGTACAAAGTCTCAAATTCACAAATTATGGATTAATGGGCTCAAATAAAAAGGGGTCCCATTAATTCCCAAATTGCCAAGTGAAGACCTAGGTGGTACAAAACCACACCAAATCCCAAATGCAAAATGTCAATTTTAGAAAATTAGTGGGTTAATCAAAATTGCTCATTATTTTTCTTGGACATTGACAAAAAGAAAGACGGTACAAAACCATCCAATTTTCCCCATGGGTCATCTACCCATGCAAATTTCGGTGAGATTAATCCCAAATCTCTCAAACACAAATTCTCAATTAGTGGGCCACACTTACCCATTAATTTCCAAGTCTTCTCATGGGTCATCTACCCATGCAAACTTCAAATTTAAATCTCTAAAACACAAACTCTCAATTAGTGGGCCATACTTACCCATTAATTTCCAATTTTCTTCATAGGTCATCTATTTATGAAAATCTTCATATTGTCTCAAAGACACAAATTCTTAATTAGTGGGCCACACTTACCCATTAATTTACAAATCTTTTTGGAACTACGCCGGTTTGATCCCATCGAGGGTACGTAGGCAGTCTAGCATACCAATAGACGCAACCGCAATCAAATTCCCACCAATCAAATCTCCATACAAATCTTTTTGGAACTACGCCGGTTTGATCCCATCAAGGGTACGTAGGCAGTCTAGCATACCACTAGACGCAACCGCATCCACACCAAATCCCAAGTGGTACAAAACCATGCCAAATCCCAAGTGGTACAAAACCACGCAAATTAAACAATCTTTTCCGAACTACGTTGGTTTGATCCCTTCAGAAGGGTACGTAGGCAATCTAGAGATTCAATCTAGGTGCAACCGTCCAAATCTCAAAGCCAAACAGAATCCCTAGTTATTATTAACCAAATTCACCCCAAACACACATCAAAATCGAATCCCTGGTTTATTCAGCTAAATTCACTCAAATGCTTTTTCAATCAAATTCATACAAATCTTTCCTTTTGCAATGGGTCATTCATTCATTGCAATTCCTTGAACTACGAGTGGCTTGATTCCCGCAAGGGATACGTAGGCACCTTGAGGTTGGACTTGGGAGCAGCCGCAAAACCAAACACACACGTTCTGTTTCTTTATGATGGAATCAAAGGGTTTTCCCTTGAAGCAAGGGATTGTAATTAAGAGACTAGCGTCTCGAATGGGTCGAACCTAAAATAATAAAACCCCATTATTTAATTAGTGGTGGTGAAATTGTGTTGGGAGGTTCACATTTATCCTCAACAGTCTCAAGTTGGGCAACATTGCCCCGCGCAGGAGCACTTTCCTTTCTTTTCTTTCCAGCAGTCGAGGCAGCCTCAGCTGGTGGCGGTTCTGTCAAGTTTTCATCCTCGTCATCACCAGAAGGGGGCTCCAAATCACCAGCAGCAATGACAGAACTAACTGCACAAGAGAAATATGAAGTCAGAACTAAATCCAGCAAAATAAAATGGAAGGAACAGGGTAAATCAAAGCTTACCAAACATTGCTCCAGCCTGACACGTTTGTTCCCCAATGACTTTCTTCATGGAAGGATCTGATACATGCAGAATAGATTTGTCGGACAAATATAGATGACGGAACAAGAAAATACAGACAGAATGAAGAATCTACCTTCTATGATTTGATTGTTGAGATCCTGGATGGTCTGAACTGTGGAAATTCTGGCCTCTGCCCCTCCAAACACGTTTCCACAAGTCCAGCCCTCAAAGAGCACCTTAATTGCAGCAGCTGAAGCAGGCATCCCTCGAAACCTGGCCTTCCACCAAGCATCAAAGTCGGCGGAACTGGATGAATTTGGCTCCCAGGATGGATAGAGACCATCTAGACTGTTTTTGATCTTGTTCACTGCGCACCGTGCATCCTTGTGCACCTCCAAATTATCCAAGTCCCTCTAGGAACTGGCTCGATTGCAGCCCCTGTAGTATTTGAAGGGAATAACCTGGGGACAGCCAAGCTATCTTGCACAGAAGTTAGGATGGTAGACTTCCGCCCCTAGATGATAATTTGGAGGCCTTCCGGCCCCATGAGGCAGATCTGTGAACAGGGTCACACTCAGGAATATCTCCCTAAATTCTGTCCTGGCAATTTCATCTTCTGGCTCCTTTTCAAAAAGTCGATATTCAGGTCGGAACCAAGGATATGTCCTTCTAATCACCACTTGCCACTGAGCTGCTGATTTCTTGCTACAATGCCTGAAGAACATCAGATATTCTTCAATGGAGCGCTTAGGCACCTCTACTGACATCAATGGGAGGGCCAGGACTTGGTCTTCAGGCAGAACGATATCAGGAAATCGGAATTCCGGAAAATATACCTACAGCCAGATCTGGATCATCCAAAATGAGCCAAGAGCAGATAGGTTCAGGGGACTCTCCATTGTGGCAGTATGCAGATTCTTGAAAAGATGAGCCAGAACTGTTGGCCCAAGTCCAACATCAGTGTGGTTGTGCAAGGCTTCTGCTAAATGCCTGTACTCAAGCAGAACAGCAGAGGAACGGTTGGGGAACACAAATCTGTTCAGCCAGTACAGAAGGAATAGCATATGCTGCTGATCCTTGTCCTTCTCCACACTGAATTTTCTCAAATAATTAGAGAAGGAACAGTTCTGGTTGATAGTAGCAGGAGAGATGGTGAAGGGTTTGGCTAGTTTCTCCTGGTTCCTCCTTCGATGATAGTCACCAACGGCATCAACAGGTCTCCCATGAGGCCTGAACCCAAAGATTTGAGCCATGTCCAGCAGGGTTGGCGCCATCGGACCCACACGGAAATCAAACGTGTTGCTGGCAGAATTCCAGAAACATAGGGCAGCAGCAAGCAGGTTCTCATCCCGGTTAATGGACTGCTTAGACAAAAGGATTGCATCATAGATCCCTGCCCGCCTCCAATGAGTTCCAAATTTGGGATGAAGCTTGTCAATCCAGTCTGCCCACTTCACATGACTATTCCTCACCTCACTGGACGGAAATGAACGGCTCAAATTCTTGCTAACCCAAGAATAAGAAGCCAGGGCAGAAGTCCCTTGGAAACACAGAGGTGCTTCAGCGTCCTTCTTGATTAGCTCCGCTATCTCAGCTGGGACAGAACCAAACCAGCGAGGTCCCAGAGTCAGAGTACTCTCGAACAAATGAAGGACGTTCTCGTCCAACTTTTTCTGAACAAAAGGATGAAGTCTGCTTCGAACCTCCAAGGCGTGAGCATCGATTCCAGTCCCGGTAATGTAGTCTGGAGGAACTGAGGAGGAAGCACTCTGGGCACGAGTCCTTGGAGAAGACATTTTTTTGGCTTACAGGCTAGGAACGGAGGAGGGATTAAGGATTGAACGGAGAAAAGGGGAATGATTCTGACAAAAACCGAGAAAATTGAACTCTGAGGAAGCTAGGTTTTAAGATGAACAGGAACCGGAAGTTTCAAATTCCTTTTAAAGGAATCGAAATCGTGGGAAAAGAAAGACAAGACGCCACCTGAAAGCTGATAATGACAAGTTAGTAACTAGCTAATAACTAACCAATTTCCCACGAAGTCTAGTTCGTAGGTAGGCGTGGCAGACAGGGGATATTTCGAACTGGCGCGCACAAATTAAATAGCCGAAAAACATTAAATCTGGAAACCGTTTAAAAACGGTTCAAACTTAATGGGGGCATTGTTTGGGCTTAAATTTGGCACGCCCAGTCCCACATCATTTCTTCTAAAGTCGCCTATTTTGGCCCAAAATTGGCACCCTCAATCCATCGAAAGCGCCCAGCCCGTTAAACGAATAAACAGGCCAAAACAAAGAACTCGGCCCAAAACGTCGAAGGCCTAGAAATAGTGGAAATCAGAAAAGAGACTTGGGCCTCGGAAGAACTAGAATTGGGCTCAGGGAAAACTAAACCCAACTGGTCTTTTACAAACAGTCCCACGTGATCTCTGACTTAGAGAAGTCAACAAAATCGGCTGAAATAAAAGATTGAACAGGGGCAGGTGTAAAAGAAGAACGTCTCTGAAAAAGCTCAGTTGCCTGGAGATCAAATCCCATTTTAATTATTCAAAAGATATTTCCTGTTCCGGAGAAAACACCATTTTCAAGGAATAAGCAGACTCTGCCTCTGTGAAAAGGGGATAAGCGGGAAACAGGGATCAAAAAAACTGAGAACTTACTATCTCAAAGACTCTCAGACTCTCAGAAAGCAGTTGAAATGAAAGAGGGGCATGGCACCCCATCAAAAGAAAACAGAGAAGTAGTCATTTCAGGAACTAATCGTTGAGTGTTTACTTGCCAGAAAATGGATGGAACCCCTATTTATTTCAATTAAAAATTAAAAAAAGATCTTTTTACTTGCCGCCCACTCTCAAAGAACATTTCTTATATATACAAGAGAGGGTGAACAGAGACAAGGACAATCAATCAACACAACCAAAAAACTCAGTCAAAGGACAAACATCCAAATGATCACTTAATCACAAAAACTTCAAACTAAGTCCAGCAGACTTAGAGTCTGAAGCACTTCAATTCCAAAGCTTCTCAACAAGCTTGTAGAATCATCCTTTTTTCTCCCAGCGAAGACAGTTAGAATACTGTTTCGGATTTGAATCTCAGTTCACAAGTCAACAATAACGAGATTTCTCTCGTTACAAATTTGGTTCAGCAAAAGCCAAGACAAGCAGAATTCGAGTTTTCTCAAAACGAAAAACTCAACAAATTTATGGAGAGCCCTGACTAAGCAGCACAGGTACCACAGTACGCCTCCAGCTCAAGTCCAGCCACTTCTGTCCCTTTCAGACTGGAGAAGTCCCAGTTCTGCCCATCCAAAAGCCTTCCAGGGTTTGAAATGAATTAAAGCTCTACCAAAATCAAGCTTTGGTATCGATTTGCAGCCGGAGTCCAGCACTTGAAGTTGTTTAACATCCAATCCAGTCCAGAACAGAGGCAACTACCCAGCCAGAAATGGAAGTACAGCCCTCTTTTTGTCTTTGTATAGTCAGTTCTCCCTTTTTGAGTCTTGAAAAGGGGAGTTCTGCCTGAAATTAGTTCAGTCTGTTATCAGTTATTCTGGCCAGAACTACCGATTTTATATTGAGGAAATTAGTTCAGTCTGTTATCAGTTATTCTGAAACAAATCAAAACGGGTAAACATAGTGGGAGCTGACCAATGTTTCAGAATCACTGTAGCACTTAAGCCATATAATTATTACCACAAAAACATTATTAAAGAATTCTTTAAAGTGGCATAACAATCAAAAAGTCCAACCATTATGATAATTTTTACTAGTCAGATGGCGGCTGCAAAGTCCAAACATAAAGGTCCAAAAAAACCATTCTGGACAGAGACAACAGAGATGAAGGGCCTTCCTTTCATCTTCTTTACCTCTCTGCTTCAGTTCTTAGTCTTACAGTTGGCCACAGTAGCTGATACGATATCCCCATCAAAATCCATCATAGGCTCTGATACCTTGGTTTCATCTGGGCAGAGCTTTGAATTAGGGCTTTTCTCTGCTGGTAATTCTTCCTGGTATTTGGGAATATGGTACAAGAATTTTCCAGATGTTGTTGTCTGGGTAGCCAACAGAGAAAACCCACTTGCACATTCATATGGATCCTTGACACTGTTAAAAAATGGAAGTCTGGTCCTTTTAGATCAAATGAACAACTCTGTTTGGTCTTCCACTTCTTCCCAAGTAGCAGAAGATCCTGTTGCAGAGCTCTTGGAGACTGGAAACCTGGTTGTCAGAGACAAGGCTGCCACAGCTTCCGAAATCTACATATGGGAAAGTTTCGATTTCCCATCAGACACTCTGCTGCAAGACATGAAGTTGGGGTGGAACTTCAGGACAGGCCACAACAGATTCTTGACTTCTTGGAAAAATGTTAGTGATCCATCTCCTGGACAATATACTTACGGGATGGATAATGTTCCGTTGCCTCAGCTTGTTATTGCCAAAGGATCAAAGAAACAGTTTCGTACAGGACCATGGAACGGTCTTCGATTTACAGGTACTCCTGGTTCATCAGTTTCCTACGAAGTTGTGCACCCAATTTTTGTGTATAATACTACTGATCTATACTATTCATATGAGGCTGTTGATAAATCTATTGTCACAAGATTGAAGCTGAGTGAATCGGGTATCCAGCGGCTAGTGGTCAACAAAGGAAGCACTACATGGGCTGTTATGTATACTTTGCAGAATAATCAGTGTGATAATTATGGAGTGTGTGGAGCAAATAGCATTTGTAAAATTAACAAATCACCTGTTTGTGAGTGCTTGCATGGGTTTGTCCCGGAATCATGGAACGAATGGGGGGTGCTTAATTGGACAAGTGGGTGCAGGAGAGGAACGCCACTGAATTGCCAGAAGGGAGACGGCTTTCTGAGAATTCAAAATGTGAAACTGCCTGACCAGTTGGATTTTAGGGTGATCCCAAGCACTAGCATCGATGAATGCAAGGCAGAGTGCTTGAAGAATTGTTCTTGTGTAGCTTATGCTAAATCAGATATCAGTAACGGAGGTAGTGGCTGTCTGATGTGGTCTGGCGCCTTAATTGATATGCGAGAGTTCGATGAAGATGATAATGAGCAAGATATATATATTCGGATGCCATTTTCAGAACTAGGTAAGACTGCTAAGTGAGTATTTTTCTTTAGTAAAGTTAGCCCCTGATCTTGTGAAGCCATGCGCTTAATCCTAAAGATTCTGTACATAAGGGCTTAGGAATAACAGTTGCATAGACTTATTGCTTTAAAATTGTATGTTGCAAGGCTCAAAATTTGGGAACTTTGTTTATGCTTTAATTGAGGTAGGCCTAAATGCATGAACAACTTCTGAATTGGCAATACACCATACCAAAAGAAAATACTCTGTACAGTGTGGTTCACCTTGTTAATGTTATCTTGTATATGATCTTCAGGTAAGAGCAGTCGGAATGGTAAAAGGGTAGTGCTCATCTCGGTTCTGTCCGCAGTTTCTTTGCTTATTTTTTTGGGTTTTTCTTGCTGGTATATAATTCTGAAGAAGAGACGAAAGAAAATAGGTAAGCATGCATATGCACCTTGCTAATATATTTGTGGAAACCTGTATATATGCTTGAGGAAATCTTATGCATTGACTAAGACACTGTCTTTGAAATATATATCTATGTTTGCTTTTGCATTCTGAATTCAGTTTGCAAGAAGAATTAATATAAAATCAAATTAAGATAATTACATTGCATTAATATCATTGTCTTTGCCCATATTTCTCTTTCCTCATTGTCTTCTTTTTTCAATTTACAGCATCAAGAGACAGTAAGGAGGACTTGGAGTTGCCACTGTTTGATTTTGATACAATTGCAACCGCCACCAATAACTTCTCTCACGCAAACAAACTAGGACAGGGAGGTTTCGGTCCAGTTTACAAGGTAACAGAGCTATAGTTGACGCCGTTATGTATGAACATATGAGCTAACACATTTATACTAAAATTTCAGGCCAAGCTATCCCCAGAAGAATTCATAGCAGTAAAGAGACTCTCAAAAGATTCTGGGCAAGGTATTGAAGAGTTTAAGAATGAAGTTACAATGATAGCAAAACTTCAACACTGGAATCTTGTTAAACTTTTGGGCTGTTGCACCCAAGGAGAAGAAAGGATGCTTATCTATGAGTACATGCCCAACAAAAGCTTAGACTGCTTTATCTTCGGTCTGATTTTTGTCCTTCATCTTAATTTCTACTTTCTAGTGCAATGTATACTATTAAACAGCATCTTGTGCAGCTCTGTTTATGTTACAGAGGAGGAAATTTGAACCAAAATTGTTTCAAGTGCAGATCAAAGTAGAAAGGTATTGCTTGATTGGCAAAAGCGATTTGACATCATCATGGGAATTGCACGAGGACTTCTCTACCTCCATGAAGACTCCAGATTAAGAATCATTCACAGGGACCTGAAGAGCAGCAACATCTTACTTGATGATGAGCTGAACCCCAAAATATCTGACTTTGGCATAGCAAGGATTTTTGGACGCAATCAAACTGAAGCAAAAACAAAACGAGTAATTGGGACATAGTGAGTTCTAGCAGCATTTATTATGAATGTCTTCATTTCCAATTATGAACAAGTACTTAAGTTTGGTTGTTTCGTGTAGCGGATATATGTCTCCTGAGTATGCAATTGATGGGAAGTTTTCAATGAAATCCAATGTGTTCAGTTTTGGAGTGCTTTTGTTAGAGATAGTAAGTGGCAGAAAGAACAGAGGGTTTCATCATCCAGATCACCATCACACTCTTCTGGGACATGTACGTGTTGCATTATATATGGTTATATGTGCCTACTAATATTGTACCTCTAGTTTTCCATGTGTTTGACTAAAGGCATATAACTTTGCACTTGTTCCAGGCATGGCTACTGTGGAACAAAAACAGAGGTTTGGAGCTAATGGATTCATGTTTAGATAACTCATATGTGAAGTTTGATGTGCTAAGATGCATTCAAATTGGTCTATTATGCGTTCAAAAGCTATCCTTGGACAGACCAGCAATGTCATCCGTGGTATTCATGTTAGGCAACGAGGGAGCAATATTGCCTCAGCCAAAGGAGCCTGGTTTCTTCACAGAAAGAAGTTCCACGGGTAACGATAACCTAATCAGCAACGGAAGAAGCCACACCGGAGAAATGATTACTATTTCGACGGTGGTAGCTAGATAGTTTACACATACATTTTGACATGGCTGTTTGTCAGTCAAACTTATTGGTTGAGGAGAGTTTCAATTTGGTGGACCAAGTCTGACAAAGCCTTGTATACAATTATGAAAGAGATGTATATGTCAACGAAAATATATTATAAGTCAGGAAAATATTTTAGAAACACGATCTGCCACCAAAGTCGCTGGACCACATTCTAGAAATATGTTTCTGGTCAAAGCACGCATTCTTGAAATTTTCCTTTACTTTCTTCGGCATACGATTATGGTTCTTAAAGAATTGATTAAAAGTGGATTAGCATTAGGCATACTTTGAGGTCTCAACATCATTATCATCATAATAACTTTCACACAAATGCTATTCAAAGTCGCCCCAAAGCGACTCTTATTTGAGACTCGCCGTTTTATGGAGTTCCACGTGGAAGTCTGGTACTTTTAGACCAAATGAATGACACTATTTGGTCTTCCACCTCTTCCCAAGTAGCAGAAGATCCTGTTTTGCAGCTTTTGGAGACTGGAAATCTTGTTGTTAGAGACATGGCAGAAACAGCTTCAGAAAGCTACATTTGGCAAAGTTTTAACTTCCCATCAGATACTCTGTTACATGAAGTTGAGGTGAAACTTCAGAACGGGCACCAACCAATTCTTGACTTCTTGGAAAAATGCTAGCGATCCATCACTTGGAGATTATACCGATAGGATTGATAATCATTTGTTGCCTCAGCTTGTTCTTGCCAAAGGAACAAAGAAAAAGTTCCGAAGTGGACCTTTGAATGGTCTTCGATTTTCTGGCATTTCTATTTCAGACTACAGTTTTAACACCAATCTTTGTGTATAACATCACCAATGAAGTATATTATATGTATGAGGTTAGTGACAAGTCTGTTATATTAGAAGATTAATGCTTACTGAATCGGGTTCGATCCAGCGGCTAGTGCTGAATGAAGGGAGCACTGAATGGGCTCTCATGTATACTTTGCAGAATAATGATCGGTGTAATGAGTATGGCATTGTGGTGCAAATGGCAGTTGCAAAATTGACAGGTCACCTATTTGTGAATGCTTTCCGGGTTTTGTTCCAAATTCATGGAAAGAATAGGAGATGCTTAATACCTCAAGTGGGTGCAAGAGTACCACTGCCTGTTTTCTTCGTTCTTGCTGTATTGACCTTAGAGCACCTCCACCCCAAAGGGCAAGGGCAAGGGCAAGGGTAAGGCAAGGTTTGTCACTATTCATGTGAATAGTGGCAGCCTTGCCTTTTTTGGTTCCACCCCAAAAGGCAAGGGCAAGGGCAATTACTATTCACTTTAATTTATTTTCTATTTTTTATACTTAAATCATTAATTTTGATAAGCTTTTCGGATAAGATTTTCGGTTGCCACGTGTCACTATTTATTATAAAATTCTCACCTAAAATTTCAGATAACATTTTCGAATTAAATTTTCAAATTAAATTTTTGGGTAAGATTTTCAGTTGCCACGTGTTCATATTTATTATAAAATTCACATCTCACTCATCATACAATTGAAATACCTACTCACTCATCATACAATTGAAATACTCATGGTCCTCATAGTCCGACACAATTGAGTACAAGGACGACTCAATCATTGGCGGAGGCGATTCTACCGGATCACGATGTGGGGGAGTATTTTCCTTCAAAGGACATAATAGTGCCATTATTTCCGATACGGAACGCACCACTGGAACTGACTATAGGCATTGTTCACTTGAGGAGCCATGTGTAATGGTTTTCCTCTTTTTTGTTTTGCCTTGAATAATCTATTAAAAAAATGAAATTGGAAATGCAAGAAATGTATTTTTTTTTTAAAGACATTAAATTGAATAAAACGGCAATGATCTAATTTAGCTGCAACTTCTTATTATAAAGCTCACTTACTATGCATTTGTCTTGATTTGAAAATGGTTGATGCCATCATTGTCATATGATATTTTTCAATAACATTTAAGCTTTAGTTCAGTGAAATTTTATACTGGTTCTGCATTGTAGTTTTGCACAAACTACATTGCAGTTTTGGTAATTACAATTGGATTTTTGCTCTTCCTTGGCCTTCAACCTCACCAATTTAAAGAGTAGAGGCTACCCAGATGAGGAATCGGGTGGGCAAGAGAAGATGGAAATTGCATTGTAGAAAACGGAAACTGCATTGCGGAAAACATAAACTGCATTGCAGAAAACGGAAACTGCATTGTAGAAAACAGAACCTGCAATGCAGAAAACGGAACATGCAATGTAGAAAACGGAAACATGAATAACCTATTTTACATTCTAGGTGGTCTTTAGTCTGATTCCCCCTCTCCCAACATGTCTTGAATAAAATAAAAATTTTGTTTTGTTTTGTTTAACTCTAGCGCTGAGCATTTTGCCGAGACTCAACATTGCAGTTTCCATTTTTGTATTGGATTTTCTGTTTATGCATTGCAGTTTCCATTTCTACATTGCAGTTTCTGTTTCTGCATTGTAGTTTCCATTTTAGTACTTTCATCTTCGTTCCTCCATTTTGCTTCTATAAAATTAATTTTTGTTTTTGTTGTTGTTTTCTTTTTTGTTTTTGTTTTTTTTACATAATTGATATATACATTGTATTTTGGTTGTAGTTTCTGCTTTTATTTTCCGTTTTTGTGTGAATATGTGGTGAAATGATTTTTTTTTAAAAAAAAAACCGTTGATTGTTCATATAAATATTGTATAACTAAATAAATATTACAAAATCAAGTTTGGTGTAGTGGTTTGTGAGTGAGCCCTCCTCATTTGGGGGTCAAGGTTCGAGTCCCTTCAATGACATGAAATCTTTTTTTTAAAAAGGTGAATAAAGGGCAACGGAGTTGGTCCCCTACAGACGATGGCAGGCTGGCGATGGGCGGTGGCGGCCGGCGGTTGCTGGCCAGCGACGCGGGGGTCCAACAGTGGAGGTGGCAAGTGGCCAGCGGCGGGGGGTCTGGCGATGGCGGTGGCAGGTGGCCGGCGGTGACGGGTAGCTGGCAGGCGATGGTGATTGGCTGGATGTGGACATGTGGCATAGTATGCTTGCCTTAGAAGGAGTGGCATTGTGTGTAATTTTGATATTTTTAAATGATATTTTTTAAAAATTAGGTACTACATTTTGGTCTTTGGCCTTATGCTAATTTCCAGTATGAGTACTGCATCCAACACGAAACTTATGGCTGGTAGTAAAACACCGATTCTAATTAGATGAAATTGTATTCCTATCTTCCAAATTAGTAAACTATATTGTGTTTTAAAACTAAAGCTCCCTTTTTTTTAGGGTAATGTTAGGGAGACCATCTATTTATACCATATTTGTGTACCATCTGATGTGGCTGTTTGGTTAGCTATGCCACATCATTAAATGAGTTTTTAACAGTATTAATTTTTAATTACTTTTTTCACCCATACAGAAACCTAAAAGCCGTTTAGTTTTTCACATCGTTGCTTAGATCTCCTCCCCTACCCTTACCTCTTATCCTAACTCCTGCCAATTTTCCAGGGACAAGAAATCTTACCGGATGTCTCCCTGACGCCGATGATTGCTCCCCTTCTCCCAGTTTTGCATGCTTTTATTTTTATTTTAAACGTTATTTTTCTCCTTTTCTTCTCAAGGGAATGAAAATAGATTCGGCAATTAGTTGTCCAACGTTGGTGGTTCAATTGGGTAGATATTATATTGGGTTCGATTGAGTGGCAGTGCTGTTAATCTGGTTCGATGGAACAGTGGTGATTTTGATTAGGTGATGGTGGTTCAAGCTCTGCGTGTGGTTGAGATTCCAAGTGATCGTGTTTGACAGTCTGTGCTGATAATGTTTGACGGTGGTGGTGTTTGACGATGGTGGTGTTTAACGGTGTTGGTCATGGTTAGGTGGTGGTTGTGGTTTGAGTGGGCTTAATTGTCTGTGTTGGTGGTGATGATTTGACTGGTGGATGTTATGTTTGAAGATGTTGAATCTGTATTTTCATAATTATAATTGGACTTTTTAATTTTTTTTTCAGAAATCAAATTTCAAAGATTGGGACATGGCAGGTGGTTTGTGCAATGATGGAGTGCACTTATAGGTAGGCAAAGTAACATAAAATAGTGGTTAATTTTTTTGTCGCTGGCAGATTGGAAAACTCTGGTTTATTGTGACAGATTAGGGAGAAGATAAGGGAGGAGGAAGGGGAGGAGTTAGGAGAAGAACCAGTTGAAGATAAGGGAATCAAAACTTCTCACGTGCTTGGGTTTCTATAAAATGAAGGCTGAAAAAAATAATTAAAAATTAAAAATGTTAAAAACTCCTTTAATGATGTGACATAGCCAATTCAACAGCCACATCAGATGGTACACAAATATGGTACAAATAGATGGTCTCCCTAGCATTACCCTTTTTTTTATTTTTAATTGAAGGTGTTGTGGTTTCTTTTTTTACCGAATTTTTCTCCATTTGGAGTTTTTTAAAGCAAGATTCCAATTTTTAGCTGTAATTCATCTTGATGAAAGTTCAATGAAGTCCTTTCTTTTGATTATAATATATATATCTTCCCATTATAAACACTAGCCTCTCCACACGCTCTTCCGCGCTTGCGAGAGGTTTTTTTTAAATAAATTTTAAATTTATTTTAGAATTAAAAAAGATAATGGGTAGTTGTGTTCCATAAAAATAGGATCCATTATTTGTTTTTTTTTTAAATTTTAATTTTTTTAAATATGAAAAAAATGTGAATTTACCATATTATTCTCATTTAATTAATAATTTCAATTCTTAATGTTTGCATTAACCAAGAGCATTTTCTAGTATTTTGAATGTTTCACCATTCTCTGCCTTTTGCTTTATATATATAGATAAATACAACTATTAGTATGTCAAAAGTGTGCTATACAAATTGTCTAAACGGAAGCATAAGAGTCATGGTAGAGTATGTGTTTGTTTTAAAGAATTAAATTGAGTCTAGTTAGCCCAATAATTCTTTTGAGTCCTTTTGTGATGAGTCCAATTTTTCTGTTATCAAATCCAATATGCCTCTCTTTCCTCCTTATATTTTTGACACGTGTTCCATGACATAACATAAACTTAACACTGTTTATTTCAAAATAATAAAATTTATTTAAAAAAAGAAACCCATTTTCGTTCAGCAAAAAGGGAGCTTGTCTTTGTTCATTCTCCTCCAAACCCCAAGTTCATCAGATCCGCCATGGGTTTGTTTATGCCTCCATAGGAAGATGGGACACCCAATTTATATCTAATCTCCACCACCACGCCCATTCATCAAACCCACTATGTCCATTTGCTTCAAGAAAACCTCAAACCCACATAGAGAAAGTGCTTCTATATTAAAGATTTGGCCCAAGGAAACGTCACTCGAGCACTGCAAAGACCAAGAATTGATCAATCAGAAAAACCCACAAGGGAAAGCTTGGAAATTTCATATGGGGTTCAACGATATTAAAGACCACACCAAAATCCACATGCAAACTAGCACTTGTTGGGTTATTGTTTGTCGCTCATGGTGAATATCTTGAATGGATGCAATATTAGCCAAGCTTGAGAGAGAATTTTGGCTTTGAATAATTGAGTTTTTTTAATCAATATAACAACTTTTTCTTTAGATTTGGCCACAACTCTGAGAATCAAATGGAAATTAGATAAGAAAAGCACTAAAGCAAGGAACCACAATGAGATGCACAAAATATAAGGTGAATGGTTGTGGTACTGGAGATGGACGACATGATTTGGGTTGACATGGAGGTTGCGGTGGAGAACGAAAGAGATGACGACGAGGAACTTGTGTGTTTTTCAATATTATTGTGTTGAAATATTGTTAACAGTATTAAATTTATGTTTAGTCATATGACACGTGTCAAAAAATATATGGAGGAAACATGAGACACAGGGGATTTTTTTTTTTTGGTAAACTAGAGGGGAAAAAACCCCGAACACAACAACTACAAGGAAACAGGACAAACTAATCTAGCTTTCGCTACACCAGTGATATCATCAAGGAGAAGAGAGCCAATCCAACGAGGAGCTTCGTCAAAATAGAGGATGCCCAGGTCTAAGTTGTAACTCCAGTTTGCCAATTCGTTAGCCACACTATTTCCTTCTCTATAAATATGAAGGAGAGTGCAGTTATCAAGCTGTTTCATGAGAGCACAACAAGCATTAATTAGGGGAGCAAAGGGGTGATGAGTCAATCCATCAATATTCTTCACTAGATGGACGACCACAGCAGCATCCATTTCAATATTAAGGCAGGTTATACCTTTAGTCATGGCAAGCTTAAGTCCAAAATATAACCCCCAGATTTCAGCATCCAAAATATGGCCCTGGCCAAGGTTCACAGAAAAACCACCAATCCAATTACCAGAAGCATTGCGAATCACACCCCCAGCGCCAATACAACCAGAGGAGGTGCGTCTTGATCCATCAACATTAAGTTTAAACTGAGCAGGGCCAGGGGGTTTCCAGGAGATGAAAGAGTGCACCTTATCCACCTTACACACAGCAGCAAGGGAGGCTTTAACCCAGTCTTTAGCAGCAGAGAGAATTATTTGTCTTGGATTATAAGGACGATCCTCTTGGTTGTTGAAAGCCAATTGATTCCGCCATTTCCAAATATACCAACAGGTGTACATAAAGGTAGTGTTCCAGTTTAAGTTGCCACTCTCCTTGGCTGAAGAAAAAAGATTGCTCAGAAGCCAAGGTTTAAAATCAGATCTGAAAAAATGGGGGGGAGCTTTAGTAGTCAAAATAGTCCTCCAAATCTCTCTAGCTCGTGGGCAGTCCCTGAGGATATGAATAATAGACTCAGTGTGCCAGTCACAAGCTTTACAAGCCGAATCCCCAGTTAGCTGACGTCTCATTCTTTGCTCATTGGACATCAACTTACCTTGATACATAAGCCAGCAGAAGAACTTCAATTTAGGGGGAATCTTCATGTTCCACAGAGTATTCCAAGGATGGTCAACCTCGCCAAGATCAGAGAAATGCAAACTGTAAGCAGATGTGACAGTAAACTCACCATTCGCAGTGGAGCTCCAAATCTGGTCATCCTGAGTGTCGCTATCGCAACCAATAGGATAAGAGATGATCCTTTGCACTAGGTCCTCAGACACCACAGCCCTGAGTTTTTCAATATTCCACCACCCATTTTGTAAAAAACTGGATATATTGCAACCCATGTCACGCATATCAAGAGCTCCTTCATGGTACATGAGAGGACTGTCACAAATCCAACTGTCCTTCCAGAAATTAGTCGTCTCACCATTCCCAATTCTCCAACTCATGCCTTTGGCTAGAAGTTTGGAGCCATAAAGGACGCCCTTCCAGGTGGAGGAGCAGTTGTGCCTGGTTTTCAGGGTTTGATCAAGAATGGATTGGCCTTTTAGGTATTTGGCTTTAAAAATTTGAGCCCACAAACCGTGGTCATTGGTGTGCAACCTCCAGCCAATCTTAGCAAGAAGAGCTTTGTTCATATCAGTAGTTTTTTTAAAGCCAAGACCCCCATTACATTTTGGTCTGCAAGCCAAATTCCACTGGCAAAGATGTATCTTCTGCTTTTTCTCAGTGCCACCCCAGAAGAAGTTCCTATTCAGACGATCAAGATTAGTGCAAATACTGGCAGGTAACTTAGTAGTTTGCATAGCATAGACCGGGATAGCAGTAGTCACTGCTTGAGACACAGGGGATTTGATAACAAGAAAATTGGACTCTTTTGTGATATCCTAGGTTTTTCTAGTATGTTGTGATATCCTATCCATGTGGAGTAAATTTATCTTGTCTTTTGGACAAACTTAAAGTTGTACTGTTTTCTTTCCATAGATAAGTTGTCCACACACCGATAAACCGAATCTCATTAGCCTCGCCTATGAACATAGATAAAGTCATGACGTATTAAATTTTAAATTTACAATAAGATCAATTTGTTATTAAAAAACTCTATTCGAGAAACAAACAAAGTGCAATACCCCATATCAGTTTAAAATTTAATTTCTTTTTTATACACCTATACAAAAAGCATTGGGATTGAAAGCGTGACGTATTATATAACTTAGAGCTGGGCATATGGGATTGAAAATCGGCCAAATCGGCCAAACCGAATTAGTCAGTTTGGTTTGGTTTGGTTTTTTCCTTTTCTTTTTGTCAATGATGTATGAACTGGACCGAATCGGTGTTCATGGTTCGGCGCTCGATTCCTGATTTTAAAAACCATCGGTTAACCGGACTGAACCAGATATGTTAAATCATATTTAATTTAATAATTATAATATATGTGGCTTATTTCTATTGGTTTGATTTTATGTTCTGTGCACATTTGCATAGCATATCCTAACCCTTCACAACTCAATCTAGGTCGATCGAGTTCATCCCGATGCAGTCGTGCCATCGTCTCAGCCTCATACTATCGCCATTGCCTTAGCCTCACACCGTCACCATCGCCTTAGAGTCGTCGCATCGTCGGCGGCACCTCTTCTTCATCGCCTGACTCGCACGTCCCTCTCATCTCTTAGTCTCTCATCACTCATTCTACTCTCATCTCATTTTTTAAACTCAGTTTCTCTCTGCAAAGGTTAGTTAATTCCTCAACAATTTCTTCTTCTTTTTTTTCTTTTTTTTTTTTGTAATTTTTGTTTCTGTTATAAACCCTAATTATTGGGGTTTTTGGTATACCCCTAATTTTCGTAGTTCTTGCATATTTAGACATTTTATCTAGCAAATTGGAGAGTTTTGAACTGATGATTCTGTTGAAAATCAAGGGTAAGTTTCCTTTCCTTCCTATATATGTGTATTGTTTGTAAATTGTAACTGGTATATATGTGGTGTGCATTGAAGACTCTACAGCATATGTATATGTTTCCTTCCTTTTCATGATTTGTGTGCTATTATTTAGGGCTGCACACGGTTCGATAACCATGGCTTGGAAGAGCTGTCGACCACCGAACCGGAGGTCATCGGCGTAGTTATTTTGGAGACCGCCACCGCGCCGAGGAGATGTAAGACCGACTACAATCGGCACCCCAAGAAGTCGGTGCGGTGCGGTTTGGTTTGGCAAAGGATTGAACTGAGATTGAGGCAGAGGATTGAATTGATATTGAGGGCTTGAAGACCACTTCGTGGGGAGGAAGAAGAAGAAAAGAAGAAGAAGGAAAGAAGAAGAAGGAGAAGAAGATGCAGCCAGTGGCGGGAGGAAGAAGAAAGAAGAAAAAATGGAGGAAGAAGAAAAAAGAAAAAATGGAGAGAGAAAAGAAGAAAGCGATGGCTGGGAGAAAAGAAGAATAGGAAAAGGAGAGTTCGTGGGGCAAGAAACCTAACTTTTTTTTATAATGTTTTTATAATTCTTTTAGATTGTAATAAATATTACAATCATACATGCATTTCACAAGAAGACGCATCATTCCAGTGGAATTTGGGCTTTGTGTCTGCACCTTGAACAGAGTTCGACTCCCCATCAGTGCACTTACTATGAATTTTTAGAAAATTTACATGGAAGCGGTCCGGTTTGGGTCTCGACGGTTTGAAAAAACTCAAACCGGTTCACCATCGGGTCGGCCGGTGTTATTTATGGGAGTTGTTACATCAGCTTTTCTTTTGACCAATTTAACAAGTTCCTCATTGTTCCGAAGAATGGACTCTTTGAAAATGTCATTCTTAAGTCCATTGGTGCAAATGGAACAAAATGGCTCATATCACAATGATTGAAATTAATAAAAATAAATAAAATTCATTCTCCTTCCCATGATTCGTTTATGCAATGATCAAAATTAATTAATATATGTTTAACCTTTTTTCAACAATCGTCCCATTTATTACAATTATCAATTTTTTTTTATAGCAATTTGTAAAGGTGCATTTTAATTTGTAATGGGTGTTATTTAGTCATGAAGAGCTATAATGGACTATCATGGTGTTGAGGCCAAAAAATTCATGAGAATACTAAGGGCATTAAAAGCCCAAAATGAAATACGAAATAAAGAGATAAATTGGTCATGTGCTAATTCCAATTATATTTTAGGAATTAATTCAATAAAATAAATATGTATGTAAGCTTTTACACAAATTCTAATAGTATCCATGTCATGCTAAGCGATGAAACCCATGCCAAAACTATTCCATTAAATCTGATATCTAACTAAGCTTGGTCACCATCAAGAATGGTTCACTGTCACAAAAGCCCAAGCCATTGCAACACATGCCAAATAACTCCATGCAAAGCTAATACATTTTTCCTATACCAAATCACCTATCAAGCTCACATGAACCCAAGTCATATACAGTTCACGGGGCTTGCATGAGGGGTCATAGTGTGGAAGGTTACGGAGGTCCATAAGGCCCAAGGAACCTATTGGATAATGGAGACTTTGGGATGCTTGGGAGCACAAAAGTTCAAGCCCATTATTAAAAGTTCTCCCATATGGGTAAGTAAATGAGATACTTTCCCGTGCATCCATATTATCCATTGGAAACAAGCCAATTCCGCGGCTCCCTATTGCTCGCTCGAAACAAGTCGTTTCCAACACTTCCTTTTACTCGCTAGAATCAAATTGTTTATGTAACTTCCTTTTATCCATTGGAAATAATTAGTTTCATATGCTTGGTATTACCTGCTGAAAATAAGCATGTCTCAAATGCTCCCTTTTACTCGTTGGAAGTAGGTTGATTCCAACACTTCCTTTTACCTATTGGAAATCATAGAGAGTCCTCACCTTCTATAAACTGGGAATCATGGCCCATGCAAAGACAACCATTCTTTTGGTTGTTGCAAGCATCTGAGCAACCATCAGAACTCCATCTTTTGAGCAGCCATCACAGCTCTTTCTCATACTTTCCCATCCTTGAAATATTTCATCTTCCCTATAAAGCCTCGCATCAAGCATAAGCCCAAGCTCTTCCTTCATCCTCCCACCTCTAGAAATCATAAATTTCTCTAGAAACATAGCCACAAACACCATAGCCTTCATGTCTCGGCTCTCTCTCTCGCTCATGGCTCCGGCCATTACCACACACGGCTCTATCCACCCGGTTATCTCGTACTGTAGAAAAAACTTAGATCTTCTTTGTTATTTTTATATCTTCCTAAAGATTATCTAACTTACTTAAACATCAGAGGGCCTTTGGCTAACATCCCCCCGGTGTGGTTTATTTACTCTAACATTTTTCATAGGGATCGAGGGAGAAGAAAGAGAAGGAAGTTCGAAGGTCAAAGAATCTACGTACGAATATTCCCCGTGGGGAATTTTGCTCAAACAAATTTTGACCCCAAAAAAAAAAAAAAAATTCCATTTTCCATTCTTTGATAAAAACTGACTTCCCTAATTATTGACAATTAATCTTTGGCTTTTGGAGAGTCGCCTCGCTGACAAGAGCCTAGTCAGTTGTCACAAACTTCTAGCAAACTTCCACACCACAAATAGCAACGGTATTACGTGTGAGAAAGAGAATGGAAGTTGTCCCAAATGGAAAATGCCTCCGGTCTTAAAATCCCATCTCTTTCCTTCCATAAAAGAAAAGAAAGGAAGAAAATGCAAGCACACCTTCCTAGTAAATGACACTTTTACCCCTGAGCATCTTTCTCTTGACCAAGCATTCTCCAACTCCAAGGCCATCACGCGGTCACGACTCACACTCACTACCCACGCCTATAATAATCCTTTCTTTCAAACATCCTTTGACGATTATACCCCTCACGACCTTCTCAGAAACCCAATGGCAGCTTCAGCAAGACAGACCGAGTGACTTCCCCCTTATCTGTCCCTGAGTTGTCTTCCATGGCCTCTCTTTCTTGGAAAACCCAACCCCCCTCTTCCCTTCCTTCCTTTATATACTCTTCCACATCTCTATTTCCCCAACCAACAAACATACCTTCTCTACCTCACACTCTCTCTCTCTCTCTCTCTCTCTCTCCTTCTTCTCAATTTACAGATTGTCAATGGCTTCTCAGCAGAACCCACAATCCAATTTCCAAGATTTGCTGCCCACCATGGCAGACAAGCTTGGTGGGGATGGTTTAATCGGAGAGCTCTGTAATGGGTTCAATTTGTTAATGGATTCTAACAAGGGGGTCATCACCTTTGAGAGCCTCAAGCGGAACTCTGCTCTGCTGGGCTTGCAGGATCTGAGCGATGATGATCTACGGTCCATGTTGGAGGAAGGCGATTTCGACGGTGATGGGGCTCTTAATCAGATGGAGTTCTGCGTTTTGATGTTTAGATTGAGTCCTGAGCTTATGGATGAGTCTCGGTTGTGGCTTGAGCAAGCTCTTCAACAAGAGTTGAAGCATTGTTATTGATTTTTGTTTTTCTCTCTTTCTTAAACTGATTTTATGTTCTGGGCTTTCTGTATTTTCCTTTTTGATGTTCCAATTGAATTGGTAAAAAAAAAAACATATACAGAAATGAAATTGACATTTGACACGCACAATTCCCCTTTGTTTCTCGTATTAATTTCCCTTCTGTATCTTTCTTTAGACTGAAGTCTCAAATCAGACCCAGAAAAAATAAAAAGTCTCAATGAATTGAATGTATATACCAGACCAGAGGAGAAACACTTACTGTTTTGCTAGAGAGCTTCCTAGAAATGCTGGAAGTCCTTGTCAGCTCTTTGAATATAGACTTCTCAAGAAAAAGAGAGTGGAGGCTGGTCATCTTTGGGAAGGTTCTGGAAGCCATAAGTGTGTGTGTTTTATTTATTATTATTTTTTTGGCAGCAATTATAACGAAAGAGTAGTAGAATAAAAACTTGGATTTTTGTTTTTGTTTTGGGTTGGGTCTCTATTTCAAGTGTCGGTGGCATGATGCTAGGCCAGCCCAAGTTATTTTAAATTGGACTTGTTCATACTTCAAGCTGCCCATGAAATAATTGTGTAGAGTGGCCCGGCCTGGTTCGTGGGACCATCCTTTGCAACTCTCCTAGAGGTGTAAATGGGTTGTGTTGGGTCGGTTTGGTCTGTTTGGATCAATTCGGTTCGTCTAGAGTCAGTTCATTTAATAAACGGACCATGTTGGGTCCGCCTATTTAGATAAATCATCAATTCTGGCCCAAGCTCACAGTTCGAGTCCACATGGGCTCTGGCCGTACTCGTATCGGGCCACTAAACGGGCCAATATGGGCCCATGCCAAATTAAACTTATGTATTGCATTTTTTTTGTAATTTTTTTACTACTTCATTTAAATCTCTTTTACACTTATGTATATACTAATAATATTTATTATTTGTTAAGAAAAAGAGGATAATAACTTTATTTAAAGTACATTTAAATAGAAAATTGATAGATTATTGTTTAAGTTTTAAAAATTGAAACTTGAAAACAAAATTATTATTTTGTATAGGGCTAACATCAAAAGACTCCCTAAAGAATTGGGTCATTTTTAATATGGGCCCCCAAGTTTCAATTTCATCAATTTACACCCGATGATTTTCAAATTTGACCAATTTAAGCATTTTGTTAAGTTGACCTTTTGGTCATACGTTGTGTGGTACTCAGATGCTATTTGGTTTTTATTTTACCATGCAATAATGATTTCATATTTTCGGTCTTTGTCACTCTTTTTTTCTTGGAAGATTCACTATTATATCCAATATAGGAGTCCAAATTATTAAAAAATCATATATGAAATAGGCTTTAGAAACACACTTAAAGTCCATTTACAACATAACAAAGAGGCTTTTAACTTCTTATAAATTACAAAATTGCTATCGATTTCTTAAAACAAGCCAAACCCAAAAACCTCATTTAAAAAAACCCAAAACACTTAATAGGGCATCAAAGTAATTTAATAATCAAAATTAAATTCAACATGGCAAACTCTCATTTTTTTGGTTTGTTTATAGAAGTTAAATGGTATATCTATATCATTAATGCTAAGAATGGGTATATAACTAAATATCTCTTTTATATATGACTAAATATCTCTTTTTTTTGTTGGTCAAATCTTTGGCACTCAGATGATAAGAGAAAATTGCTAGGATAAGTGTGTGGCTCGTGTAGCTTTCAGTACACTTGTGTTTCTAACCTAGCAGTGGCAGGCATGCAGGTCCAAAAAAGGAGACACATAGATATTTATCCAATTATTAACTTTGTCCTTTCAACAAAAAAGCAAATAGGTGTTGGAGGTGGTGGCTCGCTGGATCAAGAAGTGTTGGAGGCAGCGGCTGACAGGAAAGATGTGTGAGAGAGAAAGGAGACATGAGAGAGAGAGAGAGAGAAGATGCTGAGGGAAAGGAAGAAGACGGCTGGGGTTTCAAAATTTAAAGTGGTGGTGTTAGGGATCGGTCTGGTTCGGTTTATCAACGGTTTTGGATATCCAAAATTGCTTCGACAATCGAGAATATCAGTTCGGGCCAAAAAAACCGCCCTATAACCAACCGACACCGAAATGGTCGGTTTTTTAGTCCAAAAAACTGGGTCGGGTCGACTAGTTTGGTTTGTCGGGTGAAAATCCCAGCCCTACATATGGGGAGAGAGATATTGAGAGAAAATGAGGTGTTTCCAGTGGCAAGGAGGAGAGGGTTTGTCGTCGGCGGGGTGGGGTGGATGACCACTTTGGCTGAGTCAATGGGTAAGGATTGGTGCAGCTGAGGAAGGACGGGTGTGGGTGGGTGAGGATTGGTGCGGCTAAGGAGGGGGGTGGGTAGGGTTTTTTATGATTTAATTTAATTTATAATTATTTTATTTATTTATGTAGAGGTGGGATCCACTTACCACTCAATTTGTGGTAATGATCTATGTGTATGAAATTACAAAAACACCCCCCCATGTCATCAAAGTTAACAAACTTTGGATGGAGTTGATGGCAGGGGGCAAAGTGGGTCACCAAACCTCGGTCAAGGGGTGGACCAGGTTGAGTTTGGGGGACATAGTGGGGTTTGACCAAAGTTTCAAGGAAAATTGGTGTAATTAAGCTTATAAAATGTAGTCTCTTAAGAAAAAAGAGTAGAGACTTGTCAGCTTTAGAAAGGTTTTGGAAACCATAACTTCTTGCTTTTTTCTTTTTTTTTGCAATAATTATTGGTCATGTTTGGTGACTGGCATTGGATTGGATTATGAGGTAGAATTGAAAGGTCCGTTTGGTGAGTTGGATTATGTAGTTGGATAGGATTCATAATCCTAATCAAATGTTTGGTGTCCTAAAAATAACAAGGAATATTGGATTATGTCTAATCCTACTAGGCCAAATGTGATTATGAATCCTACCAAAAGGTTGGGATTACGTTGGATTGGATTATACTAAGTCATGTAATAGCAAATTTCAGTTAATCCAACCCCTTAATAATGTATAATACCAAACAAATTATTGAATTATTGTTATCATTTTCAATCCAATGTGTGATTGATGTGATATATCAAAACGTTTTCAGACAAAAAAAAAAGAAAAAAAAGAAATATCAAAACGTCCTCAGATGCTATTCTGTTTTTATTTTACCATGCAAAAATGATTTCATGATCCTGTCGGTTGTAACTTTGACACTGATCAGGATTTCATGTGTGTGGGGGCCTCTTACAAATTATAAAGAATCAAAAATTCAAACTCACAATACATACGAAAAATAGTATATATATATCACATATGTCAAGAATTATATTGCTTATTGGTTGCAATCATAATTGTCCTCAACAAAGAGATAGAAAAATACATTCTGAGCAAGAAAAATTGCAAGAGATAGACAAATAGTAGCGATATAGCAAATATCTTTAAAGCTTTTCCCCCCATTAAACCCAATAGAAAGAAAAAAAATCAAAATTTCACAAACTAAAAAAAAACCTTAGGTCCCTTCATGCATTCATATCATACATGAAAAAATATTTTATGTAAAAATATTGACTAAGTATGAAAAATAGTTTTTCGGAATAATCATTTTCTCAAGATAATTTTTGGCGGCTTTTATTCCTTACACATCAAATAAGAAAACTTGATTTTATGGGATTTTAGTATGAAGTATATATTGACTTAATGAGCCATCATTTTTAACCTAAATTGTATTTTGCACTAAAACCGATTTTTCATATTTTGATTTGGTAGGAATTTGATTTTCTAGTATTTTTATTTGAATCCAAATAGGGGGTACTTCCTTATTTACATTGTAAACTTAAGTAAATGGAGTAATATAAAAAATAAATTAAAGTAAAAGGAGAAAGAAATTTACTTAAATGTTGAAAATGGAAATAAGGTAATCTGTATACCTGGAGTGCACCACTACCAGCTGAGCAAATGGGAAATTTGAAGCACCTCATTATGCCTTCATAGGTCCTCCACAACACATGTGGGTACATATCAAAACGTAAAGTATTTGAAATAATATATATACAAATACATTACAGTATATTATTTTTAAAATATTAAAAAATTGAGTGGGGGCCGTGACCACACTGGTCCTAGTGTGGCTCCGTCCCTGACACTGATGATAAGAGAAATCTTGAAGGATAAGAGTGGGTGGTTTTTGTGGCTCTTATTATATATTAATTAATCTACTTTCTGATATGCAGTTTAATTGATTTTTTTTATTTGCGCTATAACTGAGCCTATATCCCGATCCTTGCCTATATATACACGATTGTATAAGCATTGTGATCTACACCGACTAAGCTTTCCCTACAAAAGAAAAAAAGCATGCAAACCATGTCTGTCCAAGTTGGTTCGTCAGCTGAATCACAAAATGCTAAGCCAGATGAAATTGCTCGTAGGACAGCAAATTTTCACCCAAGCATTTGGGGAGATCAGTTCATCAATTATGATGATTCACAAGACATGGTATGTAATGGATATCATGCGTGCACCTTATTTGCCTAAATATTATAAATCTTCTTTTGTGAATCTGATTCACATTGATGATGTTCGTTTGATTGTGTGGTTTAGATTATTAGTTTGGCAACAAAAGTCTCTCGCAAGAGAACACTACTCTTTCTCACCAACTATATGGACGTTATTTCAATTTTATAAAAACTTTTTCGACATGTTTTTACCCATTTAATTTGTTGCTGCAGATAACCCACGCTCATAAGCAAGGGCAGGTTGACGAACTGAAAGAAGTTGTGAGGAGGGAAGTATTCACAACTAGTGCAGGTGATCTTTCACATCAGCTCAAGCTAATCGATGCAATCCAGCGCCTTGGCATTGCATACCATTTCGAAAGAGAAATAGAAGAAGCATTGGAACGCATGCATACTACACTTCATGACAATGACAGTGATGATGATGGTGATCTATACAATGTTGCTCTTTGTTTTCGACTACTCAGACAACATGGACATAATGTTTCATGTGGTACGTTTATATAGAAATTAAGTGTGAGAGACTTTGGGCTACTATTATTCTAGTTCTTATCTTTTTGTCCATTTCTTGATCATCAAAACCAGATATATTCAACAAGTTCAAAGATGAAAATGGTAACTTCAAGGAAAGCTTAATTGCTGATGTGTCTGGCATGCTAAGCTTTTATGAAGCAACACATCTGAGGGTGCATGGAGAAGATATACTAGAAGAGGCTCTTGCTTTCACCACCACTCACCTTGAGTCTGCAACAACCCGTGTAAGCAATCCATTGGCTGCACAAATAACTCAAGCCTTAGAAAGACCTCTGAGAAAAAGTCTAGAGAGATTAGGTGCCAGGCGTTACATGTCAATCTACCAAGACGAAGCTTCACATAATGAGTGCTTGTTGAAACTTGCAAAGTTAGATTTCAATCTTGTTCAGCTTTTACACAAAAAGGAGCTACAAGAGATTACTAGGTAATATAATGAATTCTCTCTTTTAATTATATCTGTGTGCATGACATGAGGGATCTACTTGCAAAGTTCAATTTGGGAGTAATATATTTACATATAAATGTTTAGGTGGTGGAGAGCACTAGACTTTGAAAGGAAGCTGCCATTTGCAAGAGATAGGATGGTGGAGTTGTACTTTTGGATAGTGGGAGTGTATTTTGAGCCTCAGTATTCTGTGGGGAGAAAAATTATGACGAAAGTGAGTGTCTTGCTAACGATATTGGATGATATCTACGATGCATTTGGCACATTTGAAGAACTAGTGGTCTTTACTGAAGCAATTGACAGGTTAATTAATTTGAAACAAACAATTAATTCTTGCTTTTTTCTTGGAGAATATCTCATTTAATTTATTTCAACACTCCTACTTTAATTATATGTTTCAGGTGGGATCTCAATTGCAGTAATGAACTCCCAAACTACATGAAAATATTTTACCATGCACTCTTGAATCTTTTCAATGAAATTGAGGTGGAGATGGTCAAGGAAGGAAGATCAGACCGAGTTCCTTATGCAATACAAGCTGTATGTAAAACATGATATACGCACAACTTAATTAGCTTTCAAAATATACACTAGTTTTGTTCTTGCTCAATATATATATATGGTGCAGATGAAAGATCAAGCTCGATCCTATTTTGACGAGGCGCGATGGCTCCACGAAGGACGAATTCCAAGCATGGAGGAGTATATGAGTGTTGCAACGGTTTCTATAAGTTACACCTTCCTTACAACCATCTCTTTACTTGGCATGGGAGATATTGTAACAAAGGAGTCATTTGAGTGGTTGCTCAATGACCCCAAAATTGTCAGAGCTACAAACACCATTTTCAGGCTCATGGATGATATTGTTTCGACCAACGTAAGTACAAATTATAGTAATTACGTACACGCATATGATCCGAAAAGACATTAATTTTGGATTTTATTTTTTCAGTTTGAAAAAGAAAGAGGGCATGCTGCTTCTAGTGTCGATTGCTATATGAAGCAATATGGGGTGTCAGAGCAAGAGACAGTTGATGTTTTTAAGAAACAGATTATGGATTTGTGGAAGGACATAAACGAGGAGTTTCTCAGACCAACTGCTGTGCCGATGCCTGTACTTAAGCGGGTTCTGAATTTAACACGAGTGGCTGATCTTCTTTACAAGGGGGAAGATGGCTTCACACATGTTGGGAAGGTCACAAGAGATAGTGTTGCTTCAGTGTGTATCAATCCTGTGCCGCTATGAGTTGGATAAGATGAAACTTGAGTGTAAGGTCCTTTGTTGTGCTGTTGTCCAAGTGTTTGATTTGATTTAGTCTTGTTTAGGGGATCTTGGGGTCGCCAAGTTTGTTTGAACTTTGAAATAATGTGTATTGTTTTCAAAAACTGAAAACTGAAAACTTGTTTGGTAACTGATCACAGTTTTCAATTATCAATTTTATTTTTTTGCTTTATTTTATTACTGCTATTTTTGTATTTTTTTATATGAAGTCCAATTCAAACAATCTAGAATACAGGAAATGATCAATGCATTGGGAGAGGCCACCTTCGATAAATATATCACATGGTTGTATACATAGTTCTACATATGAGTGAACACCACTCTCAATCGTACGTACATGAAAAAACAGTAAAATCCGAGAGGCGGTGAGATCCGAGAGAAACAAAGTAAAAATCAAAGAGAATACATAAATTTTCATACCTTAACTAAGCGAGGGAGATCTGAGCAGGGAAGGAGACGGAGGCAGAGCGAGAGGGCAGAGAGAAGAAGGTGAGAGAGCAGAGAGAGAGAGAGCGATTGACGGATGGAGCAGCGAGTGACAGAGACGGAGAAGAGAGCGAGAGTGTCGCGTGAAATAAAAAGAAAGTGAAAAAGTGAGAAACGAGAATCTGAAATCTATTTTTGGTAGATTTTGAAATTAAGCCTGATTTTGAAATGAGTTTTCACTTTTTTTAAATCTGAAAATTGAAATTAGTTATCAAACATGTTTTCAGTTTTCAGTATTTAAAAAAAACAAACAAAAAGATGTGAAAATGAAATGATTATTAAACAGCCCCTAAGTTATTATTATTGGATTGAGAAACTGTCAATACAAAACCGTATCTAAATGTCAATAGCATCTCCAACCTGTGATAGAGGAGCTGAGATCTTCTGTACCCAATTTCTCTGTCCCTTATATATTTGAGTGACATGTATCCCAACCATATTTTTCAGTTCCTGTTTTTGCCCTTTGTTAATTAAAAAAACTGATCTGGCTGAATGTTCCCCTCCTCCTCCATGATTCCCCGTCCCCCATCGTCCCTCCCTTACCAATGGCAGACCTCCAAAACCATCCCCATCTCATATTCTAGCCCATCCCTTTCAGTCTCTTTTTTTAATTTTCAAACACAAACAACAAAGGAAACTAACCCCAGCTCTATGAACCATGGAATTATAGCAAAAATCAGCCAATACTGCCACGTTTTGCATCTTTCCAGTTTCTATGTCTACCCACAAACCAAACCCTCGAAGAAAATAAACAAGAACACACCTCTCGCTCTTTCTCATGGCTCAATTTCGCTCTCTACAAGTTGAGTGCTGAGCACACTGCCAAATACTTCATTGGACTATTTCGACTGTTGAAATGTCCACTTTGGATTATTTTTTCAGCCAATTTAACATTCGTATTAAATTTATTCTCCAATTTTGCCCTTACCGTTAGCTTTTCCGCAATTCCATCCAGATGCTCGTGAGAAACACCACGTGAATGGCACATGAGCCGTCTGTTGAGGGTAATCTCGTCCTGAGTTCACGGTCTGAGCTCATATGGGCTCGAGCCACGAAACGGGCCGATATGGGCCCACACCAAATTTGACTCACGTATTGCATTTTTTTTGTAATTTTTTTTATTACTTCATTTAAATCTCTTTTATAATTATGCATATACTAATAATATTTATTAGTTGATAAGAAAAAGAGGTCAATAATTTTATTTAAAGTACATTTAAATAGAAAATGGCTAGATTATTGTTTGAGTTTTAACAATTGAAACTTGAAAAACAAAATCATTATGTTATATATAAAGAAAACATTAAATTTTAATATATATTCTTAAAAAAAAAAAAAAAGACTCGAATTTAAGATATAAATGTAATAATATTATGTATTATTTTTCTCTAAAACAAGTATAATTTAATAATAGGCTTTAAATGGGTCGGTCTATTGAATTTTGGGCCAATATGGGCTGACTCAGCCCATTGAACTTATTTACCTCGTTCCGACACGACCTAAAGATACGGGCCTGCCCGGTCCGTATGACACCTCTAATCTCTCCCTCCATCTCTTTGATAAAACAAAATAGAAAACAAAAAAAGAACCTTGTTCCTAAATGAGATATTTAGTCATATACCCATTCTTAGCATAAAAAATATAAATAAACCCTACACCATTTAATTTATATAAACAAACCCAAAAAAATCAGCTGTCTCTATTTAATTTAATTTTGATTATTAAGTTACTTTGATGCCCCATTGAGTGTTTTGGGTTTGGACTTGTTTTAAGAAATCGATGACAGTTTTGTAATTTATAAGAAGTTAAAAGCCTCTTTTTGTTATGTTGTAAATGAGCTTTAGGTGTGTTTATAAAGTCCATTTCATATAGGATATTTTTATAATTTGGGTCCTTATTTTGGGTATAATAGTGAATCTCCATTCATAAATTCCCTTGAATTGGACAAATAACAAACAAAAAGTTTAAGCTTAAAAAAAAAAAGAGACACATCTCAGAAAAGAGAGAGACCTGAGGATGAGGTTGAGGAGGAAAATATTTGCATTGTTGAACGTGGGGAATATTTCCTGACTTGGGTGATTTTTTGAAGAAATGAGGTATGAATTAAGACTTATTAGACGGTCAAATCATTAAAATGAAATGCGGAATGACTTTATGAAAGAGACTTAACTAAGTTTATTTGAGATTATGTGTATATATTCAGACCAAAAAAAGATATAACAAATCGTGTGCATTTCAGTAACCTAGCAGTGGCAGGCATGCAGATCCAAAGAAGGAGACAGTATAGATATTTATCCAATTATTAACTTTGTCCTTTTTCAAAAAAGAAAAAAGCAAAATAGTAATTAATGTGTTCTAGCTAGCTACAAATTAATACATCTATAATCTATTATATCTCATCACTAACTTGTCCCTTTCAACAACAAAAAATGGCTACAATAATAATAATAATAATAATTCCTACATCCAACAGAGGTATGATCACGAGAAGAAAGACGGAGAGAAAAGAACAAAAAACATGTTATATGTAAAACATGTTATATATGGAAGGTTTACAACGTAGAAAGAATACTGGGACCAAAGCACACCCTACTCACTATATATCAACGCATGTGACAATCAAAGTAGGCCTCGAATGATTTAAAAAAAAATAAAAATAAATAAATAAATAAAAACTCTCACATTAGTACACTATCGTTTGTATCAACAAAAAAGAAAAAACCTCCACTACTTATATTTTCTAAAAGTTTCCTCGTCTTATTATTTCATACCTAATATTCTTCTGTTTACTAAAGTTTTTCTGTAATTTATTAGATTACTTATTCCTTTTGTAGGATTTAAATTTTTACTTATAAGTTTTTTTGACTTTGTATGAAGAAATTTTTTAAGTTTGTATAGAAAGATAAATGAGAAAAAAAAACTTATAATTTTTCTTCATATATTATATTAGTTTCTCTAGTTTCACATTATTAATATAAGTTTTTTTATGTTTTTATTTAACTTTTTGTCAAAATAAATTATGACCCAGATAATTATATATGTAATATACATCATATATTTGTCTTTCTCATATATATATATATTGTTTAAATGGAGGTTTCTTTTTGTGTGATCAAGAATGGAGGTTTAGTCTAGCAATAAAAAATAGAGCACTGCACACCAAAAAAAGAAGAAGAAAAGAAGAGAGCTTGCAATGGGTAGTATTGTGTGAGGTTGATGTCGTGTCAGGATTATATACGTGTCAAGAATGCTCAACTTAAACTCAACCTGTTAATTTCTTGTGTGGGTTTCAGGTTGTATCGAGTTGACCCGCTAAGTGGTAGCAAATAAAAAACAAAAACAAAAAAATCCTAAATTTTGATAATTTAATCAAGTAATTGCATTTTTTTATTTTTTTATATATAAAAATAGTGGTTGCATTTTGCCTCTCTCTATGTATGAAGATTGAGAGAGAGAAATAAAAGAAATTTTAAAAAAATGAAAAAAATGAAGAAGAAACAAAGAAATGGGTTGGCGGGTTAGCGGGTTACACGAGTATTTTAACGGGTTGACGAGTTGACTCGTTTAATAAACGAGTTATATAGGTATTTTAATGGGTTAGCGGGTTGACCCAAAACCCAACTGTTTATAAACGGGTTAGTGATGAGTTGATCCGAAAATTTAATCGTACGAATTGACCCGATAATTTTTCATGCGAATTTTGAATCATGTATTGGGTCGTATTGAAAATTGCCACCCAATGATGTGCCGACGTGAACATAATTTCTTTTGGGCCTTTTGTTTCTCTCTCTTGCTATTCTTGCCACGAGAGGTTGCCATTGCCAAGGTCTAAAATATCGGTGATATCGGAAATATCGGTAAGCCAAAAACACGGAAATTTCGATGGAAATATCGGGATATTATCGATATCGATAAAAATTAAATAAAAACCACGGAAATTGTAAGAAAAACTTGAAAATTTTTATTGAAACTTTGCAGGATGTTTATTTAGTCAATTATCTATTAGTTTATCATAAAAAAAATTGGAAGGAAATACATTGCATGATGGATTTAACTGATTTAAGTTGATTATATAGCGAGCTGGCAAACACTGTGAGTGTAGAAAATATGTAGTAATTAATGAAAAAAGATTAAACACACCATAATCATTTATATATAATGAATTAGTACAATATTTTACACTTTATACATTGCATGGTAAGATACATGAGTGACTTAGTACGAAGCTAAGTTGGATAAGGCACTGGACTGTTCTCACAAAGGCAGGGGTTTGAATCCCTCCATGCGCAACTTGACCTAGGAAAATAATAGTAATGATAGTAGAAGAAACCAACCTCTCTTTTCGTCCCAAAAATAAAATAAAAACCAACCTCCCTTTAATTGTTTTAAATTTTTAAATTTTTAATTTGCCCCTAAGTATGGTCCCTTTCCCCAAAACGACGAGGGTGACTTGAAGTATTTACATAAAATAATTTTTAAAAAAAAGAAAAGAAAAAAAAAGGTTTTCCAATGCGAATCTTTGTTTGTGAGGCTATCTCACCAAATGGTGATTCCATCAGTCACTCAGTCAAGAAGATATCAAGACGTAAGGCCATTTCCAGCCATGGGCTATATCCCAAATATAGCCCTAAAATAATGCAAAATCCATCTCCAGCCATGGGCTAAATAAAATTTTGGCCAAATTTGGAGGGCCACATTTGGCCCTTTAGCCCTCCAACCAGGCCACATATAGCCCACCTTTAGTCTAGGCCAAATTTTTGTGGGCCCATGCATTTGCTTTTTAAAAGCCAAAAGTAAAGTAAGTTAATGTCATAGGTGGATATATATAATAAAATATGAAGAATCCTAAAATATAGCACTGCATGGCTGGAGATGGAAAAATTTAGCCCTAAACTATTCTTTAAAAAGTTAATATTTTGAAGGGCTAAATTTTTAGCCCTGGACTACATTTGGCCATATGACTGGAGATGGCCTAATTAAGCCCAAAAACAAGAACCTGATTCAAAAACAACATCTCATGTAACATAAAAAGTCGATGGGCTGAGAAATAGCCAACTACCCTCATTAATTTTGCGCAATCACAGTAAGATAGATATTTTTAAGCGATCTTATCCCAAAACGCTCTCCCTCCCTCCACTGTCGCTTTGCGCTTGTGCTTACTCAACACACGCCTTCTCTGCAACTCTCCCATGGCTGCCACCACCACCAAGCCCTCCCCTCTCTCTTCCTCTCTCTCCAAACCCACACCCCTCCCTCTAACCCACAAAAACTCTCCTTCTTTCTCCCCCAAAAACCCCCCTAAACCCTCTTTCCCTCTCAAAACCTCCTCTCTCTCACATACCCACAAAGCTTCCTCCTTCACCCTCCGCTCCAAAAACCCAATTTCCGAGTTTTTCCCAGCAAACAAACAAAACCCAGATGGCGATGGGGTCGTGGGCATAATCTCAAGAGTATCGATATTATCGATAATCTCGATAATATCGAGATATTAAAACGGTTTGTGTGTTGACGTTGCTCGATAATATCGGGATCGACATATCGGCGATATTTTCGGCGACAATTTCAATATTTGGACGAAAAATGTTTGGGTTATTCCCAGAATATCGATGGGCAAAAAAAACGATATTATCGCCGATATTTTGGCGTTAATATCGATTTTTTAGACACTGGCCATTGCCAAGGTAACTTAGCGTACTTTTTCAAAACCTGCTAAAAGTCATATATTCAAAGTGATTCAACGGTCCTGAATTTAGCTGTATCGATACAGTGGGAGCACTATAGAATTTCTGTTCATGTTTTCGATGTAACTTTGACACTGTGATGATAAAGACAAATCTTGCGAGAGTGCATCTGGTTTTTGTGGCTGCTATTAAGTAGTACGCATGTGTGCAATTTTTTCCTTTGTCCTTTCACCCAAAAAACAAATACTAATCGCTTTCTTTCAAATACTACAAATTAATACATGTGCTGTATCATTAAATGGTCACGAGGAGAAAAACAAAGAGAAAATGTCGTATATGAAAGCTTTATTTATGTAAGAACATGTCAATCATGCTCCTATAGGTACGGTTTACTCTGTACAAATAATACTATTTTTTTTCATCAATTTTTTTTGGTCTGATGTCATCATGGGTTCGTGACGTATAGGTCATAATAAACACTCCTATAATAAGATCAACGCCAACACGGTGGTTCGAACATTCAACTATGTCGCCAAACTTCACCTCTAGCTTTGCACTCTATCCCTCCCCTTGTCCAAGCTTGCCTCTACCACCCAACCTTCAATGTTTCTATAAACCAAAAAGAAAACAATCCGTATCATCTATCCGAGCTGGTCCAGAAGTAGTAAGTCATCCTCAAATTGCCGAGCCTCAAATTGCTCGGCCCACGGCAAACTATCACCCAAACATTTGGGGAGATCGGTTCATCAACTATGAGTATTCCGATGACAATGTAGTGACATTTTCATTATTTTTTTTTATTGTTTTTTGTAAACCAAAAATGTTCAAATGGTTTTGCTGATGATGATTTAATTAAGTATTTGTTGATGATGGCAGATAACTCATGCCCATTACCAGAAGCAGGTTGACGAACTGAAAGAAATAGTGAGGAGGGAAGTGTTCACAAATCTTAAAGCTGGAGGTGATGGTTTTGCACATCAACTCAAGTTAATTGATGCAATCCAGCGTCTTGGCGTGGCATACCATTTTGAAAGAGAGATCGAAGAAGCACTGGAACGCATACATGGTACAACCTATCATGACAATTATGATGGTGATCTGCACAGTGTTGCTCTTGGCTTTCGGCTACTAAGGCAGCATGGATATAATGTTTCATGTGGTAGGTATATCCCAAGATTAATGTACATGTGGAGAGAGTGAAATAAACCTAAAACCTAAGTGTCATAACGGACTCCTCTAGAAAATATCACTTTAAAATGTGATAAAAGTGAGAATCTACAGACACATTCGTCCACACTACATAGATAATTTGTAAATATATAAAGTTATCCTCTTGACAAAACAAAGGGCGCATCGAGCGAATATTACTTTGACTCAATTTTCTTTTGTTTTGACCCCACTAATTGAAATGGCTGATTTCTTAGGGTGTAGAATGACTATTCTAAACTTTGACTCTAGACAGGTTAAATTAGATTTGCGGGTTTAAGTCTCAGGTTTTGGGTTGTCTAAAAGGTCTTTCTATATCAATAACTAACCATGTTGATAAATGCATAAAAGTTTAAGAAAATTGAGTAAAAGTGAGGTTTTCTCAGCGCGTCATTTCTTTAAAGAACACAGAGCGTCTTGCATAGAAAATCACACACACACACATATATATATATATATATATATAATATACAGAAATTCTCTTATGCGGACATCCGGACGTTATTATCGTGCGGACGCAGTGTATTTTGTACTACCCCTCTCTGTTTTCCTGCCTGTTTACAATAGGATCCGCACGATAATAACGTGCGGACATCCGGATAAGAGAATAACTGTATATATATATATATATATATGTTTGAACACTTTTTTGACAATCAAACAGGTAATTATATATGTACATATATGGGTGTTTTGTACAATTTTTTATTTTTTATTTATTTTTGACAATCAAGCAGATATATTCAACCAGTTCAAAGATGCAAACGGTAACTTCAAGGAAAGCTTGACTGCCAATGTGTTTGGCATGCTAAGCTTGTATGAAGCAACACATCTAAGGGTGCATGGAGAAGATATACTAGAAGAGGCTCTTGTTTTCACCACCGCTCACCTTGAGTCCAAAATAACCCATATAAGGTATTCACTGGCAGCACAAATAAGTCAAGCCTTGGCGAGACCTCTGCTAAAATGTCTAGAGAGGTTAGGTGCCAGGAATTACATGTCAATCTACCAAGACGAAGCTTCACATAATGAAACTCTACTAAAACTTGCAAAGTTAGATTTCAATCTTGTTCAGTCTTTGCACAAAAAGGAGCTCAGTGAGATTACTAGGTAAGTCTCTCTTTTAATTGTAAATGTGAGCATAAAAGATCTAGTTTGCACAGTGCAAAATGCATACTAATTATTAGTATCAGGGAATTATATACATGTTTAGGTGGTGGAAAGTAGTCGACTTTGAAAGGAAGCTGCCTTTTGCAAGAAATAGGGTAGTGGAATCGTACTTTTGTACAATGGCAGTATATTTTGAACCGCAATACTCTGCCGCAAGAAAAATTCTAGGCAAAGCCATTGTCCTGTTTATAGTGATGGATGATATATACGATGAATTTGGTACATTCGAAGAACTCGAGATCCTTACGGACGCAATTAGGAGGTTTGAAATAATCATAGTTCCTTCTTTTTATTATGTAAAGATATTTTTTTCTCCTTTTTGTTTTGCTGAACTAAAATTGATACGCTTAATGATTAAGTTTAACTAATTTTCAGGTGGGATGTCAATTGCATGGATGAACTGCCAGACTATATGCAAATATTTTTTCATACACTGTTGAATCTTTTCAATGAAATTGAGGAAGAGATGGTGAAGGAAGGAAATTCATGTAGAGTTCACTACGCAAAAGAAGCTGTATGTAGATTCATAGTTAGCATAGCTTTGACCTTCAATACATTGTATATATCAGGGACTTGATTTTTTGAATTTTTTTCTGCTCGAACTATATCTTTATATTTACGTTTAATCACTCGTTTAGCATATGGAAATGCAGTGGAAAGCTACAGCCCGCGCTTTCTTTGATGAGGCCAGATGGTTACACGAAGGATGCATCCCATGCATGGAGGAGTATATGCATGTTGCAACAGCTTCTGTTGGTAACAACTTACTTTCAACTATATCTTTACTTGGCATGGGAGATGTTGTAACGAAAGAGGCATTTGAGTGGTTGTTTAATAACCCTAAAATTCTCAGAGCTTCGAATTTCATTTTTAGGCTTAAGAATGACATTGCCGGCTGCAAGGTATACAATTTTCTTTATCACACGCTGAATAAGATTAATATTAAACAAGATCAATTAACTAAATGCTTTGGATTCTATATTTTTGCAGTCTGAGAAGGAGAGAGGGCATGAGGCTTCGAGTGTTGATTGCTACATGAAGCAACATGGAGTCTCAGAGCAAGAGGCACTTGATGTTTTCAACAAACAAGTTGTGGATTTGTGGAAGGATATAAACGAGGACCTCCTTATAAGGCCAAATGCTGTGCCAAGGCCTGTCCTCATGCGCGTTCTCAATTTAACAAGAGTTGTGGATCTGGTTTACGAAAAGGGAGATGGCTTCACACATGTTGGAAAACTTATGAAAGATATTGTCACTTCACTTTTTCTTGATCCGGTTCCACTTTAAGTTGGATTCTTTGTGATCTTTGTAATTTATGGGTAGCTCAATAATCACAAAAAATGCAAGGGGCTTGTATAACTCAAGTAATTAAGAGCATTTACTCATGTATTTCCTAGGTTTGATTCCTCATTTCCCCCAAAGAAAATGTCATTTGCTTATTCCAGATCACTAAAGTTCAAACGCTCATGTTTGGGCCACCAAGATTTAAGTTGAAGAACATCTGAATTTTCAACTAACTTGTTTCAAGTCTGACCAACCCTAATTAGACCCATTAAGACGTCGTTTTTTTTTTGACGTGGTGTTAATTTAAAATACTCTTATCTATAAGAATGAAAATAAGTTATTTTTTGGACGTGGTGTGTAACATCCCACATCGACCAACGGAGAGGGGGTGATGTGCCTTATATGTACATGTCCACCTCCATCTATCACGAGGCCTTTTGGGAGCTCACTGGCTTCGGATTCCATGGGAACTCCGAAGTTAAGCAAGTTTGGGCTAGAGCAATCCTAGGATGGGTGACCCACTGGGAAGTTGCTCGTGAGTTCCCAGAAACAAAATCGTGAGAGAGAGGGAGGCCCAAAACGGACAATATCGTGCTACGGCGGAGCTGATCCGAGATGTGACATAATGGTATTAGAGCCACTCTGCCGTGTGGTGTGAGTGTATCGATGAGGACGTCGGGCCCCTAAGGTGGGTGGATTGTAACGAGTTTGGTTTACCTGTTACCAAAGTTCCTGTGCCCCCATGTTTCCCTGCTAGTTTCGTGACATGTGGCAAGCCACTTAACACCACTTAACTTTGTTAACTTTTTGCTTCTTTTTACTGTTTGCTTTTTTGTTTTTTCTCCCTGTTCTACCTTTCTCTCTTCTCTGGTTTCCCTCTCCCCCTCTCTCCTTCGTCTCCCCTCCTCTCCTTCCTTTTTTGTTCTCTTTTCCAGATCTCCACCTCCACGTTTTTTCTTTCTCTGTTTTTTTTATTTGCTTTTGCTTTCTTTTCCATATTCTTCCACAAATGTAAAAAGGGAATATTGTTCCCCCCAACTAGTCAATATGCCTAGTACGACGACAACGAAGATGCATAAGACAACTAAACATGAAAATCACAAGCTTTATAGCCCATTATTGGTTTTAACTCCCAAACTAGGACCTTTTGATCAATTTCTTTTCACACAATTTACTCAATCTCTCCTTTTCTTCCTGGCACTTATTTCCTTCTCTCTTTAAAGCTAATGCCTTCCTCTTAAAAGCCAGGATTTCTTGCCGAATGGCACTTTGGTTGCTCTGGGAAGCAGGTTCCTGAATCGAATTTGCTTCATCAGCATCTCTCTTCTTATTGACCAGAACTGTATCTTCCGCTTTATGAATTTTAGCATTATCTTGGCTAGCCAGATCTTCATTTGAAAAAGTCAGGGATCCCAACTGGATGGGAGGGCTGGCAGCAAAGGAACCGACAGATTCAAATTTTAGGCTATCATCTTGTTTTTCCACGGGCCTTTGTGAACTTATCCAGTCATCCCCTGTCAACAAATCAACGAAGTTCCCAGATTGGACAGGTGGAGACATCTGACTAAAGCCTCCGGCAACTCTCTGGTTGTCTGCTGGAGAACGAGTTTTACCCGAAGCACCCAATTCCACTGGCAATGGTTGGTTTTCTTTAGCAAACTGTGAGGTTGGGAGAACGGAAACATTAGGATTCCTTATAGGAGGATTAGCTGCATGACTTCTTACACTTCCTGAACCCACTGACAACTTAACTACTTCGTCAATTGGACCCACTGCTGTCTGGGTAGACCTTCTCACTTCCATATCATTCTTCAAATTCCTCTCCTTTTCAGTGTTAATTAGTAATCCAAAACTCTCGAGATTCTCTTCCTTTGGATCATCATGCAGACGCACATCCTTTGGGACATCCAATTCTTCAATTTAAAACTCTAGCACCTTAGCCATCCTCAGTACTTCCTCAGCTTCTTCGGTTTCTCCCTTAAGTCTCTAAAGGCAAGAGCCTTTCTTTTTAAATCCAAAAGTTCCCTTTGGATTTCACCATTACTTTTTGGTGCAGAAACAACAACTTTGGAAGAAGAGGTTTCCTCTGAGAGAAATGCTGGGTTCTGCACATTAATCTCCATAGGCGATGGGTGTCAATAAAGTTCAAACGCTCATATTTGGGCCACCAAGATTTAAGTTGAAGAACATCTGAATTTTCAACTAACTTGTTTCAAGTCTGACCAGCCCTAATTAGACCCATTACGACGTCGGTTTTTTTGTTTTTTTTTTTGGACGTGGTGTTAATTTAAAATACTCTAATCTATAAGAATGAAAATTAGTTAATTTTTGGTCGTGGTGTGTAACATCCCACATCGACCAACAGAGAGGGGGTGATGTGCCTTATATGTACATGCTCACCTCCATCAATCACGAGGCCTTTTGGGAGCTCACTGGCTTCGGATTCCATGGGAACTCCGAAGTTAAGCAAGTTTGGGCTAGAGCAATGACAGGACCCGCCCCAAATTCCTCGAAACTTGAGACGAATCCTGTGGAAATTTTTCGACATCACACCGATGTCGGGCCCACTTACTAAGAACCGAGACTTTCTGCTGGAATTTCGGCAGAGTCTCCCCTGTAAATTATACTTTCCCCAAAAATTCCAACCTGCATAAAACACATTTAACAATACCAACCGGCAGCATGCACAATATAATCTCATGCAAATCATCTAATTGGCCTCCGGCCTTCAAATGGTTCGAAACAAAACCAGCAAAGTTCTTAAGTCGAACAATGCATAAACCAAACAATTAATGATCTCAACAAATCAGATTCAAATCCAATAACCCCATAAAAAACCAATCACATGCACAGAATCAATCAAACCTTTTACACCCAATAAAATTCGCGGATGCACCTAGGTGAGACCCCAGGTTGCCTACGTACCCTTGGACAAGGGATCAAGCCACACGTAGTTCTCATCAATGGTCACAACTCCGATAATGTACTATTATTTAAAGCAGAACCAACAATACATTTCAGATCCATCACAAATCTAAATCCGATAAAAACACATTGATACAATATCATTTTCCTCCCAAGGCATCGTATTAAGAAGACATCCGAAGGGCCTGGACAAACTCCAACGGGCCTGGGCAAAATAAATCAATCTCCGAAGGGCCTGGACAAACTCCGACGGGCCTGGGCAAAATAAATCAATCTCCGAAGGGCCTGGGCAAAATAAATCAATCTCCGAAGGGCCTGGACAAACTCCGACGGGCCTGGGCAAAATAAATCAATCTCCGAAGGGCCTGGGCAAACTCCGACGGTACTGGGCAAAATAATCAATCTCCGAAGGGCCTGGACAAACTCCGACGGGCCTGGGCAAAATAATCAATCTCCGAAGGGCCTGGGCAAACTCCGACGGGCCTGGGCAAAATAAATCAATCTCCGAAGGGCCTGGGCAAACTCCGACGGGCCTGGGCAAAATAGATCAATCTCCGAAGGGCCTGGACAAACTCCGACGGGCCTGGGAAAAATAGATCAATCTCCGAAGGGCCTGGACAAACTCCGACGAGCCTGGGCAAAATAAATAAATCTCCGAAGGGCCTGGACAAACTCCGACGGGCATGGGCAAAATAAACTCTCAAACATAAAACCCATAACCGGGGAGGTACCTAAGGTAGTACTAATAACACACAAGTTAACATTCTAAGTACCCCACACAAAGAAGGAAACCGTCTATTTTTTGGATCCACTGCCTGGAAATCGGGTTGTGGATGAGGACGGGAAAAACATTGTGAACTCTGCTCTAAAAATGTATAATACACACATAGGCAGAGTAGGCCGTAAAACACCTCTCTGGAAAACTCTGCCCGGCACTCCAAAGCAACCAAGCAGTGTAGAATGCGGGTATTATGTCATGCGCTTTATGAGAGACATCATAAAGGATACTTCCCTGGAATTTGAGAAGATGGTAAGAAGAAAATTTTCAGATTTATTTTTATGTGGGTTTTTATATTATCAACGACGGTAAATTAAAAATACCGTCGTTGAATATATATACTACGTCGGTAAATGAATAATAGCGTCGTCTGTGAGATTAATCTTTGTTTATGGACTGCAGTTTGCCAAAGGAAAGGATCAAGCGCCATACCCCCAAGCTGCCATTGAAGAAGTTAGGAAAGAATGGGCAGAGTTTGTGTGTGTTCATATGGAGTAGAGGAATTTTAGCATACTTAAACATTTTTATAAAATGTACAAATTTTGTTAGAATTAGACAAGTTTTTGTACAAAATTGGTTAGAATTCGCAAGTTTTTGTTGAAATCAACGTCCCTGTAAATTTGTTGAGGTTTTCATGTTGTGAAAAACCGTAGTTTGTTCAAAAAGACGTTGTAGACACATAACAACGTCACAGTTTTTAAAAACGCGACGTAAAAGGTTGTTCAAACGACGCTCTTGGTTCTATAGACGACGTTGTTTTTTTTATATTAGACGGCGAGAAGTTAAGAGTTGTGGTCGTGGAAAATGTTTTGTACGTCGTTTTATGTGCAAAAATGGTCATGGTTTAGAATTTAAATGACGTTTTGTTTTAAAATTAAGTCGTTTATAATAATTCAAAACGTCGTTAATTTATTAACGCCGACGTGGTTTGTGGGTTTTATTCATAATATTTTATTCCATTTCATTCAAATATTCATAATAAATTTAAAATAAATCCAAAAAATGCAACGTCAACTCCTATGAAGTCATTGAGATATTTTCTTCCCCCTTAAGCTTTAAAAAATTAAGTTTGAGTTATACAAATTTAAAATTACCACCAAAAAGAAAAATGTTTTCATGAGTCACAACATCACTTATACTTTAATGGTTTAGGGTTTAGGGTTTAGGGGGATGAAGGTTTATTTTTGGGGTTTAGGGTTTATGGTTAATATATATTAGGCCCTAAAACCATAAATCCTTTTCTATAATTATTTAAAAATATATATATAATTTATGGTTTATATTTTATGGTTTAGGGTTTAGGGTTTAGGGTTTAGGGTATAGATGTCATATTTAACGATGGTTTTATTGTTTTCCGTCGATGATTTACGAAGAGCGCATTTCTAAACCTTGGTTTCTTTAAAATGACGTTGTACACACATAACAACGTCATAGTTTTTACCAAGCGACGTAAAAGGGTTTACAAACCGTCGTATTATAAATTTATAACGACAGTAAATAATTCATAACTGACGTAGTTATCACAACTGCCGAACGACTGTGTATTTTAATAAACCGACATGGTTACTTTGGGGTTCTGAAAACGACGTCGTTCTCTTTTTAATACTCGCCAAATGACTTTTGGATTTCCGATGTAGTTATGACGGCGCTTGTTTATCTAAACGGACGTTGATTATTAAAATATGACGTCGCTATGTATATTAGAACCGACGTTGTACTTCGATAATTTGTTTAAATATGATTTTTTCACGCGTTTTTTAACTCTCAGTTTTCAATTAGGGTTGCAGAATGATTCCTCACAAGAAATTGTCTTTCTGAAAGCAAATGGGTTTGCAGAATGATTCCTCACAAGACCAAGCATGGGTTTGCTACATCCTCTTGTGTAGCAAGGGTGAAACCAGCTTTAGAACCTGCATGGGTTTGCAGACGCACAACCCACAACAGGATCTAAGGCTGGTTCCCCCCTGCTACACAGGAGGATTGAAGTTGATCACTGTGGAAAAGGGGACTACAATGTAACCATGAATCGAGGAGTGAGCTTTTCACACTTTGTTGATTTTGATTTTCTGAAATTATTAGATATTCATCTGTGGCTGTGCAGGAGCTTGAGAACAAGAGGAAGGAGAGGGCCCAGCTTGCATATGAGAGGAAGAAACAGTTGAACAAGCTGAGGGTGAAGGCAGAAAAGAAACCACGATGTATTTGCCAAATTTGTGTACATATATTGTGTAAATATTGATCAATATTTAACACGAAGAGATTTGCCTTTTAAGATGAAAATGTTGTTGAGGATTGAGAATTAAATTTTGTTTTGTGTTAAGAAAGATATTACCTGTTTGTACCATATCTGACCCTCCACTCATACAACGACACGTGGATCATCTAAACCCACCCAAGTACCCAAGGCATCGAACAATCGGCATCGGCTACCGATGGCATTGTCTGAAAGCTACCAACGGCTGCTGCAGGCCCATCTCGTCTACAATCGGTACCCCCTACCGATTCTGCACAATCAACCTCGAAGCACCCGCCCGAAATATCTAAGGACTCATGTCAACCTCATAGGGCCCTCCCACGAGTCCCACATCGGAAATAAGTACTAAGAGCATACAAAATGCCCTCTATAAATACACCCCTCCACCACAGTACAGGGGAAGACTTTTCAGCTTGACTTTTATACTTCTATATGGTCAACAGCAAGAGCTCTTAAAAACAATCTTACTTGAGCATCGGAGGGTCTTAGGCTGGTTCCACACCGGTTCCATAGACCTCACGAGCTTCGCTTATCTTCTATTCAGGATCAGCATCCAAGGACAGGAAGAATCGGCATCCAACACCCAATCGATCTCTTGATCGTCCATCCCACTTGTAAGTTGCACTCATCTCCATCTGTTCAGTTTTTAGTGCCAACAGATTGGCGCCGTCTGTGGGAAGCGACACAAAACGCTATGTCGTTCTCCTTCACGAGTGCTCTCGGCACCCTTTTGAGCCATGCCCTCGGCACCTCCTACAATCGGCCTTCGGCCTTCGGCACCCTTGCATCATTCGGCGCGTGCGATGTCTTCACATCCCCCCAATGATTCGGCATCTGCCATCGGCCTTCGTCACCCATCATCATTCGGCGCGTGCGGTGTTTTCACATCCCCCCAATGATTCGGCATCTGCCTTTCGCCTTCGGCACCCATCATCATTTGGCGCGTGCGATGTCTTCACATCCCCCCAATGATTCGGCATCTGCCTTTGGCCTTCGGCACCCATCATCATTCGGCGCGTGCGATGTTTTCACATCCCCCCAATGATTCGGCATTTACCATCGGCCTTCGGCACCCATCATCATTTGGCGCGTGCGATGTCTTCACATCCCCCCAATGATTCAGCATCTGCCTTTGGCCTTCGGCACCCATCATCATTCGGCGCGTGCGATGTTTTCACATCCCCCCAATGATTCGGCATTTACCATCGGCCTTCGGCACCCATCATCATTTGGCGCGTGCGATGTCTTCACATCCCCCCAATGATTCAGCATCTGCCTTTGGCATTCGGCACCCATCATCATTCGGCGCGTGCGATGTCTTCACATCCCCCCAATGATTCGGCATCTGCCTTTGGCCTTCGGCACCCATCATCATTCGGCGCGTGCGATGTCTTCACATCCCCCCAATGATTCGGCATCTGCCTTTGGCCTTCGGCACCCATCATCATTCGGCGCGTGCGATGTCTTCACATCCCCCCAATGATTCAGCATCATGCTTCGGCCATCAGCATCAGCTTCAGCCATGCCGAACGGCACCTTCTAGGAGACACTTCTCCAGCGCCTTTTCTCAAAGCCATCAGCTTCGGCCATCAGCATCAGCCTTCGGCCATCAGCTTCAGCCATGCCGAACGGCACCTTCTAGGAGACACTTCTCCAGCGCCTTTTCTCAAAGCCATCAGCTTCAGCCTTCGGCCATCAGCCTTCGGCCATCAGCTTCAGCCTTCGGCCATTAGCTTCAGCCATGCCAAACAGCACCTTCTAGGAGACACTTCTCCAGCGCCTTTTCTCAAAGCCATCAGCTTCGGCCATCAGCTTCAGCCTTCGGCCATCAGCTTCAGCCTTCGGCCATCAGCTTCAGCCATGCCGAACGACACCTTCTAGGAGACACTTCTCCAGCGCCTTTTCTCAAAGCCATCAGCTTCGGCCATCAGCTTCAGCCATCAGCTTCAGCCTTCGGCCATCAGCCATCAGCTTCAGCCTTCGGCCATCAGCCTTCAGCATCAGCTTCAGCCATGCCAAACGGCACCTTCTAGGAGACACTTCTCCAGCGCCTTTTCTCAAAGCCATCAGCTTCGGCCATCAGCTTCAGCCTTCGGCCATCAGCTTCAGCCATGCCGAACGGCACCTTCTAGGAGACACTTCTCCAGCGCCTTTTCTCAAAGCCATCAGCCTTCGGCCATCAGCTTCAGCCATGTCGAACGGCACCTTCTAGGAGACACTTCTCCAGCGCCTTTTCTCAAAGCCATCAGCTTCGGCCATCAGCCTTCGGCCATCAGCTTCGGCCATCAGCCTTCGGCCATCAGCTTCGGCCATCAGCTTCAGCCTTCGGCCATCAGCCAACGGCCATCAGCTTCAGCCATGCCGAACGGCACCTTCTAGGAGACACTTCTCCAGCGCCTTTTCTCAAAGCCATCAGCGTCGGCCATCAGCTTCGGCCATCAGCCTTCGGCCATCAGCCTTCGGCCATCAGCTTCGGCCATCAGCCTTCGGCCATCAGCTTCGGCCATCAGCTTCAGCCATCAGCTTCAGCCTTCGGCCATCAGCCATCAGCTTCAGCCTTCGGCCATCAGCCTTCGGCCATCAGCTTCAGCCATGCCGAACGGCACCTTCTAGGAGACACTTCTCCAGCGCCTTTTCTCAAAGCCATCAGCTTCGGCCATCAGCTTCGGCCATCAGCCTTCGGCCATCAGCTTCGGCCATCAGCTTCAGCCTTCGGCCATCCGCCTTCGGCCATCAGCTTCAGCCATCAGCTTCAGCCTTCGGCCATCGGCACATCATGCCATCTCTTATCCAAGCTCACTCCCTTGGGCACTTGGGGGACTACATACCACCATCGGCAACTATGGGACCATTGTGTCCGGGTCAGAATGCCGAATACACATTCAAGTCCCCAACCGAGAAGCTTCTCAATCGGCAACTTGGGGGACTACTGTTTGTACCATATCTGACCCTCCACTCATACAACGACACGTGGATCATCTAAACCCACCCAAGTACCCAAGGCATCGAACAATCGGCATCGGCTACCGATGGCATTGTCTGAAAGCTACCAACGGCTGCTGCAGGCCCATCTCGTCTACAATCGGTACCCCCTACCGATTCTGCACAATCAACCTCGAAGCACCCGCCCGAAATATCTAAGGACTCATGTCAACCTCATAGGGCCCTCCCACGAGTCCCACATCGGAAATAAGTACTAAGAGCATACAAAATGCCCTCTATAAATACACCCCTCCACCACAGTACAGGGGAAGACTTTTCAGCTTGACTTTTATACTTCTATATGGTCAACAGCAAGAGCTCTTAAAAACAATCTTACTTGAGCATCGGAGGGTCTTAGGCTGGTTCCACACCGGTTCCATAGACCTCACGAGCTTCGCTTATCTTCTATTCAGGATCAGCATCCAAGGACAGGAAGAATCGGCATCCAACACCCAATCGATCTCTTGATCGTCCATCCCACTTGTAAGTTGCACTCATCTCCATCTGTTCAGTTTTTAGTGCCAACATTACCAAAATAAAAGAATAATTAATTAATTTTAAAAAGCTATAAAAATAAGATGGCGGTTTACAGAGAAGGCAGACGTATAAATTGAAAAAATACGACGGTAATTTGAACTCAGGACGTGGTAAATAAACACGACAGTAGTGTTGTAGGTACCGTCGTAGTATGCCCCAGAATAATAAGTCGATAAATTAATCTCTCGCGTCATCGTATATTATTTAACATGTCGTTTTTTGTAATATACCGACGTGTATTAATTACATTATACACGTTTAGGTCGTGGAAAATGGTTTGTACGTCGTTTTCTGTGTAAAAATGGCCATGGTTTTAACTTTAAACGACGTTTGTTTAAAAATTGCGTCGTTTATTATAATTTAAAACGTCGTTAATTTATTAATGCCGACGTGGTTTGTGGGTTTTATTAATAATATTTTATTCTATTTTATTCGAAATATTTATAATAAATTGAAAATAAATCCAAAAAATGCAACGTCAACTCCTATGAAGTCATTGAGATATTTTCTTCCCCCTTAAGCTTTAAAAAATTAAGTTTGAGTTATACAAATTTAAAATTAAAACCAAAAAGAGAAATGTTTTCATGAGTCACAACATCACTTATACTTTCATGGTTTAGGGTTTATATAAATTTAGAAAATGGATTAGGGTTTAGGGTTTTATGGACGAGATATTTTAGGACATAAAACCCTAATCCCTTTGGAGAAATTATTTTTAAAAAAAATATATATATAATTGTGGTTTTATTTATTAGGGTTTAGGGTTTAGGTTATATTTGTCTATTAGGGTTAAACGACGGTAGTTTGGTTTTGCGTCGTAAGGATATTTACAACGACGTCATTTTTAAAATAAGCGTCATGTTTAGGTTGAACTTTTAACAACGATTGTGTTTTTGTTTCCGTCGATGTTTTTTAAAAAGCGCGCTTTCTAAAAATTTCACCTCGACCTAAAATTTTCAGATTTCGCTCTAACTCTTATACAAGTTGCCAAAATTTCTGTGTCCTAAAACATTTCGCTCCGCTCTCTCACTTCAACTCTAATTCAAAGTTGGTCTCTCCGTCGAATCCAAGTTGGCCAAGTTTACAACTCCGTCGAATCCAAGTTGGCCATAAGCTGTGAGCTCTGCCTACTTGTAAGTGCAAACCCTAATCTCATGCTTGTAAATTCATTGAATGATATTCAGTTCTGTGGTAAAGGGTTTTGTGATGTTTTAATGTTGTCCACGGTATGGGTGAATGGATTTAATGTTTATTATTTTCATGAATCGGGTTTAGGGTTTAATGTTGTCGGATCTTTTAATACTCTCTGTTATTATGAATCGGGAATGGATTTAATGTTTTCATGCTTAGTATATGTTGGTTTCGTGCTTAGTATTAATGTATATGTTGTGTTCTGAATATATTCTGGGTTCTTGAAAATAAACTGGGATTTCGAAATCTTTTTTATGCATACGACGACGCTTGTTTTAACAAACCGTCGTCTATAAAAATATACCACGACGCTTGTTTTAACTACCGTCGTGGTTCAAATTCGCTGGCGTCTGTTTCTTGCTAGCATTAGACGACATTTTTTTTAAACCCGTCGTCTATATATGTGTAATACGTCTGTTGTTGTTTAAAAACCGTCGTCTGTTTACTATATTATTTGCTATTAAAACCTTATATAATTTGCTATAGTGATAGTCATTGCTTGTCTTTTCACCTTATATATGTTGTGTTCTGAATATATTTTGGGTTCTTGAAAATAAACTGGGATTTCGATATCTTTTTATGCATACGACGACGGTTTTTTTAACAAACCGTCGTTTGTAAATATATACCACGACGCAGTTTTTAACTGCCGTCGTGGTTCAAGTTCGCTGGCGTCGTTTCTTGCTAGCATTAGACGACGTTTCTTTTAAAACCCGTCGTCTATATATGTGCAATACGTCTGTTGTTGTTTAAAAACCGTCGTCTGTTTACTCTATTATTTGCTATTAAAACCTTATATAATCTGCTATAAGTGATAGTCATTGCTTGTCTTTTCACCTTATTATAGATAATAGGATATAGTGTCGGAGATGGATAAGTCATGGATGCACTCGGATAGAAGATCGAAGGCATATGAGTTAGGGGTGGAAGCATTTTTGCAATTTTCTGTAGAAAATCTTCTAACTACAACGCATATCCGTTGTCCATGTGTTAAATGTGCGAATTTGAAATTGTTTGGGGTTGGAATTATAAGGGATCACTTATACTTTAATGGAGTTGACCAAAGCTATAAGAATTGGACATTTCATGGAGAACCTTGGGAACCAATTGCAACTAGTAATGCTAGTAGAAATGTTGAAGAAGATGATGACCATAGTAGGTACAGTTTTGTGTCTGAAGAAATAGAGATGGATGATAATGATTTTGGTGATTTTGGATCCGATCCTTATGAGTTTGCTAATGTGATTGGGGATGGAGATCAACCATTGTACCCTGGTTGTAGAAAGTATACCAAGTTATCGGCATTAGTGAAGTTGTATAATTTGAAGGCAAAACATGGGATGAGTGATGTATGTTTTACAGAATTATTGATACTTCAGGGCGAGTTGCTTCCAAAAGGAAATACAATACCGGCCTCTTTGTATGAGGCAAAAAAGACTTTGTGTGCATTGGGGCTGAGTTATGAGAAAATCCACGCATGCCCCAATGATTGCATCTTGTATAGGAAGTTGTATGAAGATTCAACTAATTGTCCTACTTGTGGTATCTCAAGGTGGAAGGAAACCAAAGATGGATTCTTGAAAGAGGGTGTGGCAGCGAAGGTGTTGTGGTATTTTCCTCCAATTCCAAGATTTAAAAGGATGTTTCAATCACATGAGACAGCTAAGAATTTGACTTGGCATGCTGCTAGAAAATCAATTGACGGTCAGATGTCTCATCCGGCGGATTCCCCGTCTTGGAAACTTGTTGATGATAAATGCCCGAGTTTGGTAATGAGCCGAGAAACTTGAGATTGGCTCTTTCATCTGATGGATTCAATCCCCACAGTTCTCTAAGTAGCAGATATAGTTGCTGGCCAGTTATCTTAGTTACATATAATCTCCCACCATGGCTGTGCATGAAACGAAAGTTCATGATGTTGACTTTATTGATTTCCGGTCCTAAATAACCTGGAAATGATATAGACGTCTACTTGGAGCCTTTGATTGATGATTTAAAATCTTTGTGGGATGGGATTAGAGGAATGTATGATGCACACATAGGAGAATATTTTACACTCAGAGCTGCATTACTGTGGACCATTAATGATTTTCCCGCCTATGGAAACTTATCTGGTTGTGTTGTTAAAGGATATAAAGCTTGTCCAATATGCGGCGATGATACACCTAGTCACAGGTTGAAAAATGGCCACAAAATTTGTTACATTGGGCATAGAAAATGGTTACCAATTAATCATCCATATAGAAGGCAACGTGCAGCTTTTAATGGGAAACCTGAATATGGCACGCCTTTGGAGCCATTAAGGGGAGAAGAAGTACTGCATATGGTTGAAGATATTAATTACATATGGGGATCGAAAAAAGGGGGAGGTGGAGGTGAAAATGATGGTGACAGAGTTTGTTGGAAGAAGAAGTCAAAATTCTTTGATCTTGAGTATTGGAAATACCTTCCAGTGAGGCATGTCCTCGATGTTATGCACATTGAGAAGAATGTTTGTGATAGTATCATTGGTACATTGCTGGAGATCCCTGGAAAAAATAAAGATGGGATTGTTGCTCGGTTAGATTTATTGAACATGGGGGTCAAAACTGATTTGCAACCCGAGTATGGAGAAAGAAGTACTCGTTTGCCTCCAGGGCCTTGGAATTTGTCAAGAGCAGAGAAGAGAGCGGTTTGCAATTCTTTCTATGGTATGAAGGTCCCTGAAGGTTATTCTTCAAATATAAAAAATCTTGTATCTTTACAAGATTCAAGACTTCTTGGCCTTAAATCACATAATTGTCATACCTTAATGCAACAATTGCTCCCTGTGGCAATTCGTTCTGTTTTGGAGAAGCCTGCAAGGTATGCAATAACTCGTTTGTGCTTCTTCTTCAATGCTATATGTGCAAATATGGTTGATGTTTCCAAGCTAGATAAGTTGGAAGAAGATGTAGTAGTTACTTTGTGTTTGCTTGAAAAATACTTTCCACCTTCATTCTTCGATATCATGGTTCATCTAGTAGTACATCTTGTCAGAGAAGTTCGTCTATGTGGGCCAGTTTATTTTAGATGGATGTATCCGTTCGAAAGATATATGAAAGTTCTAAAGGGGTATGTTCAGAACCGTACTCATCCCGAAGGTTGCATTGCGGAGCGTTATATAGCTGAAGAAGCTGTAGAATATTGCACTGAACATTTATCTGATATTAGTACAACTGGAGTGCCATCAAGTCAGAAGATAGGAGTTTCAAAGCCATTATCAGGTTGCACAGTGAGCTTAGTTGATCGGGACCTGTTGAACCAAACACATCTATATGTCTTGGAGAATACGGAGGAAGTTCTACCTTATATCGAGTATGAGTTTTATTCCTTAAGTTTCCATTTTAAATTATTCCTTATGTTTATCTTATATGTTTGGGACCGTAATGCTTGAATTTTTCGTGTCATGTAGGGAACATATGATCCACATCAAGGCCGCTTATCCACAATTTAGAAAGAGAACAAAGTGGCTGCAAGATAAGCACAATAGCACTTTCATTCAATGGCTACACTTCAAGGTATATGTTATTCAATAACATATTGGACTTTTAATTTTCTTCTTTCTATGTTAGATTGAATTAAGATATGATTAATTTGCAGGTTCAAAGTGAACTTGATGAGGGAGGCAATCATGGGGTATCAGAAAATTTAAGGTGGCTAGCAGCTGGTCCAAACATGGCAGTGCCATTATATAGGAGCTATCTTATTAAAGGTGTTAAATTTAACATCAAGGCACAAGATGATGTGCGGACAGTTCAAAATAGTGGAGTTTATTTACTTGCACATACCATGCAAGTTGCTAGTACCAAGGATAAAAACCCAATTCTCTCAAATATGGGTTTTTATGGTGTCATTCAAGAAATTTGGGACCTTGACTACCAAAAGTTTACAATCCCAGTCTTTAGGTGTGATTGGATAGATAGTACTTTCGGCCTTGTAGTCGACGAACTTGGATTTACCCTTGTAGATTTGAGTAAAATTGGACATAGGAATGACCAATTTGTTTTGGCTTCTCAAGTCAAACAAGTATTTTTTGTTGACGATCCGATGCATCATGGTTGGTCGGTAGTGTTATCAGCGCCTAATAGAGAATATAATGATGATGTTATTGGTGATGATGTCTTAGGTGATGTGAGAATTGAGTGTGAGCCATTTACTAGAGGGATGCCAAATGTTGACACATTTGATGAACTAGTGGGTGAGTTTGGGAGTCAAAATATTCGAGATGGGTGTGAAGATATATGGATTGAATGATGCTCTTGTAATTTATGAAATTATTTATGCCCTAAACAACACTACTGTATGACATTAATTTTGCAATAAATTGTAATGTGTTTTCTTCACTTTCATTATGCAGGTTTTGGACACAAAACAATCAGTACATAAAATACTGGTTCAGTATTATAAAACGACGGTCCTTATAAAACTGTGAAAAACAGACGTCTGTTGCCATAAAATTGTCAATAAAAAACGACGTTTTGGAGCATTCAACGACGGCATTGAATTTACCGACGTCTAAAAGCGAACTAAAAGTGAAAAAAGACGACGTTATTGTGAAACAGTTATTAACGATATCACGTCGGAGAAGGATAAAGAGCCGACATGTAATTACAAATAACACGACTTCAGTACAATAATACCGACGTCTAAAAGGACAGATATCGAACCTGAACGTTACAAAAGACGACGTCTTGGATGGATTAGACGACTATTATTTTACTAAATACGACGTATAAATAGAGAAACACGGCTGTCTTTTACATGATCACGACGTTGTATATCACATACTACGTCGTTTATAGAAATAAATATGTCGTAAGTCATGAGCCTAACATATTTTCCACGTCGGTTATGTAAATATATAAGATGTAGTAAATATTAATAACGTCGTATTTTATTTATTTAAAGACGTAGTATATACATACACACGACTGCGTTTGTATAAAATAGGTCATCTATTCTTCTAAATGAAAATTTTTTGGTTCATTTTTCAGTATACAGACGTCGGTTGTTTTTGTAAATGACGTTGTTTATTACAACAACGACGGTGATTTACCTTAACCACTATTTCCACGTCAATATTAATGGAAAAACTGAAGTAACAATACTATTTCACGACGGTTATATAAATATATTCGACGTCGTATGATTTAATAACGTCATATTTTATTTATTTAAAGACGTAGTGTTTTCTTTTACACGACGAATGTTGTATAAAATAAGTCGTCTATTCTTCTCCATGACAATTTTTTGGTTCATTTTTCAGTGTACAGACGTCGGTTTTTTTTGTAAATGACGTTATTTGTTACAACAACGACGGTGATTTACCCTAACCGCTATTTCCACGTCAATATTAATGGAAAAAACGAAGTGGCATTACTATTGCATGACGGTTATATAAATACATTGGACGTCGTATGATTTAATAACGTCATATTTTATTTATTTAAAGACGTATTGTATTCTTTTACACGACGGAGGTTGTATAAAATAGGTCGTCTATTCTTCTCCAAGACAATTTTTTGGTTCATTTTTCAGTATACAGACGTCGGTTGTTTTTTTGTTAATGACGTTGTTTGTTACAACAACGACGGTGATTTCGCGTCGTGGTTTTACTTTGCAAAAGACGTCGATCGATTTTACGACGGTTTGAAAACCAAATTCACGACGGTGAATTCCCGTCGTCTTTTGCCTTTTTTGTAGTAGTGATTGAGACATTCTTATTTCCAATGAGTGAAGCTAAGCATTGGAAAATGACTATTCCCAACGGGTAAAGGGAAGTGTCAAAATTGGCTTGTTTCCAATGGGTAATAGGGAGTGCTGGAAAAAGCTTATTTCCAACGAGTAAAGCTAGGCATTTGGAAAATGACTATTTTCTATGGATAAAAGGAAATGCTTGGAAAATATCTCATTTGCTTACCCACATTGGAGAACTCTAAGTAATGGGTTTGGACATTGGTGCTCCCAAGTAGCTAGCCCAAAGTCTCCATTATCCAAGAGCTTCCGTGGGCCTTGTGGACCTCCGTAACCTTCCACACCACAATCCCTCATGCAAGCCCCGTAACCACATGACTTGGGTTCATGTAAGCTTGATAGGTGATTGACATATGAAAAATGTATTATTGGCTTTGCATAGCATGGACACTATTATTTATTTAATGAATTAATTCCCAAAATATAGCTTGGATTAATGCATGACCAAAATTATATGTTATATCGGGCCTTAAATGTCTTTGGGCTTCTCGTGACTTTTTTGGGCCTCAACAGGTCCATATCGTATTTGTGCAAATTTCCATAAATAAATAAACAACAATACCTATATAATTATTAGGTCCATATCGTATTTGAGGAAAAGATGTTCTATCTTGCCTCCAACAGCGTTACACTCATATCATTTATTGAGTGTGATTCACGCTTGGTGGATGAAGAATCTGCTTCAACTGGGTTCCTGTCAGTAAAGAAACCAGGTTGTTTGGGCGCAGGCAATGAACCCTCACCAGCCAACATCAGCATCACCGATGCCATGTTTGGTCTATCTTCTGGTTGTTGCTGCACACACAACAGAGCTATGTGAATGCATCGCGACACGTCCAGTAGAGGACACGAGCCATCTAACACCTCATCCAGTACTTCCAATGGCCTTCCTTCAATCCATAGAGTCCATGCCTGAAATTAATCAAATTTATGTTATAATGCTCTTCCTTCCTTCCCATGTTTAAAAAACATATGAAGTAAGCTTGAACAAGTTGTTCTTTAATAAAGCTTACATGTCCTAGAAGGTTAAGCTGGTGGTCTGGATGATAAAATCCCCTGTTCTTCTTCCCACTCACTATCTCCAGCACCATGACGCCGAAGCTATAGACATCGGATTTGATTGAGAAGAGTCCATCAACTACGTACTCAGGAGACATGTAGCCACTGCAAAATGAAGTTGGAGTTACGAGTTCACCAACAATGTGAAATGTACGAGACAAGTTCAGAGATACCTACTAAGTTCCAACCACTCTATTAGTATTTTCCTCAGTTTGATCTGCCCCGAATGCTCTAGCCGTGCCAAAATCAGATATTTTTGGATTCATATCTTTATCTAGCAAAACATTGCTGGTTTTAAGATCCCTATGGATTATCCTCAGTCTAGAATCTTGGTGAAGATAAAGAAGTCCTCGAGCAATTCCACCGATGATATTGATGCGTTGATCCCAACTGAGGAATTTACTTCTTGTATCATCTGACCAATTGATCATAAAAGTTAGTTTAATGTACACTTAATTTTAGAACAAAAAGTTTAAGAGGAATTATGAAAAGACTGAGGAGAGTGCTAGTTGATGGAGGTTCAAACCAAATATGAAGTAGTCCAAGCTCTTGTTGGGCATGTATTCATAAATTAACATTTTTTCGTCTCCCTCAATACAGCAACCAAGAAGCTTTACAAGATTTCTGTGTTGAAGTTTAGCAATCAATATTACTTCATTCATGAATTCTTTAATTCCTTGGCCCGAACATTTTGAAAGCCTTTTGACTGCTATATCTTGCCCCTCTATCAGTACGCCCTAGAAAGCATCATTTCCAATAAGTTGAGAGATATATTTTTGAACTAATAATACATCACATTATACTTTGTTACCTTATATACTGGTCCAAAACCACCTTCTCCCAGCTTGTTATTGTTTGAGAAATTATCAGTGGCTCTAGATACGGTGGCCAAATCAAATGTTATCAGCTCCATGTCTTCGTTTCCGCATTCAAAATCAAAGTTCTTTTCACGTATGTTTTTCATTTTTCCTGAGACAGTTGATGAAGCAATAAGTTCATGATTCTTTCCAAAACAGGAAGAGGAAGGGAGGATCAAAAAAATTCTATCACCTTCCAGAAAAGACAACCAAAAAAAAAAAACAGAAAAGAAAAACAGAGAACTCTGTCTAACACATGATCAACAAAATGGTGACATTAATTAATTTCTACCTTGTGCTTTCAATGTCTTCTTCCGCTTGTAAAAAACCAATCCTATTATTATCACTCCCATGACTAGCAGCCCAACGCTGGCTATGATTGCCACTTTCTTCTTTACACCTAAAAGTTCAAATCAAATAATTCGTTAATCATTAGTGATGTGTTCCAAGTTACAACTAAAAGTTCAAATCAAATAATCATTAGTGCAGCCATTCCCTTGTGCTCAACATAACATCCTCTAAACAAGACCAGAAAAAAAGTAAGGAAGAAACTAACTTGAAAGAACATGAAACAAATCCAAGTACCTAATCCCAAGAGGGCTGTCCGGACAAAAATGTCTTGCCCACCAGAGTCGAATTCTTTTATATCAATGAGGTCACCAGACCAAAGCAAACATCCACTTCCTCCTTCACTAATATCCAAATTTGCATATGCTGTGCAAGAGCAGTTTCTCAAACACATTTTCTTGCATTCCTCGAGGGACATAGTACTATTGATCCATGACGAAGATGTATCCGGTAATTTCGCCCTAGTGAAACTCCGAAATCTGTCTTCATTATTACAACCCAATGGAGTTTTAGGAACACACCCCAAAGACGTGTTTTTCGAATTCCAGTCTCTCGGAGATTTTGGTACAAAACCTTGTAAGCATGAACATTGAGGATCGGTACCAAGCTTACAAAATGCATATGCACCACACAAATCATAGGTGTCACAACGATCTACCGGAGCAGAGTAAATTAAGTTCATGCTCTGTGATTTATCAACCCACATGAACCGCTGCAAGCCACCGGACAAGTTCAGCAGTAATCTTGAATGCAACGCATCCTTCAGGAGCTCAAACTTGTAAGAGACCTCACTCTCATTTGACACAAAATCGATTTTAAATAATTCATTCTGAGATCTAAGTTGAGGACTCCCTGTAAAACCAAGGCCATTCCATGAACCCAACCTATACTGTGCTCCAGGACCTTTCTTAACAACCAGTTGAGGGTATCCGCTACGATCTATGGAAAATTTGAATTCACCTGGAGCTGGATCATCTGCATCTTTCCAAGAAGACAAAACTTTGTTTAGCCCGGTTTTCAAGTTCCAGCCAAGCTTCATTCCTGGTAGCAAATTATCAGTTGGATAATCAAAGCTCTGCCACACAAGCTCATTTCCATCTTTTACAACAAGATTTCCTGATTCTAGGAGCTGAGCAACTGGTTGCCTTATGAATTTTCTTGAAGTGTTGGATGACCAAACAATGCTATTTCTATTTGTGTCACTTAAAAGAACAAGAGCTCCTTGATCAGTGATATTCAAGGCTCCTGCTGAGAGATGAGTAAGTGGATTTTCTCTGTTGGCCACCCATACAACTGTCCGAGGAGATAGTTCATTGTACCATATTCCCAAGTATCGGTTCCTTGAATTGCCAGGGCTAAAGAATCCTAATTCGAAGCTTCCACCAGAGGAAACAAGGGTCTCTCCATCTGTGATTGATACATTCGGAGTGATGATGTCTTTGGTGTTGGAGATACTTAGAATGGAGAACAGAAGTGATGTAAAGACAAAGAGCATTGTAAAGATTTCCATAGCTCTTCTGTCTGCATGAGTAGGAGAATTCAAGTTTCAAATATGTGAAAGATTTTAGGAAATTTCGTGACTCTGCTGTTCTTGTAAGCAAACCAAAGATTGTTCTTGTAAGCAAACCAAAGAATGCAGGCGCATTCAATGCCTCCATTAAAGCTCCCAACAAATCTTGGACATGTAGAAAATCATAGGGTTGTCAATGAGGAAAAAAGCAATAATGTAGATAGCTTTAATACAAGTAGCTGGAGCTGTTGGTCCCTTTTTTGCCTTCCTCTCCCGGGTCGATCTGCTTTGGAGAATAGGAAGGAGCCGGGTCAACACCAATGCCCCGATTGGATTTCTGCCTCGTGAGAGGACTCCTTGAAGTTCGGATAAAACTGAAAGTTGGATCAAGTTGAAAAGAGCGGGCGAGCTCAGATTGGGCCCTGATGACTTGCTTCTTCTGGCCTGATCGCAGGTTGCTTAGGCATGCCACTATTGGGGATGAGACTAGCCCAATAGACTTGGTATATGTGATGTAGAGTGTCTCTTTAATGGACTTGTGCTTGTTTTGGACCTCTGATCTAGCCATTGTGTGCTCCAAGTGGAGTACTGGCTTGGATGAGTTCTTTTCTATGCCTCAATTAAGAAGACTTCAATATTCTTTCAATTGTGCGTTGTTATTGGTTTAACAGATACAGATGGTACCTGACCAGAAAAGAAGGAAACCAATGTTGAGGTTAATGCTCCCTTGATTAGGTTCAAAAACCAATTTTGGGCCCAAGATGGCCCTATATTGGGTCAAGACTTAGCTAATTCAAGCCCAATAGTATGATTTGGGCCCAGGCAAGCCCTTGTTTTCGGGCTAACGAAGCCCAATTTGGACCTAAAACCCTTATTGTGGGTCTATTTAGAAATCAGCAGTTATATTCAAAAGGTTTAAATATAGAAGATGCGGGCAAGCAAATTGCCAGAAAGTACAATGAAAAAGGTAAATGACAAGAGTGTAAAATATGATTAATGTAAGCTATAAAGAGAGTAAAACTTCCAAGAACTAGAGATTTCTTGTTATTTATTGTCAAAGTTGATAGGGAGGCCCATTGTCTTCTCTCTTTGGCCTGACAAGCTACAGTTTTTCCAAAATCAGGAAAATTCAAATGTCTCCACATCTCTCATTGATACTAACTTCAAAAATAGGTGTGAGTCATTTATTTTTTCTTCCAGGTGGCTAAAAGAAGAGAGGGACGTTTGAACTACATGTTGTTTCTACGATTGACTTCCACCTTGCCAAACATTTTTATTAAGCTTGCTTCACCAATAGTGGATGTACCCTATCATATTTTCTTCCTGGCAACCATAATCGGTCTGATACCAGCTGGTTATGTCACTGTCACGGTATGTGTCTTTCACTTCTATGAAAATTTAAATTATGAAGTGCAATTGTGGTCTCAGAACATCACAAGGAATGAGTGCATTTTTGCTCACCACTTTAACCATAGGTGTACCCTCACCACCCTCCTCAATGCTTGACACGTGTCCATAGACATAACCATAGTTAACTTTTGCTTTGTATTTATGGAATCATAGTTATGTCTATGGACACGTGTCAAGCATTGAGAAGGGTGGTGAGGGTACACCTATGGTTAAAGTGATGAGCAAAAATGCTCCCCACAAGGAATTATCAGAACTCTACTCAAATCCTGAAGAATTCTATGCTCAAATGACCCAAAATAAAAATCACTATGCAAAAACAGATATGATTGTTATTTTTTGAATAGAGGAAGATCATTATACCTTCATCTTGGTCATCTCAGTCCGCACTGTTTACTCATGCAGAAAAAGATAAAATCATCTTTAGCAAAATTGTTAGTTTTCTAATTTAGGAAGAGAAAGTATCAATTTTGGAGAATGGTTTTTATTTTGGTTAATTTCACGAAGTGGTTGGAGCTCAAACCACCTGCCACCAACATGTTAAGGTGCTGAGATAGAGTTAGGCCTAATCTATGAAGGACAATTGTATTGGTGATTTATCTGAGTTCTCTGGTGTTCATAATGTACTCAAGTATCACTTGTTATGCCTATGTATCTCTGACTCAAGTGTCACTTGTTATGCGAAAGGTAAATAATTTCCTAAGAAGCCTTTGGCCAGTAACTAATCCTCCTTCAAGTCAAGAACATCTTTACATCCTCAACTTTTACAGAAGCCAGTCCGCCCATACCTTGCTCGAGGGTATTTTGACGATATAGGAGTATAAAATGTGATTCCATTAAGGACATCACGTCCTTTTTGTAATATGTTGTTGATTATGAATATATAGTGGGTTTGTGGAATGAAATAAAAAACAATATTAAATACAGTCGATGCTTCCACAAAAATCCGAAAAACAATATATTGTGTCATACTAGAGAAGTAGACACAAAAACCCAAAAAACAATATTAAATACAAACTCAATAAAGAATTCGGTAGACTACCACCGAAAAACTAAAAACGAATTCGGTAAACTGTCATTGAAAAACAACAACAATTTCGGTGGTAACCCATTGAAAGTTACGGCTATTTTCGTAAGACTAGGTTCGAACCCATACATCCATTTTCAACAAAATCATAACCATAAATCTCTATACTCTAAAACACATCCAATTTTTGAAATATCACTCATAGTCATAACATTACAAATCAAAATTGAAGGCTAATCTTGTGTTCTTCACGACCTTGGATTGGTGGCGTCATTCTTCACAACTTGGAGTACAAAGGAAGACAAGTTAACAATTTGGGTCGCAGAAGTTGTGAAGCAGAAGATGTGCCACAGAAGCTTGCCGTTTCTGAAATTGGTACTTAGGTGAAGAGGGGTAAATTAAATACCAATCTAACGGACTCAACAATATTCACACACTTTTAACTTAACCAGAGACAAATATGACTAGTCAACTACTAGTCATAAAAACTAGCAACAAGCACACACACAGAGCATATCAATATGTACCTGCAAGCCTAGAGAATTACTAGTGACAACCTAAGCACTCAGAAGGACCCGTCAATCTAGGCATCCCCTGTGCTAGCAACAACTATGGTGGAAGTGTGTGAAATCATCATAATCAAGTAAACACCAAACAATAGATAATGATGGCTAGTCAACTACAAGGACACAAACCCAGAATTCATACGATGACTAGTCAACCACCAAGAACACAAACCCAGAAAAATTACAGAGATGCAAATCAGAAATTGTTCACCCAGAAACCCACCATTGGGAAAAACTAGGGGTCATCAACCGACCAGGTAATCCACTAAGTAGAAAAAGATTCTTACAAATGAACACAAGCAAGCTTAGGAAAAAACTAGATCTATTTAGGAAGATGAGCTATACCTCCTTTGTGCACTCTTCTTCTCGCACTCTTCTTCTCCAACTTAGCAAAGCTTGAAGCTCAGTTCTTCATGGCCATGGCAGCTCCTTCTCCAGCTCTTTCATCCCATGGCACTAGCTTGCAAGCTCTAACTCAGACAGAAACCAAAATTTGGATTCAAAGGAGAATGACTAATTTCTTCAAGAAACCATACTCTTGAAGAAATCAGTCTTGAATCTGACTTAGATATAAATGAGAGAGTGTTTTAATTAGCTAGATGCAGATTAGTATTTCAAATGCAGTTTTTCAAAAAGAGATCAATTTGGAAAACTCATAGATGAAAATAAGATGGTTCTCTCTTGAGGAAGAAGAAGAGAAAGATGGCAAGCAAAACTTTCCAAAACTTCCACCCCAAAAGAGACGGCTGCCAAATGAGGAATTGTTTGGCCTTTACACCCAAAAATTCCCTTGGTCAGAATCGACACATGGCAGCAGAGAGGAAATGGAGAACAAAAAGGTTGGTTATCCAGCTGGAAATCCTATAGAGCAAGGATGACTAGTCATACGAGAAACAGATGACTAGTCATACGAGAAACAGATGACTAGTCATCATTTTATGAAATCAATTTAATGCAATGTGATGCAATGCACAAATTACCTTTGTCAATTTGCTTGAACCTCCATACGATAGTTGTTAGTTAAGAACACTTAGAGAAGCTATTCTTAATCTAAACTTGAGCTTGATAAAAACAATAAAAATCCTATTACAAAATTGTCAAGGAAAGCCAAAAGAAATAATCAAAATGCATACATTAACAGTTTTGGAGGTGATGTGCCGCATAAGTTGCCGCCTTTTGGTGTAGTGTCGTTTGAGATGGTGTTTAGGGATACATACGGGTTTGCAGATTTGTGGGGGTTAATTGATGGGGTGTGAATAAAAAATGTGTGTGATAGGGTTTGTAGATCTATGGGGTTTAATTGATGGGGTGTGGAAAAAATATGTGTGTGGGTTTAAGTTAGTGAGAGAAATTTAGGAAGAAATAATAGTGTAGAGAGTAATTTTAAATTTCATTAAAATGTTATGGGGGTGTAATGAGTATTTGGGGTCAAAAGAATAGATTGTTGGGTTCAAATAAAATCACCCTAAGACTAAAAGATAGTCTTATGCTCAAAATCATATCTTTTTTCTCTTTAAAAAATAGGTTTATACTAATATTCCTTTATGTTGAGTGTATAGTAATTAATATTGCCCATAAATGAAAAGAAATATTGATAGTACTAAAAAAAAGAGGAAAAAAATACTTAGACATGGTTGTTTGTACCATATTTGACCGGCCTCTCATGTCATGACACGTGGAAAAGACTTGACACTAGGTAAGGCCCATGCTAGCCAGCCTATCTCTCCTTGCCAAGCAGTTGGGCAATTCTTCCACTCCCAGTGCATGCAGTCAATGCTTCCAATCATGCCTGGAAAACCTCAAGCCTCGGCTTTTGGTACAAGCCTTCGGAAGTCCCTAGCCATAGGGTTGCAAAGGTACTCCCTCGTGTAGAGATTTTCTATTGCATCACATAATCTGACCAAGCACTCTAGGATAGTTGATTTCCCCATCCTAGCAATCTCATCCATCTGGACTGCAGATGCCCCATACGTAAGCATCAACAAAGCATCTATAAGTTGTTGCTCCGGAAGAAGACCCAAAACCCCAACAGCATCATACTTTTGAACGAAGTGTGTGTCGTAATTGCAAACATCATGCATGATTTTTTGGAACAAATGGGGCTGCATTATGTATCTCTCTACAAATGAGAAACAAAATATAACGAATTTGGGATAAAGTAATCTTCCAAGAGATCAAAGCAAACATGGGCACATTTGTAACTTACTTTAGAAATTAAAGTACTCATAGTAAAACTTAAGAATTCATATGTGGTTTGCTCGCTTTCTGCAGTTGAGTTAGGTCAGTTCACCAAAATAGAAATTCATTTCTTCTGATTTTCGAGCGCTTTTTATGATAAGGGTATGGTCTATTTCTATTGTACCATTTTAAAATCATCTCTCTAAATAGAATTATAACAAGCAAATCGATAAATTTATTATTTTCACTAAATACTGAAATGGTCACACTACTAATTAAATAGCTAAACTAGTATTTTATTTTATTAGTTTTTTCAGGAATGTTGATTATAAAAATGCAAAAAGACTTCCATAAAATGGGAATAACACATATATTCGTAAACGGGAATAACAGCAGTCATTTTCTTCCCCTTTCTACCTTTTTAACTATTTGACTTCTTCCTTTTATCCCTGTTGTTCAATGTCATTATTGCAACGGCTCATTTTTACGAGAAGAATTGCAACGGGATATTTGTTAGTTGGTTTCAGACCATTGTGGAAACACATGTTACAGTGATGATATTTGGACGCCGCAGATGAAAACAACAATGCCGCCACTTTCTCTGTCTTCGACAATCTGCAAGTGCCGAAACCCAGTTCTCTTCTTTGAATTCTCTTTTGAAATTTCAAAGTCGAACGAACTAAACGGACAAAGATTCTTGAGAGAAAAAGCTCAAAATTCTTTTAGCTAAGGCAGAAGCAATGTGGAGTCTTGGGTTGATTTTCGTCTAATATGAACTGATAATGACTGGGATTTCCGTATAAAAGAATGGAAAACATTTACTCCAAAACGCGTTTTGTATTCAATTGTTGACAGGTGTGGCCTCACCATTGATGGACTGACTCATGTAGCAAACTCATGCGCGAATTAACAATAGTACTATATAGATGAAACAAGTGGCAAAGAAAAATCTAATCTTGACTTGTGAAAACCAACCATTTCATAGTTCACAAATATTTGACGTTTGGATGAGCATCTCCACCCGAGCTGTCAAAAGCCAGGTGGAGTGCTAAACGGCTAGAAAAGGTGGCTGACTCATATCCACCCGAAGTGCTATATCCAACGTGTAAGTTGCTAAAATATGATATTTGGTTTGAATATGTTAGGTTGTCTTTTATTATTCTCCATAAGGAGGTATATATATAAGAGTTTACATGAGTGCTTTACAAGGAATTAGATACAGTAAAAGATTAGGAAAGTATCTCCTAATTATACAATGATTTGACAACTATATAAAATAGGAAAGTAAATCCCTTAATTAATCAAGAAAATAAATTTCCTTGATTAATTAGGAGACTCACTTTAACACTTCTTCTCAAGTTGGTGCATATACGTCACCAATGCCCAACTTGGTAATTAAGTCATGAAATACTCTGCCACAAACTGTTTTGGTTAAGATATCTGCCAGTTGATCTTCTGATTTTACGAATGGTAGGCGGATGATCTTCTTCTCAATTTTTTATTTGATAAAATGTCTATCCACCTCAACATGTTTGGTTCGATCATGTTGAACTGGATTATGGGCAATATCAATGGCTGACTTCTTATCACAATGTAACTCCATTGGCTTTTTTGGCTTGAAACCCAATTCTGTCAATAGCCTTCTGATCCATAGTAATTCACAAACTCCGTGAGCCATTCCTCGATACTCTGCTTCAGCACTAGACCGAGAAACCACATTTTGTTTTTTACTCCGCCAAGTGACTAGGTTACCTCCCACAAAAGTGAAGTAACCTGAAGTAGAGCGTCTATCAGTAATGGAGCCAGCCCAATCAGCATCTGTATATCCAATAACTTCGAGATCTCTATTTTTTGAGAACATTAATCCTTTCCCAAGGGCTGACTTTAAGTACCTTAAGATCCGATCAACTGCATTCCTATGAGACACACTGAGTGAATGCATAAACTGACTAACCACACTCACAACATATGCAATATCTGGTCTTATGTGGGCTAAATATATCAATCTTCCAACAAGGCGTTGGTACTGTTCCTTATTGGTTGGTTCTTGATCCATGTCTTCACACAACTTGTGATTCATCTCAATGGGTGTGTCAACAGGCTTACATCCAAGCATTCCTGTTTCAGTGAGTAGATCTAATACATACTTCATTTGGGACAGAAATATACCAATTGTGGACTTGCTACTTCAATTTCGAGAAGGTACTTCAGATCACCTAAATCCTTCATCTCAAATTCCTAAGACAAATTCTTCTGCAGTTTAAGTTGCTCTTCTATGTCGTTTCCAGTTACGAGTATGTCATCCACATAAACAATCAATGCAGTAAGTCTTCTTCCATCACGCTTCAAGAACAAAGTGTGATCCGCATTACTCTGTATATATCCAAAATTCTTCATGGATTTAGTGAATCTGCCAAACCATGCCCTGAGAGATTGCTTTAACCCATACAACGACTTTCTGAGCTTGCAAACTTGATTCTCCTTGTCACGAGCTAAGTTACATCTTGGTGGTAAGTCCATATATACTTCTTTTTCCAAGTCTCCATGTAAAAATGCATTTTTTACATCAAACTGATGTAATGGCCAATTGAGATTTGCTGCTAGAGACAAAATGACTCTGATAGTTTTAATCTTGGCTACTAGAGCAAAGGTCTCTGTCTGCCGTGCAAATCTCACGGCCTGGAGTTCCGGGCCGAGGGGATATGCGTTGACACGCGGCTTCCTGCTTTTGGGTGCGGTGCGGTTGTGCGCGGGCGTGCCAGCACGGTCTACCGTGCGTCGAGATGTTTGATGAGTGTAGGATGGATAAGTGGTGCGCCTGTTTGAACTCGTCTTCTAATCAAACGATTGTAGCCGAGAGAGGAACTAGTCTTGGCTGTTAGGTTCACGGCCTGAACTACAAGGCCGTTAAGTGATGGTGTTGGTGGTGGGTTTTGGGCGGTGCTCCGGCGCGCTGCTCAGGGAGCGACGGTCATATGATATATGGGGTGAGGGAACGAACAACAGAGATGGTGCTCCGGCGCCTTGAAAATCAAGGGTCGGATGATATATTGATGAATGAATCTTCCTTACAAACTATCACTACTCCTAGGAAAGCAAGTAAAATATTGAAAGTGCATTACAGGAAAATATAAGTTGCTCCGTGGGAGGCTTTTGTTTGGTGTTTGAACCCTTTGAATGTAGCTCGAGCCTTGTATTTATAGGAAGAGTTCCTGGATGAGTAATCGAGGCTGAATTTACGCATAGTGGAGTCTGATTAGCGCAAGTGGGTGTCCAATCGACATTTGGGATCGTGAAGCATGGTGGTGTGACCCCATAAATCCTGGTGAATCTCGGCCGCCGCCCTAATCGTGGTTTCTGCGCCGCTGGCCGTGGAGACGCATTTATTGCTCTGATACCTGGTGACCTAATCTCTCAAGCTGCAAGAATTCTTGTGAGAATGTCTACGTCTAATCACTCTGTCTTCTGTCGCCAAAACCTGACTTCAGTCACTTCCCACCTTCCCTCATGCATTAAATGCTTATTTGTGGCCAGTGGGTTTGCTGCATTAAACAGGCGCTACTTCATTAAATGAAGCATGGGTCCCTGCTATCACGTGATGATCTGATAGGTCCCTACTTCATTCATGGCTTCTTTCCATTTGGGGTCTTCTAGTGCTTCAGTTACACTGTTGGGGACAGATATGTCGGCCAACTGCTTCACAAAGTGTACTCGTGACTCTGATAATCTGTTGAGAGATACATAATTGTTGATGGGATATTTTCCTTTTGCATTAAGATCTGCTTCGTAGTGGACTGGAGGTTTGCCATAGTTCTTCCTTTTTGGAATCTGATATGCTGGCTCATATCGTGTTTTTTCCGTGAGGGTTTCGAGTCGTATAACGGGTTGTATCAGAAATTGCCATCCCACTTGCAAGGAGGGGTGGGCTAATATTTGTGGGTAACGACATCTTTGTAAAATTGGCACCAAAGCCTAGTAACTTTAAATCTTGCATTTGTTTATGCCTAATAAATCATGGCCAAGAACTGACCGAAGGAGCCCCTTTTCTCGGCCCTAACACTTGCTCGTGAGGCTAAAACGCGGCGTTTCGCCAAGATGTCTGGCCTTCCTAAAAAAACAAAGGAAAAGTTGTGAAGGCATGATCATCTCGGCCTTGATTATAAGCCGAGGCCGAAGCCGAACAAAATCACGGCCAAAGGCACTAAGGTCAGATCATCAAGTGGCAGCAGGGTCCCACGCTTCATTTAATGAAGCAATGCCTCTGTTTATGGTAGCAAACCCACTGACCACGAATAAGCATTTAATGCACGAGGGAAGGTGGGAAGTGATTGAAGTCAGGATTTGGTGACAGGAATCAGAGTGATTAGACGCAGACATTCTCACAAGAATTCTTGCAGTTTGAGAGATTGGGTCACCAACTATCAGAAACAATAAATGCGTCTCCACGGCCAGAAGCGCAGAACCCACGATCAGGGCGGCGGCCGAGATTCACCGGGATTTATGGGGTCACACCACCATACTTCACGATCCCAAATGTCGATTGAACTACCCACTTGCTCTAATCAGGCTCCACCATGCAGATTTTTAGCCTCGATTACTCCTCCAAGAACTCTTCCTATAAATACAAGGCTTAATCTACATTCACAGGGTTCAAACACCAAACAAAAGCCTCCCACTGAGCAAATTATATTTTCCTGTAATGCACTTTCAATATCTTTACTTGCTTTCCTAGGAGTAGTGTTAGTTTGTAAGGAAAATCTATTCATCAATATATCATACGACCCTTGATTTTCAAGGCGCCGGAGCACCATCTCTGTTACTCATTCACTCACCTCATATATCATATGATCGCCGCTCACTGAGCAGCGCGCCAGAGCACCGCCCAAAACCCACCATCAGCACCACCCCTAAACGGCCTTGTAGCTCAGGCCGTGAACCTTACAGCCGAGATCAGTTCCTCTCTCGGCTACAATCGGTTGATTAGAAGACGAGTTCAAACAGGCGCACCACTTGACCATTCTATCCACATCAACATCTCGACGCACGGTAGACCGTGCTGGCACGCCCGCACACAACCGCACCGCATCCAAAAGCAGGAAGCCACGTGTCAACGCACATCCCCTCGGCCCGGAACCCCAGGCCGTGAGATCTGCGCAACCGACAGCATTAGGTTGGAGCCCACTCTAGCCTGTACGTGGATCCACCCAGTCAATGGGTCGACAAATGATCAAGGATTTGTATATGTATAAAGACTTTAAAAACAAGATCAATTTACAATACCTAATATATTAGGTGCTAATCGATAATATTTTTTATATTGATATCGACAATTAGTGCCGAATCAAGAATATATCAGTTAAAGTAAATTGATATTAAGTATTCAGTCAATAGGTGTAGTAGGTATCGAGTAAATATTATATGAGCTATGATGAAGATAAACTTTAATTCTCTTTGTACTTTAGGAGCTAGATGCTTGTCTCTGGTAGTCTAAAATATCGATAATATCGACAAAATATCAAGGATATTATCATTTTTCGGGTCACGAATATTTCGGAACGTATCCATACACATATTATATAAATATCGATAATATCGGAAAATATCGATGTCGATAATTTCGCTCATACTTCAACAATATTTTGTCAAAATATCACTATAATATCAAAAATGTCAATGTAATGAAAAAAAGGAAAAAAAAAACACAATGCACACACACGCAAAGGGGATTCGAACCCCTGCCATTTCACACCTCCAACGCCTTAACCACCATGTTGCTTATGTTTTTGTGATAATACGCAAAGGGAACTCTATGTGGTACTTGTGGGAACCGAATTTTAGCAAAGGGAATATTTATAAAATATTGTTAGAGCATATACTTTGGCAAAAAAGTGGTACTCTTCTTTACATTCTTGTATTTAGTTTAGTAATTATCCCACAAAAAATTTAAGGGCTCGTCTGGTAACTTTTTCAGAGAATGTTTTTGAGAATATTTTTAGAGAATGAAAATGGGAAAACAAATTTGCATTTTCAAGATTCGGGAATGCGTCTGGTATTAATTGGAAAACATATTCAGAAAATAAAAACAGTCAAAAGTTGTTTGATAGTACAATTTGAGAATAATATTTGAGCTATTTTTCAAGTGTATTTGAACTAATATCTATTAAAAAAATAAAATTATCAAGTTAATTGCTATTTTTTTAAGAGCCACTATATATTTGTTCCTACACTGACAACAAATTGATGCCATGAGGTCTCTTTGATGCCTTTGTTGGCTGCGCAAATCTCACGGCCTGGTGCTCCGGGCCGAGGGGATATGCGTTAACATGTGATGTCCTTCTTTTAGATGCGATGTGGTTGTGCGCGGGCGTGCCAGCTGATCGGTTCATAATTGTATATCATTTTGTACCCTTCTAGCTTATGATTTGGTTATGTTTTTGAGTTAAACTTGTGCTTTTAATCCTTTTTGTGTTTATCTTTCAGTTCATTGAGCTTTAGGTAATAATGAGGGCTTTGGATAGTAAATGATGCAATCCATGCATGTTAGGGCCTAATTTGGATGAATGGATGAAGAGCTTAAAGACAAACTCAATTTTGGCTACAGTCCCCTGCCAGCCCAGTTTCGTAGGTCATATTGCAAGCTTTGTTTCAGCAACCTACATAGCTCGGATGAGGCCACATTCTTCATGAAAGTTGTTCCAATGGGTGTATACTATAACATATCCGAAATTCAGCCTCATTGGATAATTGTGGAGTCTGTTACCTAGCAAACACAGAGCCATGCTCAGGATGGATTTTATCAGCGCGCAAAATGAGTTAGCAATTTGTTTTGGCCTTAACTTCCTCCTCCGACCTTGGATTGACCCAAATGATATATGGCTGGAAAGAAGACATTCTGAACTTCAAGTTTGAGTGCTTAAAGTCTTAATTTGCTTAAGGGAAGCCCAATTCGTAAGCCCTTGAAGTTGCTGGTCATGCTGACCTCAGGATGAGCTATTATTTCTGGTTGGAAGCTTGGTCATGGTGACATGAAGATGAGCTAGGGCTGCTGGTGGGATTTATTAGTGAAGTGCATCAACCATTTCAGATTTTATAATGGAAGTGTTGTATGCATTAGTGAAGTGCATCAACCATTTCAGATTTTATAAAACAAAGTGTTGTATGCATTAGCCATACTTAATTCAGATTTTCAGCTTCCTTAGGCCTATATATAGTGAGGTTTCCCAAGCTTGTAAACACACCCCAAGGGGGGGAGCTCTCAAACACTTCTCTAGAGCTCCCTTCCCTTCTCTCCCTCAAATTCTCTTAGTTTCCTTTGTAGTTCTCAATTGTTGTAATAAGATCATTCTACTAAATTTTCTTCTCCAAATCTCTCAAACACTTCTCCCATCTCTAAAGTTCTCCAAACACTTCTCCTCCCTTCTCCAAATTTCCCAAACACATTTCCCTTCTCTTCCAAAAGTCTCCATGTCTCAAACACTTCACAAACACCTTTCTCTCCACTCCCTAAGTTCCCAAAGTCTCCAAGTTCACAAACATTCTCCATGTTCTCCAAACACTTTCTCAAACAACTCTCTACTTCTACTTTCTTCTCCAAAAAGCCTCCATATCCTCAAACACTTTTCCCAAACACTTCTCCTTTCTTCCTCAAAGTTCTCTTAGTCTCTCTTTAATGTTTTCTTAGTTGTAATTTATTTTTCTTGTAATGTACATTCTTTCTTAAGTATTCAAGTTTGATAAGTTTCCAAGTTTCAATTATGGTTTTTGTTCTTATTCATTATGCTTATAAGTTAATATGCTAGTTTGAATGATTGATCACCATTTAGGCTTGCATGTTAGCTATCTTGGTTTGAATTAAGAGTAGACACCATGCTTTAATTCGAATTGAACTATGAATAGGAAGAGTATGTATGGACATTCGACAACAGGGATTAGATACATGCTTGGTTGTTTAAATTGTTCTTCTATGCTTAATGGGTTCCTAATGCTTAATTTTAGGTTAGACAACAAATGATCAAATTAGGGAATTAGGAACACAAGGTTATGACCACACACCATGGCTTAATCATACATTAGCTAGAATCAATCCGTTAATCTAATTGAACTTGGGAACTTATCTACTTGAGTTAGTTATTTTCTTTCTTCCTTGTTTTATTTATTTCCTTTTTTTTTCATTTCTGTTTTGTGTAGGGAAAATGAATTGGATCATTCAATCACCAATCCTCGTGGGATCGACCTCGCACTTACATATGCTATACTACCAAACGGCTCGTGCACTTGCGAGTATCACAAGTTGAGGATGCAACTGAATCCATTTTGGTGCAGCTGAAATCCACACAACAAGTTTTTGGCGCCGTTGCCGGGGATTGGCAACATAGTTTGGTTCTATTTCTTTTCCCTACTTGTTTTATTTTTATTTTTCATTTTCATGTTTTTCTAGACAATTTCAAGTTTTAAAGTTAATGACGTTAATGGACAAGTTGTGTTTGTAGTCCAACAGAAAAGGACAATTGCCCAACAAGCAAGAGAACTGGGTTTAAGTCCCAGCTTACACAACCCATTGGTGCTTGTTGCTTTGAAGCATGGAATTGGATGTGTGTTGATTTTCCTTTTCATTTTAGTTTTTATTTCCTAATCCTTTTAATTCCATTTCAAGTTTGTGTGTTTGTTTTAGCAATTTATGATAGCTTAATAAAAATGGAGAGAGATGGCAACCTCAATCATAAGAATGGGAAGTGTGGAGCAATGGGAGAAGTCGCGACCTCCAAGTGCATCACATTCGACCTAATCGCTTCAAGGGGGAGCATTTCAATCCTTTCTCTTCTTTGAATTATGTTTATTTCCGTCATTGTTTTTACCTTTTGGTCCGCGTTGAGTTCTTTGTTTTTCTGTGCTGAATCCAACCATATAAAGAACGTAAAATTTGGACTTACGGTTGGAAAGTTATAGCCTAAAAACTGAACAGAGGTCGAAGCTGAAAAACATAGAAACGAATCTGTCCAAATGGTGATAAACGGGTGATAGAAAGTGCTGTTTGTGTTTTTCTTTGGTTTATTGGTTTGTTTCTTTTAGTACAACAATTTTTGTTGTTTGTTTGAATTTGTTTAGAGTACTTAGTTCATTTTCGTTTATGGTTTGTTGTTCCATTTTATCTTAATTTGTTTTTGTTTCTTATCTTAAAAATTTTAAAAAGATTTTTCATATGAGCTGACTTATGGTAACTCCAGTGAGCACTTCCGTCAATACAGTGTCTAGGAGTTCTATAGGCGACACCTTCGGTGTCTAAGAAGTTTGGGTTTTAAGCGGGACCATTGTGACCCCTCCAACCTTCCCGGATCCCCTGGCTGTGTTTTCTGAGGCCCTTAACTGGTCATCCATGAGTTGCTTGTATATTCGTGTGTTTTTAAATTAAGTTTTTTTTTTTTTTTTAATTATTTTTTTTTTTTTTTATTTTTTATTTTCTTTGTTTTCTTTTCTGTTAAGTCTTTGTTTTTGTTTTGTTAAGTTAGTTTATGTATTTATTTACGTGGTATGGTTAGTTAGTTAGTTTTTTTTCTCTGAGTGTTAAAAACAAACTTTAAATAAATACATAAACTAACTTAACAAAACAAAAACAAAGACTTAACAGAAAAGAAAACAAAGAAAATAAAAAATAAAAAAAAAAAACAAAAACAAAAACAAAAACAAAACAAAATAAAAACAATAAATAAAAAAAAACATCATCATCATCATCTTCATCATCATCTTCTTCATCATCTTCATCTCCATCATCATCATGGCTTGCCTCTATTTTCTCGCACTTGTAGAATCTGCAGCAGCTCCACATGGTCCTCATTTTTTCTCTGCAGTGCTTCCACGTGCTGATTGGCACAGTAGAGCCGCTTCTGCAAGTCCGCCACCATAGCCTTCAAGGAAGCTATTTCCTCGCTCATCGCGGCACACTCCCTTGTCCTCGCCAGTAATCGCATGCCCAAATTGGTAGCGGAGACCGCGTGGAGCACAGTTAAATTGTGGGACTCCTCTACCGCTGCCTTATCAGACCTCTGTGCCACATGCAGATGATCTGTCGGAGTGAGCTTGCTGCTAATCATGCCTCCTAGCAGTACTGCTCTGTTCGACAGTGCCTCAGAAAAGTTCGGTATTGCCTCAGCAAAGTTTGAGGCCGTGCCGTGATGATATGTGGAGTTTGGAAAGACAGTGTTTGGAGGAGCCCTTGTTTGGGCATTCGGTGGTGCAAGTGAGAGCTCAAGGTTGAGATCATCAAGGTGAGTGCATGAGGATGCCATTTGTTTTGCTTCTGAATTTTTTGATGTTTTTCCTTGAGTTTGCAGGAAGAAATGCTGGGTATCATCCGCTTGCAGAGGTGTGGTTTAAATAGACATATGCTGATGAGAGAGAGCCAACACCATTTCGGATTTCCCGGGCATGCTCGACCTAATCGCTTCAAGGGGAGCACCTTTACTTTCACTTTACTTTTCTTTTTTCCGTGTTTTTTGGTGTTTTATGTTTTTGCCCGTTACTTTCATTTTCTAGAGCTTTGTGTTTTTGCTTTTTCCTTTCGGCTGTCATCTTTATTTTATTTTAGTTAGGGAACTGTGCTTTCTTTTCCGTTTGTCGTCTTTGTTTGATTTAAGTTTGGAAAGTGTGTTTTCTTTTCCGTTTTCTTTTTCCTTCTGCAACTTTACTTCCGAAACAAAATAAAAAAAATCACAAAAACAACAAAATAAAATAAAAACAACAATAATGCAGTAGGAAATCATTTCTTCTCAGTGCTTGGTGTCTCGACCATTGGAGCTTTGAGTTTGGCCCTCTGGCTGTCCTCTTCCGGGGCTTCACGCACAGCTTCTTGGGGCTCATCACTTGAGCTCCCAAAGATCGCAATCTTAGCTTGAGCGTAACTACTCTCGCGATCTGCTTGTTTGCGTTTACCCGGTCGGTCTAGGTCTTCCAGCTGTTTTCGCATGTCGCGAGAGTACAACTCTACCATCTTTGATAGGTTTCTATTCTCGTCCCGCAATACTTCTAGCTGGTGTCGATTCACCTCCACTATCCTTGACCTCTCCCTTTTCAAGCTTTTTATAGCAGTCTGACACTCCTCAACCATACTTCGCTCCGCCGCCAACTGACCTTTCAGCACCTCTACCTCATGGGACTTCGCAAGTAGGCGATGACCCAAACTTGCGACTGTTGCCGTACTCTGCACGCTCAGTGCCAGGGCATCGCTCACGACCCGGTTGTCATCCCTTGTCCCCAGAACACGTATATCTTTAGGAGTCACTAAATTTCTAGCCACTCCAATGGCAACATCGTTGTCCAGGAGTATTGAGTCAGTTACTGTCACAGGCCCCCGTGCGGAAGCAAAGTAGGGCATCCATACTGGTGCCGCTGCTTGGCCTCGTGTCTGAGTCGGTGGAGCTAGGTTGAGATCCAACGAAAATGGATAGTTAGAGGCCATTTGATTTCTCACTCTCTTTTCTTCTTTCTTTCTTTTCTCTTTTGTGTGTTTCTGAGTTTGTGTTTTTTTTACCCTTTCTTTTTACCTTTTATAGACTTAGTCTGCTAAACCCTAGCCGCTGCGGTTCTGAGTTCTGTGCGGCCCTTACCGCTTATCTCTATATGTCGCCGCACCCGTTTCCCAACCCCCTTAATTGCATTTTCACCTTTCACCACCTTCTAGTGAAAAAGTCGTCCCGCTTCACCCAAGAAGCCAATAATTCTGGCTTGGGGGATGTGACTGCTGCCTCTGCACGCCGACACGTCCCTCACCCCTTTCACCCGTGACTCCCCAGGAACCAAGGCATCAGGGACCACGCTCTTCCCTTTCAGAAATCACACTCTTTGCACTCCCAATGCACATTTTTTTTTTTTTTTTTAAATTAAAAAAAATAAAAATAAAAAATAAAAAATAAACGTCTGGGCTTCGGATTTTATTGTGGGTCGGGTTTTCACCGTTGTTTAGGTTTCAAGGTGGGTTAACTTTCTTTTGGGTTGGGCTTTTAATTGTTTGGGTTTTGGTTTGCGTAAGACTGTCTGTTTAGGGCTTTTTGTTTCGACTGTTTTACTGTTTCATTTCTTTTTATTTGTTTGTTTGTTTTGTAATTTTTTATTTTGTAATTATTTTATTTTATTTTATTTTTGTTTTTTGTTTTATTTATTTATTTATTTGCTTTAATACCTTCAATTGTTATGTTTGACATTGCTTGTGCCTAAATTTTAAACATTGAGGACAATGTTCATTTCTAGGTTTGGGGGTATTGGAGTTTAGCATGTAAATTTGGTTTTTCCTTAATTTATTTTTTTTATTTTTTTATTTGCTTGTTTTTATTTTTATTTTATTTTGTTAAGTCTTGCTTTTATTTTGATTTTGATTTTGATTTTGATTTTATTCACTTTCCGAACACATTTGATGAGATTGTGATAAATGTTTGCATGACTTAAATGAAAATTGAATTTTATTTATTATTTATTTTGTTTTCCTTGTAAATTTTTATTGTAAAAAAAAAATTAATTAATTAATTAATTTGGCATCGTTCTAGCATGACATGTTCGAAACCTTCTTTGCACTTGCCATTTGTTTCATAATTTTCCAATTAAAGGATTTGCATGACCCAAATAATTGTATCAAGCATAAATTAGACTTATATAACCATATAATGTGAGCTTTTGAGCCTTGTGCTTCATTTCATGAGTGTTATACACATACTCTTATTTTCTTGTCATCAAAGTTGTTGTTTGATCTCATTATTCATTGATTTGGTTGATCACTTAAAAGTCATTCATTCTTATGCAATTTGACTTCATGACATTTTAAGAAGTGATATTAAGGCCTTCTTTGGATCGTTTGTGCCTTTCAAGCTAACCTTATGCATGCTTAAGCATGATTTTCCATTGTTTACCATTTTGAGCCTACATGTAAACCTTTTCTTTCATTTTACCAATTATATTTCCTCACCTTAGCCCGAAAAACAAATATTTACCTTTCTAAGGAATTCATGAGCTCTAATTCGGATGTGTTTTTCAGGCTAAGTTTGGGAAGGGATATTACATCAAAAAAAAAAAAAAAAAAAAATCACACAATTGGTGAAAGAAAAGAGAAAGTTGTGATTAAGTGGCGGTTGTTTGAAAATTCATTTTTGGGCCTTCAAAATAATTTGGTGTTTGGAAAGGAGTTTGAATCAATGTAAATGAAGGTATAAGGAGTTTTGATCATGTAAAAGAAAAAAAAATCTAATCGTGATGATTCGAAGTCTTGTAAACAATTGTTTTATGCTCTTACATTGCGAGTTCCTTGGACTTTGTATTATCCATACCTTTCATTTCTTACTCACCTTACACCCTTGGCCCCATTACAACCTATACTAAAGACCTAAATTGATCTTAAATGTCATGTGGTTGAATTGCATCCATTTTTCTACTTTTAAGTGTTTGGCATCCTTCTTGAGATCATATTAATGCAAGTTCTTCATTTTCCTATTTTGAGTTAAGTCCCTTATGATTTAACTCTAAATCATGTTTATAATTGAGTGTTGCATTGTAGCCCTCTTCTGAGTGATTCATTTGTGAGAGGACAACTTCGGTGAGATTTGAAGTAGCATTTGTGCTTGGTATGATTTTTGAAATTGTGTGAAAACTAAGATTGGGGAATTTGTTGCATTTGGCTATCACACTAATACACTTTGAACATGTTATGTTTTGAACTTTGCCGCCTTGTAAATAATGTCTAAAATTGAGCTTTTAAACTTTTGAGTCATGTGCATGAGTCATTTATCTTCATAAAATGTTCGGAAAGATTGTTTTGAGTTTTATTTATTTATTTTTATTTTTATTTTTGTTTTGTTTTTGTAATTATTTTTGTTTTTGTTTTTTATTTTGCTTACGGACTAACAATCTTTTAAGTTTTCTAATTACCTTGTTTTACAGAGTCAGTAAAACGTTTGTGGGTATCGTATCTGTTAAACCCTCAGGAGACACAACTCCTCCTACTAGGGATGCCTAGAGGTTTAAAGGCTTGTTGCATATGCTCAATGCAATCGAGTTACCTACGAAAGTGGTCTAGTTAACTTCTTGTTTGTTTTTATCTTTGTTTTCCTTTTGTTTTGCTCGAGGACTAGCAAAATCTAGGTTTGGGGGTATTTGATCGGTTCATAATTGTATATCATTTTGTACCCTTCTAGCTTATGATTTGGTTATGTTTTTGAGTTAAACTTGTGCTTTTAATCCTTTTTGTGTTTATCTTTCAGTTCATTGAGCTTTAGGTAATAATGAGGGCTTTGGATAGTAAATGATGCAATCCATGCATGTTAGGGCCTAATTTGGATGAATGGATGAAGAGCTTAAAGACAAACTCAATTTTGGCTACAGTCCCCTGCCAGCCCAGTTTCGTAGGTCATATTGCAAGCTTTGTTTCAGCAACCTACATAGCTCGGATGAGGCCACATTCTTCATGAAAGTTGTTCCAATGGGTGTATACTATAACATATCCGAAATTCAGCCTCATTGGATAATTGTGGAGTCTGTTACCTAGCAAACACAGAGCCATGCTCAGGATGGATTTTATCAGCGCGCAAAATGAGTTAGCAATTTGTTTTGGCCTTAACTTCCTCCTCCGACCTTGGATTGACCCAAATGATATATGGCTGGAAAGAAGACATTCTGAACTTCAAGTTTGAGTGCTTAAAGTCTTAATTTGCTTAAGGGAAGCCCAATTCGTAAGCCCTTGAAGTTGCTGGTCATGCTGACCTCAGGATGAGCTATTATTTCTGGTTGGAAGCTTGGTCATGGTGACATGAAGATGAGCTAGGGCTGCTGGTGGGATTTATTAGTGAAGTGCATCAACCATTTCAGATTTTATAATGGAAGTGTTGTATGCATTAGTGAAGTGCATCAACCATTTCAGATTTTATAAAACAAAGTGTTGTATGCATTAGCCATACTTAATTCAGATTTTCAGCTTCCTTAGGCCTATATATAGTGAGGTTTCCCAAGCTTGTAAACACACCCCAAGGGGGGGAGCTCTCAAACACTTCTCTAGAGCTCCCTTCCCTTCTCTCCCTCAAATTCTCTTAGTTTCCTTTGTAGTTCTCAATTGTTGTAATAAGATCATTCTACTAAATTTTCTTCTCCAAATCTCTCAAACACTTCTCCCATCTCTAAAGTTCTCCAAACACTTCTCCTCCCTTCTCCAAATTTCCCAAACACATTTCCCTTCTCTTCCAAAAGTCTCCATGTCTCAAACACTTCACAAACACCTTTCTCTCCACTCCCTAAGTTCCCAAAGTCTCCAAGTTCACAAACATTCTCCATGTTCTCCAAACACTTTCTCAAACAACTCTCTACTTCTACTTTCTTCTCCAAAAAGCCTCCATATCCTCAAACACTTTTCCCAAACACTTCTCCTTTCTTCCTCAAAGTTCTCTTAGTCTCTCTTTAATGTTTTCTTAGTTGTAATTTATTTTTCTTGTAATGTACATTCTTTCTTAAGTATTCAAGTTTGATAAGTTTCCAAGTTTCAATTATGGTTTTTGTTCTTATTCATTATGCTTATAAGTTAATATGCTAGTTTGAATGATTGATCACCATTTAGGCTTGCATGTTAGCTATCTTGGTTTGAATTAAGAGTAGACACCATGCTTTAATTCGAATTGAACTATGAATAGGAAGAGTATGTATGGACATTCGACAACAGGGATTAGATACATGCTTGGTTGTTTAAATTGTTCTTCTATGCTTAATGGGTTCCTAATGCTTAATTTTAGGTTAGACAACAAATGATCAAATTAGGGAATTAGGAACACAAGGTTATGACCACACACCATGGCTTAATCATACATTAGCTAGAATCAATCCGTTAATCTAATTGAACTTGGGAACTTATCTACTTGAGTTAGTTATTTTCTTTCTTCCTTGTTTTATTTATTTCCTTTTTTTTTCATTTCTGTTTTGTGTAGGGAAAATGAATTGGATCATTCAATCACCAATCCTCGTGGGATCGACCTCGCACTTACATATGCTATACTACCAAACGGCTCGTGCACTTGCGAGTATCACAAGTTGAGGATGCAACTGAATCCATTTTGGTGCAGCTGAAATCCACACAACACCAGCACGGTCTACCGTGCGTCGAGATGGTGATGTGGTTTGGATAGGATGGTTTAAGTGGTGTGCCTGTTTTGAGTCTGACTTCTAATCAAACGATTATGGCCGAGAGAGGAACTGATCTCGGCCGTCAGGTTCATGGCCTGAGCTACAAAGCCGTTTAGTGGTGGTGTTGATGGTGGGTTTTGGGCGGTGCTCCAGCGCGTTGCTCAGAGAGCGACAGTCGTATGATATATGGGGTGAGTGAGAGCGTAACAGAGATGGTGCTCCGGCGCCTTGGAAATCAAGGGTCGTATGATATATTGATGAATGGATTCTCCTTACAGTCTATCACTACTCCTAGGAAAGCAAGTAAAGGTATTGAAAGTGCATTACAGGAAAATATAATTTGCTCCGTGGGAGGCTTTTGGTTTGGTGTTTGAACCCTTTGAATGTAGCTTGAGCTTGGTATTTATAGGAAGAGCTCTGGAGGAGTAATCGAGGCTGAAAATCCGCATGATGGAGCCTGATCAGAGCAAGTGGATAGTCCAATCGACATTTGGGATCGTGAAGCATGGTAGTGTGACCCCATAAATCCTGGTAAATCTCGGCCGCCGCCCTGATCGTGGGTTCTGCGCCTCTGGCCGTGGGGACGCATTTAATGCCCTGGTCCGGTGGTTGGTGATATGACCTCAAGTTGTAAGAATATTTGTAAGAATGTTTGCGCCTAACCACTCTGATTTTTATCACCAAATCCTGACTTTAGTTACTTCCCCTCTTCCCTCGTGCATTAAATGCCTTTTTGCTGCTAGTGGGTTTGCTAGTCAGAGGCGTTACTTCATTAAATGAAACGTGGGACCCTGCTGCCACATGGCGATTGGACTCTAATATCTTTGGCCGTGTCTCTTTCGTCCTTCGGCCTCGGCCCATAATGCCGCGGTCGAGGCCGAGATGATTATGCCTTTGCAACTTTTCCTTTGTCTCTGGGAAGACAAAATGCTACGTTCCAATTTATGAATAGGTGCTAGGGCCGAGCGGAAACTCCTTCGGTCATTTTTACGACCGTGATTTATTAGGCACAAACAGCCTTTAATTTAGGGATATGATTTTCCCACTCCCTTTTTTTCCACTTACACTCCCTTTTGCTTTTTAATACTTTTTAATCAATCTTATTCTTTCTCTTTCTATTCTACCCTTACCCTACATTAATTTCTTTTTACTTCACTTTTGTATTAGTTCTTTTTCTTTATACTTAATTTTCCAACTTGCACTCCATTTTCAGTATTTTTTTTTTCCTTTAATCAAGTAAGAAATTAAGTTTTTTAATACTGAAAATGGAGTGTAAGTTGGAAAATTAAGTATAAAGAAAAAGAAATAATATAAAAGTGAAGTAAAAAAGAAATTAATGTAGGGTAATGATAGAATAGGAACGAGAAAGAACAAAATTGATTAAAAAGTATTAAAAAGCAAAAGGGAGTGTAAGTGGAGAAAATGGGAGTAGGGAAATCAACTCCCTTAATTTATGTAGAATGTTAAGAATTTCCCTAAAAAAATGTTCTTATTTGTCTATCCACCACGATTGATGTGGCCTATATGTAAGTTAAAAATGAGCAGATATTGTAAGGATTCATAACTTTAAACATTATTTTTGTCAATTCTAAAATATCCCTCCTCCAATATCGCTTGTATAAAAAGGAAAAAAAAAATAACGATGAAATTGTTTCTAACCCAAACCATGAGGTTCAAAGTGTAATTGACAAAAAAAATTGAATACGCAAACGAAAAAGAAAAGTCCTGAATTTGTACGTTACTTTCAATTTGCACCCTCAACTTTTTTTTGTGGAAAATTAAGTACACGAACTAATTTTTATTGCCAATTCCCCCTTACTATCTAAATCAACAACATATCATTCAATAGTGTGTCAAATCATTAAAAAAAATATAATTTTTTTTTTAAATATTAAAGAAAAAGAGAACAAAAACAAAAACAAAAACAAAAAAATCCTAGTCACAAACACATAACCCACCCTCCTTCCACGATCTCCCCTTCTTCCTCTTGCGTTTTTCTTCTCCTCCCATAACCCCATGACCACCACCCTCCACTCCCAGTCCAATCCCTCACTCCCACCCCACATACCCCCTCCCCCTTTCTGTTTTTTTCACCCCTGAACCCAGCTTGCCCCCGGGTCTTTCTTCTCCTCCCATTTCCCCATGACCACCACCCTCCACTCTTAGACAAATCCCCCACCTCCCCCTTCTATTATTTTCAACCCTTGAACCTAGCCCACCCCCTCACCCCGAGACCAATCCCCCACCGCACCAGGGACGGAACACATGTTCTGTAGCTTTTAAAATCCCAGCCCAAAAAATAATTATAGCCTAGCCAGCTCCAATTGAATATCCTATTATCCTAGTCCTACCCTTCTTAGGAATCCAATTGAATATCCTAGTCATGCCTTCACGTGGGGAATAAAACTTATAAAAGGGAGAATAGGAAAGCTGCAGCCTACCGCACATAGGATTAAAAATAAAAAAAAATAAAAAAAATAAAAACAAGAAAAAAGAGAATGCACGTAGCAGGTGGAAAAAAAGGAAGAAAAGTTGAAGAAATTGTATAACTGTTTCTTAGAGTTGTCGACTTTGTCAGGTACGGTAAGCTTCTCTCAATTTGTTGATGTTGAAATTTGAGAATTTTTTTGGATTTTATTTAGTATCAATTACAGATTTGCAATTGAGACTTATGATTTATTTATCAATTAGTGATTTACAATTGGAGCTTATCAATTTCAGTTTATGAGTTATGAATTATCAAATAGGATTTGTAATTGATTTTGATGTTCTTGCTTATCCAATAGGTTATACTTTAACTTTATAATGTCGGATCATCCTCCAAATCCTAAGAGATCAAAGACTATTAGGGATTTTTTTCAAAAGAAATAATGAAGAGAATTTGCTGATAATATAGATAATGAGTCAATAATTAATGATTTTAATTTTATGAAGACTCGAAGGGTGCAACTTATATAGTGTTATTTGAGAGGTAAGGCTCATTATGTCCCCCCCTTGAGTAGATGTATTATTAATTTTTTGTTATTTGAGAGGTAAGGCTCATTATTATCGAGTTTTCTATCTACTTAGTATGTTTATATGTAAGGTAAATTTAGCCCAATCAAGTTTGAAATCCTGGGTCCGTCTCTGCACCGCACAAATCCCTCCCCTCTTTAACACCCCATGGTTTTCTTCTCTTCCATGACCATCACGCTTCTCACTTCTAATTTTTACCCTCAGACACATTCCCTCCCCCCTCCCAAAAAAAACAAACCTTCATCCCCTTCCGCCTCTTGTTTCTCCCTCTCTCTCTCTCTCAATTGATTTTTTTTCATTTTAAAATTCATATTATATTATTTTATAGTATTTAATTATTTTAAAATATAAAATGACTAATTTGACCTCATATTTAACGGCAAATTAGATTAAATGTTGAGATTTTGACGCTAGGGGGGAATTGGTGATAAAAATTAGTTCATGTACTTAATTTTCCAAAAAATAAGTTGAGGGTGCAAATTGAAAGTAACGTACAAGTTCAGGAGGTAAATCGATAGTTAACCCAAAAGAAATATTTTTTTTTTAAAAAAAAAAAAGTTGAGCTTCTATGTTCTAACCGAAAAATAAATATAAAATAATAATAAAATAGCATAAGAAAAACTTTACATGGTCCCACCAAACATTCACGGGCTAGCTACATAAAATGCTGGTGACTGGTGAGTACGCCAATGGGTTCTACCACAGTGGTGGTGATTTCACCTTTCTTCCCATCCGCTCGAAACCCCATGTGTGCACATTAGTGCTTGAGCGCCCTCCCCTTAGAGTAGCCTATCGTTGTATATATAAAAAAATGCAGGTAAGTACTTATGCAGTAAACACGTTAATTTTTTAACATTCGTTTTGGTCCGATTTAACTTTTGGATATACAATCACTTCTCTTCTGACCCTCAGATTAATATGCAGATGCCATGTCCCAAAATTCATCACTTTGTCTTTGCCTTCGTTCAATCATTTTCAAGCAAGCAGCTAAAATTGTAAAAAATACTAATAATTTATTGGTGAAAATATAAAGGGCTTTTTAGATATAGGTCCATTTTCATCAAGATGTAATGAATGCAATCCACATGCTTTTTCTTTTCAATTGCAGTCCATTCTCACCAAGTAATCAATTATGTCTATAATTTAAAAAAAAAATTACAGTATATGCCATTATCATAAAAAGGAATTATATGAAAATACTTTTCCTAAATTTTGATGTTTCTATGTATGTGTGTGTGTGTTTCCCTTATATATGACGTTTCCTCTTATATATATATATATATATATATATATATATATATATATATATATATATGTACCTACCTTATAGGTAAAAAAAAAAATTCTTGAGTTTTCTTAAGTAATTTTTTCTAGAGTTTCATATATATACATACATACCTGCCTTCTAGGTAATAGGTGTTTTTTTTTTTTTTGTGTGGTTTTCCAAAGCAATTTTGTATGGAGTTTTATCTCAATATGAGTTTAAAGATCCATAACCAAGGTACTATATGAGTTCAATTACCTGGGCTAGGGGGTATAACTACCTATACTAGAGGTAACTTATGAATTTAATTACCTTGACTAGAGTTAATTTATGGGTTTAATTACATGCACAAGAGGTGTATGCATAGGTACCTTACCTATTGTTAATGTATGAAGTTTCCATGAACTCTTATTACAAATTTTAAGGTAGGTATACCTTGGGAAATTTTCAAAATTCAATTAAATTCAAATCAAATATGATAATTAATATCCTACAAATCAATAACTTACCGGTTTTACAAATCCATAATTTAACTTATTTATGTTTTAGGGGCATAATTGGAACAAACAAATAAATAATTAATTAATTAATTAAATAAAAGTAAACATCAATAAATTGAAAAAGGCATGTAATCTTAGGTGGTGCAAAAGTCAAAGGACTTGGATCAATAACAACTTCTATGTGGATCACATCCAAAATCTCTCATCATAATTGGACTTATTCCAAATTTTCTATAATAATAATGGTGTAGTGGGTATTGAGGTTTATGAGATTATCAATCCCACCACCTGATCACTCTCATGGGAAGCCTTTGATCCACAAAGAAAGTGCCATGGCAAGTCCTAAACCTAAGAGCTCTAGGGCTTCTAGCATGGGAAGAAAGGTAAGAAAAGTACTGGGGTTCAGCTGTTATAGTGGAAAATTCCATTCAAAAGTTCTTGAACCCTAATTTTAGAACTGTATGATTAATTACAGGTGCTTAATTACTTTTGCATTCATGTTTATGCTTGGATCAATATCTATTGTAATTACCATTAGTGCTACTTTAATCAGGTTTAAGAATTAAAGAATGTAAATTGCAATAGGAAGAGTGTAATTTCTTCAAATTTTATGTTATAAGAATAATGTTTAGCAGCTGCTATAATGATCTTAAACCTTTCTTCTTTTCCTCTATAATTTGTGTAAGAAAAACTGATAATAGTTTATTAGATCAATTAAAAAGGTACAAAGAGAGCCATCCAAGTAGCAGTACGACGGACATGAGTAAAACTTCTCCACTGACTCGAGCCAGCTCTATAATTTATTTTTTTAAACAGAAATTCTATTTAACCCTAAATGCCAAGGAAGTGGGATCTCATATTCTCTTATTTGCATAAACATGCATGTGAGAGACACATGTAATGTGGCAGTGTGGCTTGGCAATGTTTCTGCATGATAGTAACACATAATTACTAGGCTTAACTACTACAGTGCACCTTGAAACATTGGTCAATTCTCACTTTACCCCCTCAAAGTTAAAGTGACTCACTTTGCCCCCTTGACCAAGGTTTGATGTTCCACATTGCCCCTACCGTTAACTCCATCCAAAAGTCCGTTTGATGACGTGGCAGGGGTGTTTTAGTAATTTTGTGCATCTAAATTTTTTAATTACTTTAAAAAATTAAAATACAAACATACAATTGAAAATAGAATAGATTTTGGGGAAAAAAAAAAAAAAAAAAAAAAAAAAAACCCCTACCAAAAACCCCTTCCCTCTCTATCCTTGTAACCCACCAAACATACAATTAAAATACAAACATACAATTGAAAAAAAAAAATCTAGGTGCCCAAAATTACTAAAACACCCATGCCACGTCATCAAACTTAACAAACTTTTGGATGGAATTGACGGTATAGGGCATTGTGGAACATCAAAGGGTCAAGGGGGCAAAGTGGGTCACTTTAACTTTAAAGGAGTAAAGTGAGAATTGACCAATGTTTCAAGGTACACTATAGCAATTAAGCCTAATTACTATGATTAAACACTTTGGATGCTATTGGGGAAACATTTTAAACATACACGTGTCACACCGCCATATAATATTAAACTCATGTTATTATATGTATTTAATTTATAACATTATATTCTCAAATATAAATTATCGTCCGCTCATATTATAATATGTGAATTAGTAATCACCTAACAATATGAAAGTCACACCCAAATGTTTTTCCATGTTACTATCTTGTGCTAATTAGAAACAATATGAGCCACGTGTATGTTGATTGCCTTTTGTTGTCACAAATCTCGCCTTGTTTCCAGGACATGTCATATTTGAAGGAAATGACAAAAATGGCCCTGACCCATACCAGTTAATAAACTAGGAAGAGAATTAACTCTTATGAACACCACTCTTATTTCTTTGGACACCCGCTTTGTGATTTGAACATGCTCTCAACACCTAAAACAAATTAGTATTCTTTCAAGCATGCTTATACTTTTACTTATTTAAAATATTTTTCTTTGAACACTTGAAATTTGTCCTTCACTCAACAGTTGATAGAACTCGATCGTCTCCTCCCTCCAAAATTATGCACAATGAATAAACAAATCATCTTCTATAATCATTCATAGGAGAAAAAAATGTGATACTTTTCCTCCTTTACTTGAAACAAGTTAGTCAAGAATTCGCATGTTCTTTAAATTAAATCTTGGTCCAAACCTGAGCGTTAGATCAAGGAGATGCAGGGGTAAATGCTCTTAACCAATGGCGGACCCATGAATTTTTCAATTTAGGTGCAATTTTTAAAGGCTAAGAGCTCAAAAAAAAAAGACAAAAAAAGGAGCAACATTGTAGAAATCATCATCATCATCATCATCAATAACATGGTCATGATACGCAACATGTATACGTTCCAGTGCTTCTTTGATCTCTCTTTCAAAATGGTATGCCACATGAAGACGCTGGATTGCATCAATTAACTTGAGCTGATGTGCAAAACCATAATCACCTCCAGCATTAAGATTTATGAACACTTCCCTCCTCACCATTTCTTTCAGTTCGTCAACCTGTTTCTGGAAATAGGCCGCATGAGTTATCTGTCATCATCAACAAGTACTTAATTAAATCATCATGAGCAAAACCATGTAAACATTTTTTGTTACAAAAACTTTTTTCTTTTTTGTTTATAGAAAATTTTTGGGTTGGGTGGTAGAGGTAAGCTCCAACAAAGGGCAGTTGAGGTTTGATGACTATATCTTAGTAGGAAATCTCCATATCATGGGGCTTTGTTTACCGACTTGACCATTTCCACAATTACTAACCACATGCGTAGCTTATTTTGTCTTTTTTCGAGAAATGAACTAAATTACAAAGAAACCCACGTGGGATCTGTAAACTAAATATATCAAAAACACAAACGATTTAGGGCCCGGTCGTTTACATTTTCAAGGGCCATTTGAAAACTAGCTCCAGGCTCCAGGCTCCAGGCTCCAGTCACCAGACTCTCCAACCCTATAAGTGGCTGCATTGCTGCATCCCAACTGAACCATTAGGCATAAAACTACCACCACTCCAATGGTTCCTGCACTGCCTCTTCCCTGCTCAGACATCTTACATTTCTCAAACACCAAAAACGAGCAGCTCAGCTTTTTGTTTGTGAACCAAAAAACGGCCAACCTAGCTTTATACAGAGGGTTTCAAAGCTGATTTATATTTTAGAAAATTTGGAATAAGTCCAATTATGATGAGAGATTTTGGATGTGATCCACATAGAAGTTGTTATTGATCCAAGTCCTTTGACTTTTGCACCACCTAAGATTACATGCCTTTTTCAATTTATTGATGTTTACTTTTATTTAATTAATTATTTATTTATTTATTTGTTTGTTCCAATTATGCCCCTAAAATATAAATAAGTTAAATTATGGATTTGTAAAACCGGTAAGTTATTGATTTGTAGGATATTAATTATCATATTTGATTTGAATTTAATTGAATTTTGAAAATTTCCCAAGGTATACCTACCTTAAAATTTGTAATAAGAGTTCATGGAAACTTCATACATTAACAATAGGTAAGGTACCTATGCATACACCTCTTGTGCATGTAATTAAACCCATAAATTAACTCTAGTCAAGGTAATTAAATCCATAAGTTACCTCTAGTATAGGTAGTTATACCTCCTAGCCCAGGTAATTGAACTCATATAGTACCTTGGTTATGGATCTTTAAACTCATATTGAGATAAAACTCCATACAAAATTGCTTTGGAAAACCACAAAAAAAAAAAAAAAAACCTATTACCTAGAAGGCAGGTATGTATGTATATATATGAAACTCTAGAAAAAATTACTTAAGAAAACTCAAGATTTTTTTTTTTTACCTATAAGGTAGGTACATATATATATATATATATATATATATATATATATATATATATATATATATATATATATATAAAAGAGGAAACGTCATATATAAGGGAAACACACACACACACATACATAGAAACATCAAAATTTAGGAAAAGTGTTTTCATATAATTCCTTTTTATGATAATGGCATATACTGTAATTTTTTTTTAAAATTATAGACATACTAATTGATTACTTAGTGAGAATGGACTGCAATTGAAAAGAAAAAGCATGTGGACTGCATTCATTACATCTTGATGAAAATGGACCTATATCTAAGAAGCCCTTATTATTACTACTAGTCCTCGAGATGCTCTAACGTAATTACTACTAGTCCTCGTTTAAACTTTAAACAAACACCACTCACATAGTCATGCTTAAAATTAAGTGGGTCCCATTTTTATTTGTGGTACCAAAACCAAACTATTTGACGGTCTTTATTAAAGAGCAAAATAAATATCTTTTGTTGTTTATTTAAGAATCTTTTCTATGTTTCATAAAATTTCAAGAGACTTGTTCATCAAAAATTAAATAAATTCCAAAGAGAGTTTGATAATATTTTGTGGGGATCACGTGTTTATTGGCGGCAAAGGAAAATAAAAGAAATACAAGTTAAAAAGATAATACAAATCTCACGTGGAGCTTCATAGATGCACAGGCACAAGATACGCTGGCTGAGTCACACCGTATGTCGACTACGCATGATCGCAGCCCCCCACGTGTTCTTAGAACATTCCAAAAGTCTTTTTCAGCCATCATGGGTTGTGCTATTCTGCTGCACATCTAGAACCATAATTCAATCACCACCGTACATGACCTTTACTGGCACTGGCAGTGATTGTGAAAAATGTTAGCAGATCAACGTCGGTCCACGTGAAAGAAAACCATGCACTGTTGCACACTCACCCTTCATTGCTTTTTCTGGCTTTCATAATTTCACGGTCACAAACAAGTTGATGAAATATGACCAATCAATAATCCGAACCAATAAAGCTTGTCGCACAATTATTCATTGAAAAACTGTATCAAGACAATGTGGGGACATTATTTTTTGGGCCATAGTTTTATAAAGCATTTAGTGCAAATAAATAAAGTTTTACAAAATTTATATATAATTGGTAGGTTAGATCAATTATTCTATCATTCTACACTTCGTCACGGGACATAAAAATAATTTGATTTTCTTTCTACAATAACAAGTGATACAAGCAAGTAGAAAAATCATATATTAAATTGTATCAAATCTAATTGAAATCTGATGGATTTGACACTAAGGGGAAGTCTAATCGGTCTTCCAATCTACATTTCATATCAACAAAACTAAAAAAGTAAATTTGAAAGAGGTCTTAATGAAATTATTAGCAGCAAGGCAAGGTTCAACGTTTAATAATTGATTTTAACTCCTTCTTTTTAAGGCAAGATATCGTGTTGTAATTTTTAAAGAGAAAATATATATCCACCAAGATTAAGATCTTTGACTTTCAGAGAAGGCTTACATATAGTGAGATTGATTGATTGCTTTGCTAATGGTACAGAGGGATGTCAAAATGTTACATGTTAAATGGTAGTGAGAGTACGCTTTGAGTTAAAAGTGATGAGCAGAAATGCCAAATGTTTAGTTTTGAGTTTTTCTCCCGAAATAATTTATATATGGATTTTTATATAATATATCATGCTAAAATGAACTTATTTATGAAGATCTTATTTGTCAGAGTAGTCGGTTGAACTTAACTTGGAGCAATTTTCTTGGTGTGAAACATTTTCTACATTTGTCGCATCTTAATTTGAGCAAACTAGTAAAAAAATACAAAGAAAAAAATGTTAATCATCACATAGACATGTAAAAATACCGTTATAAAGGAGGAAAAGTATCACATTTTTTTCTCCTATGAATGATTATAGAAGATGATTTGTTTATCTATTGTGCGTAATTTTAGAGGGAGGAGACAATTGAGTTCTATCAACTGTTGAGTGAAGGACAAATTTCAAGTGTTCAAAGAAAAATATTTTAAATAAGTAAAAGTATAAGCATTCTTGAAAGAATACTAATTTGTTTTAGGTGTTGGGAGCATGAGCGGGTGTCCAAAGAAATAAGAATGGTGTTCATAAGAGTTCTCTTCCTAGTCTATTATAACTGGTATGGGTCAGGGCCATTTTTGTCATTTCCTTCAAATCAACATACACGTGACTCATATTGTTTCTAATTAGCACAAGATAGTAACATGGAAAAATACTTGGATGTGACTTTCATATTGTTAGGAGATTACTAATTCACATATTATAATATGAGCGGACGATAATTTATATTTGAGAATATAATGCTATAAATTAAATACATATAATAACATGAATTTAACATTATATGACGGTGTGACAGTTACATTGAATAATTTCTCCACCAAACCCCTCGTTAATTAGTTTCTAATCAGTCATGGAAAAAATGTTTCAAAAGCTTAAATCATTTTATACAAAAAGTAGAAGGGCAAAAGTAAGACTAAAACATAAATATAATAACATGAGTTGTAAACACATATTGCAGCAGAATCCTCAGTTGTAATAACATGTGTGTGTTTACATGTAAACAAATCATTGCAGTTGTAAATACATATTGCAACACATGTGTTTAAATAAGTATAATAACATGAGTGGTAATTTCTCCACCAAACTCTGGTTAATTAGTTTCTAATTAGTCATGGAAAACAAATGTTTCAAAAGCTTAAATTTTTTTATGCATAAAATAGAAGAGCAATAGTAACATATGCATATGCAACACATGCAACACGTGGACATTAACATATGCATATGCGTTAATGCATCTATATCTTTAATTGTTGCTCAAAGGACCCAAAAGAATAAAAAAAGGTGCATATATCTCATAGGTTGCTCAAAGGACCCAAAAGAATAAAAAAAACAAAAACAAAGGAAGCAAACAAATCTTGCTGATTCACCCTGGCCCCTTAATTGTTGTCTTACGTGAGACAACAATTAAAAACAATCCCATAAGAAGAACCTGAGACAACACTTGCACCATGCATACTATTACGTGATTTTTTATATATTAATCTACTTTCTGGTATGCATCTCGATCCTTGCCTATATATACACGATTGTACAAGCATTGTGATCTACACCGACTAAGCTTTCCCTTCCCTACGAAAAAAAGCATGCAAACTATGTCTGTCCAGGTTGGTTCAGCAGCTCAACCACAAAATGCTAACCCAGAAGAAATTGCTCGTAGGACAGCAAATTTTCACCCAAGCATTTGGGGAGATCAGTTCATCAATTATGATGATTCACAAGACATGGTATGTAATGGATATCATGCATGCACATGTCATATATAACTTTTTTTAACTCTTCTGGAACAAATATTTATGATGTTCGTTTGATTGTGTGGTTTAGATTCATAATTTGCCAACGAAAGTCTTTCGCAAGAGAACATTACTCTTTCTCAAGAGAACATTACTTTTTCTCATTAACTATATGCAAGTTATTTCAATTTTATAAAAACTTCTTCGATTTGTTGCTGCAGATTTCTCATGCTCATAAGCAAGGGCAGGTTGACGAACTAAAAGAAGTTGTGAGGAGGGAAGTATTCACAACTAGTGCAGGTGATCTTTCACATCAGCTCAAGCTAATCGATGCAATCCAGCGCCTTGGCGTGGCATACCATTTCGAAATAGAAATCGAAGAAGCACTGGAACGCATGCATACTACATTTCATGACCATGACAGTGATGATGATGGTGATCTATACAATGTTGCTCTTTGTTTTCGACTACTCAGACAACATGGACATAATGTTTCGAGTGGTAGGTTTATATAGGAATTAATTCATATGCTTGTGGAGTGTGGTGTGAGAGACTTTGGGCTACTATTATTCTAGTTCTTATCTTTTTGTCCTTTTTTTTTACCATCACAACCAGATATATTCAACAAGTTCAAAGATGAAAATGGTAGATTCAAGGAAAGCTTAATTGCTGATGTGTCTGGCATGCTAAGCTTTTATGAAGCAACACATCTGAGGGTGCATGGAGAAGATATACTAGAAGAGGCTCATGCTTTCACCACAACTCACCTTGAGTCCGCAACAACCCGTGTAAGCAATCCATTGGCTGCACAAATAACTCAGGCCTTAGAGAGACCTCTGAGAAAAAGTCTAGAGAGATTAGGTGCCAGGCGTTACATGTCGATCTACCAAGACGAAGCTTCACATAATGAGTGCGTGTTGAAACTTGCAAAGTTAGATTTCAATCTTGTTCAGCCTTTACACAAAAAGGAGCTACAAGAGATTACTAGGTAATATAATGAAGTCTCTCTTTTAATTATATCTGTGTGCATGACATGAGGGATCTACTTGCAAAGTTCAATTTGGGAGTAATATATTTACATATAAATGTTTAGGTGGTGGAGAGCACTAGACTTTGAAAGGAAGCTGCCATTTGCAAGAGATAGGATGGTGGAGTTGTACTTTTGGATAGTGGGAGTGTATTTTGAGCCTCAGTATTCTGTGGGGAGAAAAATTATGACGAAAGTGAGTGTCTTGCTAACGATATTGGATGATATCTACGATGCATTTGGCACATTTGAAGAACTAGTGATCTTTACGGAAGCAATTGACAGGTTAATAATTTGAAACAAACAATTAATTCTTGCTGTTTTTGTTAGAGAATATTCATTCAATTTGTCTCAAAACTCTCCTAATTTAATTGTCTGTTTCAGGTGGGATCTCAATTGCAGTAATGAACTCCCTGACTACATGAAAATATTTTACCATGCACTCTTGAATCTTTTCAATGAAATTGGGGACGAGATGGTCAAGGAAGGAAGATCATACCGAGTTCCTTATGCAATACAAGCTGTATGTGAAACATGATTTACACACAACTTAATTTGCTTTGAAAATATAGAACACTTTCGTTCTTGCGCAATTGATCATTTTTCACTGGTATATATGCCTCAGATGAAAGATCAAGCTCGATCCTATTTCAATGAGGCCCGGTGGCTCCACGAAGGACGAATTCCAAGCATGGAGGAGTATATGAGTGTTGCAACGGTTTCTATAAGTTACACCTTCCTTACAACCATCTCTTTACTTGGAATGGGAGATATTGTAACGAAAGAGTCATTTCAGTGGTTGCTCAATGACCCCAAAATTGTCAGAGCTGCAAACACCATTTTCAGGCTCATGGATGACATTGTTTCGACCAACGTACGTATAAATTATAGTAATTATGTATACGCATATGATCCGAAAAGACATTAATTTTGGATTTTATTTTTCAGTTTGAGAAAGAAAGAGGGCATGCTGCTTCCAGTGTTGATTGCTACATGAAGCAATATGGGGTCTCAGAGCAAGAGACCGTTGATGTTTTTAAGAAACAGATTATGGATTTATGGAAGGACATAAACGAGGAGTTTCTCAGACCAACTGCTGTGCCGATGCCTGTGCTTAAGCGGGTTCTTAATTTAACACGAGTGGCTGATCTTCTTTACAAGGGGGAAGATGGCTTCACACGTGTTGGGAAGGTCACTAAAGATAGTGTTGCTTCAGTCTGTATTAATCCTGTGCCGCTGTGAGTTGGATAAGATGGCCTTTTGTACAAGCGTGGATTTGATCGAGTCTTTTCTAGGGAAGGGGGTGTTGGGCCCCGCCCAGTTTGTTTGGAATAATGTGTGTATTGTTTCTTTCTCCTAAGATTTTTACCTTTTATTTTGCATGTGTGTATCTTCTTATAGATATGTTTGGCCAGACGAAGTTCAACTTTAATAAAGAAATGTCAGTTCTTGAGTTTTGATTTATCTGTCTTCTTTAATCATTTTCAATAATTTATTCTTGAATGGTAGAAGATCATCCAAAATCGTTTTCAAAGCTTATTCCAAGTTAAGAAAATACACAAGCTAGAACCTCTACTCCTCCAGGAACTATATCACCACTAGCTTTCTTTCTTCCTTTATCTTCTTCCTCTTTCTCTCTCTCTCCCAAGAACTCTTACTTTGCATGCGATGCATGCAGTATGCAACCTCAAATAGCACACAAGGTTTTTGTGTGTTTTCATTTGTTTGTGCAACTTAACTTCCTATATATATACAAGGAACAAGTCGGTTCCTATTGGAGGAGAAATTTTTAAATGTTCCAGGTACACCACGTGTCTGGTGTACCATCCAATAAACATAGAACATGTGGAATTATTATCCAACCTATTGCATTTCTTCTTATGACATGTGGAGGACTGCATTGGACATATTACATATGTCTTCCGTCTATTGGATGGTACACCAACCACGTGGTGTACCGGGAACACTCAAAAATTACTCAATTTTTGGGTGTTCCGGGTACACCACGTGGCTAGTGTACCATACAATAGACGGAGAACATATGGAATATTTCCAATACAGCCAGCCACATGTCATAAAAAGAAATGCAGTAAGTTGGAAAATAATTTCACATGTCCTCCGTCTATTGGGTTTAGGAACATATAAAAATTTCTCATTAAATACATATCCATATATATATATATAAATTCTCTTATGCGGACATCCGGACGTTATTATCGTGCGGACGCCGTGTATTTTGTATTACCCTCTCTGTTTTCCTGCCTGTTTACAATGGGATCCGCACGATAATAACATGCGGACATCCGGATAAGAGAATAACTGTATATATATATATATATATATATATATATATATATAAGTTATAAACTAAATATGTAACAAAATATTTACTTTCCTTAAATATAATATATATATATATATATGTATATGTATATATACATTTATTTATTTAAAAATACGGGGTTTCACAATCCCCTTTCCCCTCCTCTTTCTCCCTCCCTCCCCCCCCCCACTCTCTCTCTATAATTGATAATTTTCATTTTAAAATTTTTATTATATTATTTTATAGTATTTAATTATTTTAAAACATAAAATGACTAATTTTCCTTCATATTTAATGGCAAAGTGGATGAAATGTTGAGATTTATACGGCAGGGGAGAATTGGTGATAAAATTTAGTACGTGTACTTAATTTTTGGAAAAAGAAGTTGACGGTGCAAATTGAAAGAGCGTAAAAATTCAATTGATTAATATAAAATAACAGAAGAAAAAGTTTATATGGTCCCACCAAAAGTTCAAGGGCTAGCTACATAAAATGCACGTGAGTACTTATGCAGTAAACACGTTAATTTTTTAACATTCGTTTTGGTCGATTTAATTTTTAGATATACAATCACTTCTCTTCAGACCATCAGATTAATAATGCAGATGCCATGTCCCAAAAGTCATCACCCTGTCTTTGCCTTAGTTCAATCATTTTCAAGCAAGCAGCTAAAAATTGTACAATAATATAATAATAAATTTAGTTTTTATTTATTGGTGAAAATATAAATCAGCTTTTGAATATAAAGCTAGGTTGGCCCTTTTTTGGTTCACAAACAAAAAGCCGAGCTGCTCTTTTTTGGTGTTTGAGAATTATAAGATGTCTGAGCAGGGAGGAGGCAGTGCAGGAAACATTGGAGTGGTGGTAGTTTTATGGCTAATGGTTCAGTTGGAATGCAGCAATGCAGCCACTTGTAGGGTTGGAGAGTCTGGTCGCTGGAGCTATATTTCAAATGGCTCTTGAGTCTTGAAAATGTAAACGTAAATCGTTTGTGTTTTTGATGTATTTAGTTTACAGATCCCGCGTGGGTTTCTTTGTAATTTAGTTCATTTATAAAAAATATAAAAAAAATTAAAAAAAAGAAGAAAAAAAGCTACAACACATGGATGTGGTTGGTTAGTAATTGTAGAGATGGTCAAGTCGGTAAACAAAGCCCATGATATGGAGATTTCCCACTAAATTGTCGACAAAAGCAATCAAGCAAGAAGCCCAAGAGATATAAAAGGCCAATTAGACTGTCGTCCTATAAATTCTCGAGAAGGCCAATATCCAAGTGCTTATTCAGATTTCAGGGGTTTTTTTAATGAAAAGGATGTCATCGAGCTCAGTCATAACCAACTCTTTTACAACAAGATCAATGCCAACGAGGAGGTGGTTTGGAGATTCAACTACGTCGTCAAACCTCAACTCTAGCTTTGCCCTTTGTCATCTACAATCATACTCTCTATTTTTAGTTAAAATTTAGCTAAAAACATACAAAAGCTATTTTAGTAGCTCTTTATGAAATTTTAACTCCAATCATACTCTCTAGTTTAGGGACTCATAAATGCTATAACTCTTTTTTAATTGGTTCATCTATATATATATATATATATATATAGCATTAATTAAGGTTTAAAATACTTATAAAATAAAACAACATTCAATTATAGGGAGCCACTATGAGTACTTTCTCTCTTTTCAAAATTAGGAGCTCCTAGATTTCTTCCTATTTTAGGAGATGGATAGGGAGCATGGTTGGAGTTATATTTTTCCAAATCCTCCCTAAAATTTGTCTAAAGAGGTGATTTTGGGAGCCCATTGTAGAGCATTCACAATCATGCTCTCTATTTTTTAGTTAAATTTTAGCTAAAAACATATAAAAGTTATTTTAGGAGCTCTCTATAAAATTTAAACTATAATCATACTCTCTAGTTTAGGGAGTCATAAATGCTATAACTCTTTTTTTATTGGTCCATCTCTATTGAAAAAAAAATAGTTAACATTAAATAAATGTTTGAAATACTCATTAAATAAAGTAGCATTAAATTATTGGAAGCCACAAGGAGTCCTTTCTCTATCCTCAGATAGAGGAGCTCCTAAAGGTCTCTATATTTTAGGAAGTGGATAGGGAGCATGGTTAGAGTTTTATTTTTACAATTCCTCCTCCTTAAAATTTGTCTAAGGAGGTGGTTTTAGAGAGCCCATTGTGGATGCTCTTAATCTTTAAAAATTGCATATGAACTGAAAAATTCCTGAATCCACCACTGATTAAGAGCATTTACCATTGCATCTCCTTGGTCTCATGTTTAGGCCATACCAAGATTTAATTTGAAGAACATGCAAATTCTTGACTAACTTGTTTCAAGTCTGACTAGCTCTAATTAGGCCTGTAAAAATAACATTAGAAAGGAGGAAACGTATCACATTTTTTTCTCCTAAGAAAGATTATAGAAGATGATTTGTTTATCCATTGTACGTAGTTTTGGAGGGAGGAGACAATCGAGTTCTATCAACTGTTGAGAGAAGGACAAATTTCAAGTGTTCAAAGAATTTAAATAAAATAAAATAAGTATAAGCATTCTTGACAGAATACTAATTTGTTTTAGGTGTTGAGAGCATGTTCAAATCACAAAGCGGGTGTCCAAATAAATAAGAGTGGTGTTCATAAGAGTTCTCTTCCTAGTCTATTTAACTGGTATGGGTCAGGGACATTTTTCGTCATTTCCTTCAAATATGACATGTCCCGGAACAAGGCGAGATTTGTGACAACAAAAGGCAATCAACATACATTTGGCTCATATTGTTTCTAACTAGCACAAGATAGTAACATGGAAAAATAGTTGGGGTATGACTGTGTCATGTTGTTACGTGATTATTAATTCACATGTTATAATATGAGCGGACGACAACTTATAAATGAGAATATAATATTATAAATTAAGTACATATATAATAACATGAGTTTAACATGATAGGGCAATGTGAGAGTTACATTGAATAACTTCTGCTTTCACCAAATAAAAAATTCTCCACCAAACCCTCGTTAATTAGTTTCTAATTAGTCATAGAAAAAACGTTTCAAAAGCTTAAATATTTTAACGCTAATTGCCCCACCAAACTCTGGTTAATTAGTTTCTAATTCGTCATGGAAAAAAAATGTTTCAAAAGCTTAATTTTTTTTATGCATAAAGTAGAAGAGCAAAAGTGAGACTAAAACATAAATATAATAACAGGAGTTGAAAACACATATTGCAGTAGAATCCTCAGTCTCAGTTGTAATAACATGTGTGTGTTTACTGTTGTAAACAAATCATTGCAGTTGTAAATACTATTGCAACACATGTGTTTAAATAAATATAATAACATGGTATGGGTCAGGGCCATTTTTGTCATTTCCTTCAAATATGACATGTCCCGGAACAAGGCGAGATTTGATTTGTGACAACAAAAGGCAATCAACATACACGTGGCTCATATTGTTTCTAATTAGCACAAGATAGTAACATGGAAAAATATCTGGGTGTGACTTCCATATTGTTAGATGATTACTAATTCACATATTATAATATGAGCGGATGATAATTTATATTTGAGAATATAATGTTATAAATTAAATACATATAATAACATGAGTTTAACATTATATGGCGGTGTGACAGTTATATTGAATAATTTCTCCACCAAACCCTCGTTAATTAGTTTCTAATCAGTCATGGAAAAAATGATTCAAAAGCTTAAATCTTTTTGTACAAAAAGTAGAAGAGCAAAAGTAAGACTAAAACATAAATATAATAAACACATATTGCAGCAGAATCCTCAGTTGTAATAACATGTGTGTTTACACGTAAACAAATCATTGCAGTTGTAAATACATATTGCAACACATGTGTTTAAATAAATATAATAAGATGAGTTGTAATTTCTCCACCAAACTCTGGTTAATTAGTTTCTAATTAGTCATGGAAAAAAAATGTTTCAAAAGCTTAAATTTTTTTATGCATAAAATAGAAGAGCAAAAGTGAGACTAAAACATAAATATAATAACATTTATTCCTAAGATTTTCACCTTTTATTTTGTATGTGTGTATCTTCTTATAGATATGTTTGGCCAGACGAGACAAAGTTCAACTTTAATAAAGAAATATCTGTTCTTGAGTTTTGATTTATCTGTCTTCCTTAATCATTTTCAATCATTTATTCCTGAATGGTAGAAGATCATCCAAAATACTGGGTCCCTCCTCAGTTTCTCTACAGCATAATTTTTTGTACAATGATCACCTTTAAAAGTTGTCACATGTTGTTTTTCTTTTAGTACAAGCTATAGTCTAAACTACATGGGAGGGAGATTTCTCACACACACAACTATTATGTTATTGGGGTTCAAACCCAATGACAGTACTTGCCCCGAATTCCTCAGAATCCGTGACAAACCCTGTGGTTTTTCCGACATCAAACTGATGTCGGGCCCACTTACTAACAGTATCCTCCTTTTTGAACAAAAGAAAAGAGGCTTGAGACTTTTTGCCAAAATTTTGGTAGAGTCTCCCCTGAAAAATAGACTTTTCCCAAAAAATTCAACCTGTCAAAACACAATAATAATTCCCAACTAGCAGAATGCACAATACAATAGCATACAATTTATAGAATAGGCCTCCGACCTTACATCCAACCCTAACATGGGCGATAACAGAGCAATTCTAAAAAAATTCAGTTTACAAACTCAACAAAGTTCAATGGGAATAAAAACAAATAAAGATTGTCCTACAGAAGCTTAGGGCTCGGAAATTCAAGTCTCGGCTCAACCGCTCGACTCAGATCAAGCTATTGCCTGGGGGGCGCAAAAAAAAACTTGTGAGTGGACAAAAACAAAGTTTTATTATAATTCAAAACAACATACTAACCCCACCTTTTAGAAAACGATGCTAAAAACATGCAATTGAAACTATTCATACGTAATCAATATGAAACTGAGGTACTCTCATTGTTTGCCGCGCAAATCTCACGGCCTGGAGTTCCGGGCCGAGGGGATGTGCGTTAACACGGGGTTCCTGCTTTTGGGTGCGGTGCGGTTGTGCCCGGGCATGCCAGCACGGTCTACCGTGCGTCGATGTGTTGATGAGTGTTGGATGAATAATTGGTGCGCCTGTTTGAACTCGTCTTCCTAATCAAACGATTGTAGCCAAGAGAGGAACTGGTCTCGGCTGTTAGGTTCACGGCCTGAACTACAAGGCCGTTAAGTGATGGTGTTGGTGGTGGGTTTTGGGCGGTGCTCCGGCGCGCTGCTCAGGGAGCGACGGTCGTGTGATATATGGGGTGAGTGAACGAACAACAAGGATGGTGCTCCGGCGCCTTGAAAATCAAGGGTCGTATGATATATTGATGAATGAATTTTCCTTACAATCTAACACTACTCATAGGAAAGCAAGTAAAGATATTGAAAGTGCATTACAGGAAAAATAAGTTGCTCCGTGGGAGGCTTTGTTTTGGTGTTGAACCCTTTGAATGTAGCTCGAGTCTTGTATTTATAGGAAGAGTCCCTGGATGAGTAATCGAGGCTGAATTTACGCATAGTGGAGTCTGATTAGCGCAAGTGGGTGTCCAATCGACATTTGGGATCGTGAAGCATGGTGGTGTGACCCCAGAAATCGTGGTGAATCTCGGCCGCCGCTCTTGATCGTGGGTTCTGAGCTTCTGGCCTTGGAGACGCATTTATGGCCTGGATAGCTGTTGAACTAATATATGAGGCTGTCAGAATTTCTGTGAGAATGTCCACGTCTAATCACTCTGATCCTCATCACCAAATCCTGACTTCAGTCACTTCCCACCTTCCCTCATGCATTAAATGCTTCTTTGTGGCCAATGGGTTTGCTGCATTAAACAGGCACTACTTCATTAAATGAAGCCTGGGACCCTGCTGTCACGTGATGATTTGCCTTTAATGCCTTGGCCGCAATTTTGTTCGGCCTCGGCCTCGGCCTACGCTTGAGGCCGAGATGATCATGCCTTAGCATTTCTTCTTTTATCTTTAGGAAGGCGAAGTACCCTGGCGAAACGCTGCGTTTCAGCTTCTGCGAACAAGTGCGAGGGCCGAGAGAAAGGGCTCCTTCGGCCAGCTTATGGCCGTGATTTATTAGGCACAAACACTCATACTCCCGATACAATATAGTTCTAACAAAGTTCAATTTCTTTGACTCTAACCAAACCCCTTTTCGAAATATAGGTTTACAAAACGTACGTAGTATGTAAGGAAAGCTTTTAAAGTAGTTATATATATATATATATATATATATATATATATTGTTGATGCGCAAAAATGGTTTCGCATTTTTGGGCCCAACTGAGTGATGTCTGGGCCTTCGGCATGCTTTGGGCCTATGTAGAGCGATCGATCTGCAAGATGAAAATGCTCGGTAAGGCCATAGGCACCGGTGTGGTACCGGCCAAAGCCTCTCCGATACTTAAATAAGTACGGAGTGAATAGTAATCTGGACAGAGTAAGCCAAACATGGTCCCCCTATTCGGTAGTGATGCATTTGAGTTAGGGGGTGGTGTAACCGTGCTTGTAGAGGACGTCGTTGAAGACTGTGTACCTTGCCGATCAATACCGTAGATTTATTGCTTGGGATTTGTTATTTGGCAAGGTGTCGTTTCGCCAGGTAAGAGAAGATGGGGGATATCCAAGTGTTTTCGTATCGTACAACATACACTTCAGAGCTTGCAGTACTTGGTTGAGCCAATATTTCCACTGGGACTTGTCGGCCGATTTTGTCATTGATGGCCGAAGCTAGCCTTGCCAGAGCATCGGCGTGGCTATTCTCGGTTCTGGGTATTTGCCGAATCTCGTAGGCGAAGAACTTTTGCAGTTGCAGATGCGTTGCCGATAGATGGCTGACATGGATGCATCTTTGGAGGCGAAATCGGTTGTCACCTGATTCACAATGAGTTGGGAGTCACTGTGGATGCTGATTTGTCCGGCGCCCATATTCTTGGCTAGCCGAAGGATGGCCAAGAGAGCTTCGTATTCGGCCTCGTTTTTGGAAGTTCTGAAGTTGAAACAGAGGGAGTATTCGATCTTGACTCCATCGGGCGTGGTTAAGACTAAACTGGCACCGCACCCTTGCTGATTGGTTGAGCCGTCAACATGTAAGACCCAGATTGGGATTGTAGGGTCGAAGCACTTGCTGTTCGGTATATTGGCTGATGTCGTGGTCGTATCTGAGCTTTTTGAAGCTACCGAAGGTGTTAATTCATATATGAAATCTGCGACGGCATGGCCTTTTTTTGCCAGTCTGGGTTTTAATTGCACATCAAATCCACCTAACTCAATTGCCCATTTGACCAATCTGCTGGATGTTTCTAGCTTCTGGAAGACTTGTCGAAGCGGTTGGTTGTTTAAGACGGTGATTGTATAAGCTTGAAAGTAAGGACAGAGCTTTCGCGCTGAGGTGATAAGAGCTAAGGCTAGCTGTTCAAGGGGAGGGTACCGAAGGTCGGCATTCTGCAGTTCCGCCATCTCTAGCTTCCGTATCAAGACTGAGCTGGCGGCAATGTGTGATACAGAGAGATAAAGGAACATAACTTCTCCAAGAAGGAGTTTTGACAGCAACGGTGCCCTGCTCATGTAGCTCTTTAGCTCTTGAAATGCCAGATCGCATTCGACCGTCCATGTGATATGTTGCTTGCTCCCCTTCAAGGCTTTGAAGAACGGTGCACATTTATCAGTAGCCTTAGAGATGAATTGCGTCAAGGCTGCAACAGGTCCGGGGAGGCTCTGAATGTCTTTTTGTGTCTTCGACCTTTCCATATCTATTAGAGCTTTGATTTTTTCAGGGTTCGCTTCAATTCCTCTCTGGCTGATCATGAAACCGATAAATTTCCCAGAAGATACATCAAAGGCCACATTTCATTGGGTTTAATCTCATTCGGTATTCCTTCAGAATGCGGAACATGAGGGATAAGTTGTGAAGATGTTGGTCGGCAGTTTGGCTTTTTACCAGCATGTCATCAACATAGACTTTCATGGTTCTACTGATGTGTTTGGCGAGGATTCGGTTGACCAATTTTTGGTATGTTGCCCCGGCGTTCTTCAAGCCAAACAATATTACGTTATAGTAATATAGACCTTTGTCTGTTATGAATGTCGTATGTTCGCTATCGTCACTGTGCATTAAGCTCTAATTGTAGCATGAGTAGGCATCCATGAAGCTGAGTAGCTCATGATTGGCACTAGCGTCAACAAGCTGATCAATTCGCGGTCGAGGAAAACTATCCTTCAGACAAGCTTTGTTGAGATTGGTATAGTTTTGTCACATTCAAGATCCACCCTTTGCCTTCCGAACCATTACAGAGTTTACTAGCCACACAGGATATGCAGCCTCCCAGATAAATCCGATTGCGCGAAGCTTGTCGACTTCGGCCTTCATGGATTCATATCTTTCGGTATTATACGATCGTCGCTTTTGTCAAATAGGTTTATAAGTAGAGGAAATGCTGAGTTTGTGACTGATGAACTCAGGGGAGATGCCCGGCATATCGTCGTATGACCAAGCAAATAACTCTGAATGGTGTCGCAAGAAATGGATGAACTCGAATTGGAGGGCCGCCATTAGCGTGGTGCCGATCTTTACACATCGATCGAGTTGGTTCTCATGTAAGACCACAGTTTCCAAATCCTCGACTGGCTGGGCTTGCGGCATCGAACCCTCGTCCCTGGGATCATCTGGTGGTTCGGTGTCGTTCGACACACCTGCTACAGTAAGTGTTTCCTTGAGGGTTTGGGAGCCACGGACTTGAGCGTCGTTGCATAGCAGGTCTGTGCGCTGAGCTGATCTCCCCTGATCGCCCCTGTCCTGTAACAAGTTGGGAATTTCATAAGCAACATACGGGGGGAGAGGTGCGCCTTGATTCCAGTGAATGTCGTTCGGCCGATTATGACGTTGTATGCCGTTGGGCAATCCACAATGAGAAATTAATCGTACACCGTAGTCTTTCGCAGGGCCACATCGAAGGCAATGGGTAGGCTGACGCTATCGACTGGTTGAACTAGATCTCCTGAAAAACTAAGAAAGGGGTGACCTGGCGATTGACATGGCTGTCATTTATTCCCAACTCCCCGAATGCATCAGCAAAGATGACATTGACCGAACTGCCTGTATCAACCATGATTCGTTCTACATCAAAATCGGCAATCTCAGCCCGGATAATCATCGGGTCGTCATGCCGGTAGAGGATCCCTTCTTATTCTTCTTCGTAGAAGGTGATGGGTTACCACCGAATCTTCGGCACCTTCTGGTGCCGATTGCTTTCTATGCCAAGGACCTGGGGGTATTGGGTTGCTCTGACATACTGTTTCCTTGATCGGTTTGATACTCCTGCCAGGGTTGGCCCTCCACTTATGGTGCTTATCATATTGATTTGCCGATTGGCGTTCAGAGCCGATGCTTGCTGTGGTCTAACAATGTATTGATCTAACTTGCCCTTTCGAATTAGACCCTCGATGATCTTCCTCAGACTTATGCATTCTTCAGTATTATGACTGTTGTGCTGATGGTATCGGCAGAATTTGCCAGTATAACGGTTTTCTTGCCGATTGGGCTTCCGATTAGTCGGCTTTGGTATGATCTCTTGCTCGTTCATGAGAACAGTCTCGTTTGAGGTGTTGAGCAGAGTGAAGACTTCCTGCCCTTGGTCATGATTCGGCAGAGGCCCTCGATGATTATTGAGGTTATATTTCCCTTTATCCTTCTTAAAATTCTCCTGCTGAGAGCAGGATGTGTTTTTTTTGTTTGTGGCTGTTCTAGTATCCTTTGGACTTTTGTTGCCCAGGTTCCTCCTGTCGAGCTGAGGGCCCGGTTTTGGAGTAGAAGTATTCGACCTTCGCTTGGATGGCAACCTGCTTCATTAACGCATCATAAGTATGCCAATTGCTACTATGCACCAAGTACCATAAAATGGGATGACCGTAAGCCACATTTGAAGGCGCCGAAGGCTGCCCTGTCATCGGTTTTTGGGCATCGGAAGTACTCATGACTGAAACGTACGATATATTCTCGTAGGGGCTCGTCATCCATCTATCGAATGGTGTATAAGTCATCGGCTGAGTACAAATGGTCTGTTTGGATCATGAAATGGTTTAGGAAGATCTGCTTTAGTTCGTCAAAGGAGTCCACCGTTCCTTGTTCCAATCGGTAAAACCAGTTGATGGATGTGCCAGTAAGTGCGGATGGGAACAGTAGGCACTATCCTTCGTCACTAAGCCCTTTGCATCCTAGGGCTGATTGGAAAGTGTGGAGGTGTGTTAGGGGGTCTTCTACCCCTGTATAAAACAATATGCGCAGGAGTTGCAAATCTTTGTCATGTCTGGAGTGTTTTATGCGTTCAATGAATGGTCTTGGCCTAAGCTTGCCCCACTCTAGTTCTTGGGAACGGGTTCTGTCATTCTCCATTTTCTGAACGTTTTGGAAGAGAAGTCGGATGACGAGATCTCGGCTAGGAATCTCCTCTGCTCCGTAATCTTCCATATGTCGTGGGGACCCCATTGGATGAACTTCTGAGTACCGCGTTGGTGTTGCCGAATGGTAAGTGGGTAAATGGGTTCCGGATGGGGTGTATTCGAGATCTGAGTCCGCAGTGGACTCTAGACCCTGCACTCGCCGAATAGGGGGTTTATTGCCCAGGACCCGCATTCGTGAGTCGTTGAGGCATGCCTCAATCCTGATCGATGACTTGTCCCTTTCTTCTTGTCGATCCAGCAAGCAGTGGCAACAATCGGAGTAAACCTTTTTCGGCAGATAGGGCTTCTTCTTGGGAGTTGGGACAACCAAGCGCTTGGAAGGCGCGGGTGCAGCCTTCGCACCCTTCTTCCCTTTCTTCTACCGACTAAGGGTTTGCAAGCTCTGAAAAGATTGGTTCGTCTGAATATTCTGGGTCTGCTGCTGTTGTGTTTCGTCCACTTTGGATGAGAGGATGTTGTTGTGTTCCTGCAACCTTGCCATGTCCTGCCGAAGCGCTGTGATCTAGGCTAAGAGTTCCGCTTTAGTAGTGGTTTGCAGTGCCAACAAATTACCAACCGGGGTGCTCGGGGACAGTGCTGGGCTGGCTCCACCTTGCTTACAGAACGGAAACCCTTCAGATGGTAGAAACAATAGTACTGATGCAGTCCCCATGTGATAGAGAAAGTGGGTCGATTAGTATCGTTTCCCACAGATGGCGCCAAACTGTTAATGCTCAAAAATGGTTCGGCACTTTTGAGCCCAACTGAGTGATGTCCGAGTCTTCGATGTGCTTTGGGCCTCGGTAGAGCGATCGATCGATCTGCAAGATGAAAACACTCGGTAAGGCCTTAGGCACCTGTGTGGTACTGGCCGAAGGCTCTCCGATGCTTAAGTACGGAGTGAATAGTAATCTGGACATAGTAATGGCTAAGTTTGCCGAAAGTTCCAGTTACCTCCATTTTAGGACTTGTGCCCCTTTTAGAAGCCTTGGGAGGTGTGGTTGTTGTGTAGAATTTCAATGTGGGACTGTAGACATTTACTGTGGGCACTCCACGTGTCTAGTGGGTGTTTGGTTTCTGATATTACACTTGGCAGCCTTGGGTGCCGAATACTGCCCTACCGATTCTCTTTTAAGTCCACGTGTTGCTCCCTTATTGATCTATCAATTTAGGTATAAATATATATATATATTTATATATTGTTATATACATATGGACCCAAAAGTTCTCATGATTGTATAGATATACACCCCGAAATTATATAATATATAAATAATATCTATATATGGTAATCTCACACCAACACGAGTACTGAGGGAAACAATCCAACACAAGGATTGTTTGACTTGCCCGCAGGGTTTCAACTTTCTACCTTGCGTCTAGGGATGAGCTGTCCAACCGGGAGACTACCACTTACAGCACACACGCCGGAAAATCCAACGCCACGTGTGGCCAACCAAACTATGTCCTACTGCTTTATCACACGCCGGAAAATCCAACGCCACGTGTGATAAAGTACTAACATAACCAAGTGAACCCACAAGCTAGAAAATCCAATGCCACGTGTGGGTACAGTAACCAGGGGAAGGTACTTAGCGTGGTGCAAATACATACTCACGTAACAATCAATAAAGTACCCAACTCTCATAAACCACTTGCCTAGTTATTTAATCATAAAGTAAATAACAACTTCTCAACACATATAACCGTATCCAAAATAATCATGAACTTCAAATATCAACATAATTGCAAATTCCATAATTAAACGATGTATAAACTCCAAAGTCAAAATAATCCAATTTAAATGCATGATAATTTAATCTATGAAAATAATGCTTATTCAAAACAAAGTCCACTCACAGAAAGTCCGACGCTGCGTGATCCTGAAAGGGTCCTACTTACTAGCTACACTGAGCTGGAGTACCAATTGAAGAATATGATGACTAGATTAAATAAAAGTACTTCGAACGAGAACTTTAAAAACAATTCCTAGTTTTCCTGGGACTCAAGGTGTGTGCACAACGAACGGGGAGTTTCTAAGGTCCAACTATGCGTTTCAAGATGTGGAATAACCTTGGAAGACTCTCCGATTGCCGATCCAAAAGTTCTTATGAGTTCAACCAAGCCTACTAAACCCGTTTTGCAAGTTTGGTCTCAATTGACCGATCAGATTGCTCTCGATCACACTATCGGTCTGACCGCTCGATCGGACGGTCACCGTTTTACGTAACCTTGAATCATTGATTCGGAGTATCCGGAAATCCGATTCTCGATCCATGAGTTCCTACACGATCCTAGAGGTGGAGAGAACAACATACTCGGAAATGGGGTTGATCCAACGATCCAAACATATCGAACCCAGATATCGCCTAATATGCGTAAATCCGTTTGACTGTCAAACGATAACCAAATTCGAATCCGAGCATACCGTCATGCTCGGGACGACATGGGGAATATTTTAGAACAAAATGGGCCACCACACCATGGCCCATGAGCCGCCACACGCTTCGACAGCGCATGGGTGGCTTGAGAAATTTCCGGTGACGAAAAGTTCTCAAATCACCCAACAATACCTATACCTACATGTTCGTGACAACTAAGGGAGCAACTTTTGTTCTTAGGCCCACCCCCAATTTGGCCGGGAAGTGGCCGAAAAACGCGCTAAAAAATGGGTCAAAACTTAGGTTCTAAATTGAGTTTCAAAACTTCAAAATCGATCCTAACCAACCAAACCATCAGCTATATCACATTGAGAGGGTGAGAAAACATACTTGGATCGACAAATTCCGTCGCCGGAGTTTTCGAAAATGACATCAGAAAATATTGAAGGAAAATCGACATGTTTCGAGATACCGCCGGCAAGGGAGGGGCTGGGCTCGTCGGAGAAGGGGAGGAACGGAGAGAGGGGGCCGGGCCGATTCTAATGGAGGTGGTTTTGTTGCCGGTCAAACAGTGGCAAGCTATGCGAAACCGAGAGAAGAGAGAGAGAGATCGAGGGAGAAGAGAGGAGAGAGACATGAGAGAGAGAGAGAGGTCCAAGTTTAAAAAAAAAAAATCTGACTTTGAAATATTTATGGTTGTGCCATTGCACTTTCGTTGACTGTAACTTCTTCGTTAAAACTCCAATTTGAGCCCACAATGTGTCTATGATCTCGTATCGACGAGATTTATGCAACAGTGTCACTCAAATTCCAAAAATCCTTACAAATTGAAAAGTGACTATCGTGACCTTACTCCGAGAGCAAAATTGTAATTTCACAATCAAATAAATTAAACAAATTAAATAGATTACATAAATAGTTAAAATTGGGTCGGGGTATCACACCTGAGACTTCTAGTCTGCAAGTTAAGGCCCTTTTCCACTAAACTAGACTTTGTTGGCCACATGTAGCTTAATATTACAGATGTAGGCAGTGAGCCCGCCCCCTTGTCCCCTACCCCGCACTACCATCTACTCCCTCTCTTTTCCACCGTACTATTTTTCTCATCCGCCAAACAAGAAATCAAAGGAATCTCAAATTTTGAGTCAAAATCCTAAAATTCTTTGAAATTAAATTTTACTATCAAATAAACACAAAATTTTAAAATTGAAATTAGTTCTAGAAACAATATTTTTCTACAAATCAATGAGCATAGTGATTAAATTGAGAAAAATAAAATCACCCTAACCGAAATTGAAATCAGTAAAAACAATATAACCGAACGAGGAAGAAAGTAAGAGCACAAAAACAACCAGGACCACGTTAGCAACTACAAAAACATAACCCAACGAGAAATTATATGATCTTTCTAGAATGTAAGTTATATGATCTTTGTGAGTCTCTTTGTATTTCTTCATTCAATAGTGAAAATACCCAATACCCTGCGGACGTAGTCCGATTATGGGTGAACCATGTAATCTCTTGTGTCGCTTGAGCGAATGTTTTTGCTTAACTTCTATTTACAAGTGCAATCCCTAAGCACTAGAACTCGTTCTAGGGGACGACCCTCTTGGTCATGCCAAGTTGGTTTGGAAGGATTGCAGACCTCGATCTCGAAGAGGTCATTTTTGGTTGAACGAAATTTAGGCATCACCAGTATATATACGTCTTTTTTTTCTCCTTTAGGAAATAACGGACTCATCTGAAAAATCTCACTTCAACTCAATTTTCTTCAAGTGTCATAAACCCTAAGTGTCATAAACCTAGGTTTTTGGTTTTAAGTGTCATAAACCTAAAACCTGAGCTCTAAAGGATTCTTTTGTAACTTCAATTTGTTCAATTTTGATTCTATTTAACTTAAATAGAATCAAAATTGTACAAAATTTCGTATAAGTGAGATTTTACCAACGCATTCGTTCACACTATATAGAGAATCTGTAAATATATATATAGTTGTCCTCTGAACATAAAGAAAGGGCGCGTCGAGCAAATATTACTTTGACTCAATTTTCTTTAATTACTTTTGATCCCACTAATTGAAATTGTTGATTTGTTAGGATGTAGAATGACTTGAGGTTTCTAGTCTGGTTAATCTTTAGATATGGGGGTTGAAGTCTCAGGTTTTGGGTTGTCTAAAAGACCTTTTTATATCCTAAATAATCAATCATGTTAATAAATAAGATAAAAGTTGAATAAAATTAAGTAAAAGTGAGGTTTTTCCTCATTGCATCATGTTTTTAAAGAACACGGAATATCCTGTATAGAAAGCTTCAGTGCCAATGTGTCTGACATCTAAGGGTGCATATGGAGAAGATATATTAGAAGAGGCTCTTGTTTTCACCACCGCTCACCTTGAGTCCAAAATAACCCATGACAAATAAGTCAAGCCTTGGAGAGACCTTTGTTAAAATGTCTAGAGAGGTTAGGTGCCAGGAATTACATGTCAATCTACCAAGATGAAGCTTCGCATAATGAAACTCTACTAAAACTTGCAAAGTTAGATTTCAATCTTGTTCAGTCTTTGCACAAAAAGGAGCTCAGTGATATGTAGTTTGCAAGGTGTAAAATTCATACTAATTATTAGTTATACATGTTTAGGTGGTGTAAAGAAGTAGACTTTGAAAGGAAGTTGCCTTTCGGAAGAGATTGTGGAATTGTACTTTTGGACAACGGCATAAAAATTCTAAACAAAGTCATTGCCCTGGGAAAAGTGATGGATGACATATACGAGGCATTTGGTACCTACGAAGAAGTCGAGATCTTTATCGAAGCAATTAGGAGGTTTGAAATAATCACGTTCCTTCTTTTTCTTATTTAAAGATATTTTTCTTCTATTTATTTTGCAGAACTCCCACAATTGATACGCTTAAAATGATTATGGTTGATGCAATTTTCAGGTGGGATGTCAATTCCATGGATGAACTGCTAGACTATATGCAAATAGTTTATCAAACACTTTTGAATCTCTTAAATGATATTGAGGATGAGATTGTGAAGCAAGGAAATGCATATATACCGAGTTTACTATGCAAAAGAAGCTGTAAGACCAACTGATGTGCCAAGGCCTGTCCTCATGCGCACTCTCAACTTAACAAGAGGGGAGATGGCTTCACAGTACACATTTTGGAAATCTAATGAAAGATACGGTTACTTTCCTTTCTATTGATCCTGTGCCACTTTAAGTTGGATTCGTTGTGATCTCTGTAATAATCACAGAAAATCTCACCGTTATTTATTCTAGATCAAAACAAGTACAAAACACGAGAAAATATTTGAAGAACACGTGTTGACGCCAAAAACTGGTTCACAGGCTTTAAGGGTCAACTTAGTAATTTTATACCTTCGGTATCCTTTTGGTCTCGGTAAGGAGAGCAATCTGCAAAAGTAGCAAACGCTCGGTAAGACCTTAGGCACCGGTGTGGTACCGGCCGAAGGCTCTCCGATACTTAAGTAAGTTCTGTTTGGGCCCAAATTTGGTGCGCCTGGTCCAGAGATAAAAACCAACATCATTTTGGGCTGCTAATCTGGACCTAAAAATGATGTCCTCAGCCCATCAAACGCGCCCAGCCCGTTAAACAAAATAAACAGTCCAAAGCAATATCACTTGGTCCAAAGGAAGAAATGGGCCGTCTCAAGAAGAAACTTGGGCCTCGAAAGAAGCCAAAACAGGTTTTGAGCCAAAGGAACAAATGGGCTTGGCACTTTTTAAAAAGAGAAAAACCCACAAAAGGAACAGACCCATGTGACCCCTGACTTGGAAAAGTCAATAACTTCGGCTGAAATTAAAGATTGAGCAGGGGCAGGTATAAAGGAGGATGTCTCTGAAAAAACTCTGTTGCCAGGAGATCAAACTCCGTTTTAATTATTCAAAAGATATTTTTCCTATTTCAGAGAAGACACCATTCTCAAGAGATAAGCAGACTGCCTCTGTGAAAAGAAGATAAGCGGGAAACAGGGAACTGTTCGAAAACTGAGAACTTACCATCTCAAAACTTCAGACTCTTGCAAAAGCAGTTGAAAAAGAAGAAGAGCATGGCACCCCATCAAACTACAGAAAAATGGTCACTTCAGGAACTGATCGTTGAGTGTTTGCTTGCCAAAAATGGATAGAACCCCCTTCTTTCTTTTTAAAAAAAATTAAAGATCTTTTGAGATTATTTGCCGCCCAATATTAAAAGAATCAAAACTCCCACTCAAGAGCATTTCTTATATATATGAGAGAGGGTGAACGGAGTAAGAGGCAATCAACACAACCAAAAACTCAGTCAAAAGACAAACACTCAAAATGATCACTTGATCACAAGAATTCCAAACAAAGTCCAACAACCCAGAGTCTGAAGCATTTCAATATTCAAAAGCTTTTTCAACAAGCTTGCAGAATCATCCTACCTTTCCCAGCAAAGATAGTTAGAATACTGCTTCTGATTTGAATCCCAGTTCACAAATCAACAATAACGAGATTTCTCTCGTTACAAATTTGGTTCAGCAAAAGCCAAGACAAGCAGAGTTTGAATTTTTCTCAAATACGAAAACCTCAACAAATTTATGGAGAGCCCTGACTAAGCAGCACAGGTACCACAGTACACCTCCAGCTCACGTCCAGTCACTTCTGTCCCTTTTAGACCGGTGAAATCCCAGTTCTGCCCGTCCAAAAGCCTTCCAGGGCTTGAAATGAATTAAAGCTCTGCCAAATTCAAACTTGGTATCGATTTGCAACTGAAGCCTAGCAGTTGAAGCTGTTAAGAGTCCAATCCACCATAGACACATCCAGTCCAGCCCAGAACAGAGGCAACTACCCAGACAGAAATGGAAGCACAGCCTTCCTCTTATCTTTGCATAGTCAGTTTTTCCTTTTTGAGCCTTGTAAAGGGGAGTTCTGCCTGAAATTAGTTCAATCTGTTACCATCTACTCTGGCCAGAACTACCGGTTTTATATTGAGGAAAATCATAAAGTCCTTACTTGTCTAAGGCATAGAAAAGAACTTACTTGGGAGATATTCCTCACCCAAATTCACAATCGTTTTGTTTAGAGTCAATAGCTTGGGGCGCAAGTTATCCTTACTCTCAAAGTCTGTTAGGATTGAAAAATTGCTAACGGTGGCACGCTCAACACACAAAGAAAGTTAATTTATTGACCAAACCAAGGTCTTTGAATTAATGGGGAACTTTACCCTACCATCACAGGAAACAAATCAAAACGGGTGAACAAGTTCGGGATTAGAAAGTTCAACTGACAGATCATAGGCTTGTATGCCGTAAGTTCTGATTACCTCTGTTTTGGGGTAGTTGGCCTTTTTATAGGCTTTGGGAGGCGTGCACTTTGTTGATAATTTCGATGTGGAACTCTAGACGTCGCTTGGGAGCATGCCACGTGTCCCAGAAGAGTGTGTTGCCCTAATGGAGCGATCGGTAGGTAAGGTGCCGAGGGCGTCCCTGACCAGGCTCGATTTCCTCCACGCGTCTCGTTCTCATTGGCTGTTTATTTTGGGTATAAACAACACGCAAATTCTCGACTAATTTATTTTATAATATAACCTTCATGCACAAAATAAATATATAAAAAATATATAAAAAAAACCTTCATGCACATATATACATGATTTTTGAATCAAGTGGTGGGCTTGTTGGGCTTGGCTATGAACATTAAATTCATAAGACCTAATCCATGACCCCAAATCTTAAACTTCATAAACACGTTAGAATTCCTAATAAGTGCATTTTGATAATTTAGTTCTTTATAAATAAAATAAAATAAAATACCTACAACACATATATGTGGCTAGGAATTGTGGAAATAGTCCAGTCGGTGAACAAGGCCCATGATATGGAGATTTAACCTAATTCTGGCTGGAGGAAAGCGACTTAGGCAAGAGCTATGAGACAAAAAGGCCAATAGCCTGTAGTCCTATATACACCACGTCACGTACTCTTTCTCTCAATTCTACTCTGTCATAAAAACCAATCTCTTCTATTGTTGTCTGTTGTTCAAGGGCAGTCCTACGTTTTGAAGGCTGTAGGTGAACAACTAATAAAATGGGGCCTTCTATTCTAATTTATAAATTGCAATCGCCAGGCAATAAGATACAAATTGAAGGGAAAATACGCAATTGGATTCTGTTAAGCAATTTCCCTACGCGATTACTAACTCCTTTTCTGGTAACTGCAAGATACCTAGAAGAGTTTAGTCACTAATTTATACAGGAACAATTAATATTGTTTGATGACATTGTTAGTTGAAGCTTTAGAAACATAATATTATCCAAAAGAAAAATAAATAAATTTGAAATTATGATGATATCGATGATCATCAATATCCTAATCAGAAATAATATTAACTTAAAAGAATTAGGTGCAACTGCAGTTATGCAATAAGAAGTAGAGCTTAAATGAAAATGTCCAACCGAGGTATAGTAATTCCATACAAATGATAGTGGGTCATGAGCATCCACAATAGGGATTCTTCCATGGACGCCATGTTTATGCATGATAATGCTCTATTGTTAATTTGATAGGCAGTCTCACAACAACTGTTAATTTTGCAGGTACCGACTGATTATGTGTTAGAATGTAAATCTAAACTACCGTTTCTAAGATGCATTTTTGAAACATAACATTTTAAATTTGTTTAGCCATATAACATTTCAATACAATGTGGTACGTATAAGATTTTATGCATAACAATTTCTCAATGAATGGGAGACATTTTTTAATTATGAATATTTAAAATTGAAAATAACCTAACAAAAAGTAGTAAAAAAAAAAAAGGATTTAACAATAATACTATAGATCAACGCATGTGACAATTTCTTATTTATTGTGAATAAATAAAATTCAAAGTAGGTCTCGAATGAATTTTTTTTTTTTAAAACTGTCACATTAGTACACTATCATTTGTATCAACAAAAAAGAAAAAACCTCCACTACTTATATTTTCTAAAATTTTCCTCATCTTATAATTTCATACCTAATATTCTTCTGTTTACTAAAGTTTTTCTGTAATTTATTAGATTACTTATTCCTTTGTAGGATTTAAATTTTTACTTATAAGTTTTTATGACTTTGCATGAAGAATTTTTTTAAGTTTGTATAGAAAGATAAATGAGAAAAAAAAACTTATAAGTTTTCTTCATATATTATATTAGTTTCTCTAGTTTTCACATTACTATAATATAAGTTTTTTCTAATGTTTTTATTTAACTTTTGTCAAAAGAAATTTTGACCCAGATAATTATATATGTAATATACATCATATATTTGTCTTTCTCATATATATTGTTTAAATGAAGGCTTTTTTTTTTGTGTGATCAAGAATGGAGGTTTGGTCTAGCAAAAAAAAATAGAGCACTGCATACCAAAAAAGAGAAGAAGAAAAAAAGAGAGCTTGCAATGGGTCGTGTTATGTCGGGTTCGTGTTTTTTTTTATTGATCCTGTGCCACTTTAAGTTGGATTCGTTGTGATCTTTGTAATTTATTCCTACCTCAATAATCACAGAAAATCTCACCGTTATTTATTCTAGATCAAAACAAGTACAAAACACGAGAATATATTTGAAGAACACGCAAATTCTCGACTAATTTATTTTATAATATAACCTTCATGCACAGAATAAATATATAAAAAATATATAAAAAAAACCTTCATGCACATATATACATGATTTTTGAATCAAGTGGTGGGCTTGTTGGGCTTGGCTATGAACATTAAATTCGTAAGACCTAATCCATGACCCCAAATCTTAAACTTCATAAACACGTTAGAATTCCTAATAAGTGCATTTTGATAATTTAGTTCTTTTTATAAATAAAATAAAATAAAATACCTACAACACATGCATGTGGCTAGGAATTGTGGAAATGGTCCAGTCGGTGAACAAGGCCCATGATATGGAGATTTAACCTAATTCTGGCTGGAGGAAAGCGACTTGGGCAAGAGCTATGAGACGAAAAGGCCAATAGCCTATAGTACTATGCTTTTTTTTTTTTGTGGTCAAAAGCCTGTAGTCCTATATACACCACGTCATGTACTCTTTCTCTCAATTCTAATAACATCACTCTGTCATAAAAACCAATCTCTTCTATTGTTGTCTGTTGTTCAGGGGCAGTTCTACGTTTCGAAAGCTGTAGGTGAACAACTAAAATGGGGCCTTCCATCCTATATTTATAAATTGCAATTGCCAAGCCATAAGATACAAATTGAAGAGGAAAAGATGCAATTGGATTCTGTTAAGCAATTTCCCTACGCGATTACTAACTCCTTTTCTGGTAATTGCAAGATACCTTGAAGAGTTTAGTCACTAATTTATGCAGGAACGATTAATATTGTTTGATGACAGTGTTAGTTGAAGCTTTAGAAACATAATATTATCCAAAAGAAAAATAAATAAATTTGAAATTATGATGATATCGATGATCATCAATATCCTAATCAGAAGTAATATTAACTTAAAAGAATTAGGTGCAACTGCAGTTATGCAACAAGAAGTAGAGCTTATACGAAAATGTCCAACCGAGGTAGTAATTCCATACAAATGATAGTGGGTCATGAGCATCCACAATAGGGATTCTTCCATGGACGCCATGTTTATGCATGATAATGCTCTATTGTTAATTTGATAGGCAGTCTCACAACAATTGTTAATTTTGTAGGTACTGATTATGTGTTAGAATGTAAATCTAAACTACCGTTTCTAAGATGCATTTTTGAAACATAACATGTCACGACCCGACTCCCCCTAGCAAGATATTGTCCGCTTTGGGCCTCTCCCCTCACGGTTTTGTTTTTGGGCTCAAGCTAATGCTATCTTGCCCAAAAGGCCTCTTACTAGGACGAGAAGTGCCCACACATATAAAGCACTTCACCTTTCGCTCTCCGAGGGATGTGGGATTGCTCACCGTTCTTGTTTCCCCAAGAGACGGGTCTTACAATCCACCCCCCTTGAGGCCCAGCGTCCTCGCTGGCACACTTCCGGTCGTGGTCCAGCTCTGATACCATTTGTCACGACTTGACTCCTCTAGCAAGATATTGTCCGCTTTGGGTCTCCCTCCTCATGGTTTTGTTCTTGGGCTCAAGCTAATGCTATCTTGCCCAAAAAGCCTCTTGCTAGGAAGAGAAGTGCCCACACATATAAAGCACTTCACCTTTCCCTCCCCGAGCGATGTGGGATTGCTCACCGTTCTTGTTTCCCTAAGACACGGCCCCACGGGTCTTACATAACATTTTAAATTTGTTTAGCCATATAACATTTCAATACAATGTGGTATGTATAAGATTTTATCCATAACAATTTCTCAACGAATGGGAGACATTTTTATTATTATGAATATTTGAAATTGAAAATAACCTAACAAAAAGTAGTAAAAAAATAAGGATTTAACAACAATACTATAGATCAACGCATGTGACAATTTCTTATTTATTGTGAATAAATAAAATTCAAAGTAGGCCTCGAATGATTTTTTTTTTAAAAAACTGTCACATTAGTACACTATCGTTTGTATCAACAAAAAAGAAAAAACCTCCACTACTTATTATATTTTCTAAAATTTTCCTCATCTTATAATTTCATACCTAATATTCTTCTGTTTACTAAAGTTTTTCTGTAATTTATTAGAATACTTATTCCTTTGTAGGATTTAAATTTGTACTTATAAGTTTTTTTGACTTTGCATGGAGAATTTTTTTTAAGTTTGTATAGAAAGATAAATGAGAAAAAAAACTTATAAGTTTTCTTCATATATTATATTAGTTTCTCTAGTTTCACATTATTAATATAAGTTTTTTTATGTTTTTATTTAACTTTTGTCAAAAGAAATTTTGACCCAGATAATTATATATGTAATATACATCATATATTTGACTTTCTCATATATATATTGTTTAAATGAAGGTTTTTTTTGTGTGTGATCAAGAATGGAGGTTTGGTCTAGCAAAAAAAAAAAGAGCACTGCATACCAAAAAAAGAAAAGAAAAAAAGAGAGCTTGCAATGGCTCGTGTTATGTCGAGTTCGTGTCGTGTCAGGATTATATACGTGTCAAAAATGCTCAACCCAAACTCGACCCATTTAATAAACTTGTCATTTACCAGTTGACCCGTTCATTTCCCATGTGGGTTTAGGTCATGTTGGGTTGACCCGCTAAGTGGTAGCAAATAAAAAACAAATAAAAAAATCCTAAATTTTGATAATTTAATAAAGTAATTGTATTTTTTTAATCGTACTGATTAACTCGCTAATTTTTCATGTGGGTTTGAGGCGTGTATCCGATTATGTTGAATATTGCCACCCTATCGATGTGCCAACGTGAACATAATTTATTTTTGGCCTTTTCTTTCTCTCTCTGCTATTCTTGCCATGAGGTTGCCAAGGTAACTTAGCGTACTTTTTCAAAACCTGCTAATAGTCATATATTCAAAGTGATTCAAAGGTCCTAAATTTAGCGTACTATAGAATTTCCGTTCATGTTTTCGATGTAACTTTGACAAATCTTGCGAGAGTGCACATGGTTTTTGTGGCTGGTATTAAGTAGTACGCATGTGGCGTTTTTTTCCTTTGTCCTTTTACCAAACATTTGGGGAGATCGCTTCATCAACTTCGAGTATTCCGATGACAATGTAGTGACATTTTCATGATTTTTTATTGTTTATTGTAAACCAAAAATGTTCAAATGGTTTTGCTGATGATGATTTAATTAAGTACTTGTTGATGATGGCAGATAACTCATGCCCATTACCAGAAGCAGGTTGACGAACTGAAAGAAATAGTGAGGGGGGAAGTGTTCACAAATCTTAAAGCTGGAGGTGATGGTTTTGCACATCAGCTCAAGTTAATTGATGCAATCCAGCGTCTTGGCGCGTGGCATACCATTTTGAAAGAGAGATCGAAGAAGCACTGGAACGCATACATGGTACAACCTATCATGACAATTATGATGGTGATCTGCACAGTGTTGCTCTTGGCTTTCGGCTACTAAGGCAGCATGGATATAATGTTTCATGTGGTAGGTATATCCCAAAATTAATGTACATGTGGAGAGAGTGAAATAAACCTAAAACCTAAGTGTCATAACGGACTCCTCTAGAAAATCTCACTTCAAAAGGTGGTAAAAGTGAGAATCTACAGACACATTCGTCCACACTACATAGATAATTTGTAAATATATTAAGTTATCCTCTAGGCAGAAACAAGGGGCGCATCGAGCGAATATTACTTTGACTCAATTTTCTTTTGTTTTGACCCCACTAATTGAAATGGCTAATTTCTTAGGGTGTAGAATGACTATTCTAAACTTTGACTCTAGACTGGTTAAATTAGATTTGCGGGTTTAAGTTTCAGGTTTTGGGTTGTCTAAAAGGTTTTTCTATATCAATAACTAACCATGTTGATAAATGCATAAAAGTTGAAGAAAATTGAGTAAAAGTGAGGTTTTCTCAAAGCGTCATTTCTTTAAAGAACACAAAACGTCTTGCATAGAAAATCTCACATATATATATATATATATATGGGTGTTTTGTACAATTTTATTTATTTTATTTATTTATTTTTGATGTACAACAAATGGTTGAATGGATTGAAGAAGAATTAGAGTGAAGAAGGGAAAAAGGACGCAGCGGGAATTTACAGATTTGGTGTCCAAGCTCTGATTGGGTCACATAATACTTTCTCGAAAAGGGAACGACGTCATGAGTCCAACTCACTGCTTTGTTGGCCTTCCAAAAGTGCATTTAAAGATTGTATTCAATTTACAGACTTTCCGTTTATTTTCTGTTAAGTTTTCAATAACTCCCTAGGGCAGTTCAATGGGTGAGAACGATGTATTTAGTCAGTTGTTATGCTTGGTTGAACTATTCTGAATTTTTATCAAATAATTCATAGAGAATTTCTCTCTAAATTCCTGGTGGATTCCAGATTATTGTTCTTCAGGGTTTTCGCTTGAAAACCTATTTGCTTGTGCTGCGTCAAGTGGTCTATTCGCATCAGGCCAGGCAACGAGTGGAAAACAACGGATTGTCAAATGCGCCTAGCACTTTCATGAGACTTATGAATCACGTTCTTCGACCATTTATTGGCTCTTTTGTCGTGGTTTATTTTGATGATATTTTAATTTATAGCACCACAGAAGAAGACCATCTCGTGCATTTGAGACAAGTCTTAGGAGTTTTGAAAGAAAATAAGTTATATGTGAATCTGAAAAAATGTACTTTTTGCACAAATAAGCTACTATTTTTGGGCTTTGTGGTTGGTGAGAATGGTATCCAGGTGGATGACGAGAAGATCAAAGCAATTCTTGATTGGCCAACTCCAAAAACAGTCTCTGAAGTTCGAAGTTTCCATGGTTTGGCCACTTTTTACAGGAGGTTTGTGAGGCATTTCAGTTCCATTGTCGCACCTATTACTGAATGTTTGAAGAAGGGCAGGTTCAATTGGGGAGAAGAGCAAGAAAAAAGTTTTGATCTTGTAAAAGAAAAACTTTGCACTGCTCCGGTTCTAGCTCTTCCAAATTTTGAGAAGGTGTTCGAAGTTGAATGTGATGTCAGTGGCGTAGGAGTGGGAGCTGTGCGTTCTCAAGACAAAAGACCAATTGCTTTCTTTTCTGAAAAATTGAGTGACGCTCGTCAAAAGTGGAGTACTTATGACCAAGAATTTTATGCAGTTGTTCGAGTTTTGAAACAACGGGAGCACTATCTTATTCAGAAGGAATTTGTTTTGTTTACAGATCATCAAGCTTTGAAGTATATTAACAGCCAGAAACATATTGATAAAATGCATGCTAGATGGGTGACTTTTTTTGCAGAAATTCTCATTCGTTATCAAGCATACTTCTGGTACCTCAAATCATGTGGCTGATGCAATGAGTAGAAGGGCTTCTTTGTTAGTTACTCTTACTCAAGAAATTGTGAGGTTCGAGTGTCTGAAGGATTTATATGAAGATGATGATGATTTCAAGGAAATATGGGCTAAATGTGCTAATCATGAGCCACAAGCAGATTACTTTCTAAATGAAGGGTATTTGTTCAAGGGCAACCAGTTATGCATTCCTGTTTCCTCCTTAAGGGAGAAGCTCATTCAGGATTTACACGGAGGAGGGTTGAGTGGCCACTTAGGCCGCGATAAAACAATAGCAGGATTGGATGAGAGATTTTATTGGCCACAATTGAAGCGTGATGTTGGAACAATTGTGCGCAAATGTTATATTTGTCAGGTTTCGAAGGGACAGGTACAAAACACTGGATTATACATGCCTTTACTAGTACCTAATGATATTTGGCAGGATCTTGCTATGGATTTTGTCCTTGGTTTGCCTCGAACTCATAGAGGTGTGGATTCGGCTTTTGTGGTGGTTGATCGGTTCCCAAAAATGGTGCATTTCATAGCCTGCAAGAAGACTGCTGATGCATCCAATATAGCCAAGCTGTTTTTCAAGGAGGTTGTTCGCTTGCATGGAGTACCTACATCTATAACTTCTGACCGTGATACAAAAATTTTGAGCCATTTTTGGATCACTTTGTGGAGAATGTTTGGGACTACTTTGAACCGTAGTAGCACTGCCCATCCTCAAACTGACGACCAGACTGAGGTTACCAATTGAACATTGGGAAATATGGTGCGAAGCATTTGCGGAGAGAAGCCGAAACAATGGGATTATGCACTACCACAGGTGGAGTTTGCATATAACAGTGCAGTTCATAGTGCAATCGGGACTTCACCGTTTTCCATTGTTTATACTGCTGTGCCTAATCATGTTGTAGATTTGGTGAAGTTGCCTAGGCGCTAGAAAATCAGTGTTGCAGCAGGAAATTTGGCTGAAGAAGTGGTGGATGTTCGTGATGAAGTGAAGCAAAAACTCGAGCAAACTAATGCTATGTACAAAGCCACTACAGACAAGCATAGGCGAGTTAGGGTGTTTCAAGAAGGCGATTATGTGATGGTGTTTCTGAGGAAGGAGAGGTTCCCTATTGGTAAATATAGCAAGGTGAAGCCTAAAAAATATGGTCCTTACAAGGTGCTGAAAAGAATCAATGACAATGCCTATGTTATTGAATTACCAGATTCCATGGGAATTTCCAATACTTTTAATGTTGCTGATTTGTATGAGTTTCGTGAAGATGAAACCCTTTATCCTGAACATAACTCGGGGTTGAGTTCTTCAGAGGTGGAGGGGACTGATGTAGAACAAATGGCTGAATGGATTGAAGAAGAATTAGAGCAAAGAAGGGAAAAAGGACGCCGCGGGAATTTACAGATTTGGCGTCTGAGCTCTGATTGGGTCGCATAATACCTTCTCGAAAAGGGAACGATGTCATGAGTCCAACACATTGCTTTGTTGTGATATATGGTAGATTTTGGGCTTCTGAGGTCGTTTGGCCTTCCAAAAGTGCATTTTAAGATTGTATTCAATTTACAAACTTTCCGTTTATTTTCTATTAAGTTTTCAATAACTCCTCAGGGCAGTTCAATGGGTGAGAACGATGTATTTAGTCAGCCGTTATGCTTGGTTGAACTATTCTGAATTTTAATCAAATAATTCATAGAGAATTTCTCTCTAAATTCCTGGTGGATTCCAGATTATTGTTCTTCAGGGTTTTCACTTGAAAACCTATTTGCTTGTGCTGCGTCAATTTTTCACAATCAAGCAGATATATTCAACCAATTCAAAGATGCAAACGGTAACTTCAAGGAAAGCTTGACTGCCAATGTGTCTGGCATGCTAAGCTTGTACGAAGCAACACATCTAAGGGTGCATGGAGAAGATATACTAGAAGAGGCTCTTGTTTTCACCACCGCTCACCTTGAGTCCAAAATAACCCATGTAAGGTATTCACTGGCAGCACAAATAAGTCAAGCCTTGGAGAGACCTCTACTAAAATGTCAAGAGAGGTTAGGTGCCAGGAATTACAGGTCAATCTACCAAGACGAAGCTTCACATAATGAAAATCTACTAAAACTTGCAAAGTTAGATTTCAATCTTGTTCAGTCTTTGCACAAAAAGGAGCTCAGTGAGATTACTAGGTAAGTCTCTCTTTTAATTGTAGATGTGAGCATAAAAGATCTAGTTTGCACAGTGCAAAATGCATACTAATTATTAGTATTAACGAATTATATACATGTTTAGGTGGTGGAAAGAAGTCGACTTTGAAAGGAAGCTGCCTTTTGCAAGAAACAGGGTAGTGGAATCGTACTTTTGTACAACGGCAGTATATTTTGAACCGCAATACTCTGCCTCAAGAAAAATTCTAAGCAAAGCCATTATCCTGTTTATAGTGATGGATGATATATACGATGAATTTGGTACATTCGAAGAACTCAAGATCCTTACAGAAGCAATTAGGAGGTTTGAAATAATCGTAGTTCCTTCTTTTTATTATGTAAAGATATTTTTTTCTCCTTTTTGTTTTGCTGAACTAAAATTGATACGATTAATGATTAAGTTTAACTAATTTTCAGGTTGTCAATCGCATGGATGAACTGCCAGATTATATGCAAATATTTTTTCATACACTGTTGAATCTTTTCAATGAATTGAGGAAGAGATGGTGAAGGAAGGAAATTCATGCAGAGTTCACCACGCAAAAGAAGCTGTATGTAGATTCACAGTTAGCATAGCTTTGACCTTCAATACATTATATATATCAGGGGCTTGATTTTTTGAATTTTTTTCTGCTCGAACTATATCTTTATATTTACGTTTAATCACTCGTTTAGCATATGGAAATGCAGTGGAAAGCTACAGCCCGCGCTTTCTTTGGAGGAGTATATGCATGTTGCAACAGCTTCTGTTGGTAACAACTTACTTTCAAGTTTCAACTATATCTTTACTTGGCATGGGAGATGTTGTAACGAAAGAGGCATTTGAGTGGTTGTTTAATAACCCTAAAATTCTCAGAGCTTCGAATATCATTTTTAGGCTTAAGAATGACATTGCCGGCTGCAAGGTATACAATTCTTTATCACACGCTGAATAAGATTAATATTAAACAAGATCAATTAACTAAATGCTTTGGATTCTATATTTTTGCAGTCTGAGAAGGAGAGAGGGCATGAGGCTTCGAGTGTTGATTGCTACATGAAGCAACATGGAGTCTCAGAGCAAGAGGCACTTCATGTTTTCAACAAACAAGTTGTGGATTTGTGGAAGGATATAAACGAGGACCTCCTTATAAGGCCAAATGCTGTGCCAAGGCCTGTCCTCATGCGCGTTCTCAATTTAACAAGAGTTGTGGATCTGGTTTACGAAAGGGGAGATGGCTTCACACATGTTGGAAAACTTATGAAAGATATTGTCACTTCCCTTTTTCTTGATCCTGTTCCACTTTAAGTTGGATTCTTTGTGATCTTTGCAATTGATGGCTAGCTCAATAATCACAAAAAATGCAAGGGGCTTATATAACTCAAGAAATTAAGAGCATTTACTCCTGCATCTCCTAGGTTTGATTCCTCATTTCCCCAAAGAAAATGTCATTTGCTTATTCAAGATCACTAAAGTTCAAACGCTCATGTTTGGGACACCAAGATTTAAGTTGAAGAACATCTGAATTCTCAAGTTTGACCAGCCCTAATTAGACATATTACGACATTGGTTTTTTTTGTTTTTGGACGTGGTGTTAATTTAAAATACTCTAATCTATAAGAATGAAAATAAGTTGTTTTTTGGACATGGTGTGTAACATCCCACGTCGACCAATGGAGAGGGGTGATGTGCCTTATATGTACATGCTCACCTCCATCTAGCACGAGGCCTTTCGGGAGCTCACTGGAACTGGATTCCATGGGAACTCCGAAGTTAAGCAAGTTTGGGCTAGAGCAATCCCAGGATGGGTGGGAAGTTGCTTGTGAGTTCCCAGAAACAAAACTGTGAGAGCAGAGAGGGGGCCCCAAAGCGGACAATATCGTGCTACGGCGGAGCCGATCTGGGATGTGACAGAATGGTATCAGAGCCACTCTACCGTGTGGTGCGAGTGTGCCGAAGAGGACGTTGGGCCCTAAGAGGGGTGGATTGTAACATCCCACATCGACCAACGGAGAGGGGGTGATGTGCCTTATATGTACATGCCCACCTCCATCAAGCACGAGGCCTTTTGGGAGCTCACTGGCTTCGGATTCCATGGAAACTCCGAAGTTAAGCGAGTTTGGGCTAGAGAAATCCTAGAATGGGTGACCCACTAGGAAGTTGCTCGTGAGTTCTTAGAAAAAAAAACCGTGAGGGCAGAGAAGGGGGCCCAAAGCGGACAATATCATGCTACGGCGGAGCCGATCCGGGATGTGACATGGTGCCACTTTAAGTTTTGTTTTTTTCTTTGTAATTTGCGATTTCCTCTCTGCATTTTGTGTGACTTTTCATTGTAATGTTAGAATACTTTGTCCATCTACTGTCTTTATATTTTAGGTTACCGAAACGTCAAACAATAAGTGTTAATTAGCTCCTGTTTGTACCATATTTGGAAAATGAGCCAAAGATGGTTTTGTATTTCAAATAAGATTAGATTAGACCCAAGCCCAACTTCTTTCTTTTAAAAATGACGAAAAGGGTTTTTTCGGATTTGGGTCAGCAATGGGCGAAACCCTCTCAAAAGCCCATATTACAAAAAGACCCCAGCACCCCAGCTTTGATCCACACTAAAGTTAGAAAATGGGTAACCGTTACCTATTGACCCACGTGACGGTCTGAAGATGGATTCTCGCCATTAATAATGACTTGATCGTTGTTTCTCTCAACAAGAAAGCAGGATGGATAATAGACACCATAACCAAAAGGAACCGTCTTCCAACTGGTTTTCCAACTGTGAAAGGACACAAATCAAAGGGGCATCCCTTGAGACTAGTAGTTTCATCCAAGATATCTTTTCCCCCTATCTATAGATCGGCTCTCACTAGGACATATCAACCGCTGACTTTGGACAACATCCAAGTATCCTCCTCCAACTTTCATCATTAGGGACTCTTGCCTATAAATATAGAGGCTCTACAACAGCACAAGAGGAATTTCTCCAAAATCAGACGCAACGTCTTGTAAAGACTTGAACAAACTTCAAGATTTATTGAAATAGCTAATTTGCTGCCCAGATAACTAGTTGACAACTCCTGTGTTTATCTTTTTATTGCTCTGCCATCCCTATGGTATGATTCTTGTTTAAACACTTGATATAGTTCTATGCTAAATAGCTTAAATCTATATAGATTGGATAAGAGAAATCTCCAGTCTTTTCAATATTGTAACTTGTTCTTGAAAACACAGCTAAATGGAGAAATCTTTGGCTTTTATTTTAATCTATTATCATACTGGGGCTGGATAGAGAAATCTCTAGTTCTTGGAAGTTTTACTCTCTTTACAGCTTACATTAATCGTATTTTACACTCTTGTCATTTACCTTTTGCATCGTACTTTCTGGCAATTTTCTTTCCCGCATATTTTATATTTAAACCTTTTGAATATAACTGCTCATTTCTAGATAGACCCACAATAAGGGTTTTAGTTCCAAATAGGGCTCTGTTAGCCCGAAAACAAGGGCTTGCCTTAGCCCAAATCATACTATTGGGCTCGAATTAGCTAAGTCTTGACCCAATATAGGGCCATCTTGGGCCCGACATAGGTTTTTGAACCTAATCAAGGGAGCATTAACCTCAACATTGTTTTCCTTCTTTTCTAGTCAGGTACCATCTGTATCTGTTAAACCAGCAACGCACAATTGAAAGAATATTGAAGTCCTCTTAATTGAGGCATAGAAAAGAACTCATCCAAGCCAATACCCCCCTTGGAGCACAATGGCTTGATCAGAGGTCCAAAACAAGCACAAGTCCATTAAAGAGACACTCTACATCACATATACCAAGTCTATTGGGCTAGTCTCATCCCCAATAGTGGCATGCCTAAGCAACCTGCGATCATGCCAGAAGAAGCAAGTCATCAGGGCCCAGCCCGAGGTCGCCCGCTCTTTTCAACCTGATCCAACTTTCAATTTTATCCGAAATTCAAGGAGTCCTCTCACGAGACAGAAATCCAATCAGGGCATTGGTGTTGACCCAGCTCCTTCCTATTCTCCGAAGCAGATCGACCTGGGAGAGGAAGGCAAAAAAGGGACCAACAGCTCCAGCTACTTGTATTAAAGCTATCTACATTATTGCTTTTTTCCTCATTGACAACCCTATGATTTTCTACATGTCCAAGATTTGTTGGGAGCTTTAATGGAGGCATTGAATGCGCCTGCAATCTTTGGTTTGCTTACAAGAACAATCTTTGGTTTGCTTACAAGAACAGCAGAGTCACGAAATTTCCTAAAATCTTTCACATATTTGAAACTTGAATTCTCCTACTCATGCAGACAGAAGAGCTATGGAAATCTTTACAACGCTCTTTGTCTTTACATCACTTCTGTTCTCCATTCTAAGTATCTCCAACACCAAAGACATCATCACTCCGAGTGTATCGATCACAGATGGAGAGACCCTTGTTTCCTCTGGTGGAAGCTTCGAATTGGGATTCTTTAACCCTGGCAATTCGAGGAACCGATACTTGGGAATATGGTACAATGAACTGTCTCCTCGGACAGTTGTATGGGTGGCCAACAGAGAAAATCCACTTACTCATCTCTCAGCAGGAGCTTTGAATATCACTGATCAAGGAGCTCTTGTTCTTTTAAGTGACACAAATAGAAATAGCATTGTTTGGTCATCCAACACTTCAAGAAAATTCATAATGAAACCAGTTGCTCAGCTCCTAGAATCAGGAAATCTTGTTGTGAAAGATGGAAATGAGCTTGTGTGGCAGAGCTTTGATTATCCAACTGATAATTTGCTACCAGGAATGAAGCTTGGCTGGAACTCAAAAACCGGGCTAAACAAAGTTTTGTCTTCTTGGAAAGATGCAGATGATCCAGCTCCGGGTGAATTCTCATTTTCCATAGATCGTAGCGGATACCCTCAACTGGTTGTTAAGAAAGGTCCTAGAGCACAGTATAGGTTGGGTTCATGGAATGGCCTTGGTTTTACAGGGAGTCCTAAACTTAGATCTGGGAATGAATTATTTAAATTCGATTTTGTGTCGAATGATAGTGAGGTGTCTTACAAGTTTGAGCTCTTGAAGGATGCGTTGCATTCAAGATTACTGCTGAACTTATCCGGTAGCTTGCAGCGGTTCATGTGGGTTGATAAATCACAGAGCAGGAACATAATTTACTCTGCTCCGGAAGATCGGTGTGACACCTATAATTTGTGTGGTGCATATGCATTTTCTTTCTGCAAGCTTGGTACTGATCCTCAATGTTCATGCTTACAAGGTTTCGTACCAAAATCTCCAAGAGACTGGAATTCGAAAAACAAGTCTTTGGGGTGTGTTCCTAAAACTCCATTGGGTTGTAGTAATGGAGGCAGATTTCAGAGTTTCACTAGGGTGAAATTACCGAATACATCTTCTTCATGGATCGATAGTACTATGTCCCTCAAGGAATGCAAGAAAATGTGTTTGAGAAACTGCTCTTGCACAGCATATGCAAATTTGGATATTAGTGAAGGAGGAAGTGGATGTTTGCTTTGGTTTGGTGACCTCATTGATATAAAAGAATTCGACTCTGGTGGGCAAGACCTTTTTGTCCGGACAGCCCTCTTGGGATTAGGTACTTGGTTTTGTTTCATGTTCTTTCAAGTTAGTTTCTTCCTTACTTTTTTTCTGGTCTTGTTTAGAGGATGTTATGTTGAGCACAAGGGAATGGCTGGACTAATGATTAACGAATTATTTGATTTGAACTTTTAGGTGTAAAGAAGAAAGTGGCAATCATAGCCAGCGTTGGGCTGCTAGTCATGGGAGTGATAATAATAGGATTGGTTTTTTACAAGCGGAAGAAGACATTGAAAGCACAAGGTAGAAATTAATTAATATCACCATTTTGTTGATCATGTGTTAGACAGAGTTCAATGTTTTTCTTTTCTGTTTTTTTTTTGTTGTCTTTTCTGGAAGGTGATATAACTTTGTTGATCCTCCCTTCCTCTTCCTGTTTTGGAAAGAATCATGAACTTATTGCTTCATCAACTGTCTCAGGAAAAATGAAAAACATACGTGAAAAGAACTTTGATTTTGAATGCGGAAACGAAGACATGGAGCTGATAACATTTGATTTGGCCACCGTATCTAGAGCCACTGATAATTTCTCAAACAATAACAAGCTGGGAGAAGGTGGTTTTGGACCAGTATACAAGGTAACAAAGTATAATGTGATGTATTATTAGTTCAAAAATATATCTCTCAACTTATTGGAAATGATGCTTTCTAGGGCATACTGAAAGAGGGGCAAGATATAGCAGTCAAAAGGCTTTCAAAATGTTCGGGCCAAGGAATTAAAGAATTCATGAATGAAGTAATATTGATTGCTAAACTTCAACACAGAAATCTTGTAAAGCTTCTTGGTTGCTGTATTGAGGGAGACGAAAAAATGTTAATTTATGAATACATGCCCAACAAGAGCTTGGACTACTTCATATTTGGTTTGAACCTCCATCAACTAGCACTCCCCTCAGTCTTTTCATAATTCCTCTTAAATTTTTTGTTCTAAAATTAAGTGTACATTAAACTAACTTTTATGATCAATTGGTCAGATGATACAAGAAGTAAATTCCTCAGTTGGGATCAACGCATCAATATCATCGGTGGAATTGCTCGAGGACTTCTTTATCTTCACCAAGATTCTAGACTGAGGATAATCCATAGGGATCTTAAAACCAGCAATGTTTTGCTAGATAAAGATATGAATCCAAAAATATCTGATTTCGGCACGGCTAGAGCATTCGGGGCAGATCAAACTGAGGAAAATACTAATAGAGTGGTTGGAACTTAGTAGGTAGCTCTGAACTTGTCTCGTACATTTCACATTGTTGGTGAACTCGTAACTCCAACTTCATTTTGCAGTGGCTACATGTCTCCTGAGTACGTAGTTGATGGACTCTTCTCAATCAAATCCGATGTCTATAGCTTCGGCGTCATGGTGCTGGAGATAGTGAGTGGGAAGAAGAACAGGGGATTTTATCATCCAGACCACCAGCTTAACCTTCTAGGACATGTAAGCTTTATTAAAGAACAACTTGTTCAAGCTTACTTCATATGTTTTTTTTGACATGGGAAGGAAGGAAGAGCATTATAACATAAATTTGATTCATTTCAGGCATGGACTCTATGGATTGAAGGAAGGCCATTGGAAGTACTGGATGAGGTGTTAGATGGCTCGTGTCCTCTACCGGACGTGTCCCGATGCATTCACATAGCTCTGTTGTGTGTGCAGCAACAACCAGAAGATAGACCAAACATGGCATCGGTGGTGCTGATGTTGGGTGGTGAGGGTTCATTGCCTGCGCCCAAACAACCTGGTTTCTTTACCGACAGGAACCCAGTTGAAGCAGATTCTTCATCCACCAAGCGTGAATCTCACTCAATAAATGATATGAGTGTAACGCTGTTGGAGGCAAGATAGACCATCTTTTCCTCAAATACGATATGGACCTAATAATTGTATACATACTGATTTTTTTTTTTTTTTTTTGGAAATTTGCACAAATACGATATGGACCTAATAATTTTTCTTTTTTACAATTTACCACCTATATTTATTCCAAATGTACAGTTGCTGTTGAATTTTATGTTATGGCATGTTTACTAATCCGGAATTGAATTAGGGGGAATTGAATTGAGGATGAATTGAATTGAGGAGGATTTGGATTGAGGAGAATTAGATTCCGGATTCCTAATGAAGTTGTTTACTAAACCATATGGATTGAGGGGAGTTAGATTCCGAATTCCTATTGAAGTTGTTTACTAAACCATATGGAATTGGGGTAGAAGTGGTACTAATTACTAAAATGTCCGCATTTTTTGGTTAAAGTAGATGGCATATTTGGAATTTTGAAAATTGTGTGAGGATATAATGGGTAAAAAAGATGAATTCCTAATGGGTGAATTCTCCCGGAATTAGAATACCACCTCCAATTCCGGAATTGAATTCCTCCAAAATCAGGAATTCAATTCCTAATTTTGTGTGGGCCCCGCTTACTTTTCAATTCCTTGATGTGAAGTAAACGAAGGAATTCTCCATAGGCGGAATTCAATTCCGGATGAGAATTCCAATTCCTGATTAGTAAACATGCCATAAGTGAAGTCACTTGAATCATGATAAGCAAATGATATTTTCTACAATACTTTATCAAAATAGTGAGCAGAAACAAAATTGCATGTCATTTCATGTGAATGTCATTTTTAGTTTTCAAAGCAAACAAGGGCACATTTGTAACTTACTTTAGAAATTAAAGTACAGATAGTAAAACTTAAGAACTCATATGCGGTGCCCTCGCTTTCTGCAGTTGAGTTAGGTCAATTCCCCAAAATAGAAATTCATTTCTTCTTATTTTCGAGCACTTTTTATTATAGGTATGGTGTATTTCTATGGTACCATTTTAAAATCATCTCTCTAAATAGAACTATTACAAGCAAATCAATAAATTTATTATTTTCATTAAATACTGAAATGGCCACACTATTAATTAAATAGCTAAACTAGTTTTTTATTTTATTAGTTTTTTCAAGAATGATGATTATAAAAATATAAAAAGACTTCCATCAAGAATGATGATTATATTCGTAAATGGGGATAGCAGCCGTCATTTTCTTCCCTTTTCTACCTCTTTAACTCTTTGACTTCTTCCTTTTATCCCCGTTGTTCAATGTCATAATTGCAACCTCTCATTTTTATGAGAAGAATTGCAACGGGATATTAGTTAGTTGGTTTCAGACTATTGAGAATCAGCAAATCTCTTTAGTCACATTTAAGGCAAGCCATAATTGTAGGATGTGCTCTTATGCAATCTTTTCATTATTCTAATTGTAATAAGTTGCAAGACTTTAGGTACAAGTTTAGTTAACTTTACTTGTACAAATTTTCCTTTCCTGTATTTAAGATTTGTATCTGCTTGCTAAAATATTAATGAAAACACAAGAGAAATTTCTCTGCAAGTTCTTCTCTTTTACCAATTTTAACATGGTATCAGAGCATCGATCTTCGATACTCTAAGCCTCATTCCATTCCGCTGCAACACTTACTTTGAAGATGACGGGCATTGACAATATGTCTCAAGATATCAAAGGCAAATCCTTATTTTGCACATACTATGAAGGCAACCACTCCTTGGCACACAATGCGCAAAGTACTCCTTCCAAAAGTGGTGATTCATTCCATGGAATCCCTTAATTCAAAGCACATGAATACCATCAGATCAAGGCTATGTTACGTGATGGTAAATTTCAGTTTTGTGAAAAAGTCAAAGGTACATCCATTTCCAAATGTCGTGTTGCTTCTTTTCATCAAGGTTCTAAGGATTGGATAATCGATAGTGGTGCAACTGACCACATGACATCATCACCTGATCTCTTGCATACATCGGCATCACATCCTTCTTCTGTCGAATTACCAAATGGGTCACGTGTTGATATAATTTCTACTGGTTCCTTGAAAATTAATTTTGACCTTGTTATTAAAGATGTCCTTTCTGTTCCCTCCTTCAATGTCAATTTGCTTTCAGTGAGTAAGATAACTCGTGACCTTCATTGCACTGTCATTTTCCACCCAGGATTTTGTATTCTACAGGACCTGACAACTAAGAAGGTAATTGGCCTAGGGAAGTGCCTGTATTATCTTACCAAGCCCACGGATATCAAGCCGCCACTTGCAGCACATACCACCTCAACCAATTCTGATTTGTGGCACCGTCGTCTTGGGTACCCCTCTGCTGCCCCATTACAATTTCTGTCCAAATCCGTATATGGTATTCCTTTCAATTTAAATTCTCATTGTGAAATCTGTCCAATGGCCAAACAGACTCGACTACCATTTTATTTCTACACTTGCACCCTTTGATTTGATACACTATGATATATGGGGACCTCATCGCATTAATTCACATTCTGGTGCTCATTATTTCTTAACCATCGTGGATGATTTTTCTCGTCACACATGGGTTCATCTTATGCAATTTAAATCTGAAACACAGGGCCTATTAAAATCATTCTTTGCTTTTGTGCGAACACAATTCCAATGTCATGTTAAACAGGTTCGTTCAGACAATGGGAGTGAATTTACTTCCATGCGTCCTTTCTTTAATGATTTGGGCATCATTTTCTAGCACTCTTGTCCTTCTACACCCCAACAAAACGGTGTCGTTACCTCCTTAATGTCGCATGAGCTTTACGTTTTCAAGCACACCTTCCCTAAAAATTTTGGGGGGAAAGCATTCAGACTGCTGCATATATTATCAACCGTTTACCAACCCTTTTGCTTTCCAAAAGAACACCATATGAAATGCTTCATAAACAGGTACCCCAATATCACCACTTACGAGTCTTTGGTTGCTTATGCTATGCCACCAATACCAAACCTTCTTCAAAGTTTGATTCCCGAGCAAGAAAATGCATATTTGTTGGGTATCCATTGGGTCAAAAAGCCTATAAACTATATGACCTTCAAACTAAGACATTCTTCTCTGGCCGAGACGTTGTTTTTCATGAACAAAATTTTCCATTTTCTACCTTGCCTTGTGACACCCAACTTGATCATTTTGAACATCTATGTTTACCTTTGCCTATTCACGATGCCATTACTTCCCACTCTACACCAATACCACCACTAGACACCGCAAGTCCTACACAACCTGAAACACCGCCACCTACACATATTGGCCCACCACATGAAACACCATCACCTCCATACATTGACACACCACCTATTACTCAACTTGAACCAAACATATCACCTCAATCTAACGAATCTGACCAACATGACAAATCCTTATCCAATCCCACTCCTCAAGTTGCACCACGTCATAGCCAAAGAGACCGCCAACTACCATCATGGCTCCAAGATTATCAATGCTCCCAGGTTCGTGTTACTCCCCTTGGCCCATCATCATCTTCACGGTCAAGTACACACCACCCTCTCTCAAATTTTATTTCCTATAATCACTTGTCATCTTCTCACCATTGCTTTCTTAGTAGTCTTTCTACCTCTATCGAACCCACCACATTTGCACAGGCTGATGCTAATCCCAAATGGAAAGAAGCAATGCAAGCAGAGCTTTTGGCTCTTGAGCACAATAATACCTGGACTATGACTCCACTGCCTTTTGGAAAACATGCCATGGTAGTAAATGGATCTATAAGATCAAGTATCATTCAGATGGCACAATTGAACGCTACAAAGCGTGTTTAGTGGCAAAAGGATATACTCAAACAGAAGGCCTCGATTATACGGAGACATTTGCTCCAGTTGCAAAACTTGTCAATGTCAAATGTTTGCTTTCCATTGCCGCTGTTCACGACTGGTCTCTTCACCAACTAGATGTGCAAAATGCTTCCCTCCATGGTGATTTGGATGAGGAAGTTTATATGCTGCCTCCTCCTGGTTTTCGTTGACAGGGGGCGAATATGGTGTGTCGACTCAACAAGTCATTGTATGGCCTCAAGCAGGCATCTCGTAATTGGTTCTCTAAATTTTCTACTGCTATCCAGAGTGCTGGTTATACCCAATCAAAGGCAGATTATTCCTTATTTACTCGTGTATGTGGTGAATCATTTACATCAGTATTGATTTATGTTGATGACATGATAATTACAGGAAATGATGACAAAGCCATAGAAGACCTTAAAAAGTTCCTTCACACCAGCTTTCGAATCAAGGACTTGGGAAATCTCAAGTATTTTCTTGGAGTGGAAGTTGCCTGTTCAAAGAAAGGCATTTCCATTTCTCAACGAAAATACACACTAGATATTCTTGAAGATGCTGGGCTACTTGGTGCAAAACCTGTCAACTTTCCAATGGAACAGAACTTGAAATTGACTCCAACTGATGATGAATTGCTCAAGGATCCTTCACAATATAGGCGGCTTGTTGGGCGTCTTATATACCTTACCATCACAAGGCCAGACATTACCTACTCAGTGCACATTCTTAGTCAATTTATGCAGCAACCAAGGAAGCCGCATCTAGAGGCAGCTCATCTTGTCTTACGTTATTTAAAGAAGGCACCAGGCCAGGGTATTTTGTTTCCCACACAGAGTTCATTACAGCTGAGGGGTTATTGCGACGCTGATTGGGCTGGGTGTCCTACCACAAAAAGGTCAGTCACGAGTTTTTGCATATTCCTTGGTGATGCACCTATATCTTGGAAGAGCAAGAAACAAACCACTGTGTCACATTCATCAGCAAAGGCAGTATAGATCCATGGCCTCAATCACCTGTGAGTTGGTAAAAGAATGGAAAAATTTTGGTCCAATTGATGACAGGTAGGGCCTCACCATTGATGGACTGACTCATGTAGCAAACTCGTGCGTGAATTAACAGTAGTACTATGTTGATGAAGAAGAAGGCAAAGAAAAATCTAATCTTGATTTGTGAAAACCAACCCATTTCACAATTTTCACAATTATTTGACGTTTGGATGAGCCTGGTTATAATCTTCTCAATTATCAACCACAAGCATCTTTTCTTTCTAATCTTTAACTTGAAGGAAATCCCTCGCAGGGACAGAGAAAAAAGAAAAATTATTAATGGGTGGTCCTTGTTTTCTGCTTATTAGTACTAACTAGCAAAAGGTGCTCGCGCGATGCGGCGGGTTTTAAAATTGTGTTAAATATGTATAAAGCGATGAAAATAGACAAGGAGCAACGTTCTATTTATATATACATGACAATGTAAATAGTGCCATCGCGGTTAGTTTTCCAAGTTTTAGTTACAAAAGATAAATTAATAACATGTTTTATATGATGTTTAATATCTTAAAATATTGGGTATATTTTAATAGATCAAGCAGCTATAAAAACATCAAAATATGAGAAGTTTTGAGCTGTGCATTGTTCAAAATAGCTTGTACAATTGTCAATTGACACTATTAGCTAATTCCTATGCTCTACTCACAAAACTTAAAACAATCAATTGGAATTTCAGCCTAGAAACTCACCTCCTGCTTAACATAACCGAAAACACCAACCAAACTGCTCTATCCAAAGCAACAAAAGACCACCTGCAAAATATCAAAAGAAAACATGGTTTAGAAAAAAGAGAAGAAAAAGGAAGAAAAACAGAAAAAATGGAGAAGAAATTAGCTTGGGTGTTTTATACATGCACAATCTTTTTATAAAACCAAAAAAATTAGCCTGGGCAAAATCTGCATGGAAAGACTCAAGACTACCCAAATTAATGTGTTTTGGGCAAAGAAAAACAGTATAAAAACACAGGCAAAGGGCTGTTTAAATGATCCTAGATGCATTTGAAACAAAGAATATATGATCAAAAGTTACTGGTCTAAACAATCAAAAGTTACCTATGCAAAAGAATATATTTCTAGTTACAGGAAGACGACCATTGTGTACACGTATGAGACGTGTAAATTAGAATCAGACGTCGATGTTTGGGAACTAAACAAGTTTTAAAACAAAATTTAATTTTTTTGATGTTTGTTCGCTTGATTACAACAAAATATTTATGTACATTTTAAATAAACTAAAATAAACCTAAACATTGTTCATAAATATTTATGTACATCAATTATCCTTCGGTAATAAGTTGTTCACGAATTCTGCCCATTCATGCCTAACTTCGTCAATATCCTCTTGTTTATACAGAACTTTATCTTTTTTCTTCTCAAACTGCAAAATAAACCAAAAAACCGATGTGTTATAAAGATACAAATGACGGTTTTAAACAAAAATCTGACGTAGTAAAATAAAGAAAGTATATCTAAAATTTTGCGTTTTACCTTCTTCTCGAAATTTAGGTCTGGATCATAAATTATATCTCTCATGAATCGCATCACGTAATAGCCACACTCTACACTTGTTGGTTGTTCAGGAGTGCCGTGTAAATTTTTCCAAATGGCCTGCTGTTTACGTGAATTTTTGTTTATATGAATGTTAAACATTTTAATTGACCTGTTATACAAGAAAACAAAGGGTGTTAATGACAAAACAAAAAATTTAAATACAAATAGTAACCGTCGTGGTAAATCAGTCAAAACGACGGAGTTTTTTAAAAAAAGACGTGATATTTTGTTTCAAACGGCGGTAAAAACTTACCGTCGTTGTGTAACATTATAACGTCGGTAAGAGTAAAACGTCGCATAACAAAAAATTGAGCAGAAAAAATTAAAACGTTCTTAAATAAAACCCAAACGACATGGTAGTTAAATTAAAACGACGTTATTAAGAAAATACTGACGTAATAAAGTATTTAAAACGTCGGTAATAACTTACCGTCGTTATATGTTCATTATAACGTCGGTATTGTTAAAAACGTCGTATATTTAAATACTTTAAAGGAAAAAAAATCTTAGATTAGAAGAAATCAACTTACGTATTCACTATATTTTTCATGTCGTCGTCAACCATGCGTTTTGGCAGTGAATTCATGTAATAGGCAGTCTCCATTGTTGGTCTCACAATTACCATCACCCAATGACCCCTGCACATAATGATTCACATAATGATTCATATGCGTTTTGGCAGTGAATTAAAGAAAAATATTACAAGCTTAGGAAAATACTTTAAATGGTACTAACCCTGGATTATAAGGGACCAAGAAAAATTGATTCCCATCTGCTGTTTTCAGGTGGTTTGACAGGTTTTTTATTCGGTTTGATATTGATCCAGATTGAGAGCTCACTAGCCCAGGGTCCACGAGGCCAACAAGGTTTACCATATTTGCCATTTTTAAATAGTCAAATAGGAACCTAAATATATGAAAGTCAATTAAATGAGATTTTAATTTAAAAGAAAGGGAAATGTAAAACAAAATGGGATTTCTAGAATTACCTCATGTATACTGATATCACTGTGGTTCCAATCTCAACCATGGAACCAAACTGCAAAATATCTTCAGGTAAGAGGAAGGTATCATGCTCAAAGCCAAACACTTCCTTGGGCATGTGAACTGTCACAGCCTCCTTAGTAGGCAACAACTTGGTCTGGACATGTTGGCATAAGGCTAACAGAGGAGGTGGCATGTCTAGCTTTGAGAGATCCTATTACAAGAAATAAATAAAGAAATATAAGTTGGTTTGTGTGTGAACGAAAATAAACGACTCTAACTAAACCCAAAAAACAGACGTGGTATATAATATAAACGACGGTTTCTAGTAAATACTGACGGAGGAAAGGTTATACACGTCGGTAAATACATAACCGTCGTTGTGTGGAATTTATAACGTCGCTATACTATAGAAAGGTCGTCTAATTAAAATGCAGTTAATGAAATCATGAAATAGACGACGGTTTATAAAAGAGTTAGACGACGGCAGAAAACATAGTCGTTATTTTTAATGTCCAATAATTTGCAAAACAAGTAAAAGCGTCGTGGTATTTAACTAAACACGACGCGTCTTGTAAGAAAAAGACGTATATACCGTCGTTATTTTAACTTTTAACGTCGGATATTAAAAGGAGCGACGTCTATTTAAAATTTAAAAGGCAAAAATAGAAAATAGCAGAGATTTTACCGTGTCCTCTTTCTGTTTTCCAGCAGTATCAGCTTCAGGCTTTGGATCTTCTAATTCCAAAGCTAGGGGTCTGATACCAGTGGCTCCAGAGCAGCTTGCCTTATCAGACATTGGATTTTTTGGGCTTTGATCTTGAGGGGGTAAAGTAATTGGAGTAATTGGAGAAATTGGGGTTTTGAGCATATGGCTGGGATCAAAATTAGGAACTAGTTGACGGAAATATGCCAACATTGCCTCCCTCTCTGCTCTGACTGCTTCCATTATAGTTTCCCTTGACTTTGCCTCAATCCTCAAGGTCTCTTCTTTGACTGCCTCCCTCACACTTTCCTTCAATTTGTCACCAAATTTCACTCTCTGCTGTTTCGGCAAATTGAAGAACTGAGTTGGGGTAACGCCAGCACCAACCCCTCTGACTCTCCCACCATGCTCGGGGGTTCCCAAAGCAAGAGTCAAGACATCATTGGTCCCGGAGCCAGTCAGAGTGTCTTCGGAGACTTACTTTTGCAAATCATCCTAAAAGAGAGAAAGAGAGATTGTTAGAAACTGAGCAGGGTGTAAAACAGATAAAAAAACCGACGTTGTAATCATAAACAACGACGGTTTTCTTAAATTACTGACGTAGTATTAATTTAATACGTCTGTATTTAAATACCGTCACTGTTTATAATTTACAATGTCGTGAGATAAAACCCGTCGTATATTCAAAATAAAATAGATTAAAACAAAAATCAAAGACCGTTGTAGTATTTAAAGTAAGACGACAGACTATTGAACAAACAAACGTAGAACTTAATTTCATACGGCTGCACAAAATTACCATCGTTGTATAAACATTCTAACGTCTAGATAAGATAAAACCGTTGTAACTTTTAATGAAGAAGTGAAAAAACTCGATTGAAATATGCATTCTTTTCCAGAAAGTGTGCACCACAAATTTCAGTGAAATAGACAGAGAGAGGGAGAGTGTGTGCGTGAGTAAACTTAAAACAAAAATGCAGTTCATAGAGGAATTTAATCCGTCGTATTAATTCTATTTAGACGTCTACTTTATTTAAAAACCGACGTCCTATTCATTTTTAAACGTCGGTAAATTAAGCCCGTCGTGGTGTTTATTTTATAACGTCGCTTATTTAAACGTACGACGTCTATAAAAAAATAAAACACTCTGTTTTTCAAATTTAGAACAGAGTTAGTGAGACTTACGATTATTTTTGCCTTCTCTGTAACCTTTGGATCAGGGATGTTTCCTGTTTTATCTTCTCTTGCCTTCTTCCATAGAACAGCTCGATCAATTTCTTCAACATCGGGCATGGTTTCTATCAAATGGTCCTCCAAACCAACATACCCTTTTCTAGACAACCTATGGTTGTACTCCAATTTCTCCCTCCTCTGTTTCTGCTCAGCATGCTTAGCCTCAAAATCTGGGGTTAACCTTGAAGCTACAAAGGCATCCCATTGCGATTTCTCTATGAACTTATAAAGCGCAGGGGTTTCTCTTAACCTCTCCCTATCATGTGCGAATGGAAGGATAAACTGCCTAGTTACGTTATACTTGAAATCCTTCCATTTTTTGGCGGCAGACGACAAGACCATGTTCTTGTACCTATCCCCAATAACATAGGACATTTGAACAGCTTCCCAAATCTGCTCCCTCACGTCCTTGGGTATTTGAGTCCATTTCTTGTCCACAAGAGGGACTCTGGTGCGTGCCAAAACACCAATGTAAGACTGCATCTCAACAGCAGCCTTGCCATGTGGTTTGCCCTTTTTGTTGAACTCAACCACAGGCTTAACCTTCTCAATTTTCCTCTTCACAACACGGCTCATTGTGCTGATACCGCGGCCGGATTTTGCCTCCTCAACAAATGTGGCTATGCTCGAGTCTTTCTTGGAGGTTGAGGAAAATCTCATCCTCTTCGAGGGTTTGCTTTGAGTTGATTTTTCTTCTTCCACTTGAGCCTTTGAAACTGATTTGGCTTCATCCGCTTGTGCCTTTGAAACAGATTTGGCCTTTGACGCTTGAGCTTCCTTGTTTTGAGATTTCGAAACCATTTTTAATTAATCTGCAAGGAAAACAACGTCGGTTATTAAAAAGAAACGACGTAATAATAAAGAAACACGACGATAACACTAAAACAGCGACGTCCTATTAAACAGTCTCTTAGACCATATATGGAAATAAGACGACGGTTTTATATCTTTCATGACGTACATATGTATACACTACGTCGGTTACTCATAATAACCGACGTGGTTTAAAATTTACAAAGACAAACACAAAACGATTGTTCTTCTCCCACAAGACGACGGTTTTATCTTGTTTCCGACGTATTAATTGTCACACCATGACGATTTTTAACCACCGTCGTGCAGTTTGCATTCAATAGAATTTAACGGTCGTCGTGGTGTGTCCATTCTATCGTCGAAAACAAGACAGAACTGTCGTCTTTTGGCGTCGTGAGAGTATCGACTTATGAATTTAATCAAAACCAGTGAAAGATTTCCTCAATTTGACAGAATCTTGTTTCCAGACAACGACGGCATCAAATGAAATGTAAAAAAAAGGGAAGAGAGTGAGAAAAAACCTTTGGCGTGCAAAGAAAGTTTCCTTCCGATGAAGACGAAGACGAAGATGGTGATTTGGAGATGAAGACGAAGATTCAGACGATGATGTTGCTTTTGGGAAATGAGAGGGAAACTGCGATATTTTATCGGTGAGAGAAAACCGTAGAACATTAGGTCAGGTGACGAAAAGTTTATATATTTTCCCAGAGTTCAATACAACGACGTTTTTATTACAAAACCGCCGTACTATTTAGTTATAACGACGGTAAATAATTCTGAACTGACGTGGTTATCACAACTGCCGAACGACTTTTGGAATTCCGATGTGGTTATGACGGCGGTTTTTAATCTAAACGGACATTTTACTTCAAAATTCAACGACTATGTATTTTAATAAACCGACGTGGTTACTTTGGGGTTCTGAAAACGACGTCGTTCTCTTTTTAATACGCGCCAAATGACTTTTGGATTTCCGATGTAGTTACGACGGCGCTTGTTTATCTAAACTAACGTTGATTTTTAAAATATGACGTCGCTAAGTATATTAGAACCGATGTGGATATATACGATAATTTGTTTAAATATGATTTTTTCACGCATTTTTTAACTCTCAGTTTTCAATTAGGATTCCAACTTCTTCTTGCCCTTTGCTCTGTCTCATCAAATTCTAAAAAATTGTCTTTCTGAAAGCAAATGGGTTTGCAGAATGATTCCTCACAAGACCAAGCATGGGTTTGCAGCCGCACTTGCCCGTTTGAAGGCATACGAGGGTGTTCCTGATGCTCCTTATGATAAGATAAAGAGGATGGTCATTCCTGATGCTTTTCACACTTTATTCATCTGTGGCTGTGCAGGAGCTTGAGAACAAGAGGAAGGAGAGGGCCCAGCTTGCATATGAGAGGAAGAAACAGTTGAACAAGCTGAGGGTGAAGGCAGAAAAGAAACCACGATGTATTTGCCTAATTTGTGTACATATATTGTGTAAATATTAATCAATATTTAAAATGAAAATTTAAATTTTAAGATGAACAAGAGGAAGAGATTTGCCTTTTAAGATGAAAATGTTGTTGAGGATTGAGAATTAAATTTTGTTTTGTGTTAAGAAAGATATTACCAAAATAAAAGAAAATTAATTAATTTTAAAAAGCTATAAAAATAAGACGGCGGTTTACAGAGAAGGCAGACGTATAAATTGAAAAAATACGACGGTAATTTGAACTTAGGACGTGGTAAATAAACACGACAGTAGTGTTGTAGGTACCGTCGTAGTACACTCCAAAATAATAAGTCGATAAATTAATCTCTCGCGTCATGGTATATTATTTAACACGTCTCTTTTTTGTAATATACCGACGTGGATTACATTACATTATACGACGTGGATTCCATAAAATTATACGACGTGGATTCCATTAAAGAATAACCGACGTGGTTTTTTACAATTACACAGCGGTATTTCTATAAGGACCGCCGTGAGTTTAAAAGATTTATTTTATAAATTTGACTCTTTCTTTCAGTTTCAGTTTTCATTTAGGGTTCCAAGTTCTTCTGATCTCTCTGGAGGCTCGTCTTCCTCTCTCACATACACACATACATCATCACTCTCTCTCACATCTCAAAGACAATAATTTGGATGTTAATGATGTATGCGTTTTGGTGTATCTCAAAGACACCAAGACTCACACATCATTAACTTTCAAAACATTGTCTTTCTCAAAGTTTGCAGTAGTCAGTTCAGTTCTGGTTTCTTTTTGGATTTTGTGTATTTAAAATATTGTCTTTCTCACTTTGGTGGTTCGATTATGATCAGGATCCAAAGACCTCTTGGGATCTCATTTTAATTTTCGTAGGCTACCAAAATTAAAAAATAATTAAATCTTAAAAAGAAATAAAAATTAAGACGGCGGTTTACAAAGAAGGCACCGTCGTAGTATACAGACGTGGATTCCATTATATTATATGACGCGGACTAAGAACAGTTGGTCGTGTTTAGTTAGGAGTTAACACGGCAGGTTTTTTGGTGAACTGTCGTCTTTAAGTTCTACGTCGGTGGATTCATACCTGCTGTCGTTGTTTTTTGGTCAGATTTTAACTCTGAAGAAAACCTTTTTAAAAAAACGACGCTTTTTTATTTGTGTGCGTCGTCTTTTAAAAATATTCAACAGTAAGGCACTTATCCACGACGGGTTTTTTTTTTACCGTCGTCGTTTTAAATACAATGACGGTTGTATGTTCTGCCGTCGTCTTTTTCTGGTCGTCTTTTTCTCTTTTTGTAGTAGTGACAAAAGAAGCTGTATGCACATTCATTACTATGCTTGATTTTTTAAACTTTTTTTTTCGCTTGAACTGTATACAAGTTTACTTTTGATCACTCGTTAAGCATATGCCAAATATGCAGGCGAAAGCTTAATGCCGGGCTTTCTTTGCTGAAGCCAGATGGTTACAAGAAGGATGCATCCCAAGCATGGAGGAGTATATGCATGTTGCAACAACTACTGTTGGCATGGGATGTTGTAACGAAGGAGGCATTTGAGTGGTTGTTCAATAACCCTAAAATTCTTAGAGCTTCTAATATCATGTTTAGGCTCATGTATGACATTGTTGGGTAGGGCTAGGCTAGCTCGGCCCAAAATTTAATAGGCTTGGGTCAAGTTGGGCCAGGTCAGGCTTTAAGGAGGAGAGAGAAAATAACGGGCCAGGCCAGGTTGGGTTTAAAAAAAAATTCAAAGCCCAAGTCCGGCCTGTGGTCTAGGCTTGAAAAAGCCCAACGGGCAGGGCCGAAATAGGCCTACTTTATTTAGAATTTTTTAATATTGATTTTTGTCAATTCTTTCTTCGTTTCTTTTATAAATGTTTTGGCATGTTTCTATACATTTCCTTTTTTCTTTTTTCTTTTTTCATAGTTCTCTATTTACATTTATCAATATGTTTATATCTTCATTTTTTTTTCTTTGTTCATTTCAAAAGTTCACAATATATAAATTAAAATTTAGAAAAATACAACAAAAATTCATATGAACTCTTGTGACATTTTCTTCACCGTAAAGCTCTAAAAGAGGACATGGAATAAGTGCCTTCTAAGTTGACATAGTCTGATGTAGCTCCAACATTATTCATATGGCTTAAATTCAATTGTGGCAAGGTATTTGATGAAGCATATATAAATATCAAATGGTGTAGGATATAATCATTAAGTTGTCTATGGCATGGTGGATAAGGTGTGGGAGTGGGATGAAAGTGGTACGGGTTTGAAACCCCTTGTGTGTGTCTATATTTCCTTTCATTTTTAAACTAAATTTATATTTATATAAAATATAAGGGCCTGTGGGTCGGTCCTTAATGGGCTTTGCAAGCCAGGCCTATAGGCCAAACTGGACTTTAGACACTTAAGCCCAAGCCCAGCCCACTAAATATCAGGCTGGACTTTTTCTCGATGGGTTGGGCGGGCCCTCATCGGCCCACCAGCCAGTGGGCCAAATGATGACCCCTATCCCAAACTATGAGGTTCAAAGGGTAATTGACAAAAAAATTGAATACGCAAAAGAGAAAGAAAAGTGTTGACCCAAAAAGGGTTAATTGTTGATTTACCCTCTGAATTTGTACGCTTCTTTTAATTTGCACCCTCAACTTTTTTTTTGTTTTTTTGAAAAATTAAGTCAATGAACTAATTTTTTTTGCCGATTCCCCCTACTGTATAAATCAACAACATATCATCCAACACCCCCCCCCCCCCTCTCCTCCTGCATTTTTCTTCTCCTCCATAACCCCAGAGCCGGCCTTGGCCTAGGGCTACAGCCTGGGGCCCAAAGCTGAGAGGGGCCCAATTTATTTATTTTTTATAAAAGCCTATGTATATGTGTATATAAAAAAATAATAATAATAATAATAAAAGAGAGAAGCCAAACCGTACCTGTATCAAAGAGGAAGCCAAACCGTACCTGTAGCAAGAAACGTATTGAGGAAGAAAGTAAAGTCAATTATTATTTATTAACTATAGACTATAATATAAAACAAGGATTGACAAACACATGGGGAAATCAAGTAATCAACAGACCTTCTTAACCATAAAAAGAAGAAGAAAAAACCCAGCGAAGAAGTTCATAAAGCAAGCAATTTTTATTTTTTTTTAATTTGAAAATTTAGATGAAGATTTACCAAATGAATATGAACAACCAAATCAATTGGAAGAATTATCAAAAAATGAGAATGATGTGAATGAAGAAGTTGGTGATCTAGATGAAAATGAAAATATTGATGAACTTTTTCATGATGAAAATGAAAATACTAATGAGCCCTGCCATGAAAATGAATGTCCCATAACAAGATTTGATTTGAACATTTATGATCCATGAGTTTGGGATAGTCTTGATCCATTGTGGAGGATGAAAAGAAGATTGATCAAATCAAGAAATGCTTACGGAGATTGGGGAGGAAGCATGTAGACTCAAATATGTGGTTTATGTTTTTGAATGCAATGTGGGGTACTCTTTTTCTTTTGTTTGGAGTATTGTCCCACTGGGTTTTCCCCAAACAAGATTTTAATGAGACACCAAAGTGTTCTTCCTTATCTTTTGTAAATTCTTGTAATTTTAATAAAATTAATTAGTTAATAAATATATATATGGAGAGATTTCCCACTAAATTGTCGACAAAAGCAATCAAGCAAGAAGCCCAAGAGCTATAAAAGGCCAATTAGACTGTCGTCCTATAAATTCACGAGAAGGCCAATATCCAAGTGCTTATTCAGATTTCAGGGGTTTTTTTGAAAAAGATGTCATCGAGCTCAGTCGTAACCAACTCTTTTACAACAAGATCAATGCCAACGAGGAGGTGGTTTGGAGATTCAACTACGTCGTCAAACCTCAACTCTAGCCTTGCTCTTTGTCATCTATAATCATGCTCTCTATTTTTTAGTTAAAATTTAGCTAAAAACATACAAAAGTTATTTTAGTAGCTCTCTATGAAATTTTAACTCCAATCATACTCTCTAATTTAGGGACTCATAAATGCTATAACTCTTTTTTAATTGGTTCATCTCTATAAATAAATATATATATATATATATATATATATATATAATAGTTAGCATTAATTAAGGTTTAAAATACTTATAAAATAAAACAACATTCAATTATAGGGAGCCACTATGAGTCCTTTCTCTCTTTTCAGATTTAGGAGCTCCTAGAGGTCTCCCTATTTTACGAGATGGATATGGAGCATGGTTGGAGTTATATTTTTCCAAATCCTCCCTAAAATTTGTCTAAGGAGGTGATTTTGGGAGCCAATTGTAGAGCATCCACAATCATGCTCTCTATTTTTTAGTTAAATTTTAGCTAAAAACGTATAAAATTTATTTTAGGAGCTCTCTATAAAATTTAAACTATAATCAGACTCTCTAGTTTAGGGAGTCATAAATGCTATAACTCTTTTTTTATTGGTCCATCTCTATGAAAATAAAAATAAAAATAGTTAACATTAAATAAATGTTTGAAATACTCATTAAATAAAGTAGCATTAAATTATTGGAAGCCACAAGGAGTCCTTTCTCTATCCTCAGATATAGGAGCTCCTAGAAGTCTCTATATTTTAGGAAGTGGATAGGGAGCATGGTTGGAGTTTTATTTTTACAATTCCTCCCCCTTAAAATTTGTCTAAGGAGGTGGTTTTAGGGAGCCCATTGTGGATGCTCTTAATCTTTAAAAATTGCACCTGAATTGAAAAATTCCTGGATCCGCCATTGATTAAGAGCATTTACCGCTGCATCTCCTTGGTCTCATGTTTAGGCCAGACCAAGATTTAATTTGAAGAACATGCAAATTCTTGACTAAGTTGTTTCAAGTCTGAATAGCTCTAATTAGGCCTGTAAAAATAACATTAGAAAGGAGGAAATGTATCACATTTTTTTCTCCTAAGAAAGATTATAGAAGATGATTTGTTTATCCATTGTACGTAGTTTTGGAGGGAGGAGATGTAACATCCCGGACCGAAAAAGAAATAAAATAATTAAATTAAGAGGAAATAAATTTGAATGAGAAAATAAATTGAAATAAACAATAAAAATAAAATGATTTGCATTAATTAAGGGTTTTGAAAATAATAAATAGTTACGTAATTTTAAAAGGGGCAAAAAGGTCATTTTAAGTTCGAGAAGGAATTTGGGACTTCTGGTTATACCATTGCGTAGAGCACATTGAAACGAGTCCGTAGACACGTAATGGGCTCAAATCCGAATTATAACTAGAGAGATACGAGCAAAATTCAAGTAGGGGCAAAATTGTTTTTAAAACCAGTTTTTTTTTTCTCTCTCTCTCTCTCTCTCTCTCTCTCTCTCTCTCTCTCTCTCTCTCCCGTGCGACCCCCCTGTCTGTTATAGCAGCGACGGTTTCACCGTCGCCACCACCACCTGCCTCCACTCCGGCCAGGACCGGACCTAAAATGACCAGCACATCCCCGCCATCAAACCCCAGCCCTCCTCTGCCATCGCCAGTCGCTCCAGTTGCCGGAAAACGCTCGGAATCGCGCCGGTTTAGACAAAATTTCTCTGGCTTCGATCTCCATCGTCCGGCCACCGATTTCGGCCTCCGATCTAGCCATCGATTTCGGCCCCGATACGGCCCCTTCCGGCAACTTTTTGGGGTATGTCCAAGAACAAAAGTGGCTCCAAATTAGGTGTATTACCTAGGGTAGGAGTCTTGGTCCGTGATTTTGAGTTTTTCCGGCGAGTGGTGATTGCTTTGGACACCCATGCGCTGCCGGCGCGTGTGGCGGCGTGTGGCAGAGGGGCTTTATGTCCCAAAGCGATCCTCTGGTTGTCACGAGCGTGTAGGAATTTGCGGATCTTAATTCGGATAACGTTTGAACCCTGAACGGATTTTACATATTGTGTGATTTCCGAGTTCGATATGTTAGAACCGTTGGATCATTTTCAATTTATTATATGTTGATCTAGGTATTCCTAAGATCATGTAGGAATTCGCGGATTGTGAATCGGAGCCCCGGAGACTCTCATTCAATAACTTAAAGTTTGCGTTTTGTGATAACCGTCCGATCGTGCGATCGCGAGCAATCCGACCGTCCGATCTGAACCAAACTTGCAAGACGTGTATCCTAGACCTTGTGGAACCCATAGGAACTTTCGGATCGTAAAACAGAGGTCGTGGGCCTCGCGGGCCCGGTTGACAAGTTTGGACAGTTGACCCTCGGTTGACCGTGAGTCTTCCGAAGTAGTTTTACCCTTCGTGAAGTGCTAGCACAACCGTGTGAATGAGTCTTGACTGTTATTTGAGTTATTTTGATTATATTAGGAGTATGAGCTTGTTTATAATATCTTATGGAATTCTTGGATATTATTTGATAATTGAAATTATGAAATGGATGAGTATGGAATACTCGATTTGTTGGGTTGTGAAAGTGAGTCTTGGGACTCAGTTATGATTATTAGGAAGTGAGTGGGTATTGCTTTCAATTAAATGACATGGTTTTGTGATTGAAATATTATGCATATGAATTTAATGGTTTATCAAAATTCATTTTATATCTAATTGTTGAATTTATTATTTTTGTAAAGTATTTGTGATATATGTGAGTTTTGACATATTCTAGTATCTGGAGTTATATATACAATACTTGAGAAAGTGCTATTTTTGTTGACTATGTGTGGGGTACTTGGGATGTTGATGTGAGATTAGAATGTTAGTTTGAGTGCTATTAGCACTACCTTAGGTACCTTCCTAGATATAGAATATGCTTGAGAGTTTATTGGTCTATACTATGAATAGGTAAATGGGGAAAAATTGAATTAAGAAAGGGAGTATTACTTTTATATAATATTTATATAAGGGACTACGAACTCCACCATCATATGTACCTCCCCATGGATGATGACATTTGGAAACAGTGGAAATGGGTACTTGGAAACAGTGGATATGGACACTGGGATACATGGAAATGGATGTATGGATATGGTTTGGATATGACGGAACCCGGGGCATCCTTGACGGGATGTTGCTGTAGACCCTTGATTGGGTATTCTGCGCGCGTAGGGCTGTTTCAGGCGTACGGATCTTGATTCTTCGTCCGTACATGCTGGTTGAGTTAGTCCCCCAATTGGACGGCTCATCCCTAGCCGCATGGCCATTTAAGGGCGGATACTTGTGAGCTAGTCAACAATCCCCGATTGGATTGTTGTCCCCAGTACATGATGTGCATCATCATATGTACCTCCCCTTGGATACTGATACATGGACACAGTGGATATGGTTTGGATATGACGGAACCCGGGGCATCCTTGACGGGATGTTGCTGTAGACCCTTGATTGGGTAGTCTGCTCGCGTAGGGCTGTTTCAGGCGTACGGGTCATGATTCTTCATCCGTACGTGCTGGTTGAGTTGGTCCCCCAGTTGGACGGCTCGTCCCTAGCCACATGGCCATTTGAGGGCGGATACTTGTGAGCTAGTCAACAATCCCCGGTTGGATTGTTTTCCCTGGTACATGATGATGGTGAGAGGTGGGTGTATATATATATATATAGGGGACTAGAACCTATAATCTAGAAGAACTAGATTAAAAAGGATTTTTAACTAGTAATAGACGGAAGACTTAGAGTTGGATTTGGCTTATGTGTATTTAATGACTTGAAGACTTTGCATGTGTATGAAAACTTTGCATGTGTATTTAATGGAGTGAAGACTTGGAAGAAGAAGGGAACTAGTTAGTTACGGAAGATGATAGAGAGGATGACTAAATAATTGACTTGGTAGATGACTTGGGCAACTAACAAATAAAAAATAGAAAAATAATGAATAAAATAAATTATTGAATGGATGCAAATTGAAACTAATAAATTAATCATAAACTCAAAAGAAAATTAACGTAGGTGAATAAGTTATACAAATAAAAAATTATGAGAGCACTGAATTTAATTAAAATGAGAATATAAATTAATGAAAATAATTGAATTAACATAAATTAGAATTTGAAAGTCTATGAAATAAACACAGGAAATAATATTAATTGAAAATATTATTAACTGTGGAAGCTTTGAAAACAAAGTAAGAACTTACAGAAATCTTAGTTCAATGAAAGCAAGCAATGTCACGCAGGACACTCACACTCCACTCTCACTTACAACTATTGTAGTTGCCTCAGGTCTACAAACTCTGAGAGAACTTTGAAAACTGAAAGAAACTTACAATGCTTACTAAATAAAGCTTGAAGATACAACTGACGGAAGGCTTCTATTTAAAGTCTTGGCATACAAAAGAGGACAAAATAACTTTTGAATTAACTTCTACTTTGACTGAAGTGAAAAACATTTAACTTTGAACTTTGTCAGGGCATCTTTGCTTTCGGCTACTTTGAATTGAAGGGTATGGGCATCTTTGAATTGAAAGGCATGGGCATCTTTGAAAAACCTTTAACTTGTCAGGGCATCTTTGAATTGAAGGGCACATCTTTGAATTGAAAGGCATGGGCATCTTTGCTTTAACTCTGGAGAAACAGGAAGGCATCTGCTTTCACATGGGTGAAAGGACTTTAACTCTGCTTTCGGCTACTTTAACTTTGGCAGAGGCATCTTTGACTTGGAAGGCTTCAATCTTCAGAGAGATCATAAGGATCTTGACTGTCGGGCACATAATCGGACCATCTAGGCTTAGGCTTCTGACTAAATTGTTGACTGGGCATCTGGCTTGAAGAAGATTCAGACTTTGGACTGGCATTGTCTTCATCTTCATCCTTCATTTGAGAAACTTGAGCAAGGAGTTGCTCTGCTAATTCTGTTAATTCTTTCTTAGATTTCCCTTTGAGGGAGGCATTTGAACTGCTTGGAGAGGCTTCTTTGGCTTGAGCGACTGGCATCTGGATAGGTGGATAACTTGCATGGACTTCATTAATAATATTATTTAAAATGACTTTGTCCCACCATTTGACTACACAATGGCGGATTAAATGCTTAGAATCCCAATTGGCTTGATAACTCCATTTTAGAATCCATGGAATCTTGTATTTGGCAAAGAAATGAAGAAGCATGGGAAAGAATTTTTCTTGCTTAGTTAATTGGTGCTTTTGACTAAAATAATTAAATGTGGGTCGAAGGCCTTCTGGAATGATTTCCCAACAGGGTCCATTGATGTTCCACCATTGGAGAAACCAGCAAGGAAAATAGGGCTTGAACTTGGCATCAAAATTCATAAACCATGAATGACTGAAATCTTCGTGCTGATGAAATAAAACTGTATAAAAGGCATCAATGTAATCTCCGTAATTATAAGTAAGGCCTGATTGAAGTGGCAACTGGTCATAGACATTTTTGCTCCAATGTTCTAGCTTAATGATTTGACGTATGTAAAGGGAATGAAAAATTGTGGCATCTGTTTGCTTATCTTTGATGGGCTTAATATCTGCTGACTGAGTTTCATAAAGTATATCCCTATAAAATCTTAAAGTCTTGGAAGGATGACTTTGAAAATAATGAAGATTAGGAGGGAAAAACTTCTTGGCTATTTTGATTGGGTCATTCAAATCTTCTAAATAAGGTTCAATAGAAAAAAGATTACTATTACTTTTAGGAAAATATTTGGACCTTTGAACTGGGCTTTGAGGACTTTGACTCTGGGAAGGCATAGGAGGATGAACAATAAAAGGATCGTACTGGGAAATTAAGACAGACTGATAATTAGGGCGAAGAGAAGGTTGGCTTAAAGGATTAAATCTATTATTAACTGGAATTGGCATATAACCTGGAAAAGGCACAAGTTGGGCATTGGCTTCTTGTTTGACTGGCGTAGGTATCAAGGTAGCTGGAAGGACTCTGGGTTGACTCTGGCCTGGGCTTGGTTGGCTTGTCTGACTATACTGCATTATTCCTTTATTTTTCTTTTCTTTTTCTTTGCTTGACATGGCTCTGCTTGTTTGTCCTGTAGAAATTCTCTTGTAAGAAAATCTGGAATGCTGTTTTCACTACCTCTCAAATATTCTAACTCAAAATAAAAAACACTCAATATTGCTTGCCATCTTGCAAAAATTTGCCTACTAGCTATATTTTTGACATCTTTTTCTAAAACATGTTTTGCAGACTTACAATCGACTCTGACTAAAAACTTTTGATTTAATAAATCATCTTGAAATTTGCTTATACATAATACAATAGATAAAATTTCTTTTTTAATAGTACTATAATTAACTTGGGCTTGACTCCAGACTCCGGAATGAAAACGAACAATTTGTTCAGGAGACTCAGGGCTTATTCTTTGTTTTAAAATACCACCATAACCTGTTTCAGAGGCATCTGTTTCAACAATTTTAAAAGAATTGACTGAAGGAATACCTAGGCATGGGAGAGATTTGACATGAATCTTAATTTGCTTAACTATTTCTGTATGACTCGGAGTCCAGGCAGGAGGATTGCTCTGGAGACGATCAAACAGAGGCTTACATAATTTTCTCAAATTTTGATAAAAATCAGAAATATAATTTAAAGAACCTAGAAACCTTTGAAGCTGACTCTTTTCTAGAATTTGATCTGGAAACTTATCAGCAAACTGGATGACTCGATTGATTGGGCTTATTTGGCTTTGGCTTATGTTGAAACCTAGAAACCTGACATTGACTTGGAATAACTTGATCTTTCTGGCTGAAATGACTAAACCATTAGATTTAACTATCTGAAAAAACTTATGCAAATGCTTCCAATGCTGCTCTATTGACTCAGAGAAAATAAGAACATCATCTATATATACTATGGAGAAATGACTGTAGGCATTAAAGATTTCATTCATAATATTCTGGAATTCACTAGGGGCATTTTTTAATCCAAAAGGCATAACATTCCATTCATAATGACCAAAAGGGGTAACAAATGCAGTCTTATACCTATCTGATTCTTTAATCTGAATTTGCCAAAAACCACTTTTCATATCAAATTTACTAAAGATAACGGCCTTCTCTAACCTGTTAACTAAATCTCTTTTATTAGGGATTGGATACCTAATCCATTCTAAGACTGAATTAAGGGGCTTATAATTGATAACTAGGCGTGGGGCTCCTCGTTCTAATTCGGCATTTTTCTGAACATAAAAAGCTGGACAAGACCAGGGAGACTTACTTTTTCTAACTATTCCTTTGTTAATTAAATCTGTGACCTCGGCTTTGCATAATTCCATTAATTCTTGGTTCATTTGAATTGGACGGGCTTTGGTTGGAATATTCTTCTCACTAAATGACTTGACATAAGGTAAAGTAACTACATGTTGCTTTCGGTGCCAAAAGGCATTGGGTAAATCAGAACAAACTTCATTTTTTAACTTTTCTTCAAATTTACTAATTTGTAACTGTAGTGACCTGTCGGCTAACTGTTGTTCTACCCTTTTAAATTTAATTTCTTCTTTTAAAAAGTTAACTTGGCTTGTTTTACTTTGAATTAATTTAACTGACTTAGAAATAGCTGACTTTTGTAAAGACTTAAGACTATGTAATTCAGGCTTAGTTAAAAACTCAAATTTAACTTTTTCACCTAATTGGCTTGAAGTGACTCCATCATATTCTACCTGAAAGGGGTAAAGTAAAGAGATAAAGGGTAAACCTAAAATTACTTCGTCCGTGATATTCTGAATCAGGACAAAGGATGTCTTAAAGCATATTTTATTTTGGCATACATGGGCTTTGGGTAACTCATACTTTAACTTAAGGGCTTTTCCTGACGCTGTGCCTAGAACTTCTTTAGATTTCCTATAAAACTGGGTTGGAACTAGACCTTCCTGAATACAATTTAAATCGGCTCCTGAATCAAATAAAGCAATTGTATTTAATTCAAATTCATTAATAAAAATACTAACTCTGGAGTACCATTTTCTAAAATTAATTGCTTAATTAGATTAATGACTTTTTCTTCCTTATCAGACAACTCAGGTTCTGACTCAGAACTAGACTTACCGAAAGGATTACTAGACTCTGCTTTGGATTCTAATAAATTAATTAAGTCTTGCTTAATTGCATAATTCTCAGTTTCTAGCTTCTGGCTTATTTGTCTTAATTCTAAAATTTCCTTTTTTACTATCTTAACTTCTAATTGGAGATCCTGAAGGGTAACTTCTTTCTTTTTATTAAACCTTTCTAAGGTGGCATTGAGACTTATCTTAGGCGGCGTGGGAGAACTAGCCTCCTCTTGACTTATGATCTTTCTAAGCTTCTTAAGGTATTCTGATTTCAATTCGGGATCCTGGACTTTACTAATTAATTCAATTAATAACTCCTCTTGCTCTTCTTGTTTAGTTAAAACACAAATGGATTTATTTAAAATTCTACAACATTTGTCCTTACAACCTAATTGGACTTCTGGCTCACTAGGTTGGGAACTGTCGGAACTATAGGCATGTGAACTATCTGAAGGCATAGGATCTGACTCAGTGTTAACTAACTCAAGAACTTTAATTAACTTGGCTTCTTCCTCGGATGCTAATTTTAACTGCTTAATTGCCTCTTTAACTTTGCATTCATTAGCATAATGACCTTGCTTTTTCCATTTGTAACATCTGACTTTGCTTTTATCTATGCTTTTCCTAGGGTAATTCTTTTTACTTTGTCGGGGGCTTTTCCTAAAACCTCTTGAATAACCTTTTGACCATTTGCTTTTCCTAGGGATAAATCTTCTTTTACTATAAAATTTATCATTATCACTGAAAGAATTTCTTTTGCGAGAATAATGGCGTCTTTTACTAAAGCGTCTATCATGGCTTCTTTTGACTTGTCTAGACGGCGGGACCGGTGCTAGACCATATTGTTCACAAAAATTACCTAATTCATACTTGGCATTTTTACTATCGGCTTGAATAGATTTTCCTATTTTTAAATCTACACACATTTTCATACCGACTTGATTAATTGTACTAATTATATTACCGTAAGTTAACTCATCATAATTAATTTGACCTGATTCATTGCTTAGGACTGTTCTAATTTTATGGGCAAATAAATTGGGGAGACCATTAATAAACTTTTCTTTCCAAAAGGCTTGATTACTGTCATCTCGAAGCATGACTCTGGAAATGAAAACATCTTTATACCATCTAAAATCACTTAGCTTAGGGCATCGAAGATTGCTTAACTGGTCATGTATTCTGGCTGTTGTACTACTGGGCGTTCCTATGAAATGCTCAATTATTGTATATAAAAGGACGTTGACTCCGTCTTCTATGCTTGTTCCTACTCTTTCATCTAAAATAGGGTAATTATTTTCATCTGTTTTAAAGGCATGAATTATTGTAAGCTTGGCAGCTTCTGTGAGATGTTTATCCCACCAGAAACGAAGTGTTCCTGTAAAACCTGTTTCTAAAAGGGAAACTATTTCTGACTGTCTTAACTGATGATTAGTGGCATAACTATTAGCTACCATAGACATATGTTGTAACTTATTAAGTATTTCCTATTCGGATAAACCATCTATATTCCATTCGTAAAGCTTATCGGAAGACACTGAAAATTGGCTTTGGGTTCTTTCTTCAAACTGGACATCTGGAGGCGTAGGCTTAGGATACCAATTTTTGGTAAGACTTGTAGGATTAACTTTGCCTGTTAAACGACTGACTTTAAGACTCTGGGCATCTTGGTTAACTTGGAAATTGCTAAAGGCTTTTTCTATTTTAGAAATATTACTAGTTTCTGACTCTAGGCTTTGGCTTGATTCTAAAGACATAATTGACTCACTATCAGAATTAACATCGAGACTTAAAACTTTAACTGAGGTTTCTTCTTCTCTTCCTTTATCTTTATCTTTATTGGGCTTGGGTTTAACTGGGGTTAATTCTTGAAACATTTCCTCTATTTTACGCATTGTTGGACTGACTTTAAGTGCAGACTCAGGCTTTAGGTTAAAGTGAACTAAAGGCTTTTCTTTCTTTGGCTTAAGGGTAACTTCCTGTGGAATTAACTTATCAACTTTTGTTTCTATCTTATCTAATTGTTTACCTATTACTATTAGGCTTGTGTTGGCATAATTATTCTGTTCTATGACCCTTTTGACTGGTTCATCTTTTGACTCAGCAACTTTGTAAGGGCTTGCAGTAATTTTGGCATTCCTATGATTGATTACTATGGCTTCAACTGGGGGGTGAGTACTGACAACTTTAGTATTATCGGATTTTTCCCATTTTTCCTGGGTTAAAGTAACTAGCTTTTGACTTAGATATTTGGCTTCTACATAATCTAGATAAGGTGATTCGGACCTAGTGGCTTTGAGATATTCCTTCCACTCATTGAAAATTTCTTTTCTTTGAGCTTGGGGGAAAGAATCATGATACTTGGCTTTTCTTTCGGCATTTTCAGGGGCTTGGAAATGGGCATCTAATTTTGACCAATGAATTTTAAACGGCTTATTAAGGACTCTTAATTGGGCATCACAATTATAAACATCAAAAGTAGAATCTTGGGCATCTGACCTAGTAGGTGACGTAGGCTGTATTGGCTCAGGAGGTGCAGTAGGGGCTTTGTAGCTTGGTTGGACAACCTGTTTGGCTTTTCTTAATTCATTAATTTTGAAATCAATTAAGGCTTTGTCGGCTTCTAAATCTCGTTCTGTAATCGAAGAAGACTCTGCAGACGAATGTCTTGCTGGAAACTTAAAGGATTGACTAGGCGTAGGTAATTGTTCTAATTGAACTGTTGACTTTACTGGCCTATCAAAACTGATTTTAACCGTACCATCTAAATAAGGCTGAATATAATCTAAATCATTTAAACTACGTTATATATATATATATATATTCATTTATAGGCATACATATTACGTATATGTATATGTGGATCGGATTTTGGATTGAGACTCATGAGTTTGTGCTTTGTGAGTACCCTGTACATGTATGGTTTATGCCCTGGTTTGGGAAGTGTTGTACGGCAACAAACGCCTTGGATAGGGTATGGTTGCGGGATTGAACTGATATAAAGGGAAGAAATTGATAATGTGTTCAATGCACATACGCTTTGGATAGGGTATGGCTGCGGGATTGAACTGATATAAAAGGAAGAGATTGAGAATGTGTTCATTGTGTTTTGTCGAAATTGGAGTTGTGATAAATATGAAATGTATCATTGGTTCTGCTTTAAATAATTGTTTATTATCGGAGTTATGACCGTTGATGAGAAGAACTACGTGTGGCTTGATCCCTTGCTAAGAGTACGTAGGTAGCTTGGGGCCTCACCTAGGTGCAGCCGCGAAATAAACTATATTTAAAAGGTTTGATTGATTCTGAGTATGGGAATGGATGTTTACGTGGTTGTTGGTTTTGAATCCTGTTTGATGATTTCGGTGGTATTCATAAATTTGTTTGAGATCTTTAATTTCATGTTGTTAACTTGTGCTTGCTGCCAGTTGGTGTTTTAAAATGTGCTTTTAACAGGTTGAAAATTTGGGAAAAGTCAAATTTGAGACTGCCGAAGTTTCGGCAGAAAGTCTCGGTTCTTAGTAAGTGGGCCCGGCATTGGTGTGATGTCAGAATTTCCATCGAGTTCCGAGGAATTCGAGGCGGGTCCTGTCAGGAGACAATCGAGTTCTATCAACTGTTGAGAGAAGGACAAATTTCAAGTGTTCAAAGAATTAAAAAAAAAGAAAAGTATAAGCATTCTTGACAGAATACTAATTTGTTTTAGGTGTTGAGAGCATGTTCAAATCACAAAGCGGGGGTCCAAATAAATAAAAGTGGTGTTCATAAGAGTTCTCTTCCTAGTCTATTTAACTGGTATGGGTTAGGGACATTTTTCGTCATTTCCTTCAAATATGACATATCCCGGAACAAGGCGAGATTTGTGACAACAAAAGGCAATCAACATACATTTGGCTCATATTGTTTCTAACTAGCACAAGATAGTAACATGGAAAAATAGTTGGGGTATGACTGTCATGTTGTTACGTGATTATTAATTCACATGTTATAATATGAGCGGACGACAACTTATAAATGAGAATATAATATTATAAATTAAGTACATATATAATAACATGAGTTTAACATGATAGGGCAATGTGAGAGTTACATTGAATAACTTCTGCTTTCACCAAATAAAAAATTCTCCACCAAACCCTCGTTAATTAGTTTCTAATTAGTCATAGAAAAAACGTTTCAAAAGCTATATTTTTATACAAAAAGTAGAAGAGCAAAAGTAAGACTAAAACATATTGCAACACGTGTGTTTAAATAAATCTAATAACATGAGTAACGTTGTAATTGCCCCACCAAACTTTGGTTAATTAGTTTCTAATTCGTCATGGAAAAAAAATGTTTCAAAAGCTTAATTTTTTTTATGCATAAAGTAGAAGAGCAAAAGTGAGACTAAAACATAAATATAATAACATGTGTGTGTTTACTGTTGTGAACAAATCATTGCAGCACATGTGTTTAAATAAATATAATAACATGAGTTGTAATTTCTCTACCAAACTCTGGTTAATTAGTTTCTTATTAGAAGAGCAAAAGTGAGACTAAAACATATGCAACGCATGTGTTAATACATAGGTTGCTCAGACCCAAAAAAGAAAAAACGTGCATATATCTCATAAGTTGCTCAGAGGACCCAGAAGAATAAAAAAAACAAAAACAAAGGAAGCAAACAAATCTTGCTGCCTGGCCCCTTAATTGCTGTCTTCCGTGAGACAACAATTAAAAACAATTCCATTCAAAGAACCTGAGACAACAGTTGCACCACGCCAATCGCCAATCGCCAATCGCCATGCCTACTATTACGTGATTTTTTTTATATTAATCTACTTTCTGGTATGCATCTCGATCCTTGCCTATATATACACGATTGTACAAGCATTGTGATCTACACCAAATAAGCTTTCCCTTCCCTTCCCCGAAAAAAGAAGAAGAAGAAAAGCAAGCAAACTATGTCTGTCCAAGTTGGTTCAGCAGCTCAACCACAAAATGCTAAGCCAGATGAAATTGCTCGTAGGACAGCAAATTTTCACCCAAGCATTTGGGGAGATCAGTTCATCAATTATGATGATTCACAAGACATGGTATGTAATGGATATCAAGCATGCACATGTCATATATAATTTTGTATAACTCTTCTGGAACAAATACTGTGAACCTGATTCACATATTGATGATGTTCGTTTGATTGTGTGTTTAGATTCATAGTTTGCCAACGAAAGTCTATCTGCAAGAGAACATTACTCTTTCTCACTAACTATATGCAGGTCATTTCGATTTTATAAAAACTTCTTCTTCATGTTTTTACTCATTTTTAATTTGTTGCTGCAGATAACTCACGCTCATAAGCAAGGGCAGGTTGACGAACTGAAAGAAGTTGTGAGGAGGGAAGTATTCACAACTAGTGCAGGTAATCTTTCACATCAGCTCAAGTTAATCGATGCAATCCAGCGCCTTGGCGTGGCATACCATTTCGAAAGGGAAATCGAAGAAGCACTGGAACGCATGCATACTACATTTCATGACCATGACAGCGATGATGATGGTGATCTATACAATGTTGCTCTTTGTTTTCGACTACTACGACAACATGGACATAATGTTTCATGTGGTAGGTTTATATAGAAATTAATTGATATACTTGTGAAGTGTGGTGTGAGAGACTTTTGGGCTACTATTATTCAAGTTCTTATCTTTTTGTCCATTTTTTGACCATCGAAACCAGATATATTCAATAAGTTCAAAGATGAAAATGGTAGCTTCAAGGAAAGCTTAATTGCTGATGTGTCTGGCATGCTAAGCTTTTATGAAGCAACACATCTGAGGGTGCATGGAGAAGATATACTAGAAGAGGCTCTTGCTTTCACCACCACTCACCTTGAGTCCGCAACAACCCGTGTAAGCATTCCATTGGCTGCACAAATAACTCAGGCCATAGAGAGACCTCTGAGAAAAAGTCTAGAGAGATTAGGTGCCAGACGTTACATGTCCATCTACCAAGACGAAGCTTCACATAATGAGTGCTTGTTGAAACTTGCAAAGTTAGATTTCAATCTTGTTCAGCCTTTACACAAAAAGGAGCTACAAGAGGTTACTAGGTAATATAATGAATTCTCTCTTTTACATAACATGAGGGATCTACATTGCAAAGTTCAATTTGGGAGTAATATATTTACATATAAATGTTTAGGTGGTGGAGAGCACTAGACTTTGAAAGGAAGCTGCCATTTGCAAGAGATAGGATGGTGGAGTTGTACTTTTGGATAGTGGGAGTGTATTTTGAGCCTCAGTATTCTGTGGGGAGAAAAATTATGTCGAAAGTGAGTGTCTTGCTAACGATATTGGATGATATCTACGATGCATTTGGCACATTTGAAGAACTAGTGATCTTTACTGAAGCAATTGACAGGTTAATAATTAGAAACAAACAATTAATTCTTGCTTTTTTTGTTAGAGAATATTCATTTAGTTTGTCTCAAAACTCTCCTAATTAATTATCTGTTTCAGGTGGGATCTCAATTGCAGTAATGAACTCCCTGACTACTTGAAAATATTTTACCATGCACTCTTGAATCTTTTCAATGAAATTGAGGAGGAGATGGTCAAGGAAGGAAGATCATACCGAGTTCCTTATGCAATACAAGCTGTATGTGAAACACGATTGAATCACAACTTCATTTGCTTTTGAAAATATACACTTTTGTTCTTGCTCAATTGATCCATTTTCACTGGTATATATGCCTCAGATGAAAGATCAAGCTCGATCCTATTTCAATGAGGCCCGGTGGCTCCACGAAGGACGAATTCCAAGTATGGAGGAGTATATGAGTGTTGCAACGGTTTCTATAAGTTACACCTTCCTTACAACCATCTCTTTACTTGGCATGGGAGATATTGTAACAAAGGAGTCATTTGAGTGGTTGCTCAATGGCCCCAAAATTGTCAGAGCTGCAAACACCATTTTCAGGCTCATGGATGATATTGTTTCGACCAACGTAAGTATAAATTATAGTAATTACGTACACGCATATGATCCGAAAAGACATTAATTTTGGATTTTATTTTTTCAGTTTGAGAAAGAAAGAGGGCATGCTGCTTCCAGTGTTGATTGCTACATGAAGCAATATGGGGTGTCAGAGCAAGAGACAGTTGATGTTTTTAAGAAACAGATTATGGATTTGTGGAAGGACATAAACGAGGAGTTTCTCAGACCAACTGCTGTGCCGATGCCTGTGCTTAAGCGGGTTCTGAATTTAACACGAGTGGCTGATCTTCTTTACAAGGGGGAAGATGGCTTCACACGTGTTGGGAAGGTCACAAAAGATAGTGTTGCTTCAGTCTGTATTAATCCTGTGCCGCTGTGAGTTGGATAAGATGGCCTTTTGTACAAGCGTGGATTTGATTGAGTCTTTTTTTGGGAAGGGTGTGTTGGGCCCGCCCAGTTTGTTTGGAATAATGTGTGTATTGTTTCTTTCTCCTAAGATTTTCACTTTTTATTTTGCATGTGTGTATCTTCTTATAGATATGTTTGGCCAGGCGAGACGAAGTTCAACTTTAATATCGAAATATCAGTTCTTGAGTTTTGATTTATCTGTCTTTTTAATCATTTTCAATCATTTATTCCTGAATGGTAGAAGATCATCCAAAATACTGGGTCCCTCCTCAGGTTCTCTAGACCATAATTTTTTGTACAATTATCACCTTTAAAAGTTGTCACATGTGGTTTTTTTGGTACAAGCCATAGTCCAAACTACATGAGAGGGAGATTTCTCACACACACAACTATGATGCCATTGGAGTTCAAACCTGATGACAGGACCCGCCCCGAATTCCTCAGAATCTATGACAAACCTTGTGTTTTTCCGACATCAAACTAATGTCGGGCCCACTTACTAACAATATCCTCCTTTCTTAACAAAAGAAAAGAGGTTCGAGACTTTTTGTCGAAATTTTGGCTGAGTCTCCCCTGAAAAACAGATTTTTCCCAAAAAATTTAACCAATCAAAACACAATAATAATTCCCAACCAGCAACATGCACAATACATAGCACACAGTTTACAGAATAGGCCTCCGGCCTTACATCCAACCTTAACATGGGCGATAACAGAGTAATTCTAAAGAAATTCAGTTTACAAATGCAACAAAGTTCAACGGGAATAAAAACAAATAAATATTGTCCTACAGAAGCTCAGGGCTTGGAAATTCAAGTCTTGGCTCATATCAAACTACTGCTTGGGGGGCGCAAAACAGAAAACTTGTGAGTGTACAAAAACAAAGTTTTATTATAATTCAAAACAACATACTAACCCCACCGTTTAGAAAATGATGCTAAAAACATGTAATTGAAACCATTCATACATAATCGATATGAAACTGAGGTACTCTCAAACTCCCGATATAATATAGTTCTAACCAAGTTCAATTTCTTTGACTCTAACCAAACCCCTTTCCGAAATATAGGTTTACAAAACATAGTATGTAAGGAAAGCTTTTAAAGTAGTTAAACATTTATATATATATTATTGATGCTCAAAAAAGGTTTCGCACTTTTGGGCCCAATTGAATGATGTCTAGGCCTCGGAGTGCTTTAGGCCTCGGTAGAGCGATTGATCTACAAGATGAAAATGCTCGGTAAGGCCTTAGGCACCGATGTGGTACCGGCCGAAGGCTCTCCAATACTTAAGTAAGTATGGAATAAATAGTAATCTGGACAGAGTAATGGATAAGTTTGCCGAAAGTTTCAGTTACCTCCATTTTGGGACTTGTGCCCCTTTTATAAGCCTTGGGAGGTGTGCATGTTGTGTAGAATTTCAATGTGGAACTGTAAACATTTACTGTGGGCACTTCACGTGTCCAGTGGGTGTTTGGTTTCTGATATTACGCTCGGCAGCCTTGGGTGCCAAATGCTGCTCTACCGATTCTCTTTTAAGTCCACGTGTTGCTCCCTTATTAGTATGTCAATTTAGGTATAAACAGGAGTCCCCCAAGTTCCGATCTGAGAGGAGCTTCTTCGTTGAGACTTGATTTGATCTTCGGTGTCCCTAGCATGCCGATGACTTCGCTCGTGTTGTCTGTTCATTTGCACAATGCTGTTACCGTTCAGTGAGCCCACCTGGTGTAGGAGGCATAGACACTTCATTGGAGGTGTTCATGTTTTTCTTTGGGTCATGCTCCTGACTTCCCAAGGGTCACCAAAATTGTGTGTGCCGTTCCGTTACCATGTTCTTTCGAACAGTAGGGCGTGTAGACCTGACGTCGTGGAGTCTTAAACGTCAAGCGCCGAATTGGTAACTTCAGGAGTCTTCCGAACATTTTGATGGCATAGTTGACGCTTGGGCTTCTGTGCGAGGCGTGCAAATTGGGAAGCGGAATCGACTGCATAGAACAACGCTAGTTTTCTGCGCTCTGCCCGCAGGAAGCAACCGCCTCTTATTGGTGCCACGTGTCAAGGTGTGCGTGCTGAACGAAGTAATAATGGCGTCGGTTGGGTTTTTGAGGTGTACCGGTCAATTATTTTCACTATAAATAGGGGGTGACTCCGGATGATTGGGTCACTTTGTGTTTGCAAGAGCCATTTGAGAGCTTGTGAAGAGGTGATTTCCGACGAACTACCTTTAGCAAGTTGGGTGATTTCCAGCGACTATCATGCGGAGGAGCGATTTCCGGCGAACTTCCACCATCATGATAACAAGGTATTTTGCCCTTTCAGTCCTTTTTTTCCGATTAATTACACCTTTGTGGCTTACACCTTTGTGGCTTAAACTAGACTATGAACATGGACAACGTTCGGTAGTCTAGTTGTCACGATAGCCGTAGGAATCCATAGTTTGATCTTTTGCATGACATTTAGTTTCCTTTCTTTTGTTTGTATATGTCCGATAACGAGTCTCGGTACAATAGTGAACCCAATGCATTCGATGGGGAGTCATCAGACGATCAGAGGGATACCCGTAGTGAGGCACTGAGCTTCGACAGTGTCGATAGTGAAGATAACGAAGTCGAGATCATTGGTGAGAGGGTTAGAGCTATACCCTCGGTCGGCAAAGGGAAGGTTCTACCAACGGATAGGGCAGTGCCGTGCTGCGTTAACTACGCCAGCACTAGTCAATATTGATAAGGGACATGCGGGTGCCAGATCGGGACTCTAGCTATCATTCGAAAACCTCCACTTCTAGGCGTGGGGATGTAACACTCCGATCCTAATTTAATTATCCTTTTGAATTATTTAATTAATTTAAATTTAAAATTACAAATTTGCCAGCGAATGTAGGGGTATTTCGGTCACTTTTTTAATTTGGAAGGATTTTGGGAAAGCGACTGGTACTATTACGTAGATCATACCAAGAGAAGTCCGTAGACAGGTAGTGGGCTTGAATCGGAGTTGTAACGAAGAAATTACTATCAAAACAAACTTAGTGGCACAATCGTAAATTTTTCGAAATGGGTTTATTAAAATCTGAAAACCCTCTCTCTCTCTCTCTCTCTCTCTCTCTCTCGCTTTCCCTCCCCCGTGCGTAGCACCCCTCCCCCCACTTTTTTTCAAACAGCCGGTGGCTCAAGGAGCCACAGCCGCCACCACAAGCCACGGTTGGCCACGGGACCGAACCCAAATTGACCGCCTCCTCTCCCTCTTCCAGCCCCACCCCTCCTCAGCCCCGATCCGCCACTCGTGTCGCCGGAAAACGTCAAAATACGGGCGAATTTTTTGTGATTTTTCCAACGCTCATTCCGGTGATTCCGGCAACCAAATTCTTCGAACTTGGTATTTTTTTCTCATCCTCTCAATGTGTTCTAATTGCTGGTTTGGTTGTTTAGCATAAATTTCTGCACTTTGAAACAGATTTAAGCGATTAAAGTTTTAGCTGGTTTCGGCCCTCGATTCCGGCCACCTTTTGGGTTTGGTCCAAAAATAAAAGTTGCTCCACTCAATGTCCTGATCATGTAGGTATGAGTCTTGACCGAAGGTTTGGAGTTTTTCCGATCACCGAAAATCGCTTTGGGCACCCACACGCTGCCGGCGCGTGGGGCGGTGTGTGGGCCACTTTTTGGCTGGTCTCTTGGTCCTAAAATGATCCTCATGTCGTCCCGAGTACAACAATATGCTCGGATATGAATTTGGTTATCATTTGACCGTTGATCGGATATCGCATATTAGGAGTTATCCGAGTTCGACATGTTCGAACGTTTGACGTCATTTCAATATATGTTGATCTAGGCATCCTGAAATTGGCACACAAGTGACGAGGGGCAAATTTAAATGCTATTCAAGTGGACACAATGATCTTCACACACTTTATTCCTTGACCAAATATACTTATGACTAGTCAATTGCTAGTCATGAGAAACCATAACGAAGAACACACACATAGAGCATAACAATCTGTACCTGCAAGCCTAGAAGATTACTAGTGACAACCTAGGCACTTAGAATGACCCGTCAATCTAGGCATCCCCTATGCTAGCAACAACTATGGTGAAAGTGTATGAAAACATCATAATCAAATAAACAGAACACAACAAATAGTGATGACTAGTCAACCGCAAGAACACAAACCCATAAATGCATGAACATCATGCAATGACTAGTCAACTATCAAGAACACATCATAATAAAATAAATAGCACACATCAGATAGTGATGACTAGTCAACCACAAGAACACAAACCCAGAAATACATGAACATCATGCAATGACTAGTCAACTATCAAGAACACAAACCCAAAAAATACATGAACATCATGCGATGACTAGTCAACTGTCAAGAACACAAACCCAGAAAATTACAGAGATGCAAACCAGAAATTGTTCACCCAGAAACCCACCATTGAGAAAAATTGGGGTCATCAACCGACCAGGCAATCCGCTAAGCAAAAAGATTCTTATAAAGAAACACTAGCAAGCTTAACAAATCCTAGGTTTATTTAGGAAGATGAGCTATACCTCATTTGTGCAATCTTCTTCTCCAGCTTAGCAAAACCAGCAGCTTGGTTCTTCATGGCAATGGCAGCTCCTTTTTCAGCTCTTTCATCCCATGGCACCAGCTAACCAGCTCCAACTCAGACAAAAGCGAAATTTGGATTTAAGGAGTAAATGACCAATTTCTTCAAGAAACCATACTCTTGAAGAAATCAATCTTGAATCTGACCTAGATATATATGAGAGAGTGTTTGATCTAGCAAGATGTGGTTTTCATATTTCAAATGCAGTTTTCGAAAAATCAATTTGGAAAACTCAAAGATGAAAAATATGAAGGCTTGCTCTTGAGGGACAAGAAGAGAAAGTTTTCTCAGAAACTTTCCAAAACTCACCCACAAAAGAGACGGCTGCCAAATGAGGAATTCTTTGGTTTTTACACAAAAATTCCTAGGTTAGAATTGTACAAGGCAGTAGAGAATTTCATAGAATAGGACAAAACAGATGGGTAGGATCCAGTTGGAAACAGTGAGCTGGAAATCATACTAATGCAAAGGTTGACTAGTCATAATCTTCAGGAATTTAGTGAATGCAATGCAAAATTTACCTTTGTCAAACACATTGTTGTCCATCATAATGTAGTCGAATAAGAACACCTAGAGATGTAATTCTTAATCTAAAATAGAGCTTGGGAAAATACAATGATTGTCCTATTACAAAATTTTCAAGGGAAGCCAAAAGTAAATCACAACATGCATACACTTACACATCCCTAGGATCGTGTAGGAACTCGCGGATCGTGAATTGGGCCCAGTTGACCCAATTTGGAAAGTTTGACCGCCCAGTTGACCGAGTGTCTTCCGAGGCTATCCCTTCATCCGAAACACGTAGTTGGACTTTAGGAACATCTCGTTCCTCGTGTGGCCAAATGAAAACGGCAGCAGAACTCGAGAATAGCAGTGGCTGGTGAATTTCTCTGATTGCACCCAGGCTGCTTTCCTACTGCTGTGGCGGCGTGAGCCGTCGGGCTTGGAGGTCGCTGACCTCTTGTCCTGCTAGGGCAGGTTGTGTCGTGGGTGGTGGTGAACCGGCTACTAAGCTATGGGTTTCTCCATTTTTCCTGTTCTTCTCATGCGGAGTCAAAAACAAGAGAGAGAGAGAGAGAGAGAGAGAGAGAGAGAGAGAGAGAGAGAGAGAATGTTCCTTTCTCTTATTCTCCATTTTTCCTTTTTTCCATCTTTTTTTTGGGTTCTGGTTCCAGCAAAGAGAGGTTTATGTTTTCTTTTTCTTTTTTTCTTGAGAAAAAAAATAACATATTCACCATGAGGGGCCCTTGGGTGTCTAGAGAAATTCTCGCCGGTTCGCGGTGGTTGTTCCACCATGATAATTTGAGAGTTTCGGATGAAACGTATGATGGAAAGGAAATGGGTTTCCCTTGATTCATGAGCACGCACTGAGAATAACTTGTGCTCTCAATGAAAGCACCAATTTGTGGGAGCGATTTTTGTCCCACAAGAATATTCATCTAAGATTCCTCCTTCCTCTTCGTCGTCTCCTTCTCCCTACAAAATAAATCGGAATAAGAGGACCACACCCGGGGGGTGTTGGCCAAAGGCCCTCGGATCTCTAAGTTAGTTCAATTGATTCATAAAGAAACAATAGCTAAAAAGAGTACGGAGATGTGTTTATGGTGTGAATCGGGTGACCGGAGCCTTGTGAAAGAGGGAGAGAGAATATGGCGGCTAGGGTTTGTGAGGGGGAATTCCTGTAGAGTCTCAGAGAGGAATTCAGACGTAGGTTTAGAATTACCTCAAGCCTTGGTGTAGCCGTGTATTTATAGGAGTCTCAGAGGCTAGGGTTTGGGGAAAAATAATTCTTGTTGGGAAATGAATTATTTTTCCTGATTTTGGGAGATTTAAATCAATTAGGGATTGAATGAGGATCAAATCCCTAATTCAAGGCAAGAATCCCCAAATGGAAGGAAATATTTGACCTAGGTTTTTGCTAAATTCGGTTCCCAAGAATCCCCAAATCATAGTTCCTTCTTTTTATTATGTAAAGATATTTTTTTTCTCCTTTTTGTTTTGCTGAACTAAAATTGATACGCTTAATGATTAATTTTAACTAATTTTCAGGTGGAATGTCCTGCTCGAACTATATCTTTATATTTATGGAGAAGTATATGCATGTTGCAACAGCTTCTGTTGGTAACAACTTACTTTTCAACTATATCTTTACTTGGAGAGGGAAATCTTGTAACGAAAGAAGCATTTGAGTGGTTGTTTAATAACCCTAAAATTCTCAGAGCTTTTGAATATCATTTTTAGGCTTATGAATGACATTGCCGGCTGCAAGGTATACAATTTTCTTTATCACACGCTGAATTAATATTAAACAAGATCAATTAACTAAATGCTTTGGATTATATATTTTTGCAGTCTGAGAAGGAGAGAGGGCATGAGGCTTCGAGTGTTGATTGCTAAATGAAGCAACATGGAGTCTCAGAGCAAGAGGCACTAGATGTTTTCAACAAACAAGTTGTGGATTTTTGGAAGGATATAAACGAGGACCTCCTTATAAGGCCAAATGATGTGCCAAAGCCTGTCCTCATGCGAATTTAACAAGAGTTGTGGATCTGGTTTACGAAAGGGGAGATGGCTTCACACATGTTGGAAAACTTATGAAAGATATTGTCACTTCACTTTTTCTTGATCCTGTTCCACTGTAAGTTGGATTCTTTGTGATCTTTGTAATTTATGGCTAGCTTAATAGTCACAAAAAATGCAAGGGGCTTGTATAGCTCAAGTAGTTAAGAGCATTTACCCAATAATCAAAGAAAATGTCATTTACTTATTCTGAGATATAGCAAGGGGCTTGTATAGCTCCAGCTGTAAAAGGACACAAATCAAAGGGGCATCTGTTGAGAACAGTAGTTTCATCTGAGATATCCTTTCCCCCTACAAATCGGCTCCCGAGGATATATCAACAGTTGTGCTTTCATCATTAGGGACTCTTTCCTATAAATATAAAGGCTCTATAGCTGCACAAGAGGACTCTCTCTCCAAAATCAAATGCAACGTCTTGTAAACACTTGAACAAACTTCAAGATTTTTTGAAATAGCCAATTTGTTGCCCAGATGACCAGTTGACAACTTCTACGTTTATCTTTTTATTGCTTTGCCATCCCTATGGTATGATTCTTGTTTAAACACTCGATATAGTTCTCTGCTAAATAGCTGAAATCTGTACAGATTGGATATTCTAGTCTTTTAAATATTTGTTCTTGAAAAAAGAACTAAATAGAGAAATTTTTGGCTTTTATTTTAACCTGTTACCATACTAGGTCTGGATTGAGAAATCTCTTGTTCTTGAAAGTTGTACTCTCATTACAGCTTACATTAATCGTATTTTACATTCTTTTCATTTACCTTTTGCATCATACTTTTTGGCAATTTGCTTTCCCGCATCTTTTATATTTGAACCTTTTGAATACAACTGCTCATTTCTAGATAGACCAACAATAAAGGTTTTAGGTCCAAATAGGGCTTCGTTTGCCCAGAAAAAGGCTTGCATGGGCCCAAATCATAGTATTCGGCCCAAATTAGTTGAGTCTTGACCCAATATAAGGTCATCTTGGGCCCAAAATAGGTTTCCGAACCTGATCAAGGGAGCATTAACCTCAACATTGGATTCCTTCTTTTCTGGTCATGTATCATCTATATATGTTAAACCAACAACGCACAATTGAAAGAATACTAAAGTCCTCTTAATTGAGGCATAGAAAAGAACTCATCCAAGCCAATACCCCACTTGGAGTACAATGGCTCGATCAGAGGTCCAAATCAAGCGCAAGTCCATTAAAGAGACACTCTACATCACATATACCAAGTCTTCTGGGCTAGTCGCATCCCCAATAGTGGCACGCCTACGCAACGTGCGATCAGGCCAGAAGAAGCAAGTCATCAGGGGCTAGCTCGAGCTCGCCCGCTCTTTTCAACCTAGTCCAACTTTCAATTTTATCCGAATTTGAAGGAGTCCTCTCATGAGGCAAAAATCCAATCAGGGCATTGGTATTGACCCAGCTCCTTCCTATTCTTTGAAGTAGATGACCTGGGAGGAAGGGAAAAAAGGGACCACAGCTCCAACTACTTGCTGAGAAGGTGGTACCAACCTTCGAACCCAAGACCACTAGGAGTTAATGCAGCGCACTCAACCACAAAGGCAGGGGGAAGGCCGGTCAGCTCCAACTACTTGTATTAAAGCTATCTACATTATTTCTTTTTACCTCATTGACAACCATATGATTTTCAACAAGTCCAAGATTTGTTGGGAGCTTTATTGGAGGCATTGAATGCGCGGTTGTATTCAAAAGGTTCACGAGAACAGCAGAGTCACGAAATTTCCTAAAATCTTTCACGTATTTGAAACTTGAATTCTCCTACTCATGTAGACAGAAGAGCTATGGAAATCTTTACAATGCTCTTTGTCTTTACATCACTTCTGTTCTCCATTCTAAGTATCTCCAACACCAAAGACATCATCACTCCAAGTGTATCGATCAGAGATGGAGAGACCCTTGTTTCCTCCGGTGGAAGCTTCAAATTAGGATTCTTTAGCCCTGGTAATTCGAGTAACCGATACTTGGGAATATGGTTCAATGAAATATCTCCTCAGAAAGTTGTATGGGTGGCCAACAGAGAAAATCCACTTACTCATCTCTCAGTAGGAGCTTTGAATATCACTGATCAAGGAGCTCTTGTTCTTTTAAGTGACACAAATAGAAATAGCATTGTTTGGTCATCCAACACTTCAAGAAAATTCATAAGGAAACCAGTTGCTCAGCTCCTAGAATCAGGAAATCTTGTAGTGAAAGATGGAAATGAGCTTGTGTGGCAGAGCTTTGATTATCCAACTGATAATTTGCTACCAGGAATGAAGCTTGGCTGGAACTCGAAAACCGGGCTAAACAAGGTTTTGTCTTCTTGGAAAGATGCAGATGATCCAGCTCCGGGCGCATTCTCATTTTCCATGGATTGTAGCGGATACCCTCAACTGGTTATTAAGAAAGGTCCTAGAGTACAGTATAGGTTGGGTTCATGGAATGGCCTTGGTTTTACAGGGATTCCTGAACTTGGGAATAAATTATTTAAATACGTTTTCATTTCAAATGAGAGTGAGGTCTCTTACAAGTTTGAGTTCCTGCAGGATGCGTTGCATGCAAGATTACTGCTGAACTTGTCCGGTGTCTTGCAGGGGTTCATGTGGTTTGATATATCACAAAGCAATGACATAATGTACTATGCAGATTGGTGTGACACCTATGATTTGTGTGGTGCATATGCGTTTTCTTTCTGCAAGCTTGGTACTGATCCTCAATGTTCATGCTTACAAGGTTTTGTACCAAAATCTCCCAGAGAATGGAATTCAAACAACACGTCTTTGGGGTGTGTTCCTAAAACTCCATTGGGTTGTAGTAATGGAGACAGATTTCAGAATTTCACTAGGGTGAAATTAACGGATACATCTTCGTCATGGATCGATAGTACTATGTCCCTCGAGGAATGCAAGAAAATGTGTTTGAGAAACTGCTCTTGCACAGCATATGCAAATTTGGATATTAGTGAAGGAGGAAGTGGATGTTTGCTTTGGTTTGGTGAGCTCATTGATATAAAAGAATTCGAATCTGGTGGGCAAGTCCTTTTTGTCCGGACAGCCCTCTTAGGTTGGTTTTGTTTCATGTTCTTTCAAGTTAGTTTCTTCCTTACTTTTTTCTGGTCTTGTTTAGAGGACGTTATGTTGAGCACAAGGGAATGGCTGCACTAATGATTAACGAATTATTTGATTTGAACTTTTAGTTATAACTTGGAACACATCACTAAATCTACTTGTGATCTTTCAGATGACATCAAGACGAGCAAGCCCTCTGGTGTAAAGAAGAAAGTGGCAATCATAGCCAGCGTTGGGCTGCTAGTCATGGGAGTGATAATACTAGGATTGGTTTTTTACAAGCGGAAGAAGAAATTGAAAGCACAAGGTAGAAATTAATTAACATCACCATTTTGTTGATCATGTGTTACACAGAGTTCTCCGTGTTTATTTTTTTCTAGCTGTCATGCTTTTTTTTTTTTTTGGTCTGAACCACGAGGTGGTCCTGGATGGGCCTCAACTATGGGTGGCACCTTTAAGCCTTAACCACAACCCAGACTAATCCCCGCTCACACCGGGTTGGCCCGTAAGAGGTAAAGTGCTGGCCAAAGTGGTGACTCCATATGAGAGCAGGAATCGAACCTCTGACCTCTCTTAAGGAATGAGAGTGCCGAACCACTCACACAAACCACCTTGGTTGGCTGTCATGCTTTTGACTAAGAGTAGGAGAGGACAAAATTCTGGAAGGTGATAGAATTTTTTTGATCCTCCCTCCCTCTTCCTGTTTTGGAAAGAATCATGAACTTATTGCTTCATCAACTTTCTCAGGAAAAATGAAACACATACGTGAAAAGAACTTTAATTTTGAATGCGGAAACGAAGACATGGAGCTGATAACATTTGATTTGGCCACCGTATCCAGAGCCACTGACAATTTCTCAAACAATGACAAGCTGGGAGAAGGTGGTTTTGGACCAGTATACAAGGTAACAGAGTATAATGTGATGTATTCTTAGTTTAAAAATATCTCTCTCAACTTATTGGAAATGATGCTTTCTAGGGCATACTGATAGAGGGGCAAGATATAGCAGTTAAAAGGCTTTCAAAATGTTCGGGGCAAGGAATTAAAGAATTCATGAATGAAGTAATATTGATTGCTAAACTTCAACACAGAAATCTTGTAAAGCTTCTTGGTTGCTGTATTGAGGGAGACGAAAAAATGTTAATTTATGAATACATGCCCAACAAGAGCTTGGACTATTTCATATTTGGTTTGAACCTCCATCGACTAGCACTCCCATCAGTCTTTTCATAATTCCTCTTAAATTTTATGTTCTAAAATTAAGAGTAGATTAAACTAACTTTTATGATCAATTGGTCAGATGATACAAGAAGTAAATTACTTGGTTGGGATCAACGTATCAATATCATCGGCGGAATTGCTCGAGGACTTCTTTATCTTCACCAAGATTCTAGACTGAGGATAATCCATAGGGATCTTAAAACCAGCAATGTTTTGCTAGATAAAGACATGAATCCAAAAATATCTGATTTTGGCACGGCTAGAGCATTCGAGGCAGATCAAAACTGAAGAAAATACTAATAGAGTGGTTGGAACTTAGTAGGTAGCTCTGAACTTGTCTCGTACATTTTACGTTGTTGGTGAACTCGTAACTCCAACTTCATTTTGCAATGGCTACATGTCTCCTGAGTACATAGTTGATGGACTCTTCTCAGTCAAATCCGATGTCTATAGCTTCGGCGTCATGGTGCTTGAGATAGCGAGTGGGAAGAAGAACAGGGGATAAGCTTTATTAAAGAACAACTTGTTCAAGCTTACTTCATATGTTTTTTTTAACGTGGGAAGGAAGGAAGAGCAACATAACATAAATTTGATTAATTTCAGGCAGGGACTCTATGGATTGAAGGAAGGCCATTGGAAGTATTGGATAAGGTGTAAGATGGCTCATGTCTTCTACCGGACGTGTCGCGATGCATTCACATAGCTCTGTTGTGTGTGCAGCAACTGTTGGTGAGTCCTTACGTAGTTAGGATTTTGGTTACTTACCAATTATTATTTAGTCCTATTGTAATAGAGATTTACTTCCTATTGTAATTTAGATATATTTCCTATTTTATTTAGGATTAACACATCTTTGTACTTGTATAAATACCTCCATATTGGAGAAGAATAATAATATGAGCGTATCTTAGCATAACTGAATATTTACCCTACTTTGTTTGACATGGCATTAGAGCCAACTTTTCTGGTGACCCGTGTGTTGTGCTCACCCGTGTTCTAGCCTCATATTTTTTTTCCTACCAGTGCCCTGTGTGCCCTCCTGGGTTTGTGTGTTGTGTCGCTGTGTTCGTGTCATTCGTGTCTTCGTGCATCTACCGTATTTGTGTATTTGCTGTGCTCCGCTGTGTTCCCCTGTGATTACCTTTGCCAAATTGAGAGTCGTTGGCACTCCTCATTCCTAACCCATCATGGGTCTTCATCTTATGGTTTTTGTTGATGTCTCAGCTTCTCTATCTTTGAAACTTCATAACAAGTCTCTTTACTCCGTGAGCCTCGTCACCACTCACTGAGCCGTTGCTTTACTCCGTGAGCCTCGTCACCGATCACCGAGCCATTGCTTTCCTCCGCAAGCCTCATCAACGCTCGCCGAGCCATATCTGCCGTGATTTCTTCCTCTATGTTACAGACTTGGTATCACATCCCAAGTCAAGCTTCCAATTAAGTTTCCAGGCCCGTCTGGCATCTGCAATCCCATACCATACCAGCCTAAAACCAATTCATTCAAAGTTATCCCGGCCAATCCACACTGTCATTGTTCCCTTTGCACAGCTACTTACTCTCTCTGTGTTGCCGGCATTGTCCCGGCTTCTTGTCTTGCCCATATCCCACATGCACTCTGTCTTCCACTTGTTTCACTTTTTATATTTAATATTCTATGTTCTCTCTCTGCCCGCCAACACCCTTTGTGATTAGCTCTATCTCTTGAGCTCTCTCTGTCTTTTCTTCTCTTGCCCACATGCTAGATGTCTTGCCTCTCTTTTTTTTATCCTTTATTTTATTGACTTGTTTTGCACCATATGTCTCTTCCTTTATCAACACCTCTCGCATTTGTCAACATCACCTACCCTATCTATACAAATTCATCCACCTCCCTACCACCTTCCCATCTTGCATTTGTTTCTACCACGAGACTGGCATGTTTGAGTCTCTTTACTATTATTCAATTTCTCTTCTTCCAAATCTCGACCCTTTATCAATGTCGGATTTGAGGGGGAGTGTTGCAACTTTATTTGGGTGTTACTTTCTCCAAATCTCGACTCTCATACATCGTCAGATTTGAGGGGGAGTGACATCGCTGCTCATCTATTCCGTTGCGATTTAACCACCTATCTGCCATGACTGATTCTGATACATCTCAGTGTTAATCAGTGCATGTTTCTCAAGTACCATTGATCATATGGCTCCATCGACCCCTTCTCTTCGGGGGGAGAGGGGGAGTGAAGAGAAGTTGTCTCTGCTGTTTCTGGTGCCAATGCCTTGTATTGCTGTTGATGATGTCTGTTATGTCTCTGCCTTGTTGCTCTTGTTGGTGCCAATATTGTTGCTCATGCCTTTGCTGATGTGTTTCTGCTGTGGTCATGCCCGTTGACCTTGCCTTTGCTCTTGACTTTCTTTGCCTTGCCTTACCCTATTTGTTAGGGTTTGGCTTTGCCTTGCCTTGCCATGCCTTGCCTTACCCTATTTTTAGGGTAAGGCTTTACCTTTGTCGTGCCTTACCCTATTTTTAGGGTTTTGTTGCCCTATATGGGCTTTCTTTGCCATGCATTGCCACCTTGCCTTTGCTTGGCCTTTATTTGCCTTACCTTGCCTTACCCTATTTTTAGGGTTTGGTTGCCTTTGCTTTTGCCGTGTTCACAGGGCTTCTGTGTTCTGCCTTATCTGCTGCCGTGCTCACAGGATTTTTGTGTTCTGCAATTGGTGCTTCTCAAGTATGGTGTTCACTCGTGGGTTTGCTCTTGTGTTTCCGCTGCGAACTTTGCTTTAGTTTGTCACTTGTTTCACTCGTGGTTGACGAAAAGACCTTCTCTACAATTGGTGCTTCTCAAGTATGGTGTTCTGTGACTTGCTTGTCAAGTTGGGCGTGCAAAATATCTTTACCCAACTTGAGGGGGAGTGTTGGCGAGTCCTTACGTAGTTAGGATTTCGGTTCCTTATTTAGTTAGAATTTTGGTTACTTACCAATTATTATTTAGTCCTATTGTAATAGAGATTTACTTCCTATTGTAATTTAGATATATTTCCTATTTTATTTAGGGTTAACACATCTTTGTACTTGTATAAATACCTCCATATTGGAGAAGAATAATAATATGAGCGTATCTTAACATAACTGAATATTTACCCTACTTTGTTTGACAGCAACAACCAGAAGATAGACCAAACATGGCATATGTGGTGCTGATGTTGGGTGGTGAGGGTTCATTGCCTGCGCCCAAACAACCTGGTTTCTTTACTGACAGGAACCCAATTGAAGCAGATTCTTCATCCACCAAGCGTGAATCACACTCAAAAAATGAAATGAGTATAACGCAGTTGGAAGCAAGATAGAACATCTTTTCCTCAAATACGATATGGACCTAATAATTATATACATATTGTTTTTTTTTTTTTTTTTTTGGAAATTTGCACAAATACGATATGGACCTAATAATTTTTCTTTTTTACAATTTACCACCTATATTTATTCCAAATGTACCAGTCCCGTTGAATTTTATGTTAAGTGAAGTCACATGAATCATGATAAGCAAATGATATTTTCTACAGATATTTTATCAAAATAGTAAGCAGAAACAAAACTGCCTGTCATTTCATGTGAATGCTCACTCTTAGTTTTCAAAGTAAACAAGGGCACATTTGTAACTTACTTTAGAAATTAAAGTACTGACTCATATGCGGTGCACTCGCTTTCTGCAGTTGAGTTAGGTCAATTCACCAAATAGAAATTCGTTTCTTCTTATTTTCGAGCACTTTTTATGATAGGTATGGTCAATTTCTATGGTACCATTTTAAAATCATCTCTCTAAATAGAACTATTACAAGCAAATCGATAAATTTATTATTTTCATTAAATACTGAAATGGCCACACTATTAATTAAATAGCTAAACTAGTTTTTTATTTTATTAGTTTTTTCAAGAATGATGATTATAAAAATATAAAAAGACTTCCATCAAGAATGATGATTATAAAAATATAAAAAGACTTCCATCAAGAATGATGATTATATTCGTGGATAGCAGCCGTCATTTTCTTCCCTTTTCTACCTTTTTAACTCTTTGACTTCCTCCTTTTATCCCCGTTGTTCAATGTCGTAATTGCAACCTCTCATTTTTACGAGAAGAATTGCAACGCGATATTTGTTAGTTGGTTTCAGACCATAGTGGAAATGCAGATTACAGCGATGATATTTGGACGCCGCAGATGAAAACAACAATGCCGCCACTTTTTCTGTCTTTGACAATCTGCAAGTGCCAAAAGTAAAGTACCCAAAACCCAATTCTCTTCTTTGAATTCTCTTTTGAAATTTCAAAGTCGAACGAACTAAAGACGAAGATTCTGAGAGAAAAAGCTCAAAATTCTTTTAGCTAAGGCAGAAGCAATGTGAAGTCTTGGGTTGATTTTCGTCTGGTCTGAACTGATAATGACTGGGATTTTCGTCTGGTCTGAACTGATAATGACTGGGATTTCTGTACACAAGAAATTTTGTACAAGAAGGAACTCAGTAGTAAAAGAATGGAAAACTTTTAGTCCAAAACGCGTTTTGTATTCAATTGATGACAGGTAGGGCCTCACCATTGATGGACTGACTCATGTAGCAAACTCATGCGTGAATTAACAGTAGTACTATATAGATGAAGCAGAAGGCAAAGAAAAATCTAATCTTGATTTGTGAAAACCAACCCATTTCACAATTTCCACAATTATTTGACGTTTGGATGAGCCTGGTTATAATCTTCTCAATTATCAACCACAAGCATCTTTTCTTTCTAATCTTTAACTTGAAGGAAATCCCTCTCCGGCACAGAGAAAAAAGAAAAATTATTAATGGGTGGTCCTTGTTCTCTGCATATTAGTACTAATTTGCTCTTTCTGTTTTTCACAATTTCCTCTGCAGTTGACAGCATTAGCCCCTCGCAGTCTGTCAGTGACAACACGACGTTGGTTTCAAGTGATGGAAGCTTTGAGCTTGGTTTCTTCAGTCCCGGTAGCTCCACAAATCGTTACTTGGGAATTTGGTACAAGAACATCCCAGGTAGAACTGTTGTTTGGGTTGCAAACAGATGCAACCCCATTAATGATTCTTCCGGCATGTTGATGATAAACAGCACAGGCAATCTTGTGCTGTTTGGTCAGAACAAGAGTGTTGTTTGGTCCACAAGCTCAGTTAAACGTGTCGAAAATGCAATGGTACAGCTTTTAGATTCTGGAAATTTGGTAGTAAGAGATGTGAAAGATGGAATTTCAGGACCCTATTTGTGGCAAAGTTTCGACCATCCTTCTGATACTTTGTTACCAGGAATGAAGTTGGGATGGGACTTAAGGACGGGTCTGAAACGACACATATCGGCATGGAAAAACTCAGAAGATCCCTGTCCAGGCAATTTCACGTATGGGATTGAAATGGAACTTCAAGCATACCCCGAGGCATATATTCGCAATGGCACCACGAAAATTTATCGTGCCAGTCCGTTTAATGGCCTCACTTTCTGTGGTTCATCAGAGAAGCATCCTGCTCGTTATGGTTTCAACTTTGTGTACAATGATGAGGAAGTGTATTACATGTACAAACCCACCATTAAGTCTATAACATCAAGAATAGTTTTGAACCAAACCACCAGTTCATGTATTCGCTTTCATTGGAAGAAAGAAGATGAAGCTTGGACTGCCCATTTATCAAGACCTAGAGATGTGTGTGATCATTATGGCTTCTGTGGAGCGAATGGAAATTGTATTGGTGAGAATCCAGTCTGCCAATGTCTAAAAGGATTCAAGCCTAAGTCTCAAGAAAAATGGAATTTGGCTGACTGGTCTCTAGGATGTGTGCGCAATAAACCCTTGAGCTGTCAGGAAACAGATAAAGATGGGTTTCTCAAATTCGTTGGCTTGAAATTGCCAGATACTACGCATTCTTGGGTGAACAAAAGTATGAATCTCAAGGAATGCAGAGCCGAATGCTTGAACAACTGTTCTTGTATGGCTTATAGAAGCTCAGATATCAGAGGAGGTACTGGCTGTGCCATCTGGTTTGGTGATCTAATAGATACCACACAGGCTCTGACTTCTGGGCAGGAAATATATATTCGAATGTCAGCTTCGGAGTTAGGTATGAAACTTTGTAACGTAAAGTTGCTTGTTTATGTCACCAGTGCATTTTGCTTTTATCGAAGTTAAAGAACTGACCAATCTTTTTGAATTTTTTGTGGCTGCAATTTAACTGTATCTGCTTTACTACATCATTCAACAATGAAGAAGAAAATGACGGTAAGCTGAAGACTGCATTGATAGTTGTAGCTGTCATAGCAGTAGTGTTTTCTGGAGTGCTGTTAGTTGCCTATTGCATTCACCGGAGAAGGAAAAAATTAAAGGGTAGATTAACTCACCCTGACCATCTTTCCAAGTATTTATTTATCCATGTTGTTTAACTCTGTTTTGATGACTATTTGAGAGAAAATGCTTAAAAGTTTTATCCAGTTTAAATTTGTTCAAAAGTATATGGTTGAACCAATATGTATTTCATCTGCGGATATAAGCTTTTGTTCACTTACTCCTATTGGCTATAGCTAACATGATGCCCATTTCCACTGCATGAGAGAAAACAGAAATAAGAGACAGAAATCAGGACAATGAAGGGGCACCAAAGGAGGACCTGGAGCTCCCGCTCTTCGAATTGGCCACTGTAATTAGTGCCACAGATAACTTTTCAAGCAATAACAAGCTGGGAGAAGGTGGCTTTGGACCGGTTTACAAGGTAAATTTGTAACTTGTATAATAAGGGGCATACTAACTTTCTTTACAAGGTTGCAGTATTTGAAATAGTGTGAATTTACAGGGGACGCTAGCAGATGGACAAGAAATTGCTGTGAAGAGGCTTTCAAGAAGTTCTGGCCAAGGAATGAACGAGTTCATGAATGAAGTTATACTGATTGCCAAACTTCAGCACCGAAATCTGGTAAAACTTCTTGGTTGCTGCGTTCAAGGAGACGAGAAAATGCTGATCTATGAATACATGCCCAACGGAAGCCTGGACTCATTCATCTTTGGTTTGGACTTTTGAAAACCTTATTAATTTGCTCAAAATTAATTGCTTAATAGCTGTAAAACAATTTCATATTTAAGCAATTTTCTATAGAGAGTTGAAGTTGGATTTTTGCATTCAACTTTGCCAGATCAAATGAGCGGAGAACTACTGTTAGATTGGCCTAAACGTTACCACATTATTTGTGGAATTGCTCGTGGTCTCCTCTATCTGCACCAAGATTCCAGGCTAAGGATTATTCATAGAGATCTCAAAGCAAGTAATGTCCTACTTGATAATGAAATGAATCCAAAAATTTCAGACTTTGGCTTGGCTCGAACATTGACTGGGGGAAATCAGACTGGAGGAAATACAAACAGAGTGGTTGGAACATAGTAAGTTTGTCTTTTAATATTTTCTGTAGGTACACTTTTAATCCTGATCAATGGTTTCTGTTGTGATCTCACTTCTCCATGATGTTTCTGTTTACAGCGGTTACATGGCACCCGAGTATGTTATTGACGGTCTATTTTCTGTAAAGTCTGATGTCTTTAGCTTTGGTGTTTTGGTGCTGGAGGTCATTAGTGGAAGGAAAAACAAGGGATTCTACCACCCAACCAGCCCTAACCTTATCGGACATGCAAGTATCAAGAGTAAACTTTCTTCTTGCTGCATATATTCGCCGAATAGATGGTAATTGATGAAGGATTTTTGGCATGTTTCAGGCATGGAGACTATGGAATGAAGGAAGGCATTTAGAACTGATTGATACATATTTAGGAAGCGCATCTACTCTATCAGAAATGTCGCGTTGCATCCATGTTAGTCTCTTGTGTGTGCAGCATCATCCTGAGGACAGGCCAAGCATGGCGTCTGTGGTTATAATGCTGGGAAGTGAGATGGCTTTGGCTCAGCCCAAACAACCTGGTTTCTTCATGGAAAAGGAATCACATGAAGCAGGTCATTCTTCAGAAAATCAATCATCTTCAGCCAATGAATTATCCATTACGGTTTTGGAGGCTCGATAAGGTTCGATTATATATGTTATTGCTGCTATCTTGACATGTTCATATATTTCCAAAACATGCAAGTTTGTAGATTCAAGTGATTCTGTACCTGGTTCAAGCATTGAGGCTAGATAAAGACCACAAAGCTATTCATCTCATGCTGCGTCTATTTTTCTGTATATATTCGTTCAGTATTTTGTCCTTCGATCCCTCACCTTTTCTGTATGAGACTCCATTCCCTCTCCAATTTTTCCCTTTGGTGTAAATTGCAACAATTTATAGACAAAGGTTACACCAAAAGGTAAAATTAAATTTTAGTCCGTAGTGTTTGTTTGATTTTTCAGTTTTTATAATTAAAGGCACGCAGTTTTTTTTCTTTTTATAACGTGATATTCTAAACTAGAATATATGGATCCAATTAGATACAAGAGGGCGGGCACATTTTTCTTTGCTAACCCACATCTACATGCAATTAGGGCACGTTTGTTACACCATAACCCACATCTAGATAATACACACTTAATTATAAAGCTAGGGAAAAAGAAAACAGGCTTTGTACGCTCTTTCCATCGTCTTCTCCTTAGGGTTCTTCTTTGCTATCTTCTCTTCTCCATGTATTCATCTCTCCCTCTATCTCATACTCTCTCCAATATGTTTCTTCTTACTTCTTCTCTCTTCTTCTGTCTTCATCTTTTCTTTCTTTATATATTAAATTTTTGTGAAAATTAAGTTGTGAGTTTTTCTTCAAAATCCATGTTGTTGCACTGGTTGTTTGTGCATCCTTTAACTATACTTTCAAGTCTTATCAAACAAAGAGAACAATTAAAAAGATTAAAGAGAGAAAGAAAAAAAAAAGCAATACGAAGCTGCCAAAGCTTTGATACTTAGGGGTTTCTCTTAATTTCAATTATTTAATTAATTGTGAATTGTGTTTCCGTCTTAGGAGATAAGCATGTTGGGTGCTGATACAATAAAGTGAAATTTTTTTTGGGAGATTTACTATTATACCCAATATAGGAGCCCAAATTATTGGTTTTTAAAAAATTAAAAAAAAAAACCCCTATATGAAATGGACTTTAGAAACATACCCAAAGCCCATTTTATAACATAACAAAAAGACTCTTAACTTCTTTTAAATTACAAAACTGCCATTGATTTCTTAAAACAAACCCAATCCCAAAACCTCATAAAAAAAAAACCCAAAACACTTAATAGGGCATCAAAGTAATTTAATAATCAAAATTAAATTCAATAGGGCCAGCTATCATTTTTTTGGTTTTTGTTTTGTTTGTTTATAGAAATTAAATGGTGTAGGGTTTATCTATATTAGTAGTGCTAAGAATGGGTATATGACTAAATATGTCAACTTTTTTCCAGTCCAGATACAATAACCATCACATCGATCCTTCAATTTTTCATGTATTGGAAAAATTACTATATAATTACAATGGTAAGCTAAGATGGCAAAAGCTAGAATGACCATGGGTAAATCGATTCATGCACATCAACAAAGTAAAATTAGAGAGTTCTCTCATACACTTAAGCCCTTTATTTTGTGTGATATAAGTTTGTCAGACATACTTCATGCTTCATGTCCATAAGAACACAAGAGAAAAGATTGATGATGTTCGACATGCTTCATGTCTTGTATGTGATATGTATATTGTAACACCCCGATCCTAATTTAATTGTTCATTTAAATTATTTAATTAATTTAAAGTAAATTTAGGTTTTAGCCACAAAAAAACTTTTACTTTTGGAAAAAGCCAAAACTTTTCCAAAAAAGACAGAAAAACCCCTCAACTTCCAAACCAAAGACATGCAAATGTAAATGATTCCTTAGGAAATCCCAAAAATAAATAAGGGCATTTTTGTCCATTTTGCCTTCTTTTCAAAATATTTCTCTCTCCTTTGGCCTTTTCCAAAATGTCCCTTAATTTAAATAAGAATTTCCAATTTTGACCTCGAGGGTAGGGGTAATTTGGTCACTTTTTAATCTACAAGGATTTTGGGGAAATCACCAGTGTTTTTACATAGATCATACCGAGATGAGTCTGTAGACACATAGTGGGCTCGAATCGAAGTTGTAACGAAAAAGATACGATCAAAATACACTCAATGGCATAACCGTAATATTTTCGAAGTTGGTTTTAATAAAATCTGGAAAAAAAAAAAAAAAAAAAACCCTTCTCTCTCTCTCTCTCTCTCTCTCTCTCTCTTCGTGCGATCCCCCCCTCCCGACAGAACAGCATCGACGGTTAAACCGTCGCCACCGCCACCACACGCTGCCATTCTTGGCGACACCGGTCCCAAAAGGACCGCCTCTCCTCCCTCTTCCAGCCCCGCCCCATCCCAGCTGCCACCACCGCCAGATCTGGCCGGATTTTGCAGATTTACGGCCAGATTTTACGTAAAACTTGCGGAGCTCGTTCGGACGCCTCTGTCCACCAAATCTTTCGAACTTGGTATGCTTTCTCATCCTCTTAATGTGTTCTAGCTGTTGGTTGTGTTGTTTACGATCAATTTCTGCGTTTTGGTTGTCAAATAAGCGATAGAAGTTTTGGCCGATTTCGGCCCTCGATTCCTGCCACTTCCGGTCACTTTTTGGGGTGGGTCCAAGAACAAAAGTTGCTCTACTCAATGTCTTGATCAAGTAGGTATAAGTCTTGACCGGTGGTTTTGGAGTTTTTCCGATCGCCAAAAATCTCTTTGGACACCCACGTGCTGCCTGCACATAGGCCACTTTTTGGCCAATCTTTGAGTCCTGAAATAATCCTCATCTCGTCATGAGCACGACGGTATGCTCGGATTTGAATTTGGTTATTGTTTGATCATCGAACGGATATCACATATTAGGGGTTATCCGGTTTGGCATGTTTGGACTGTTGGATCGACTTCATTTCAATATATGTTCATCTAGGCATCCCTAGGATCGTGTAGGAATTCACGAATCGCGAATCGGAGCCCCGGATGTTCCGATTCAATAACTTAAAGTTTGTGGTAAACGATAACCGTCCGATCGTGCTATCGCGAGCGATCCGACCGTTCGAATATGACCAAACATGCAGGACATGCTTAGTAAACCTTGTGGAACTCATAGGAACTTCCGGATCATAAAACGGAGGTCGTGGGTCCCATGGCCTGGTTGACCCAATTTGGAAAGTTTGGCCACCCGGTTGACCAAGCGTCTTCTGAGGCTATCCCTTCATCCGAAACACGTAGTTGGATCCTAGGAACGTCTCGTTCCTCGTACACTGACTTGAAACCCGGGTAACTAGGATTTTAATTTAAAGTTCTCGTTCGATGCGTTCTTTATTAATTTCGTACTCGTATTCTAAAATAGGTACTGCAACTACTCGCACACAGCAGACAGGACCCTCTCAGGATCAAGCAGCATGAGACTATTTGTGAGTGGACTTTGTTTTCAAATAATAAGCATAGTTTTATGATGGAAAAATTATGCATATTGTTTTAATGGTTTATTGAATACATTATATATTCAATTGTTGAACTTAATGTTTTTATAAAGTATATGCATTATATTTGGGTTTTGGCATATTTGAGTATCTTGAGTTGTACATATGATTCTTGAGAATTTCTATCTATGTTATGTGTGGGGTACTTGGGGTGTTGATATGAGATATTGGAAAGGAATGAGATTAGTATGTCATTTTGAAGTGCTATAAGCACTACCTTATATACCTCCCCGGATTTGGAACTTTGGATTGGGACCTTGAGATACTTGGATACGTTGGAACCCGAGCATCCTCAACTGGGTGTTTCATAGACCCTTAGCGAGATAGTCTGCTCGCATAGGACTTGTCACAAGCGTACGAGTTTTGAGGATTCGGCTATACTTGCTGGTAGAGTTAGTCCCCCGATTGGATGGCTCGTTCTCTAGCCACATTGTCAATTGAGGATTCTTCCATGTGGACTAGTCAAACAATCCCCGGTTGGATTGTTTCCCCGGTACAAACTGGGTGATGTTACTTATATATATATATATATAGCCGAGTCGCAAGCTTCCGAATCCCGAGCTTACGTATGATGAACTTTTAATCCTTTCTAATCTGTCAAACTTCATTTTCTTTGTAAACTGAACTCTTAGATTGCTCTATTATCGCTCGTGTTAGGGTTTGATTTGTGAGGCCGAAGGCCTTTGTTGTAAATTGTTTAATCGTTCCTGAAGCATGTTGCTTGTTGGGATGTGTACAATTGTGTTTTTAACATGTTGAAAAATTTGGGGATAAGTCCAATTTCCAAGGGAGACTCTGCCGAATTTTCGGCAGAAAGTCTCGTTCTTTAGTAAGTGAGCCCGGTATCGTTTTGATGTCTAAAATACCACGGGATTTGTCCCGGATTCCGAGGAATTCGGGGCGGGTCCTGTCATATATCAAGAAAAGAAGTTTTTTATATCAAGATCTGAATTTTTTTTTTTTTCCATCAATAAAGGTGTGCTTATATACTATGTAACTTCAATCCTAAGTTCTACAATTATGATAATGAGTTAGTTCATGTAATCTGGTTTTATAATCTTGCCAAAGAATTGAAAAAAAAAAAAAGTCTAACGAAGCACCAAACACAGTATAACTTAGTTAGACTATTTATCCGGAATAGCACCAAACCCTTTAAAATTTTATGAATAAACAATCAGTCCTCTCATGAACATATTATAATAATATCCGACAAAAATTAGTCAGTACAATCTGACGTACAAAACAAGCCCTTAAAGACATGTAGTTTACATTGCAATCAAGGTTAATTAAGAACTAAAATATAAATTTTAGAAAGAAAAAAAATAGATATTTAAATAACTAAATTTTGGAAGAAAAAAAAATGTTTTATTTTGGTCTCTCTATAACTCGTACCCTCTCTAAACCCCAAGCCCAGCACTTCATCCACTTTCTCTTCCAAAACCTTCTTTATTCGTTTATTTTCCAGTTAGTATAACTGATGAAACAAAAACCAGGCCATATGAACCACTTGTGTAGTAATTTGGATCAAGGTCTAAAATATTGGTAGTTCAGAAATACGAAAATTTCGATGGAAATATCAGGATATTATCGATATCGATAAAAATTGAATAAAAATCACGGAAATTCTAAGAAAAACTTGGAAATTTTTCTTCAAACTTTGGAGGATGTTTATTTAGTCAATTATCTAAAAAGATAAAATTGCCTTTAGCAAAATTGTTAGTTTTCTAATTTACTAAGAGAAAGTATCAATTTTGGAGAATGGTTTTTATTTTGGGTAATTTCACGAAGTGGTTGGAGCACAAACCACCTATCACCAACATGTTAAGGTGCGATAGAGTTAGGCCTAATCTATGAAGGACAATTATATTGGTGATTTATCTGAGTTCTCTGGTGTTCATAATGCACTCAACTCAAGTGTCACTTGTTATGCCTATGTATCTCTGACTCTGTTTTTTTCCCTCAGGCTGGATTAGCTCTTGGAGAGTTGCGAAAGGAAAATAATTTCCTAAGAAGCCTTTGGCCAGTAACTAATCCACCTTCAAGTCAAGAACATCTTTTACATCCTCAACTTTTACATAAGTCTCTCCGCCCATTCCTTGCTCAAGGGTATTTTGACGATATAGGAGTGTAAAATGTGATTCCATTAAGGACGCCAAGTCCTTTTTGTAATATGTTGTAGATTATGAATATATAGTGGGAATGTGGAATGAATTTATAGTGAGAATGTGGAGTTTTTGTATTGCCATTGTATTGCTCCCCTGTTGCATTTGTATTGTCATCGTATTGCCATTGTAGTGTTGTGGTATTGCCTAGTTATTGCACTTATATTTGTTTCTTATCACCTGTTTTTTCAAGTCTATCTTGTGAGTAAACTTATAGGGATATTTTGTAAAAGAAAACGCTTGATTTTATAAGGTTATTTTGTAAAGGAAAATGCTAGATCATTATTCATTATTGTATAAATAAGGTACAACAAGCACCATATATGTATCTCTTAAATATGATTGATTCGTGTTTAGCTATTGGTGTAAGAATGTGATTCCATTATTGCTTTTTTTATTGATTATCTATTAGTTTAAGAATGTGATTCCATTAAGGACGTCACGTCCTTTTATAAATCAAACTCATAGTTGCTTCCCTTGCAACAAATTATATTAATTAAGAAAACCAACCCAAAATCAAGGCTCCACTCCATTGTAATGTCACGTAGATTATGAAGTGGTAACAGACATGCAATACAAAAGCAATACGAAAGCAATAAACAAGCAATATAGTGGCAATAGACGAGCAATACAAAAGCAATAAAAATACAATAAACAAGTTGGGCGTGGCTTTTCTTTTCCTTGTGCAATCTGAAAAGAAAAAGGCGAGGGGGACAGAATTTGTCAAGACAAAACTGCAGAAAGAAACAGAAAACAATTATATCAGACATTTTCCCTTACATTTTTCCTGCCAATGATATACATACCCTATGAAATTGGAGACATTCTTGATGCTGAAAGTAGCAGAGGCATGCATGATTTTGCAAACACAATGATGAGATTGAGATATGATGCACATTTCACATTTTCCACCTTATTATAATGGAATTTTAAATTATAGATACAAAATTCTTTACTGAAATGATAACCACCCCAAGCTAAGGACGGCACGGCATAAATTAATACAACTTCAATCAGACCTTGGCATTATATATATATATATCCCTTGAAATACAATATACAAATTGCTGGCTCAAAGAAGAGTAACAAAATTTTAATTCCAAATCCAGCATTTCAATACAATGTTGGAGGAAATTGCAACAAATTGATGACTATAAGTCTGCATCTATCTTAAAGATGAAATTCTTTCCACCATCTTGGAGCCCTGACATAATGCTTTTTGATAGTCACTCACCCTTCTCTAAAAAAGAGTTCATCTTTCCTCTGCAGGAAAAAAGAAAGAAAAACCAAGATCAAGATCAAGATGCCAAACTAAGTGGTAAGATATTAAGCTAATGATTGGCCATCCCTATCCCACAAACTTTGATAGGATGCCACCGAAGCTTAAGTTCCCTGGAGTTTCTGCAAGTTTTCACATGGTCAATAGTTAAAAACAGAGAAAGCTTCACTCTAAGTTTCAGTATACTCCCCCTTAAACAATCTCATCTCCCTCCACAGAGTTATCTAATATAGGATGTGCACCAATTTTGACTGATCCAGCCCCACTGCTACAGATAGAGACCTTAGGCACTTTGTGAGTTCTCAATCCCTGTAGAAACTGAACAAAAGGAGAACAGGATAGAAGAGCCTGTAGCGTTGCATTCAGAAAGCACAAATTCCCTGAATTGATTAAACCACGAGGCAACAAGACCGTAGAAACTGTAACAGGCCCATTCAAACACTTATGTAGTTCCCCCTTTACCTTAGAAGCTGATAAATCATCAACACGACCATTCTGCTCTCTGTTATGCAATTCCAGACTTGAAAATTGATTGGAGAGACCACCTTCGTCATTGGATAAAGGTAATGAAGCTACATCAATATTATTTGTTGTCGTCTTCAGAGAATGACCCAAAAACGAATAGCTGCAAACAAGGACGGATCCAGGAATTCAAAATGGCATGGGCTGGATTTACCTTATAATAAAACTCGACAGCACGAATGAATTTAATTAATAACAAAAAATAATACACCTAGTCAATGCTAAAATATGTAGGGATGGCAATTTTCCCCGCGGGTAAGGATCTTCGTGGGGATTCGACCCTAATGGGTCGGGTATGAAGGACAAAAAAGGGGTATGGGGATGGGGATGGGGAATTTTTTGGGTATAGTGTTCGGGTAGGGGCGGGGATGGTATTTTAATCCCCAACCCGAACCCTCCCCGTTTAGAATATATATATATTAGATTTTTGATGAGGTATATATATATTATAGTATATATAAATATGCTATTAAAGTGATTGTACCGACTAAGTTTTATATTATATATATTATATTATATACTTATATAACTTATACAAATCTTAAACCACACTACTTATTTATTTAGTTAACTTCCAATACATATATAAGCATTCTTATATTGTCTTATAAGTATATATTATATATATTCATTATCTTGAATTAGTACCTTTTTTTTTCAACAAAATAGTTATATGTTGGTTTTTTCTTCTGTAATGGGGCGGGTCGGGGAACCCATTCCCCAATGAAGGTGGGGATGGGGAATCCCCAATATGAATATTGCGGGTATGAAGGCGGGGATGGGGGAAAAAAGCTTAACGGGGATGGGAATGGGGATGAGAATGCCATACCCACCCCCGATTCGACCCATTGCCATCCCTAAATATGATAAGTCTCATAGATGAAAATTAGGTGTCTCAATAGATCAAGAGAAAATGGGAATGAAGAGGCCATTTTATTTCTAAGTTTAGATCAAGAGAAATGGGAAGGAAGAAAATTGGCGGAGCTAGGTTTTTTGTTTTCTGAGTTTTATTTTTTTTCTCCCCTTGTTTCCTTTTATAAACGTCCATTATGACACATGTTTCTGATTTTTCCCGCGTTCCTTGAGCTCCACACCCATAATTTCTGCTCCCTGTTTTCCACATTGAGCTCCACGATAATGTCTTAATAATAATTTTTGAATACCTCTTGGGTGACCCCTGCCTAACCCCAAAATCCCTCCTATTGGATTATCATGACCATGAAAATAGTCATTGAAGTTCACCTTATTGAAGAGTCCCCACCCAAATGCCACATTAGGGATAGCTAGTTGCCCTTGCTCAGAAAAAAAATGTAAACATTCAAATCCAAAGGGGCCGTAAGTGGAATAACGATCATAGTAGAACAACCCATTAAGACAATTCTGGCCCTTAGTACCAGGACCAAGGTTTGGAGGAACACTTGGGTGATCATCAGGCATGGGCCTAGACGTGGTTGATCTCTTGATGTTGAAGTCAGGCATTGACAATTCGAAGCACGACTTGCATCCTTCACATTCAACCCACGTTAGTTTGACTAAGGCTTGATGAGTGGGCTCTGCTTTCAACTTTGGGATGGGCTATATCCATTAAGTTTTTTTATTCTCTTAAGAATACTACATGGTATTACAAATGCAAAAAAATATTGGTATGGGTTGTAGCCAATATCGATATTATCGGCGATATTTCGCAGATAATATCATTTTTTTGAGTGAGAGATATTTTCCCACATATCCACCTAATTATCGTCAATATATCGATATTTTTGTTGATATTCGCGATAATATCGGGACCAATAATTTCAACATTTTTCATGCATTATTTAGGCGATAATATCGCGATATGAAACCGAAAAACACATAAAAATGTTGAAAAGTCTCGCTTTTGCGCATGGAGGGATTTGAACCCCTCCCTTTCTCAAGACCCATTGCGCCTTATCCAACACGCTGTAAATGATTTTGTGATTATGTTTTCGGCGTGTAATATTTATAACGTCTTTAAATGTCTGCAAGCTAATATTTATTATCTATGATAAATTTTTATATTAAAAAAATTCCCTAAGGATAAATTTAGGCATATATTTAATGTTATTTATTATTTTATTATGTAGTTGTATTTTTTGTGTGTTATATATTATGGAGTTGTATTATTCACTTTGAGTTTTAATATTGTTCATTATATGTGATACTAAGTAGGCCTCATCATTTGGCCCGCGGGCTCATGGGCCGATGGGGGCCCGCCCGGTCCATTATGGGCTTTGAGATGGCCCGGCCCGTCTTGGGCCGAGCCGAACTTGGGCTTGAGTGTTTGAAGCCCGGCCCGACCCATAGGCCCGGCCCGATTAGGCCCAAGAAAGCCCGGCCCGTCCGCCCACAAAAGCCCGGCCCGTTAGGCCCGCATACATATATAATTATGTATAAATAAGAGTTTAGGATTAGGATTATATCACTTAAATCACATATATAATTTGTTTCATTTCATTTACTTTTCTTTACTCATTCCTAGTTTTATAATTGGATGATTAGCACATTAATTTAATTTGTGTCAATTATTAATACAACAATTATATATATATAAATAAGATGAACAACATATCATATCACCAAAAATAATCATATCACGAAACATAATTGTACCACCAAATATAATCATGCTTTTTGAACACATCACCAAACATTTGCATATTTATTCATACCATCCTTTAAAAAAAAAAAAAATTATACTTATTATTTTAAAAAATTATTTCTTAAAACGTATTACGGTCTAATTATGTAATAACCTCAAAAACAATACTTGGTTTTATTATTTTTGTAGAAAATCTTATTAAGTTGTGACTTTATTAGGTGTTTTATGAATTTGGTTTGATGTGAAAATATTGGAATTAAGTGAGTTTAATCTCAAATTTGGACTAAAATGCCCTTATGATTAAGTTTATGATTTTTTTCGATTGAAGTAGGCCCGTTTTCGCCCGGCCCGACCCGATGGGCTTTCTCAAGCCCGGCTCATGGGTCGGGCTTGGGCTTTGAATTTTCTAAAAAAACCCAACCCGGCCCGGCCCGCTATTTTCTCTCTCCTCTTTAAAGCCCGGCCCGGCCGGCCCAAGCCCATATATTTTATCTTTGTTTTTTTGGTCAAGCTCATATATTTTATCTTATGTATCAAGTGTAATATATTGTAGTAAATTATTATAACTAAAAAATTATGGTGTGTTTAATTTTCTTTCACTAATTACTACATATTTTCTAAAGTCACAGTGTTTGTCAGGTCGCTACATAATCAACTTAAATCACTTAAACCCACCATGCCATGCATTTCCTTCTAATTTTTTGTGATAAAATAATAGACAATTGACTAAGTAAACATCCTCTAAAGTTTCAATAAAAATTTCCAAGTTTTTCTCATAATTTCCATGATTTTTATTCAATTTTTATTTCCTCGATATTTCTCGATATATCTGTGTTTTTGGACCATTGATATTTCCGAAACTCTCGATACTTTAGACTTTGGCTGTTGCCCAAACATCCCACTATGTAGATCCGTGCTTGGCTGCAAATAAGGAATAACAACAAAATTTAGCAGGTTTTATAGCACAAGGAAGAGAAAAATCCCACACCAATTAACATTCGTATTTCAAAATCACGTAATTAACCATACGACTAGAACGGTGCAAAATGTCCTACTAGATGCTGAAACAGCAATGATAACAACAAATTTACTTCTGCATTATTACTTAACAGCTAATTTAGGGCCTAGTGAGGTAAAGCTGTGTTATAATGGAATAGCCATTGTCACCACAATAAATTCTCACACTAAATATGCATCATAAAATGGAACTGAAAACATGCATCACAAATGAACCAATCCACGATGAGAAATAGCAAATTGAGGCACTTCATCATCCATAGAGCAAAATCAATCAGACTAATAGAAGTTTCATCCAAGCATGAAGTAATTAATTCACAGTTACAATACCGAAATTTCCAATCTCTCTAATTACTAAACTTCACAAAATCAATCACAGGTTAGTGAAATTATCCTTCTCAAATGAAAACCATACAAAAAGACAAACTAGTCAATAACAAATACAAAACCCACCTTAGAATCACTCATTTTGCACATAACCGAATTGGAAATTGCTAAGAGAGGAAGAACGAACTGTGAGAGAGAGAGAGAGAGAGCTGCGCGAGAAAGAGAGGAGAGGAGTTGGGAGAAGTTGGCTTTCAGAAAAGAGGTGATAAAAGGTCAATAGATATGCTTATGGAGGGCAATTAGGTAATTTCAAGTCCAAAATAATTATAAGTGAATAAGATTTGTATAGTGATCATTTGGGAATGAAAGTTGGGCAAAGTGATCATCTAAGTGTATTTCCCTTTTTTCTTTTTTCTTTCTTTTTTATTGCTTCAGTTGGCTATTGGGTTAAGATCCTTAGCCCAAGTCTTTTTTTATTTTTGCCTTAAACCTGCTTAGCCCAAGTCTTTAACTTATGGCCCGTTTGCAAAATGTCTATAGGGAAAAGAATCGAAAAAAAAAAATTTGCTTGTGCTTTGCAAAAAACCCACAACAAAAAGAATAGAAAACATAAAAAGTGTGCTGCAAAATACTACAGCGAAAAGAAATGATAAAATTGTTAAAAATATATGCTTGTGTTTTGCAATGTGGAAAGGTAATTAAAAATATAAAATGCGGAAAAAAAATGATAAAATTAAAGACATTATTAAATAAATATTTAAAATAATAATAAAATATAGTAGAATTTAATTATAGGAAGTCATTAGGAGCCCTTTCTCTCTCCTCAGATTTAGGAGTTCTTAGAGATCTCCCTGCTGTAGAAGCTGTATAGGGAGCATGATTGGAGGTGAGGTTTTTCAATTCCTCTCTAAATTTTAGCTAAGGAAGTGGTTTAAAAAGTTCATTGTGGATGCTCTAAACTAAAGTGATCATTTGGGAATGAAAGTTGGGCAAAGTGATCATCCACGTGTATTTCCCAAAGAAGAAAGCCACCACAGTTTCGTCACCCAAAACCCAAAATTCTACTTTGAATTCTCTTTTCGAATTTGAAAATAAAGAAAACTCAAAATTGGAGCCAAAAACTCAATCAAAAAATAAATTTCGTTTCGAATTTCCAGAACTGATTCGCATACTGTAAATTTTGCTGGAGAAAGAACCCCAAGACCTGTGAATGTGCAAGGAGGAGATTCTTTCTTCACCAAAACAAATTTTGGTCTTTCAATGGCTGATTGGTGGGGACCGAGACCAACCATTGATGAGCATGCGCTCACTTGGCCAATTGATTTGTATGAAGCAACAGCACTATAGCCCTACACAGTTCCGTGATGGATCAAGACAGGAGGTAACAAAAAAGCTTCACTTTTGCTTACCAGTCAATAGCCGCCATTGGGTTCTAGCACTCATTTGGTTTTAAAATATTGAGAATAACAGTTGCCCATGTTTTCAATGCATAAATAGTCAATAGTCGTGTCCTAAACTGTATATGTTTGGTCTTCTCGGTTAACAATCACAAGGGTCTCTTCTAATTCTATCCTTAACTCGGATGGAACCAGTAGGAAGGGATATACAAAACCAAATTGAATGGGTCGTCTTTGTTTTTCTTTTATGATTGGTTCTAATTTGCTCTTTCTGTTATTCACACATTCCTTCGCAGTTGACAACATTAGTCCCTCCCAGTCTATACGCGATGGAACGACCTTGGTTTCAAGAGGCGGAAGCTTTGAGCTTGGCTTCTTCAGTCCAGGTAGTTCCAAGAATCGTTACTTGGGCATTTGGTACAAGAACATCCCAGTTAGAACTGTTGTTTGGGTTGCAAACAGATGCAACCCCATTAATGATTCTTCCGGCATCTTGATGATAAACAGCACAGGACATCTTGTGCTGTTGGGTCAGAATAAGAGTGTTGTTTGGTGGATAAGCTCAGCTAAACATGCCCCAAGTGCAAAGGTAGAGATTTTAGATTCTGGGAATTTAGTACTAAGAGATGCAGGAACCTATTTGTGGCAAAGCTTTGACTATCCTTCTGATACGTTGTTACTGCTAAAACATAGAGAATATTGAGAGTAGAGAGTGGAAAGTGTAGAGAGAATGAGAGTTGTAGAATATTTTCTGATTTTTCACTTATGTTTCATTACTTACAATCAACACATATATATACAAATTCCTAAGACATTAGTCAAGCCCCCCAAGTTAGGCAACCAACCAAGTTAGGCAACCAACCTAGTCAAGCCCCCCAAATATTGTAGGTGCCAAACATAGTAGGTGCCAAACATTAATTGACTACATAATTAACACATTAATTGACTACATAATTAACACTCCCCCTCAAGTTGGTGCATAGATATCACCAATGCCCAACTTGCCAAGAGAGTTGTGGAAAGCTATAACAAGAGACTTCCTTCATTAATATGTCTGCATCAAGCTTCTTCTTAATAAAATGTCGATCCACTTCAACATGCCCCCTCACGTGGGACCACTACATGGTGGGCCACACGTGGAGCAAAGGCCACATTGAAGTTAATCATTTCGGTCTGTCGGTGGCAACACCAAATCCAAGTGCAGCCGGTTGGTCGGTAGATCACATAAACCATGCGAACAAGGCAAAGGCAAAGCAAAGAACACAGTAAGGACACAGAAACCCTGTGAACACGGCAAGGACACAGAAAACCTGTGAACACAGCAAAGGTAAGGTAAAGGACACAGAAACCCTGTGAACACGGCAAGGACACAGAAACCCTGTGAACACGGCAAAGGACACAACCAAACCCTAAAATAGGGAAAGGCACGTCAAGGTAAAACCAAACCCTAAAAAGAAAGGGTAAGGCAAGGTAAGGCAAATAAATGCCAAGCAAAGGCAAGGTGGCAAGGCATGGCAAAGAAAGCCCAGATAGGGCAACAAAACCTTAAAGATAAGGTAAGGCACGACAAAGGCAAGGGCAAGGCAAACCAAACCCAAGCAAAGGCAAAGGCAACCAAACCCTAAAAAATAGGATAAGGCAAGGTACGGAAAGTCAAGAGCAAAGGTAAGGTCAACGGGCATAACCACATCGGAAACACACCGGTAAAGGCAAGAACACGGTAGAAGCAACAACAACATTGTCCTCAACAAGAGACAACAACACTGGCAGCAGCAAGAGCAACACTGGTACCAGCAAGAGCAACACTGGTACCAGCAAGAGCAATATAACTATCCCCAGCAACACTGTCCCCAACAACTCTCATAACAGGTAGGAGCAACAACACTGTTAACAGCAAAGGGACACAAAAGGCAAGAGCTGGCACCATCAAAGGATGGTGTAAGCAGCAACAACAATACTAGCAGCGTCACAAATACTTCCATTATTGCAGACACAACTTCTCTTCACTCCTCCTCTCCCCCTGAAGAGAAGGGGTTGTCAGAACCATAAAAGCAGTGGCACTTGAGAAACAGAAGCTGACTGAAGCTCAGATGTAGAAGAATCAGTCATGGCAGATAGGTAACTGAATTGCAGGCAGCGGAATAGATGAGCAGCAGTGTCACTCCCCCTCAAATCCGACGACGTATGAGAGTCGAGATTTGGAGAAAGCAACACCGGTAATGACAATAAAGTTGCAGCACCCAAATAAAGTTGCATCTATCTCCCCCTCAAATCTGACACTGGTAGAGGGTCGAGATTTGGAAGAAGAGAAAATGAAATAATAGTAAAGAGACTCAAACATGCCAGTCTCGTGGTAGAAACAAATGCAAGGAAAGGTGGAATGGAGATGGGCATCCGACAACTGGAGAAAAGGAATAAAAGATGGAAAAGAGTCTGCAACCCAAAAAGAAAGAAGGATTAAAAATGAATGAAGGTGGATGACGTGTATGCACACATAGAGAGAAAGGGATGAATATTGTATAGATAGGGTAGGTGACGTGGACAAGTGTAAGAGGTGTTGAAACGGAAGCCAAGTTATTGGCGTGGGTGTGCATGAGAACGAAGAGATGAGGAGAAAACACCCGTGGGTAACACAGAGAAAAGTGAAAGGCAACAAGGGAGAAGAAATATACCAGACAAAAAATTGGATGGAAATAGAGTGGAAGAAATAATTTAAGGAAATAAAAGGGAATAAAATAAGAAGTATGAGATTGGTGGTGAGAAAAGAAACCATAAAAAAGAGAATAGTAGTATTAAGAAAATGGAATGTAACAAGTAAGACACCTATCACGTGGGCACAAGAGGAAATGATGAAGAAAGGCAATATGTGATAAGAAACAAACAAACAAAAAAGGAACCCACCAAAAAAAGAGACAAAGAAAGGGTGCTAAAAAACGAGAAGGAGAAAGAGAGCTCAAGATAGCAGCAAAGAAGATAGAGACCAGCAGAAAAGTCAAAGAAAAAACATAAGGAAGCTCGTTAGAGCTTGAGAGATGATGCAAACACCAGAGTGGCTGTGCAAAGGGAACAACGGCAGTAGTGTAGCTCGGCATGACAGAGACAAGGCCGAGTAGGAAAAGGCTCAGCGAGCGGTGACGAGGCTCGCGGAGGAAAGGAAATGGCTCGGTGAGCGATGATGAGGCTCACGGAGGAAAGAGATCATGGTGATCAAGGAACGTAATGCCCATAGGAAACAAATTATGCCATCGTGGCCAAGGGACTTATTGCCCATACAAATAAAGAGAGGAAATTTAACAGAAACAAGAGAATTTACAGCAACATGAAAAAAAAACGCCAACGACTCTCAATTTGATAGAGGATCTTAAGGATTAGCCATAGGCTCTGATACCATGCTAAAACATAGAGAATATTGAGAGTAGAGAGTGGAAAGTGTAGAGAGAATGAGAGTTGTAGAATATTTTCTGATTTTTCACTTATGTTTCATTACTTACAATCAACACATATATATACAAATTCCTAAGACATTAGTCAAGCCCCCCAAGTTAGGCAACCAACCAAGTTAGGCAACCAACCTAGTCAAGCCCCCCAAATATTGTAGGTGCCAAACATAGTAGGTGCCAAACATTAATTGACTACATAATTAACACATTAATTGACTACATAATTAACAGTTACCAGGAATGAAGATGGGATGGGACTTGAGGACAGGTATAAAACGGAGTTTATCAGCATGGAAAAATTCAGAAGACCCGTGTCCAGGAGATTTCACTTATGGGATTGAAATGGAACTTGATGCATATCCTGAGGCATATGTTCGGAAAGGCAATGCAAAATACTATCGTACTGGCCCATGGAATGGCCTGAGATTAAGTGGTTTACCAGAATTAAGGCCTAATCCACTTTATAGGTTCAACTTTGTCTATAATTACAATGAAGTTTACTACATGTACAACAACCTTCAAAATAAGTCTGTAATCTCTAGATTAGTTTTGAACCAAACCGCCAGTACTTGTGATCGCTTTACATGGATTGAAGCATATCAAACTTGGAGGGCCTATTCATTAGTACCAAGAGACTTGTGTGATAATTATGGCATCTGTGGAGCCAATGGAAAGTGCATCATTGGTGAGAATCCAGTCTGCCAATGTCTAAAAGGATTCAAGCCTAAGTCTCAAGAAAAATGGAATTTGACAGACTGGTCTCTAGGATGTGTGCGCAATAAACCGTTAAGCTGCCAGGAAAGATATAAAGATGGGTTTGTCAAATTTGTTGGCTTGAAACTGCCAGATACTACACATTCTTGGGTGAGCAAAAGTATGAATCTTAAGGAATGCAGAACTAAATGCTTGAAAAACTGTTCCTGTATGGCTTATACAAGCTCAGATATCAGAGGAGGAGGTACCGGCTGTGCCATCTGGTTTGGTGATCTAATAGATATCAGGCAGTTTGTGGCTAATGGACAGGATCTTTATATTCGTATGCCAGCCTCAGAGTTAGGTATGGAACTTTGTAACACGAGCTGCTTGTTAAATACATTTTATGTGACATGTAATTCAATTGTTGTTTCCATTGTGTTTCATTGAGAAGCCCATTTTGCTTCTATCTAAGTTAGATAATTGACCTTGATTTTTCTTTTATTTTTTTCTCTACTGCTTCATACAACCATGATGAAGAAAATGGAGGTAAAGTGAAGACAGCAATGACAATAGAAGTTTCTGTAGCAGTAGTGTTTTCTGGAGTGCTGTTTGTTGGATATTACCTTCACCGAAGGAGGAGAAAATTAAGAGGTAGAGGAACTATTTTACCCTGACCATCTTTACAAAATGTTCGTTGTTGTTGTTTGATTATATTTTGATGAGTTTTTTTTTTATAGTAAGTGTTTTAAACCTCTATTGAGTTCAATTTGGTTAGAAGAGATATGGTTACTCTTACTTATATCTGTCGCTAACACAAAGCCCATTTCTATTATATGAGAGAAAACAGATATAGGCGAAACAAATCAGAACAACGAAGGGGAACCAAAGGAGGACCTGGAGCTCCCGCTCTTCAACCTGATCACAGTAATAGGTGCCACAAATAACTTTTCAAGCGATAACAAGCTTGGAGAAGGTGGATTTGGACCCGTTTACAGGGTAAACTTGTAACTTGCTTTATAATAAGGCCAAACTAACAAAGAATCAGTTCACCCATTGTTTCACAATATTTTGAAATACTCTAAATTTCCAGGGGACACTACCAGATGGACAAGAAATTGCTGTGAAGAGGCTTTCAAGAAGTTCTGGCCAAGGATTAAATGAGTTCAAGAATGAAATTATACTGTTTGCCAAGCTCCAGCATCGAAATCTTGTAAAGCTTCTTGGATGCTGCATTCAAGGAGAGGAGAAAATGCTAATTTATGAATACATGCCCAACACAAGCCTGGACTCCTTTATTTTTGGTTTGGACCGTTAATTGCTTTGAAATCATTCATATACAGGTTTTTGAACAGTGTCGTATATAGAACTGAAGTTGAATGTGGATTAAACTTGCCAGATCAAATGAGAGAAGAATTACTGTTAGATTGGCCTAAACGTTTCCACATTATTTGCGGAATTGCTCGGGGTCTCCTCTATCTCCATCAAGATTCCAGGCTAAGGATTATTCATAGAGATGTCAAAGCAAGTAATGTTTTACTTGACAACGAAATGAATCCAAAAATTTCAGACTTTGGCTTGGCTAGAACATTAGTTGGAGGAGATCAGACTGGTGGAAATACAAACAGAGTGGTTGGAACATAGTAAGTTTTCCTTTGAATATTTTTCCACGATCTACTATTCATCCCCATCAATGGTTTATTATGTTCTCACTTCCATATGATGTTTTTACTTTCTACAGCGGTTACATGGCACCTGAATATGCTGTCTATGGGCTGTTTTCTGTCAAATCTGATGTCTTTAGCTTTGGTATTTTGGTGTTGGAGGTCATAAGTGGAAGGAAAAATAAGGGATTCTACCATCCAAACTACAGTCATAACCTTATTGGACATGTAAGTATCGATAGTAAAATTTCTTCTTCATACATATTTGACCTATGAATGGCAATTAACCACAAACGAGTTTTGACATGTTTCAGGCATGGATATTATGGAATCAAGGGAGGCCTTTAGAACTGATTGATACGCATTTAGGAAGCTCATATACTCTATCAGAAGTGTTACGTTGCATCCATGTTAGTCTTCTATGCGTGCAACATCGTCCTGAGGATAGACCAACCATGGCATCCGTGCTTATAATGTTGGGAAGTGAGATTCCCTTGGCTCAGCCCAAGCAACCTGGTTTCTTTATAGAAACGGAATCACTTGAAGCAGGCGTTTCTCCAGGTAATCAATGGTCAACAAACAAAATATCGATTACACTTTTGGAGGCTCGTTAAGGATCGATTAATTCGTGGTATATAGGTTCATGCTGCTTGGCTCAATTGTTGTGCATACTTCCAAAACAAGTCACTTTGTTTATAGATCGGTGTCAGTTTTTGAACACTTAAATTAAAGCATGGATATGTGAATTCTTTGTTTTATGGAATTTGGTTAATATCCCTACTTTCATAAATCTCATAAACAGGCTTGGGTTATTCCATACTGTTGTTCTTTCGTACAGTGCCAATAAAAAGGCTTTACGTTTAGGGCCATCCAATTTTGTAGGTTCAGGCTTTACCAACGCGAAGCATTTATTTATTTATGTTTTATGGAACTTAGACAATGTTTTTCCCTTTTATTATTCGCATTCGTTGGGATCTCTTAATAGTCTTTTAGAAGCAGAATTTGTTTCATTTTGCTCGAAACTCATGAAATAAATTGATTGACATCAGTATATGTGTGAACTTTTAGTCACAACACATGAGTAACATGCTCTGGTTTTTTTAGTTTTTATTTATTTATATATAAATGATATTTTACTTTAATCTAATTTAAAGATACCAGCTTCAGAAAAAACGAAGTCTAAAGTCAATGAAAGAATAATAAGGCAGAGAAAAGAATTGAAAAGAAATGAATTGCGTGACCTGCTTTATCAGCCATGGCGTACATTTACGACTTTGAGTTTGAGGTTAGATATAAATTTATAAAATATTTTGTTAAAGGACTTTAGCATATTGACATTAACTGCATTCTCTCAATCACTGCAAAAAAATTTACATGTAACTAGGATATCATTGTTTTGTTATTTCCGGCCAATAACACAATGACGCGTAGAAAAGTTATCTTACATATCATTGCGTTATTGGCCAGGGATAGCAAAAAGTGTGCTATTCCCGTTACATGAGAGTTTCTCTCCAGACACTAGGCTCACTGAAAAGCTGAAGAAACTGGCTCCAATTAAAATTGTCAATTAATTTGGTGGGTTATAATTGCATATGTACCGCCATTAAAGGAATATATACTTTCCAAAAGCTTGTTGGCTTGTAAAGACAAAAAAAGGAACACCCATCGCAATCCACAAATTATCAAAATCCATTGTCTCTTTGATTTAAAGAAATTTTTATAATTCATTCTTGTCATGGTTTTAATATGCTTTTGTACAATATTTCTCGAAAAGACAAAATAGTACAAATAAAGATAATAATTTACCATACGTGAGATAATAGAAGTCCTACTCTCTTTTGAAAATATTTTTCACCACCTTTGACCTTGGTGCATTAGTACCATCTCACTTAAGTTGTTGCATGTGTTCTACCTTCGGTTAACATGGTGAAAACTATAAGGCCATCTCCAGCCATGGGCTAAATAAAATTTTGGCCAAATTTGGAGGGCCACATTTGGCCCTTTAGCCCTCCAACCAGGCCATATATAGCCCACCTTTAGTCTAGGCCAAATTTTTGTGGGCCCATGCATTCGCTTTTTAAAAGCCAATAGTAAAGTAAGTTGATGTGATAGCTGGATATATATAATAAAATATGAATGACTCTAAAATATAGCCCCGCATGACTGGAGATGGAAAAATTTAGCCCTACACTATTCTTTAAAAAATTAATATTTTGGAGGGCTAAATTTTTAGCCCCGGACTACATTTAGCCCTATGACTGGAGATGGCCTAAGTAACTACCTTTGGTTAACATTAGTTTAGAATAAAATGTGGTTTAGGTCAGCTACGTACTTTTAGCATTCTCGTACCATGATAATAGGTGGAGAGCACATGACATTATAAAATGCCATTCAATACTTGAATTTCCTATTTCATATATTACTTTTGACATTTCAAAATATGAAGTTATTGGCAATCTAAAAAGGTCATTATGTTTATTTATTTATTTATTTATTTATAAGCAATAGTCTAAATTATCATAAATGATCTAATATATAGAGAGGGGACTCGAATTTGGGTGCAACCCATAATCTTTTGTTTTGAATTTTAATTAGCGATATTGAGAAAGGGGGGAATCGAACAAGGAACCTTGGATGTAGAATCTTTTAACCACTTTACATACCCCTTCCACTTAAATTTAAATTTGCATTATGTACAAGTTAAACAATTAGAATGTCATTTTGGTACAGTAGCATTTCATTTGTTTCATGTACATAACAATTCGGGCCTGTTAGTGCTTCTAGAATGGCTAAAAGTGCTTTCTAACAACCAAAAGTGTTTCAGACAGTGTTTGGTAGAAAAGTTTAGAAGTGATTTTGGCTCATGGAAGTGCTTTCTGGATAAGCGAGTGCTTTTCCAGGAAGCACTTGGATTTCTTATGAAGATTTTGAGCATGTTTGAGAGTGCTTCTGAAAAGGCTAAAAGCGCTTTTGACAGCGTTTGGCATAAAAGTTTAGAAGTGCTTATAGATCATAGAAATGCTTTCTGGAGAAGCACATGCTATATCCTTCTTCAAGAAGCACTCCCAAGTGTTTTTCCATAAAGCACTTATGAGCAGAAGTACTTCTTAGAGAAGCAGTCCCAAATGAGACAACATCTTTATAATAAAAACGCTTTTTCTAGAATGCTTATGAGCATAAGGGTTCCTAAAGAAGCAGTCCCTAACGATCCCTTAGTCAAAGCAACAACAATTAGTACATTAGAGGTATATTGCATAATTAGTTTTGTATCGAGAAAAATTCCATAAGTCTTTTGTTTTTAAAAAGGATACTGCTTGCCTCCCTTCCAAGATACTCTTCTCCTTCCTACAAATCACGGTTTCACACATGTGCCAAAATAATTCATTAAAAATACAAAAATAAAAACTTCTACACACATGTCAAATTTCCATTGGCAAAACTGTAGGAGTTACTACTTATAGGAGAACGAGGAGAAATTTTTGTATGTTTCGGATACACTAGTTGTTGCACCATCCAATATACATGGGACATTTGGAAATATTTTATTTTTATGTCCTATGTGTATTGGAGAATATTTCCACATATCCCATATGCATTAGATTCGATGGTACCCGAAACATACATAAATTATTTGTTATGGAACGATCACTAAAATGAGCAGTTTTTTGTTTTTGGTCTGAAAATGAGTCTTAAACAAGAAGAAAAAGGAAGAAGCCAGAAAGTTTTAAAGTGGAAAAGGGAAGAGGGGAGCCCAAGTACTTATTTTTTGTTTCGTACAATCGGAGGAGAAAACGCTAATTTTCGTTCAGAGTGTTAAGAGTTTGTATAGGAAAAATACACTTTCATTTAGTCCCACATTGGAAGGGGAGTTGTTTACTTCCATGGTTTATAAGCACCAACACTTTAGAAATACTAAATAGAGTATGGGCCTAGTGGAGGCAAAGTTGGGCCTCATCATGGTTTGGGCCTGGAATATATATATATATATGTAATAAATATATATATTTAATTATCAAAAGATGGGTCTTGGGCCTCGGGGCTCTTGGGCTCTGTTGATTTAATTAATAAAGGACACCTCACAAGGGTAGGGGAGAAATGCTTTCTTAAGGACACTACCATTGATGTATGAATTGACAATACTATGTAGATCAAGAAGATGAGGCAACAAAAAATCTACTTTTAACTTGTCAAAAACCAACCATTTCGCACTTTCCACAATTATTTGACGTTTGAATGTGGATGGATATAATCTTCTCAATTATCAACCACAAGCATCTTTTCTTTCTAATTATATATCCTTAACTTGCAGGAACCATTAGGCAAGGGACATCATTAGCCCCTCTGTAAAACCAGGCCGTAAGCTCTAAAAGCCTACAGAGGGGGGGTGAAGTAGGCGAGAAGAAAAAGACTACTCTTTTTAAATTACACTTCTTCAAAAGCACAAAAGCACAAACAAAAACAATTTCGTGGTTAATAAATTAAAACTAGTAACAGCGGAATGTAAATAACACACGATAATTGTTGACCCAGAAAACCCAACAGGGTGAAAAACTGGGGGCACCAAGCCAGGAGAGATCCAATCTACTCAATTACGAAATACAAGAAAAACGAAAGAAGGCTTAGCTCATCTATCACCTATAGGTAGCTACAATCCAACCTTTCAGCAAGTACCTTTTCTTTATCTCTTAGCAGCAGATCCTCTCAAGAGCACCAAGCTCAAGTTGCATGTAGTTTGATGTATGAAGTGAGTTATGGTTTCACAGATTCATCTATCTCAATCACAAAGTATGATTGAGCTAGACAAATGAAACCTAAGTGTTGTGATGATTAAACTAGAAGTGATGAACTTGAAGCATATAGTTTAACTCAAAATAACAACAATGAAACAATGAAACTTCAGCCGAAATCAATGTGATTTAATTTGGAGTTTTTCAATGAATTATGCAATCATAACCATGCTCTCAATTAAATCACAATGGCTAAAGTAATAAAACTTGTTTTTGAATGCTCAAAAGCAAATTAGAATTGTTTTTCAAAAACTATAAACATGACTGCATAAGATTTTAAGTGTATGTGCAGTTTCTGTTTTTCCATCAAGAATGAATGGTCTGCTTCATATTTCAAAGGAAAGTGCAGCACCTATTTTCATGCATGAGTGAAAGCCCTCTCATGCAAGTCTGTCCGAAGGGAAATATATAGAGCTATTTCAAAACACTTTGTTTTAGCAAGCCACAGGCAAAAGAACTTTAACAAGTTAACGGCTCCAAAAACCAAAATAATATAAGGAATTGTTTTATCCTTTTTGGAGAGCATGTGGGCTGACAAGGTATGGAGAGGAATATAACCAAATAGCATGGGTGTGTTTGGGAACCAACAGTAGCCGCATGTGGCTGCTTGACAAGAAGAATAATTAATAGGAAAAATCCCATCACTTTAAAAAGGTGGGAGACAAACAGCTTTTTCTGTAAAGAAGGGTATGGGTTATTAAACAAAACAAAAACATGCTTCCTGGAAAGCAAAGAGCCGTTTGAGAGTGAGTAAGATACTCTCAAGCTTTTGTCAAATACAGAAGCACAAGTTTTGCACAAAAGTATAGTTGAGGTGTGTGTGCAAAAACAAAGAAAGAATATAATAATCAAGAGTCTTTAGAAAGAAGGGGTTTAATATTTTGTAAAGATAGTCAATAATAAGTATAATAAACCCCATGCTTTGGTCAGATAAAAAATATCAATGCAATAAAGGAATCTGACAAAGCTGTAAAAACTGACGCAGAATGGATTAATACAAGTGAGAATGTATTAATCCAAGTGATCTATGCATATGATTTTACCTTTTGAACTGCAACGAGGAGACATGGAAGCCCTTCAACCCACACTGATTCTAACCTAGAATCTAATTAATATTACAACGGGTTTGTTGGTTTAAGAGAAGAGCCAAAATACAATAAAGGTCCAAATAAAAACCTTACACCCTCACAGTCTATCTGTGACAACACGACCTTGGTTTCAAGTGATGGAAGCTTTGAGCTTGGTTTCTTTAGTCCAGGTCGTTCCACGAATCATTATTTGGGGATTTGGTACAAGAAGATCCTAGTTAGAATTGTGTTGTTTGGGTTGCAAACAGATGCAACCCCATTAATGATTCTTCTTGGCATTTTGAAATGATAAACACATGCAATCTTGTGTTATCGGGTCAGAATAAGAGTGTTGCTTGGTTGACAAGCTCAGTTAAAACACGTCCCAACTGCATCATACGAACATGATAAAGAAAAGGGATGTAAATTGATAGGCTATCGCTCTGTTTGATTGTATTTTGATGAGTATTTGATAGAATGATTTAAAATTCGATCGAGTTTAATTGGGTTAGAAGTGATATGGTGAAACTAGTATACATATTCCATCTGCATATATAAGTTTTCGTTTCCTTACACTTACTTATAGGCTATCGCTAACATGAAGCCCATTTCTACTATATGAGAGAAAACAGAAATAGGCGAAACAAATCAGAACTTGGCCTATCAGAAGCGTCACGTTGCATCCATGTTAGTCTCTTATGTGTACAGCATCATCCTGAGGATAGGCCAAGCATGGCGTCTCTGGTTATAATGTTGGGAAGTGAGATTGCTTTGGCTCAGCCCAATCAAACTGGTTTTCTTCATGGAAAAGGAATCACATGAAGCAGTTGATTCTTCATATATTCAATCGTTTTCAGCCAACGAATCCATTACAGTTTTGGAGGCTCGATATGGCTGATTATATATTTTCTTGCTGTTATCTTGACATGTTCATATATTTCCAAAACATGCAAGTTTGTAGATTGAAGTGAAACTGTACTAGGTTCAAGCATTGAGGCTAGATAAAGACCACAAAGCTATTCATCTCATGCTATGGGCCAGTTTGGCATTGTTGTGCTGTGAAAATAATCGCTGTCAGATTTGCTATAAGAGAAAGCAATTTGGCGTTTGATAAACTTTTTGTTAAAAGTGATATTGGTACAATAATCAGTTTCTAAGTGTTTGGTAAATTCTTTTTGTGAAAGTGTTGTGAGTTGTGTATAATGACTAAAAAAGACATTATGTTGACTAAATAATAGGAAGAATATAAGAGATTCAAGAGAAGGAGAATTGTGTGAAAGAGATGGCGTGAAGAAGCAAAGGGATGCGAAGAAGAAGACACACGAAGAGAAGAGATTGCGTGAAATAGATTGGGGTATTTTCGAAAGTTTGTAAATTTCATTAACCCCAGCACCTCTTCGAAACTGATTCCCGCATAATCAGAAAATGAAAGCACCTCATTAGCTGCTTTCCCTTATAGCTTTCTCATAGTTTACCAAACAGGCTGGGCTTCCCAAAATTTAAAAAAAATCACTTATCATCCCAAATAAACAATGCCAAACGGGCACTACGTCTAATTTTTTGTTTACCTTCTTCCCTTATAATTTGCTTCAGTGATCTGAATTCGAATTTGCAACCATCTAGATTTCATTGGCTTAGATTTCAATTGGTTTTATGCATATAATGCTTTTGGCTGCTACGATCGACACACCAGCTGCACATATTTAATGCTTTTAGATGTCCAACTGCTTCTATCAATGCTTGGGATTCCCAGCTTCCCCCATTAATGCTGGGGATAGGAAGTCATGCACCTAGAATTGCAACAACATACTTGAAGTCACACCTAGAGCTATTACAAATTAGTTCCCCCATTCCCAAACTAATTCTTAACCTCCAAAACAGCTCACAAGCTTCCAGAGAATCTCATTGACTTTGGGGTTACAAAACTATTTGGAATGGGAACTAAAAACACTTGGAAAAACAAACAAAAACGTGTGGAAAAGTCTTATGCAGAACAAAGGCGATCAATCGCTTATTATGGGTGATCGATCGATGTGGAGAGGAAGAGCTTATGATCGTCTCTAACTTAAAAGCGATCGATCGCTTTTGTTGGGGGATTGATTGCTTTGAGAGGAAGTGCTTCTAATCGTCTCTAACCTAAAAGCGATCGATGGCCCATCGCTTTTGCTGGGTCATCGATCGCTTTGCTCCAGACTTATCCTCCTTGCATCCTTTAGGAAAGCTAATTTTCCCAAAAATCTCCACCTTGACAAGCCTAAACTCCTTTGTGAAGATGATTTACCTCCAGAGTATCTTCAAATCTCTTTGGAATCGTCCTGGTAACTCCCAAAAGCTCCACCATGGCAAGAAATTTGAATTTGGCCTCAATGAACCTTAGGTGATGAGGTACTCCACCCAAGTTTAAACTTTAGTAACATGGACCTCATGTGCAGAAATAAGATCCTTCATGTCGAACTCTGTGCTCCTCGCTTTCATGGAACCTTGAATCCTAGATATGCCTTAGTATGCAATCTGCACTCCCACTCTTATTCTGTAAATCCCCATGCAACCAACCTTGCTCTTGGATTTACGAACGGATTCCTTCATGGGATCATTCCTTTTCATCAATGCACCCTTCCAACTTTCCTGCTTCATGCTCCCTAAAGCATTCCAAAACGTGGTTGAAACTTCTTGTTCCATCCATCCATACCTAGGGACAATTTAATGGATTCCTTAGGCCCGGACCTTGCAATTGATGATGGATCTACCTCAAGTAGAATCCCTTTGTGAGTTTGTTGTTATTGCCCATCTTCTTCAAACCCTGTGTCAAGCTCCACCTCAAGTGGGGTCCCTAGAGAGCCAAGAGAGATTAGATTTATTCGTAGTGCAGGTACAAACCTTACCTGACTAAGACTCTACCATCTTGCAACTTGATCTTCACTGGCCCATGCCCAAAACTTCACATGTAGCTTTGTCTCCTAACATAATCTTGCATGCCTCCTTAGCCTTATATGTGTCAAACATCAACTTATTTGTACACACATGATAGGAACACCCGGAATCTAAAATCCAGCTTGAAGTATAATTCTCACCCGAAGGATTTGCCATGACTTTCTCGTTACTCTCCTCTATAACCGTCAAAAGTTCATCATTTGTATCTCCAATAGACACGTTTGCTACGCTTGAATCTTCGACATTCTTCATCTTGTTCAATTTCTCCTTCCATATCGGACAATTTCTCTTCCAAAGATTTGGAATCCACACTTGAAGCAGCCTTCATTGTCTTTAGATTTAGCATTCCTCATTTTGCTTCTCTTGCCTCAACATTTGCTTGAATGGCTCCCTACAACTAGACGTGCATCTAAAGAGCCCTCTTCCTAACGTTGGGACATTCTGTGATGCATCATCACATCTTGCACCACATCCTCAAAGTTTAGAGTACTCTTCGTGAACATAAACGTCGTTCAGAAATGCTTATAGAACGGAGACAAGGATGTAAAAAACATAAGTGTCTTATCCTCCATATTATACAACACTTCCATTTTCTGCAAATCAGTAACACACATATTAAAGTTGCTTATGTGCTCCATCAGATTTCCTCCCTCCTCCATACGAAGATTAACGAGTTCCTCTTTGAGGAAGAGCTTGTTGGACAGCAACTTCCCCTCAAACATCTCATTGAGCTTCTCCCATGTTTACTTCGCTGTGTCTTTCATCACGTTGATGAGCACCTCATCTACGATGTAGTTCTCAATGGCTCCTCTAGCCAACTAATCCATAACACCCCACTCCTCGTCTGTCATGATTGTTGGCTTCTTCTTCTTGCCTCCCAAGATAACGTAGAGATTTTGCTGTGTAAGGGTTGACTTCATCCTTCTTTACCAAAGCGTGAAGTTCCCATTCCCAGTGAAAGGCTTCAACTCCATCTTCATGCTGACCACCTGTGGTTGTTTCGATTGATATGAGCTGCTCTCACTACCAATTTGCTTGTCACCCGCTATCTCGAACACACTAGCTTTTTGGAAATCGTAAGAACACTTGGCCATGAACTAATACATGCTGCAAATGCAGCTCTGAAAATCACTTGTTGTGCGAAAACTCCCTTTGATCTTGTTCTCAATAGATTAACAAACCCTCACAACTCACAAGGATGAATGAAACACTCACACACTCAGAAAAATAAGCAAACACACAAAGAACACATAATTTTATAAAGGTTCGGCTATGCCTACGTCCTCTTGGTGATCCCCTTGAGAAAATTCACAAATGAAAAAATAAGTTACAATCTTGGTTTACAAAGAAATCCCCTTAGAACTATATTCTCTCCCCAAGCTCTCTTTTCTGTGTCACACATTGCTCAAACCCTTGATGCTCTTGTAAACTCTCTCACTTAGTTTTCCCTCCTTGATTTCTAAACTTACAACAAGCTCCCAACTCTTAGCTTTGCATTGGGCTGTTCCATATTTGTAATCTCTGTGCTTCCTCCTTAAATAGACAAGTAGGGAGCTTCCATTTAGCTGCTACCTCATCTTGCCGAGAAATTATACAATAGTACCGTAGTACATATGAGGTGGTGCTACGGCCCAGTAGTTTTTTGACACGCAATAAAACTTTAACACGTCAGCAATTAAACTCAAATGAAGTTGTAACATTAGGCAACGTCGTTGTGGTCGTCTGACGGTTTAACACCGTTTGCTTTTAACCGACTAGATTCTTCTATGAAGCTATTCCTAATCGAAATTTCTGATAATTTGTTGAAGCTCCTCAAATTTATCTCTTACTCTTAAGGTCTGGGTTTTCTATTGTTCAATTCCTTTAAGCCAATTTTTTGATTTCTTCTTAAATCGTTGATGAAATTGAGGATTCATTGTTGTTAATAATCAAGACACATATGAAATTTTTTAGAATCTTCTGAGGTGTTGGTGCAATCTGGAGTTGGGTTCGAAAAATCCTACATTCAATCAGTTGTCATTTACAAGGCTAAGGAGGGAGGGGCTGCGATGGAGACTAGTTTTTTTTTTTGGTCCAGACCAACCGCTGCAAAGCACCACGACGACCGCCTTGACCTCGCCGACTACCACATTCAAATCTTGATTCCACCCAAAACAATATGATATCGTTCTCGATTATTAAAGAAAACAAAACAACAATCTCATCCATACTTGAAATAATCAATCAGAATTTTGAACTGTGAAGAGCTTTTCTTTTGGACCCAAAAGCTTTTCTTTCGGTTTCTAAGCAGAAAAAAGGAACATAATTCAAAAAAACAAAAAACAGGAACATAATTTACCTTAGAACTGTAACTTGAAAACAACAGTAATGACGTTAAAACGCATTTAAGCAATGTCCGACTTATCAAAATTTTACCACGTGTTGAAAAACTACTGGGCCGTAGCATCACCTCATTTGTGCTACGATACTATTGTATAATCTCTCCATCTTGCCAACCACCTCATTAATGCCCTTGGGATGGGAACCCTCCATATTAATGCCTTGGCTACTACAAAACATCAACTGCGCATATTCAATACTTTTGGATGTCCAACTGCTCATATCAATGCCTTGGATTCCAGCCACCCCCATTAATGTTTGGGATCAAAAGCCATGCACTAGAATTACAACAACATATTGGAAGTCACAAGCTTCCCAAACTAATTCATAACCTCCAAGACAGCTCACAAGCTTTCCAACAATCTCATTGACTTTGGGGTTACAAAACTATTTGAAATGCGAATTGAAAACAGGTGAAAAACCAAGCCAACGCGTGGAAAAGTCTTTTGTAGAACCTTTGCTCCAGACTTAGCCTCCTTACATCCTTTAAGGAGCCAATTTTCCCAAGAAATCTGGAAGAAAGAAAAAGGAAAATTGGAGCGAAAAACTCAAATTTCTTTCTCAGGCTTTTTATTTCCCGAGACACTCCTCTATTGATTGTGACCTTAATTACCAGAACTATTAGCTGGAGAATGAACCGCAAGACGCAACCTGTGAATGTGAAAGGAGGGAAATTCTTTCTTCACTAAAACAAATTTTTGGTCTTTCAATTGCGGATTGGTGGGGCCCGAGACCAAGCATTGATGCGCTCAGTTGGCCAACTGGTTTGTACCATATCTCTACACAGTTACGTGATCTATCGATCAAGACAGAAGGTAACAAAAAAAAAATTCAATTTTGACCTGCAATTTTTCCACAATCGTTTGATGTATGAATGAGGATGGCATTGGCTGCTTACCAGTCATTTGGGTTATCAGTCTTGCACTCATAACATACTGAGAAATACATATGCTATGATAGCTATGTGAATTCCAGCATTAATGTTCTTTTCTTGATAAATAGATACATCAGCATTTTGTAAAGATCAGAAGTTGCCCAAGTTTTCAATGCATACTACTTACTGTTGGCGAGTCCTTACTTAGTTAGGATTCTGGTTCCTTATTTCATTAGAATTTTGGTTACTTACCAATTATTATTTAGTCCTATTGTAATAGAGATTTACTTCCTATTGTAATTTTTATATATTTCCTATTTTATTTAGGGTTAACATATCTTTGTACTTGTATAAATACCTCCATATTGGAGAAGAATAATAATATGAGCAAATATGAGTGTATCTTAGCATAACTGAATATTTACCCTACTTTGTTTGACATGGTATAAGAGCCTAGGTTTTCTTGTGACCTGTGTTTGCGTTCTCCTTACAATTTAAGTGCTTTCCTCCCCTCCTCTTTAAGGGGGGGAGGGGGAGTGAAAAGGATATGTTTATTGACGTATCCCCATTAGCTTGACATATTCCCATGAAGATGTTGCTTATTTCTTGACTCTGACGACCTCTTCTCTTCAGGGGGAGAGGAGGAGTGAAGAGAAGTTGTCTGTGTGAATTAGCTAAAGTTGATATGGAAGAACTGTTGTTGTTGCTATTGTCGTTGCCATTACCTCTACTACTGTCGTTGATGTTACCATTGCCGCTATTGTTTCCGTTGTTATGGTCATTGCCGATGATGTTACTGTGTTTTGATCTGTCTCTACCCTAACCCTAGAGACTACCTATTTCCGTTGCACTATAAATCTAGCTTATAATCCTAGTCTGCCGCCGCCGCCGTCTACCTTGCTACCGTCATCGTTGCCTACCTTGCTATTGTCACCGCTGCTCATCTATTCTGCTACAATTTAACCACCTATCTGCCATGGCTGATTCTGCTACATCTCAGTGTTAGTCAGTGCATGTTTCTTAAATACCATTGATCATATGGCTCCATCGACCCCTTCTCTTCAGGGGGAGAAGAGGAGTGAAGAGAAGTTGTCTCTGCTGTTGCTGGTGCCAATGCCAATGCCTTGTATTGCTGTTGATGATGCCTGTTATGTCTCTGTCTTGTTGCTCCTGCCTGTTTTGGTGCCAGTATTGTTGCTCATGCCTTTGCTAGTGTGTTTGCCTTGCCTTACCCTATTTTTTAGGGTTTGGTTTCTGCCTTATCTTCTGCCGTGCTCACAGGGTTTCTGTGTTCTGCTATCTACCTTATCTTCTGCCGTGCTCACAGGGCTTCTGTGTTCTGCCTTATCTATTGTCGTGCTCACAGGGTTTCTGTGTTCTGCTATGTGCCCTATTTTTTAGGGTTTGCTCTTGTGTTTCCGCTGCGAACTTTGCTTTAGTTTGTCATTTGTTTCACTCGTAGTTGACAAAAAGACCTTCTCTACAATTGGTGCTTCTCAAGTATGGTGTTCTATAACTCGCTTGTCAAGTTGGGCATGCGAAATATCTTTGCCCAACTTGAGGGGGAGTGTTGGCGAGTCCTTACTTAGTTAGGATTCTGGTTCCTTATTTCATTAGAATTTTGGTTACTTACCAATTATTATTTAGTCCTATTGTAATAGAGATTTACTTCCTATTGTAATTTTTATATATTTCCTATTTTATTTAGGGTTAACATATCTTTGTACTTGTATAAATACCTCCATATTGGAGAAGAATAATAATATGAGCAAATATGAGTGTATCTTAGCATAACTGAATATTTACCCTACTTTGTTTGACACTTACTAGTCAATTGTCGTGTCATTCACGGTACATACAGGGTCTTCTCAGTTAATAATCACAAGGGTGTTTTCTAATTCTATCCACACCTTGAAAGGAACCAGTAGGGAGGGAGATCCAGAACAAAAACTAAATGGGTCATCTTTGTTTTTCGTTTATGATCGGTACTAATTTTTTCTTTCTGTTATTCACACTTTCCTTTGCAGTTGACAGCATTAGTCCCTCCCAGTCTATCCGTGATGGAACGACCTTGGTTTCAAAAGGTGGAAGCTTTGAGCTTGGTTTCTTCAGTCCAGGTAGTTCCGAGAATCGTTACTTGGGAATTTGGTACAAGAACATCCCAGTTAGAACTGTTGTGTGGGTTGCAAACCGATGCAACCCCATTAATGATTCTTCCGGCATCTTGATGATAAACAGTACAGGACATCTTGTGCTGTTAGGTCAGAATAAGAGTGTTGTTTGGTGGATAAGCTCAGCTAAACATGCCCCAAGTGCAACAGTAGAGCTTTTAGATTCTGGGAATTTGGTACTAAGAGATGCAGGAACCTATTTGTGGCAAAGCTTTGACAATCCTTCTGATACGTTGTTACCAGGAATGAAGATGGGATGGGACTTGAGGACAGGTATAAAACGGAGTTTATCAGCATGGAAAAATTCAGAAGACCCGTGTCCAGGAGATTTCACTTATGGGATTGAAATGGAACGTGATACTTATCCTGAGGCATATGTTCGGAAAGGCACTGCAAAATACTATCGTACTGGCCCATGGAATGGCCTGAGATTCAGTGGTTCACCAGAATTAAGGCCTAATCCACTTTATAGTTTTGACTTTGTCTATAATGATGACGAAGTGTACTACATGTACAACCTTCAAAATAAGTCTGTAATCTCAAGAATAGTTTTGAACCAAACCACCAGTACTCGTGATCGCTTTACGTGGATTGAAGCAGATCAAACTTGGAAGGCCTATTCATCAGTACCAAGAGACTTGTGTGATAATTATGGCATCTGCGGAGCCAATGGAAAGTGTATCATTGGTGAGAATCCAGTCTGCCAATGTCTAAAAGGATTCAAGCCTAAGTCTCAAGAAAAATGGAATTTGACGGACTGGTCTCTAGGATGTGTGCGCAATAAACCATTAAGCTGCCAGGAAAGATATAAAGATGGGTTTGTCAAATTTGTTGGCTTGAAACTGCCAGATACTACACATTCTTGGGTGAACAAAAGTATGAATCTCAAGGAATGCAGAACCAAATGCTTGAACAACTGTTCCTGTATGGCTTATACAAGCTCGGATATCAGAGGAGGAGGTACTGGCTGCGCCATCTGGTTGGGTGATCTTATAGATATCAGGCAGTTTCCAGCTGCTGGGCAGGATCAGTATATTCGAATGTCAGCTTCAGAATTAGGTATGGAACTTTGTAACATTGGCTGGTTGTTAAATACTTTTTATGTGACATGTAGCTCGATTGTTGATTCCATGTTGTTTTGATAAGAAATCCATTTTTCTTCTATCTAAGTTAAATCATTGACCTGATTTTTCCTTTATTGTTTGCTGCATATTTTACTCATCTTCTCTACTGCATCATACAAACATGATGAAGAAAGCGGTGGTAAAGTGAAGACAGCACTGATAATTGCAGTTTCCGTAGCAGTAGTGTTTTCTGTAGTGCTGTTAGTTGGATATTACTTTCACCGAAACAGGAGAAAATTAAAAGGTACATTAACTACCTTGACCATCTTTGCAAAAAATATGTGGAGTTTAATTTCGTGAAAAGAGATTGTATTTTGATGAATATTTGACAGAAAGGGATTTAAAGTTGTATGGAGTTTTATTTCTTTAAAAGAGATGGTTAAATTAGTACATAGTCCGTTTGCATATATAAGTTTTTGTTTCCTTTACTCTTACTTATAAGCTATCACTGACATCATCCCCATTTATACTACATGTGGGAAAACAGAGATAGGTGAAACAAATATGAACAATGAAGGGGAACCAGAGGAGGATCTGGAGCTCCCGCTCTTTGACCTGCCCACAGTAGCTAGTGCCACAGATAACTTTTCAAGCGATAACAAGCTCGGAGAAGGTGGATTTGGACCTGTTTACAGGGTAAATTTGTAACTTGTATTTTAAGGGCCAAACTAAGAAAAAATAACTACATCCAGAGTTTCACAATATTTTGAAATACTGTAAATTTCCAGGGGACACTACCAGATGGACAAGAAATTGCTGTGAAGAGGCTTTCAAGAAGTTCTGGCCAAGGATTGAATGAGTTCAAGAATGAAGTTATACTGATTGCAAAGCTTCAGCATCGAAATCTTGTAAAGCTTCTTGGATGCTGCGCTCAAGGAGAGGAGAAAATGCTGATTTATGAATACATGCCCAACAGAAGCCTGGACTCCTTTATTTTTGGTTTGGACCTTTGGTACCTTATAAATTTAGGCAGAATTAATTGCTTTAATATAATTCATATGTAGGTTTTTAAACAGTTTTGAACTGAAGTTGGATTTGGATTAAACTTGCCAGATAGTGTGAGAGGAGAACTACTGTTAGATTGGCCTAAACGTTTCCACATTATTTGCGGTGTTGCTCGGGGTCTCCTCTATCTCCATCAGGATTCCCGGCTAAGGATTATTCATCGAGATCTCAAAGCAAGTAATGTTTTACTTGATAATGAAATGAATCCAAAAATTTCAGACTTTGGCTTGGCTAGAACATTAATTGGAGGAGATCAGTCTGGTGGAAATACAAACAGAGTTGTTGGAACATAGTAAGTTTTTCTTATAATATTTTGCATGATCTAGTTTTCTTCCTCATTAATGGTTTATTATGTTCTCACTTGCATATGATGTTTCTACTTTCAACAGCGGTTATATGGCACCTGAATATGCTGTTGATGGGCTGTTTTCTGTCAAATCGGATGTATTTAGCTTTGGTATTTTGGTGCTGGAGGTCATAAGTGGAAGGAAAAATAGGGGATTCTACCATCCAAACCACAGTCATAACCTTATTGGACATGTAAGAATCAGCAGTATAATTTCTTCTTGATACATATTAGACGTGTGAATGGCAATTGACCACAAAGGAGTTTTGACATGTTTCAGGCATGGAGATTGTGGATTCAAGGAAGGCCTTTAGAACTGATTGATACGTGTTTAGAAAGCTCATGTACTCTATCGGAAGTGTTACGTTGCATCCATGTTAGTCTCTTATGCGTGCAACATCATCCCGAGGATAGACCGAGCATGGCATCTGTGGTTATCATGCTGGGAAGTGAGATTGCATTGGCTCAGCCCAAACAACCTGGTTTCTTTATAGAAAAGGAATCACATGAAGTAGGCTCTTCTTCAGGTAATCAAACATCTTCAACAAACGAAATATCGATTACACTTTTGGAGGGCCGTTAAGAATCGATGCTGCTTTGTTTACTTGTTGTGCATACTTTCAAAACAAGTAACTTAGGGACCGTTTGATAACCATTTCAATTTTAGTTTTTAGTTTTCATTTTTTGTGCTAGAGTAAAGAGGAAAAAGAGTGAGAATGAGAGTTAAGATGGGATTGAGAGGGAAGATGAGAGAGCCTTAGTTTATAGATCAAAGTGGTGTGAGTTATTGAACAATAGATAGGTTGGGTGATAAAGACCATTTAGCTATTCATGTCATACTACATGTATATGCTACCAACTATTTCTCAACGGATACTTTTGAACGAAGCAGCAAGGTTATCTTGAGGCATGAATATGTGAATTCTTTGTTTTATGAAATTTTCTTAATATCCCAAGTTCCATGGATCTCACAAACAGTCCGCATCAAAAAAAAAAAAAAAAAAGATCTCATAAACAGGCTTGTGTTAGTATTTTTCCATCGGCTGTTCTTTCAATAGGCCCAATAAAAGGACTTAGGCCCATCCAATGACGAAGGTTCAGGCTTTAGCTAACGTGAGCATTTATTTTCGTACTTTTTATTATTCACATTGGTTGGCTTCTTTTTTTTTAATATATACAAACAATATTCTATTTTAATATAATCTAAACTACGGAAAAGTGGATTCGAAATCGGGTGCAAAATGGGGAATGTATTTTGCTCTAGCCAATTCGGCTAAGCCCATTTATGCACATTGGTTGGCATGTTAATCTTTTAGAAACAAAATTTATTTCATTTTGCTCAAAACTAATGAAATAAATTGATTGACGTGAGCCTACGTGAACGTTTGGTCCAACGTGAATAACATGCTCTGATTCCATATTAAAATGTGAATATGGGAGCTTTAGAAAAACCAAAGTGTAAAGTCAATGTTATAATAATAAGGCAGAGAAAGGCAAGTTTTTTTGACAAGTGAAAAGGTCAAAAGAAATGAATTTATTTGATGACTCGTGACCTACTTTATCAGCCATGGCGTACATTTACGACTTTGAGCATTCTCATACCATGATAATATTACTTGAATTTCCTATTTCATATATTACTTTTGACATTTCGAAATATGAAGTGATTGGCAATCTAAAGAGGTCATTATGTTTTTATTTTTATATAAGCGATAGTCTAAATTATCATAAATCATCTAATATGTAAAAAAGGGACTCGAACTTAGGGTAGGTGCAACCCTTAATCTTTTGTTTTGAATTTTAATTAGCGATATTGAGAGAGGGGGGTGTTCGGTTCATTTTTATACATAATTTTTCATGTTATTCACCCACTATTTTGAGTTAGTTCTTGACATTTTATAGCTTTTACTTCCTTTTTGTGTTTTCTTAGATTTTACCTTGGTTGGAATGAAAATGAGCTAAAAGTGCATTATTAGTTATAAATTCTGTTTTTGTTCATTTTCGTAGGTGAACTTCTTGGCCTGGGATCAACATGCTCTGGTGCTCGGATGAGGTCATGATCTTCATGAGATTTGTTCCAATGGATGTTAACTACAACATATCCAAATTTGAGCTCCATTGGACAAGTATTGCCTATCCAACCAATCCAGCATGTTACCACAGCTCTGGAAATCCGGATTTGGCCAGCTTTTACCTCCTTTGTGTCATCTTAATTTCTTGTTACCATAACTCTTGGTAACAAGGAATTACCTTTGTAAAAGAGATATTTTCTGAAGTATTTGGCATCTTTGTGAGTCAATGCTTCATAATGGCAAGGGGACAATGGGCAAAAGCTTTAGAGAAAGAATGAGTTTTATATTAAAAGTGTGAGTAGGAAAAGATGGGAAAAGGAGCAAAAGCAATTGGCAATCAGATATGGAGGGAGCCTTTGAACGTGGAAAGCAATTCAATTCTGAATTCTACAGATTGAGAGCAGATTTTGGAGAGTTTTTGGAGCTTGGAGAAAGCCAAGGTGCAGCCAAGAAAAGTGGAGAAGAAGACTTCCACCATTGATGATCTTGAAGCTTTCATCATTTTCTGAAAATCTGTAAACTCTTTCTAATTTCATTTTGAGTTTGTATTTGAAATAAGTATGAGCAACTAAACTCTATAGCTAGGGCTTAGGTTGAAGCCCTAAACATGATTACCTTATTGTTTTGATACTTGAGTGTATGAATTTCTAGATATTGTTGATGAATTCCAATTCACCAAATTAATCTATCCTTGATGTGTGTTTTTCCTTGGTTGGCCATCTTTGAAAGCATGCTTCTTGAGATTGTTGGGATTATGTGTATCTTCATGTTATCCTAAGCAATAAATGGATGAAGTAAGAATCATCCATGTGAATTGGTTTCTTGAATACCTAATGTAAACACCATGCTATTAGGATTCTTGTGATGTTCATATTCTCTTTGAACTTAATGGGTTCTCCTTGTAATTGAATCAAAGTACGAACCATACCTAGGTTCGGTTATGGGGAGGGCACAAGTATTGTAGCACGAACCATGCACTTTACGTATATTAGAGAGAATCAATGCGTCTTGAGCCACGACCCATGGCCTTGATTGCGAACATTTTCATCAACACGTTTAGAGTTCATCACTTGAGTATTCATGAACTTGGGTAGAATTGTTTAGGGTGGATTCCGAAACCCTAGTGTTTGTTACTTTTTAATTCCACTCTTTGATATTTCATCTCTGCCTTTCTCATTTAAATTCAAAGTCCATTTACTTTCATGCAATAGAAATAGGTCACTTGAAACAAATCAAAACCCCCCCCAATGTGTGTGTGAGTTGTGTGTTTGATACGTGGTGTGTCTTTGATACTGAATTTTATTTGTTTCCGTAATTGTTTTGGACTTTTGGTCCGCGTTGTGTTCTTGAATTTTCTGTTCTGAATCCAACCGTATAAAGAACGTGAATTTTCGACGTACGGTTGGAAAGTTATAGGCAAAACACTGGACAGAGGTCGAAACTGAAAAACAGAGAAACGAATCTGCCCAAAAACGACCGGTCGTTACTGTTCACGACCGGTCGCTCATCACACGTTTATTGAAATTTCGACTCTGCCGAAAAACGACCGGTCGTCACTGTTCACGCGACCGGTCGTCACTGTTCACTGTTCACGGCACTGTTCACAGGTGATAAACAGGTGATAAAATGGCGATAGAAAATGCTGTTTGTGTTTTTCTTTAGTTTTCTTGTGTTGTTTCATTTCTTTTGCACTTCTTTACTTATTTTTAGTTTCCATTTTGCATTTGCGTATTTGTGGTGTGTCAATTAAGTGTTCTTTACGTACTCAAATTAGAACTTATAGGGAGCCGACAAGTTCTTCGTGGGATCGACCCCGTACTTACATAATCTATACTTCATTAGATTCGTGCACTTGCGGGTATTTTTAATTGGTTGTTTGCACATTAATTTGTGTCCTTTTAGGAATGCAACAGGGGGTAATCGAACAAAGGACCTCAAATGTAGAATCTTTTAACCACTTTACATACCCCTTCCACTTAAATTAAAATTTGCATTATGTACAAGTTAAACAATTAGAATGTCATTTTGGTATAGTAGCATTTCATTTCTTTCACGTACATAATAGTTAGGGCATGTTAGTGCTCCTGGAATGGCTAAAAGTGATTTCTAACAACCAAAAGTGTTTCAAACAGTGTCTGACAGAAAAGTTTAGAAGTGATTTTGGCTCATGGAAGCGCTTTCTGGAGAAGCGAGTGCTTTTCCAGGAAGCACTTGGATTTCTTATGAATTTCGGGCATGTTTGGGAGCGCCTCCGAAAAGGCTAAAAGCTCTTCTGATAGCATTTAGCATAAAAGTTTAGAAATGCTTATAGGTCATAGAAACGCTTTCTAGAGAAGCACCTGCTATATCCTTCTTCAAGAAACACTCCCAAGTGCTTTTCCATGAAGCACTTGGATTTTTTTTATGAAAATTCAAAAATTTCATAATAAAAGCGCTTATGAGCATAAGTACTTCCTAGATAAGCAATCCCAAACGAGTCAACATCTTTATAATAAAAACACTTTTTCTAGATGCCTATGAGCATAAGTGCTTCCTAGAGAAGCAATCCCAAACGATCCCTTAGTCATATCTTATTTTTTATTCTCTTCTCAAAGCAACAACAATTAATACATTAGAGTTATATTGCATAATTAGCTTTTGTATAGAGAAAAATTCCATAAGTCTTTTATTTGATTAAAAGGATACTACTTGTCTCCCTTCTAATATACTCTTCTCCTTCCTACAAATCAAGGTTTAACACATGTGCCAAAATAATTCATAAAAAATACAAAAATAAAAACTTCTTCTACACACATGTCAAATTTCCATTGGCAAAACTATAGGAGTTACTACTTATAGGAGAACGATGAGAAATTTTTGTATGTTTCGGATACACTAGCTGTTCTACCATCCAATATAAATGAGACATGTGGAAATATTTTATTTTTATGTCCTATGTGTATGGGAGAATATTTTCACATATCCCATATGCATTAGATTGGATGGTACCCGGAACAAACATAAATTATTAGTTTTGGAAAGATCACTAAAATGAGCAGTTTTTTGTTTTTGGTCTGAAAATGAGTCTTAAACAGGAAGAAAAAGGAAGAAGCCAGAAAGTTTTAAAGTGGAAAAGGGAAGAGGGAAGAGGGGAGCCTGAGTACTTATTTGTTGTTCTGTACAATCAGAGAGAGAATGCTAATTTTCATCCAGAGTGTTAAGAGTTTGTATAGGAAAAATACACTTTCATTTAAGTCCCACATTGGAATGGGAGTTGTTTACTTCCATGGTTTATAAGCACCACCATTTTAGAAATAGTAAATAGAGTATGGGCCTAAGAGCATCTCCAACCGATGTGTCAAAAGTGCCACATAGACTTTTAACGGCTGGAAATAACATCTCACATCACTCCAACCGATGTGTCAAAGCTGATGTGGAATGAAGGCTGGAGGTTGAGATGTTATTTTTGACATCCTAAAAGCAAGATGGCAAATGAATATATATATATATATATATATATATATATATATATATATATATTCTTTTCTTTTTAATTAAAAATAAATCAACACTAAAATGTAATAAAATAATAATCTAATTTGACATATCGGGGAGTGTAAAGCTATGTAAGATGTCAAATTGCCACATCAGCCATCAAATTTAAATTTGATGTTTGGTATTTGCCATCTCCCTTAGAGATGCTGTAATGAAGTCAAAGTCGGGCCTCATTGGAATATATATATATTTATATTTATATTTATATTTATATTTGGGTAATAAATATATAAATTTAATTGTCAAAAGATTGGCTTTGGGCCTCGGGGCTCTTGGGCTCTGTTGATTTAATTAATAAAGGACACTGCACAAGGGTAAATGAGAAATACTGTCTAAAGGACACTATCATTGATGTATGAACTGACAGTACTATGTAGATCAAGAACATGAGGAAACAAAAAATCTACTTTTGAATTGTCAAAAACCAACTATTTTGCACATTCCACAATTATTTGATGTTTGAATGAGGATGGATATAATCTTCTAAATTATCAACCACAAGCATCTTTTCTTTCTAATTATATCCTTAACTTGCAGGAACCATTAGGCAGGGGACATCATTAGCCCCTCGCAGTCTATCCGTGACAACACGACCTTGGTTTCAAGTGATGGAAGCTTTGAGCTTGGTTTCTTCAGTCTAGGTCGTTCCACGAATCGTTATTTGGGGATTTGGTACAAGAACATCCCAGTTAGAACTGTGTTGTTTGGGTTGCAAACAGATCCAACCCCATTAATGATTCTTCCTGGCATGTTGATGGTAAATAGCAACAGCAATCTTGTGCTGTCGGGTCAGAATAAGAGTGTTGCTTGGTTGACAAGCTCAGTTAAAACACGTCCCAACTGCATCATACAACCATGACGAAGAAAATGGCGGTAAACTGAAGACAGTAGTGAGAATTGAAGTTTCCTTAGCACTAGTGCTTTCTGAAGTGTTGTTAGTTGGATATTACCTTCACTGAAGCAGGAGAAAATTAAAAGATAGATTAACTACCCTACCCTAGCCATCTTTGCAAAATGTTCGTGGGTGTTGTTTGATTGTATTTTGATGAGTATTTGATAGAATGATTTAAAATTTGATCGAGTTTAATTTGGTTAGAAGAGATATGGTGAAACTAGTATACATATTCGATCTGCATATATAAGTTTTCGTTTCCTTACACTTACTTATAGGCTATCACTAACATAAAGCCCATTTCTACTATATGAGAGAAAACAGAAAATAGGCGAAACAAATCAGAACTTGGCCTATCAGAAGCGTCACATTGCATCCATGTGAGTATCTTGTGTGTGCAGCATCATCCTGAGGATATGCCAAGCATGGCGTATGTGGTTACAATATTGGGAAGTGAGATTGCTTTGGCTCAGTCCAAACAAACTGGTTTTCTTCATGGATAAGGAATCACATGAAGCAGTTGATTCTTCAGATAATCAATCGTCTTCAGCCAATGAATCCATTACGATTTTGGAGGCTCGATAAGGCTAATTATATATGTTCTTGCTACTATATTGACATGTTCATATATTTCCAAAACATACAAGTTTGTAGATTGAAGTGGTTCTATACTAGGTTCAAGCATTGAGGCTAGATAAAGACCACAAAGCTATTCATCTCATGCTACGAGCCAGTTTGACATTGTTGTGCTGTGAAAATAATCGTTGTCAGATTTGCTGTGAGAGAAATCAGCTATCAGAGAAAGTAGTTTGGCATTTGATATCACTTTTGTTAAAAGTGATGTTGGTACAATAATCAGTTTCTAAGTGTTTGGTAAATTTTTGTGTGAAAGTGTTGTGAGCTGTGTATAATGACTAAAAAGGACATTATGTTGACTGTGAGTAAATAATAGGTAGAATAGAAGAGATTCAAGAGAAGGAGAACTGTGTACAAGAGATGGCGTGAAGAAGCAAAGGGATGCGAAGGAGAAGACACACGAAGAGAAGAGACTGCGTGAAATAGATTGGAGTATTTTCGAAAATTTGTAAATTTCATTAAACCCAGCACCTATTCGAAACTAGTTCCCGCTTAATCAGAAAATGAAAGCACCTCATTAGCTGTTTTCCCTTATAGTTTTCTCATAGTTTACCAAACGGGTTGGGCTTCCCAAAATTTTAAAAAAATCACTTATCACCCAAATAAGCAATGCCAAACGGGCACTACGTCTAATTTTTTGTCTACCTTCTACCCTTGTAATTTGCTTCAGCCATCTAAATTCGAATTTGCAACCATCTGGATTTCATTGGCTTAAATTTCAATTGGCTTTATGCATATAAAGAAGAAGAGCCTCCAATTCTTCTTAACCATAGGCTACTAGGAAGAGCCTCCCATTTGTTCTTGAGCAAAACAGACAATGAAGTAAAGTTGTTTTTAGGGGAAGAACAAAGGGTGGAGGCAACTGCCCCCACACAACTTTCTCAAGGGAAAAGATGTATACATTTTATCTCTGAATTGGAGATCCTAGATTCGATTCTCCGTAAACGTTAGTAATTTGGACAAAATCACTAACGGTGTAACCCCTGGGCTCAAGATTTAAATAATCGAAAATATGGCATGAGTATAATAAACTACTTGCATATTCGAACACCATGCATTTTGGTAGTGTGTGGGTGGAAACCCCTTCTCCTTCTAGTTTCGACTTTCACTAGCTTGTATTAAAATATATATATATATTTAAAAAAAGGAAAAAAAAAAAGAAAAAAAAAAAGAACTAACGTGGGAAAAAAGATTACAGTGATCATGCTCTTTGGCAACCTGAGACTCCCAACAAGTTAGTATCCAAAACCACAAAATTCTTCTTTTAATTCTCTTTTTTTTTTTTTTTTGGCACAACAGATAAGTAATTCATTGATAAATAGGGCAATTATAGAGAAATGATGAACAATAGAGCCCAACATAAGGCAGGAAGGGTTCTAGCAATAAGTAAACCTATAGACAGAGACAATGAAAAACATCCATTGCTAGATAGTATGGATAAAAAATACACATCCTGGCCAACCATCTCACTAGGAGTTGAACTAGAAGAGGACCCAACAAACCTTCATACCCAGTGCCAGAAGCAGACCAAGCCATCATGAACTCTGCAATACATTGGGGAAGAAAACAACAACAAATAAATGGCAATGACCACTCAACATCCACCTGGACATTTCAAAAATTCCATCGCTATTCTCCAGCTCCCCACATGATTTGTAAGCACCAATTGATAGAAAAGCCCACCAATCTAGCAACTCCACTTCCTCTGCAAACATATCTAAATAGTTCTAAAACCTAAAACCCAAAACTGTAAAAGTAAGCAAATCAGGGGCAATAGGCACCAGATCTATGAAGATTGATCATAAAACTAGCCACACAAACTGGTATAAATCCCATAAAACTGGTTAAGATACAAAACCTTGCAAGATTGCATGGATGCAAAAATCTAGCACCAAAAGGCTAGGGGAAAAGTGTTATGCTGAAACTCCCTATGATCTTGTTCTCAATGGACTATGTAACAAACCCTCACAACTCACAAGGATGAATGAAACACTCACACACTCAAAAAAATAAGCAAGGACACAAAGAACACAAAATTTTATTGAGGTTCGACTATGCCTACGTCATCTTGGTGATTCCCTTGAGAAAATTCACTAATGAAAGAATAAGTTACAACCTTGATTTACAAAGAAACCCCCTTAGAACTCTATTCTCTCCCCAAGCTCTCTTTTCTCTCTCACCCCAAGCTCAAACCATTGATGCTCTTGTGAACTCTCTCACTTAGTTTTCCGTCATTCATTTCTAGACTTACAAGCAAGCTCTCAACTCTTAGCTCCCTATTAGGCTAGTCCATATTTGTAATCTCTACACTTTCTCCTTAAATAGACAAGTAGGGAGCTTCCATTCAACTACTACCTCATCTTACCAGCCACCCTTATCAATGCCCTTAGGATGGGAAGCCTCCACAGCTCGACTAAAGGTAGGGACTCACTCGACCATAGGAGAGAGAGTGAAACTTGCTCGACCATAGAGAGAGGGAGAGGAAGTTTACTTGCTTACTTGCTCGACCTCAAGTATTTTATGTGATTTCTTGTGATTAATAATTGTAATTTCACTTACAATGAACACCACGTCTTAAGGGTTGCATGGTTTTTCAAAGGGTTTTCCCAAAACATAATGAGTCTTTCATGCTCAGATTTGATCCAAACATCCGGAAGGGTTGCATGTTGGATATACGTTTTATGTTGGAGGTTCCAAGTAGAATATAAATTAGGAAAACCTAACCTTCAAAGTGGCATGTGCAAATCATAAGTAATTGGTAAAAATTCATAGGATTGCTAGGTGATGGTGAAACCCTAGTGCTTTTATAAATTGGTATTTAAAACTCTTTTCTTCAATCGTAATTGTTTTTTTTTTATTAAAATTTGTTTTTAGTATCAAACAATTTCATAATCATCTTTCTCAACTTTCAATTTTAGGTAGTTAATTGGAAAGTGTTTTTACATAAATTGATAAATAGTCCTTGAGGAGAACGACATTGCATGAGCATCTATACTACAATAGCCTTGTATTCTTGCAAGTATTTTATGTGATTTTAACCTTATTTGCGTGGATGGTAAAAATCGTATCAAGAAATTGCGCCGCTGCCGGGGACTATTTTAGATAATTTTTGTTTAAACTTTTTCTGATTTTCTTTTTTATTTTTCGTCCAAAAAAAAAATAAATAAATAAAAGGAGATGCGGGTGGCTCTTGGCTAGAGGCTGGTGGAAGGGATCCACTGCATGGTCAAGATCGTTGTTTTTCACATGACACCGCAGCTGCTACACCATTATATTGTAGCTGTTGCTCAGATATGACGCAAGTGTGTACTTGTACGAGACGGTCAGCGCCTCTTTGCAAGTCCCAGCTGCCAAGACCTGCTTTCGAGTACCCGAGGTGTCCAATTTCTGGGTATTTTCGTTCTCTTTTATTTTCTTTTATTGTTTTTGTCTTTCGCTTTCCTAGTTTCTTTCTTAGGGTATTTTTGTTCTTCTTTTATTTTCTTTTATTGTTTTTCTATTTCGATTTCCTAGTTTCTTTCTTAGGATCACTACTACAAAAAACAAAATAGACGACGGGGATCCATCGTCGTTGTAATGCTTTGAAAACCGTCGTTAAATCGACCGCCATCTTTTTGGGTGTCAAACTACAACGGCTTTTCACCGTCATTGTTTATCTATAAAGACAACAGTTTTTTATCAAAACCGCCGTTGTTTAGAGGTAAAGATCGTTAATTATAGGAGGAAAGATGACGGTTTTTAATAAAATCGTCGTGGATTGTAGGTTAAGATGACGGTTTTTTATGAAAACCGTCATGGATTGTTTCTAAAGACGACGGTTGTTTTATAAAAACCGTCGTTAATTATCTACAAAGACAACGGTTGGTTTATAAAAATCGTCGTTAATTATCTGTAAAGACCACGATTTATTATAAAAACCGTCGTCTAATAAGTTCCCAAACTGGTACATTTTAGTTCTTTTTTATTTCCTATGATGCTATACAACAATTTTAACTAGAAAACCAACCATACTGCTTTATTAATGAATATATACACTCAAAAATAGTTTCTTTCATAAAACTTGAAGATTCAATAGTTAACCAATCTTTGTTCTACAACAAACATAATTCCTACCAATTAAATATAAATATTCAATTGATACATATGGTAATTAAGTAGTACAATCTTTTCCTAACAAGACCTACGTACTCCTAATCTAAGCCTTCCTCATCCAAACATACAAATGATGCACAACTGAAGTCTCCTCCATCATCCTTGTAAATAAATAAAAATGACAGATAGAGAAAAAAAGCTAAGATTATAAACATATAAAATTAGGTGGAAGAAAAATTTTACCATTGGACCATATTTCCATAGAAAACTTGTAAAATGAGCATAAAAAAGACCATCGAGAACCTGCAAAAGGAAAAATATATAAATAAAATGATGGTGAAAAGAGAAGGTAACAAATTTTCAACAACAAAAAAACATACGACTCACATGGAAAAGACCATAGAAAACCTGCAAAAGAAAAAGTTATAAATTTGCAAATAAAAAAAGAAGAGTTAGAGCATGATCTCTCAAAAGAAGCACAACAGTAATATACTTGGATAAGCTATTATGTGTCATCAGAGAAGAAGAGCAATACATATGGCTGAAAAAGTCATAACTGATTAACAAGGTTCACAACTTGGTGCAACCATCACGATTTACAGTCGAAATAATCTTAGTCACATACAGGATCCTAGATTGAATATTGATTTATTATGTTCTCCTTCTACCCATAAATCAAAATACCTGACACTGACAGAAAGGTATTTGCAGAAACATAACTTAATGAAGAATGGAAAACATGTTGCCCCAACTCATACATACAGCAATGCGAAAGCTTGTGTTGTGACTAAATATAATATCATGTATAATAACAAAGTAAGATGAATTCAAAATTTTACAGCACAGTCTTATTCTGAGAAAACAAAAAAGTTAAGAAAAAGGAAAGAATGAAATCCATTCAACTCTGGACATGACTTCGATAAACCCAATTATGAATTAGTGTCAGCCAGCCTTAAAGAAAGTCACATTGCTACAGCTTCAGACATAAAAACAAAACAAAACAAAAATCTCAATCAACACCACCAAAAAGGGGGAAAGGAAAAGATCAACAGATTTTGTGTAAAACCTAAGCAGATCTGTGCTCTATGAAACAAAAATGGCAGGAAACAGAAAAAAATTACAAAAAAAGGCAAAATTGAGAAAAACTTGAAAAAGCTAGTCAATCCAGCTTTGCAAACCGACCTTGTATGCTCAATTGTTTCATAGATCGTGACTGCGAAATTGGAAAGCTAACCGGACCATGCCACTGAGGTTGATGAGAGAGTTGAACGCCTGAGATGGAGATCATCGTTAAAGAGCTTGGAGATCGAGATCTTCATCATCCAACTAGTTTTGATTCTCAAATACAAAACCTCCCTCTCCATCTTATGGATTTGCGAAGACCTCAATCTCTCAACTCCTTCATTGATATCGATTTTCAAATGATTTTGTAGAGAGTTTCATGAGGGTGTTTTAGAGAGCTGAGGAGGGTTTCAAGGAGGGAGAGATAAGGTTTTTAGAGACAGGGGAAAATCTGAAAATTTGTCAAGCGCGAATTCACTTAAGCGGCCTTTTTTTAGCGTGTTTTAAAAGACGACGCTTGTTAGTGACAAGCGTCGTCTTTTAAAAATCAAGTAGCCTTTTTTTGTAAATAAAAACCGTCGTATTTTGCCTACAATTAACGACGATTTTTTGTCACAAACCGTCGTCTATATAACAAAACAACGACAGTTCTTTCAAAAAAACCATTGTCTTTACATATAATAGACGACGGTTCTTTCAAAAAAACCGTCATCTTTACATATAATAGACGACAGTTCTTTAAAAAAACTATCATCTTTACATATAATAGACGACAGTTCTTTCAAAAAAACCGTCGTTTGTACAAAAAAAAAAAAGGCCACTTGATTTTTAAAAGACGACGCTTGTCACTAACAAGCGTCGTCTTTTAAAAATCAAGTGGCCTTTTTTTTGTTCAGCGTGTTTTAAAAGACGACGCTTGTTAGTGACAAGCATCGTCTTTTAAAAATCAATCTAACGCTAGTAGTGTATAAGATGATATATCATGACGGTTTTAAAAACACCGTCATCTTTTAAAACATAACGACGGTTTTAAGATGCACCGTCGTCTATTTTGTGTTGTGGTTTAACTATTTTGTAGTAGTGGATATTTTCTTCATTTTTTATTTCTATTTTATAGGATTTAGTTGTTTGGTATGCTCTTGTTTCTTCGGTTTATTTACCACACCTTGAGGACAATGTGTGATTTAAGTTTGGGGGTGGGAAAGTAAATTTTAGATTTTTAATTTTTTTGAGTCTTGTTTAACATTTTCATTTTTAAGTTAATATCCATAGGTTATTTTAAACGTTAGAACAAATGGACATGGTGAAGATTAATCTCACAATACAGTCTTTTCTATTTATTGTTGCTTAGACACTAATTCATGAATTATACTTTGAATTTGCACATCACACCAGCATGGTTTGTGGGGAGTGAGATTGAAATACTTAACTTTTTGTCTAAGTGTGTTTTAATTTTTGTTCTATATAAAATAAAGTTAGTATGTGTTATAAAGTAATAATTGTCTCACCCACAGCTTTGCCTAGTAACCGGGCCAGTCCTGCCTAATCAGCAGTGATTCTCGAGACAAACGGTAGAGTTTTAGCATGGGGCAGGGTGGTTAGTTGGTTTCATAGCCTTTTCAGCCCGAGTTAATAAGTCCTCAGGGGTGTTCTACACCTAGTGCTCTAAAGCCCTAGTGGTTTGGGAGACATTGACCTAACGCTCGCTACACGGGTTGGATCGAAAGCTTAAGGGAACCGACATTGCACGACCACTGCTGTTACTGAAAAACAAAAAAACAAAAAAAATGAGAATGATTCTATAAGTATGTGAAGTATGAATAAAAGGGATGAGAGGTAAGGGTTTTAATCGAGTCTCCAACTATGATGGTTCACTTTACACCGAAGGAAGTTTGTGAATTCTTTTCTAATTGATTCTAAATAGTTTAGACTCTGTGGTGGAATTAGTTGGATCTATTGAAAAGATGTTCTAGTTTTTAACATTTTCTATGGATTGCAACTTTAATGGAAATTTTGTTTAGCTAGGTTTTATTTAAAGTTTTTAGTTCGTTAGTTTTTGTGTTTGTTTTCTAGATTTGCTTTGCTTGAGGACAAGCAAAAAAGCTAAGTTTGGGGGTATTTTGATGGGCATATTTTATATTATATATTTAACCTCATTCTTAGTATATTTTGGTTAATATTTTGGAAGAATTTTGATACTTTGAATTATATTTCCAATATAGGACTGTTGACTTCCTCTGGAGCAAAACATAATCAAATGGACGAATTTTGGAATAATTCTAGTTTGAGGACGTTCGTTAGTCACTTAGCTTGATCGTATTAAAATATCAGATTCGTCCACCAAGCAGTTATTTTCTGGCAATAAAATAAATGTGCAGTGCGCGGTGCTGGACTAGTGACGTTTTGGGCTTTTATTGCGTTTTAGAGCCCAAAATGACCTCAGATGGGTTCGTGGCCTTCTGGAGATGTGTTCAGAATATTTTTATCTTTCAAACAAGCTATCTTGGGCTAGGATTTGGAGGAGATTTGAGCTCAAAACGTGGGTGGGCAGATTGTGGGCAGATTCTCCTAATCCAATTTGGACTTTATGTCCTAGTATTATTTTATTTTAATTAGTTTCCTTGTGGGGATTGGGCAGCTGGGTTTTAGGAGGTATTTAAGTTCTTTTTCACAGAAATTTTGGGGTTTCTTTTTGGTTTTTGAAACGGGACATTGTGAAGAGCAATTGCTAGGGTTTTGAAGTTTTGTGACTTTAAGGGGTTTTCATTCTTTTTCTTCTTAATAATATTTTCCATGATTTCAGTTATGAATATGCTTAACTAATTTCCTTTTGCTAGGGTGAAGCCTTGAACCTTAGCATGAATATGTAATTTTTATTTAATTGCTTATGATTGATTGCATGCATACTTTGAATTGTTAATCATTGTTTTAAACTATCTAATTGTCTTAATGCATGATCACCATTAGGATCTTTAGAAAAGTAATTGGATGCAATTTTGGTCGGAAGGTTCCCTAAAATTGAGTCTGGCTTCTTGTGATTAATAATTGTAATTTCACTTAAGATGAACACCACGTCTTAAGGGTTGCATGGTTTTTCAAAGGGTTTTCACAAAAACATAATAAGTCTTTCATGTTCAGATTTGATCCGAACGTCCAGACGGGTTGCATGTTGGATATACGTTCTATGTTGGAGGTTCCAAGTAGAATATAAATTAGGAAAACCTAACCTTCAAAGTGGCATGTGCAAATCATAAGTAATCTGTAAAAATTCATAGGATTGCTAGGTGATGGTGAAACCCTAGTGCTTTTATAAATTGGTATTTAAAACTCTTTTCTTCAATCGTAATTGTTTTTTATTAAAAAAAATTTTTAGTATCAAACAATTTCATAAACATCTTTCTCAACTTTCAATTTTAGGTAGTTAATTAGAAATTGTTTTTACATAAATTGCTAAATAGTCCTTGAGGAGAATGACCTTGCATGAATAGCCTTGTATTCTTGCAAGTATTTTATGTGATTTTAAACTTATTTGCGTGGATGGTAAAAATCGTATCAGTAAGGAAGAAGGGAAGAGAGCAATCTCATTGACTTTGGGGTTGCAAAACTATTTGGAATGGGAACTGAAAACACATGTAAAACCAAGCCATAACGTGTGGAAAAGTCTTCTGCAGAACAAAGGAGATCGATCGCTTATCACGGGTGATCGATCGCTTTGGAGAGGAAGTGCTTCTGATCGTCTCTAACCTAAAAGCAATCGATAGCTTTTGCCCAGCCATCGATCACTTTGCTCTAGACTTATCCTCTTTGCATCCTTTAGGTAAGCCAATTTTCCCAATAATCTCCACATTGGCGAGCCTAAACTCCTTTGTGAAGATCATTTACCTCCAGAGAATCTTCAAATCTCTTTGGAATCGTCTTGGTAACTCCCAACAGCTCCACCAGGGCAAGAAACCTTTTGCCTTAATGCACCTCAGGTGAGGAGGTACGCCACCCAAGTTTAAACTTGAGTAACATGGACCTCATGTGTAGAAATGAGATCCTTCATGTTGAACTCCTTGATCCTCGCTTTCACGGAACCTTGAATCCTAGACATGTCTTAGTATGCAAACCGCACACCCACCCTTATTGTGTAAATCCCCATGCAGCCAACCTTGCTCTTGGATTTACAAACGGATTCCTTCATGGGATCATTCCTTTTCATCAATCCACCCCTTCAACTTTCACGCTTCATTCTCCCTAAAGCACTCTGAAACTTGGTTGAAACTTCTTGGTCTATCCATCCAAACCTACGGACAGTTTGATGGATTCCTTAGGCCCGGACCTTACAGTTATGATGGATCAACCTCAAGTAAAACCCCTTTGTGAGTTTGTTGTTATTGCCCATCTTCTTCAGACCCTATGTCAAGCTCCACCTCAAGTGGAGTCCCTTCCATGACCACATTGGCAAGAAGCTTACGTTCAACAACATCATCTACTGTCTTGACTTCACTTTTGTGGAATTTGTCCTTCAACTCCACAACTTCTACCCCCTTGAAATCAAGCACCTTTGATGATGAAATGTCAATAGCGCAACCTTGACTAACCTTCGTTGTCCAACTTGTGTTGAACGAACCTACAACTACATTATGTTAAACCGGCTCATTAACATTAAGATATGTTGCCTGCTCTCCTTGGTACAAGACACACCCAACTCAGCCTTGCTTTCATCCGAGTATACCTTGGTAGAACTTTCTGCTCCACCAGTAGTTGTATCTCCCAAAAGCTTGTATGTGTTATTTGATTGAACCTCTCCCCTCATAACCACAATGGAACCTTGTGTGACTACTAACTTCCCTCATTCGACCTTGTATGAATACCCATCTCTATCTAGAGAGCCAAGAGAGAGTAGATTTATTCTTAGTGTAGGTACAAACCTTACCTCACTAAGACTCCAAACATCACCATCTTGCAACTTGATCTTCACTGTCCCCATGCCCAAAACTTCACATGTAGTTTTGTCTCCCAACATAATCTTGCATGCTCCCTTAGCCTCATATGTGTCAAACATCAACTTATTTAAACACATATGATAGGAACATCATGAATCTAAAATCCAGCTTGAAGTAGAATTCTCACCCGAAGAATTTTCCATGACTTCCTCGTTACTCTCCTTTGTAACCATCAAACGTTCATCATTTGTGTCTCCGATAGACACGTTGGCTGCGCTTGAACCTTCAACATTCTTCATCTTGTTCTATTTCTCCTTCCATATCGGACAATTTCACTTCCAATGATTCAGAATCCACACTTGAAGCAACCTTTATTGTCCTTAGACTTAGCATTCCTCATTTTTCTTATCTTGCCTCGATGCTTGCTTGAATGGCTCCTACGACTAGATCTACATCTTAAGAGCTTTCCTCCTAACGTTGGGACATTCTGTGATGCTGTTTGGGCCTATTAAATCACGGCCATAAAAATTGGCCGAAAGGACCTTCCTCGGCCTTAGCACCTATTCATGAACTAAAACGTGGCGTTTCGTCAGATGTTTGGCCTTCCTAAAAAAACAAAGGAAAAGTTGCGAATGCATAATCATCTCGGCCTCGACCGCGATATTATGGGCCGAGGCCGAAGGACGAAAGAGTCACGACCGAAGGGATTAGAGTCAAATCGCCACGTGGCAGCCGGGTCACACGCTTCATTTAATGAAGTAACGCCTCTGACTAGCAAACCCACTAGCCGCAAAAGGGCATTTAATGCACGAGGGAAGAAGGAAAGTGACTAAAGTCAGGATTTGGTGACAGAGATCAGAGTGGTTAGGCGCAAACATACTTACAAATATTCTTACAACATAAGGTCAGATCACCAACCACTAGACCAAGGCATTTAATGCGTCCCCACGGCCAGAAGCGCAGAACCCACGATCATGGCGGCGGCCGAGATTTACCAGGATTCATGGGGTCACACCACCACGCTTCACGATCCCAAATGTCGATTAGACTACCCACTTGCTCTGATCAGGCTCCACCACGCAGATTTCAGCCTCGATTACTCCTCCAAGAGCTCTTCCTATAAATACCAAGTTCAAGCTACATTTAAAGGGTTCAAACACCAAACCAAAAGCCTCCCACGGAGCAAATTATATTTTCATGTAATGCACTTTCAATATCTTTACTTGCTTTCCTAAGAGTAGTGTTAGGTTGTAAGGAAAATCCATTCATCAATATATCATACGACCCTTGATTTTCAAGGCGCCGGAGCACCATCTCTGTTACTCTTTCATTCATCCCATATATCATACGACCGTTGCTCCTTGAGCAATGCCCAAAATCCACCATCAATACCACCACTAAACGGCCTTGTAGCTCAGGCCGTGAACATGACGGCCGAGATCAGTTCCTCTCTCGGCCACAATCGTTTGATTAGGAGTCGAACCCAAACAGGCGCACCACTTAACCATTTCATCTACATCACCATCTCGAAGCACGATAGACTGTGCTGGCACGCCCGCGCACAACAGCACCGCATCTAAAAGAAGGACGTCACGTGTTAAACGCATATCCCCTCGGCTCGGAGCTCCAGGCCGTGAGATTTGCGCCGCCAACAGATGCATCATCACATCTTGCACCACATCCTCAAAGTTCAGAGTACTTTTCACGAACATAAGCGTCGTTCAAAAATGCTTATAGGATGGAGGCAGGGATGTTAGAAACATAAGTGCCTTATCCTTTGTATTATACAATACTTTCATTCCTTGCAAATCAGCCATACATATTAAAGTTTTTTATATGCTCCATTAGATTTCCTCCCTCCTCTATCCGAAAATTAAAGAGTTCCTACTTGAGGAAGAGATTGTTGGACATCAACTTCCCCGCAAACATCTCATCGAGCTTCTCCCATGTTTGCTTCGCTATGTCTTTCATCACGTTGATGAGCACCTCATCTGCGATGTAGTTCTCGATGGCTCATCTAGCAAACTAATCTAGAACACCCCACTCCTCGTATGTCATGGTTGTCGGCTTCTTCTCCTTGCCTCCCAAGACAACGTTGAGATTTTGCTATGTAAGGGTTGACTTCATCCTTCTTTGCCAAAGTATGAAGTTCCCCTTGCCAATGAAAGGCTTCAACTCCACCTTCATGCTGACCACATGTGGTTGTTTCAATTGATGTGAGCTGCTTTCACTACCAGTTTGCTTGTCACTCGCTATCTCGAACACGCTAGCTCTTTGGAAATCGTAAAAGCACTTGGCCATGAACTAATACATGCTGCAAATGTAGCTCTGAGGCCACTTGTTGTGCGGAAACTCCTTTTGATCTTGTTCACAATAGATTATGTAACAAACCCTCACAACTCACAAGGATAAATGAAACACTCACACACTCAAAAAAATAAGGAAGCACACAAAGAACACATAGTTTTATAAAGGTTCGGCTATGCATACGTCCTCTTGGTGATCCCCTTGTGAAAATTCACTAATGAACAAATAAGTTACAACCTTGGTTAACAAAGAAACCCCCTTAGAACTTTATTCTCTCCCCAAGCTCTCTTTTCTGTGTCACACATTGCTCAAACTTTTGATGCTCTTGTGAACTGTATGGGCCTTTTTTGTTACAGCAGCTCTAGGTAAACTTGGGCCGCTATAAAGAGAGAGTGGCGTTGCCCCTTCACCTAGGTTCAAGGATTAGGCCCCAAAATATCCCGAAAGAATGCCGATTCTTAGGAAATGTTCTGGTCATCTTCAGTGGCTCTTTGCAGGTTTTGATGCATAACAGGTACTGGAATGATTTTGCTTGATTTTGTTGTATTGGAAGTGCTTTTCTTGAAGTGGGATAGTGTTGCAGGTAGTGAAACAGTGCTGGTGAAGATGTTGAAGAAGATGAAGTTCCTGGCAGCTGTGATGAAATATAGCAGCTGATATTGAGACTGATACTTTGATATTGTACACAGATCATATAGGCTTGGCATGAGAGGCTTGTGGCGTGAGAGGTAAGTCTTCATGCATTTAGCAAGAGAGAATGCTTGGGATGCTTGAGTTGAAATAGGGTGCTGGAGGTGAGATGCATGTTGTGTTTTTTAGGACTATGATGGTTTTCTGGGTGATGTGCAGGTCTTGGAGTAGTGTTATGAAAGAAGAGAAGCATGATGGAGGAAGGCTTGGGCTTTGTGTATTCACGCAGTGGGTTTTCTGGGTTTTTGGGTGGTTTAAGGATGAGCTTGCCTCTGCTTAGTTTGGTATGTCTGAGCTTGGGATAGCTAGGGCTTGTTTCTGGGTTTGGAATGGCTGAAACTGGGCGATTTCCAGCAGAGTGTGAGCTTGCCTCTGCCTTCCTAGGAGAAAATGGGAAGAATGAAAGGGTTAAGCTTGATTTTGGTCTGTTTCTAGCAATGGGTGTATTAGGAATGAGATGAAAAAGATGAATGAAATTGTGCTTGAATATGATGTTTCCAGTAGCTAGAGAGTATGGCTTGCTCTTGCTGTCTTCCCCCTCTGGTTTTTGGTTCAGGCCTCTTTTTATAGGTGTTGGAGGTGCAGCACCATTGGAAGATTGGATATGTGGCCTTTAATGGTGGACAGTGGAGAGTTGAGTTGGTGACTTTAATATTGGCAGGTTGGCAATTGGTTAAGTGCTAGAAAGTTTGGAGATCGGTTGGATAATACGTGCTGCTGGAGAAAGAGTGCTGCAAGAAGACACGTGGTAGCTTGAGCTTTGATGCTGGTAGAAGAGTTATTGGGTTGGTGATTTAATGCGGGAAGGTTGGTAGAAGAGGTGCAGCACCAATGGGCTCAAGAAAATGGGCTTGGGTTTTAGGGCTCCTAAGCTACCCAAAATCTCCATTCTTTTGAACCTTTGATAGGTCTCAAGGATCCTTCTAACCATTCACACCATAACCCACTCAACAAGCCCCATACATATATGTGGCTTGGGCCCACTTAAGCTTGTCGGGTGGTTTAGCATAGGAAAATGTATTATTTGCTTGGCATGGCATGACATGTACATTAATTGTATATTTATTTAATGAATTAATTCCCAAAATATAGCTGAGATTAACGCATGACCAACATTGCATGTTATATTGGGCTTGAAATATCTTTGGGTTTCTTGTGACATTTTGGGCCCCAACATGAACTCTCTCACTTAGTTTTCCCTCCTTGATTTCTAGACTTACAAGCAAGCTCTCAACTCTCAGCTCCCCATTGGGCTGGTCCATATTTGTAATCTCTGCGCTTCCTCCTTTAATAGACAAGTAGGGAGCTTCCATTCAACGGCTACCTCATCTTGCCAGCCACCTCATCAATGCCCTTGGGATGAGAACCCTCCACATTAATGCATTGGCTACTACAACACATCAGCTGCACATATTCAATACTTTTGGATAGCCCTGTAAATAAAGCCCAGGCCCGATGGGCTAGCCTGAACTTGACAACTCGGATCGATCTTTTTAATTATGGGCTTACCTGACTCGATATAATAGGCGGGCTTAGCCCGGCCCGATGTCTAATGGGCAAGGCTTGAGCCATGTTTTTAAGCCTTTAAAAAGCCCAGCCCAGCCCTAATATAATAAATTAATTTTTATTTAAATTAATAACTCTTATAATTAAATGTAATTCTACTTAAATGCATTTAAGAACAAACAAAACAAAAACATATGGGAGGAAAGTGGACTTAAAGCCCATGGACTACTATGAAAGGTTGAAGCGTTTTATAAAAGGATTTAAAAATAAAAAAATATAAATAAATAAAAAGTAGAGGGTTCCTTAAGAAACCGATGTGGAATTGCTAGTAGGGAAGAGTCATCCATGTGCTTGTGTTTTGTAAGAGATAAAATAATATCCTCCTCCAAGTGAGAAGAAAGAGAGATGAAAACTACAATAAATTTTCACATAAATAAGTTTTCATTCCCACTACCTCTTCCATTTGCCCTTGGAATGGAAGAAAGGGAGATATGAAAACTTTATACTTGATTCAAGTAATAGATATGGGAAATTAATATCAATGGGTATGGATGTTCATCCATCAAACCCATAGATCTCGGAAGTTGATATCAACTTAATGATAGATAACATGTTCCTCCCTCACTAGCTACCATGTTTCTACCCAATCAACTTAGGGGCTATTTGGTACACCTCCTTGGATTGGCTTGGATAGGACTAGCTTAAATAAAACCACAAGCCCATGTTTGGTGCAGCCCATCTTTAAGTTAAATGAGACTATATAATCCGAGCCCACAAAAAAAACTTCACTCGTTGGCACTAAATAGAGAACTCTGAAGAGGTGTCTCTAAATAACGAAGTCGCTATTGAGTCTGCCATTATCCAACGTTGCTCTGCTCTGCTCTTCTCTTCGACATGCTCTGGCTCTCCTCTTCCACGTTGCTTTGTTTTAATCTTCTGTTATGCTCTACTCTCACTCACTCAAGGTTAGTTGTTCAACTCTCTTCTTCTCTTTCCACTCTTCTTCTCTGTTTGTCTCTCTCCTTGGTGATATTTGATGGGTTCAATTTGGTATTTCTTAGTTTGATTTTAAAGTTTTGATTATGTGGTTGTTTGTAGTTAGCTTAATTTGATGAGAGTTAACATTTGTATTGGTTAATTTTCATTGGATTATAATTGGGTATTTTTCTAGGGTTTTCAATTTTGAATTGTTTTGTTTATGGGGTTTTTATTTGGAATGAGAAGAATAAAAGGGTAGAGGTCATGTGGCTAATTTCACGTTGTGTTTGCAAACAGACATTTGGTTTTTGCAAATTGTGATTGCAATTGCATGTTGTGTTTGCAAACAGACATTTGGTTTTTGCAAACTGTGATTGCAATTGCATGTTGTGTTTGCAATTACTTAGTGACGGTTTGGCAATTTGCATTAGGGAAGTTGAGCTTTCACATTTTGGAAATGTTCTAGGCAATTTGTGGTTTCTGTTTCATGGATTATAATTGGGTATTTTTCTAGGGTTTTCAGTTTTGAATTGTTTTGATTACGGGGTTTTTGTTTGGAATGGGAAAATATGAATAAATTGATGGGTGGAATTGGAGTTTTGAACAAATTTAATGAAAGTCATTGTCGTTTGCAACAGAATGACTAGATATATTATCTAAACATATGTAATTGTTTCCGGTGAAAAAAAAGAAAAAAAAGAAACATGTACCATAAGCAATGCAAAAACTTTGTTGGTTTGTATATATATTATCTAAACATATGCTTTGTTGGTTTATAAAAATATACATGCTTAATTTTTGGTGGTTTCTATGATTTATTAGATATGGATCGAAGAAAGCTTTTGTTGATATTACTGATGGAGATGTGGCATTTAGAGGCAATGTGTGGTTGCACAATTCTTGTGCTTATGATGTTCAAAATGAGGAGAAATCAATGGCTTATAGAAAGATGTGACCTTAATAATCATTCCTTTGTTAGACGTGAGACGCGGTTGCGTTATCTAAATAGTATATTGGAGAATGATGTAGTGTGTGAGAGCGAATTAAGAATGGATTTAAGGAAGTTTGGTATATTATGTGAGTTGCTTCACACTAATGGAAGGGTTAAAAATTATGGTTTGGTGACTTTGGAGGAACAAGTGTGTATATTCTTACATGTACTTGCACATCATGTTAAGAATCATACTATTAGAAGTAGATTTATTCGATCGGGTGAGACCATTAGTAGGTACTTCAACTCTGTGTTGCAAGGAATTTTAAGATTGAAAGGTAACCTATTGAGAGTGCCGGAACCTGTGGGTGAGAGTTGCACAGAGTATAGATGGAAATGTTTTAAGGTATGTTTATTATGTATTGGAAATTTGGAGAAATTCTAGTAAGTTGCTTTGTCTTCTTTTGAAATTTTTAGAACTTAATTAAAGATAACCTTTCTTTTACTAGAATTGCTTGGGAGCTCTAGATGGAACTTACATTAAAGTTCGTGTGCCTGAAACTGATAAACCAAGATATCGAACTAGGAAGGGTGAAATTGCAACAAATGTGTTGGCTGTTTGCTCACGTGACATGCAGTTTATATTTGTATTGCTGGGTTGGGAGGGATCTGCATCTGACTCTCGAATCCTTCGTGATAACATAACTAGGCCAAATTGGTTAAAAGTTCCCACGGGTAAGGCCATTAGTAAGTATTCACTTTATGTGCAATTTTGAATTAAATTTATATACCAACACTAATAGGAATTGTCAATTTTTGGTTATTAGGTTATTATTACTTGGTAGATGGTGGTTACACAAATGGTGAGGGATTTCTTGCACCATATAGAGGAACAAGGTATCATATATCCGAATGGAGAGATGGATATACAGCTGCAAATCATCAAGAATATTTTAATATGAGGCATTCAAAAGCAAGAAATGTAATAGAACGATGTTTTGGGTTGTTGAAAGCTAGGTGGGGCATACTAAGGAGTCCGTCTTTTTACCCTATAAAGACGCAATGTCGGATAATTACAGCTTGTTGTCTTTTACATAATCTCATTATGAGGGAGATGTCCATGGATCCAATGGAGCATGAAGTGAATGAAATTAATGAGGCAGAAAATACGGTAGAAGGTGATACGATTGGCACTGTCGAAGCATCCAATCAATGGACTGCATGGAGGGATGACTTGGCCTTGCAACTATATAATGAGTGGGGGGCAACTAGGAATAACTAGGCAATTTGTGGTTTCTGTTTCAATTTGTGGTTTATGAATAGCTAGCCAATTTGTGAATTCTGTTTCAATTTGTATTTGAAAGATCACCATTCAAACTTAAGCATGTATTAATTTGCTTGAGGATTAAGCACTTTGCAATTTGAATAATGATTATGATTGTTATATTGACTTGACCAATTATGTTATAATTTTGACAACCTTGCTGTTGTTACCTATTGTTTGTCAATGTTACATATTTCTTTTGTTGTTTGTTTTTCTTTAGTTCAATGATGATATATAGTGTTGCTTTATATGTGTGGAGTAATAATAGGAATGGAAAGTGTTGATACCAATCAAGACTTTGAGCAAGGGAGGAAACAAACTAGGCGGTCATGGTCTAAATTTGAGGAAGAGCAATTGCTGACAGTGCTTGAAGATTTTGTGGCTAGAGGCCATTGATGTGAGACTGGTAATTTCAAATATGGTACTTTGCTCCAAATGGAGAAGTTTTTGAATAATCTATGTCTTGGTGCTTAGCTAAAGGCAAGTCCACACATTGAATCAAAGTTAAAATGGTGGAAAAAACAATATAGTATAATTTATGACATCATAAACACAAGTGGATTTGCATGGAATGATGTTAAAAAAATGCATTGAAGTTGATAGTAATGAAGCTTGGGAGACTTATGTGCAGGTACTACTTGCCTATATTTCATTACAGAGATTTGTTTTTTGTTACATAGTTAAACATAAACTAAGTGGTGTCTTATTTTATTGTAGCACCACAAGAATGCAGCTGAATGGAGGAGCAAATCATTCCCATTATTTGATAGACTTGCTAATATTTTTGGAAAGGATCGTGCTAAAGGAAAAGGAGCTGAAGTCCCCAGTGAGATGATGGAAGAGCAAGGGAATAATGAAGTTGATGCTAGTGATGACAATGATACATCTCCCATGTCAATAAACAAGGAGGGCAGCCAATCTGTGGCTAGTCAAAACAAGAGGAAAAGAGGCTCAAGTGATGAAGACAGAATTGTGACTGCATTGGAAAAATTGTTTGAAGTATCTGGAAAAAGAATGCAAATGGTGACTGATGCTTTCTTAAAAGGTAATGAAGATCGATCTGATATTGCCAAAGAAGTCAAGGAAATGGGATTTTCTGCTATGGATCAAATTAAAGCATTAAAAGTCATTTTGGATAAGCCACAAACAATATCTCTGTTCAAGTCACTTGATGCTGATATCAAAAAATCCTTTGCTGAGCAATTGCTCAACGAAAATGCTTGAAGGAGGCAACATCTGATAAATTGGAAACACCACAAGTGCATCTCCCACCTTAGAAATACCACAAGTAGCTGCTATAGCTTTTGTTTTTGCTGCTTTATTAGTCTCAGTTTGGAATTGTGGATGTTTATTTATATATATTATTTAGTGGGTTTTTGGTTTATTATTATTATTGTTAGTCTGTGCGCTTGTGGAAAGTAATATGTGAAAGTGAATTTGTAATTTCAAGCCATGTGGATGACGCATATATATAAAATATCTAACTTTTGCATCTATAAATATTATATGACTTTTGCTTTATATGATGTTGGGATGGTTTGGAGCTTGTCTCACCACCATGTTTGAACGAAGAAAAGAAGAATAAAAGGGTAGAGGTCATGTGGCTAATCACATTTTGTTTTTGCAAACTGTGATTGCAATTGCATGTTGTGTTTGCAAACAGACATTTGGTTTTTGCAAACTGTGATTGCAATTGCATGTTGTGTTTGCAATTACTTAGTGACGGTTTGGCAATTTGCATTAGGGAAGTTGAGCTTTCACATTTTAGAAATGTTCTTAAAATATAGGCAAGTTTTGGAAAATTTAATACCAATTTTTGGTCTTGGAATTATAGTAAAAATAGTTGATAATTAAAATATTATCACTTCAAAGAAAATTTTAAATTTTTTTGTCCCAGCCCGAGCATAAACCAAACACAGGATAGTACTATTTTTGTTATCCAGCTTCTTAGTCCGACGAAGCACCAAACGTAGGCAAGTACTTAATCCAGCTTAGGCCAAGCCAAGCCAAGCCAGTCCAAGACAATCCCAGGATTTAGTCCAGTCCATAACAGTCCGCCGTACCAAACGACCCCTTAATGATATGAGCCACATGTTTATATCAACCTCTCTAGCTACTAAGCCTATAATCATTGCCTACTAAACCATTCATTTATAAGGCTATGATTGTTACCTATCATTTAATTGGTTTGATTGAACTTAGAAAAATATATTTGAAGTTTGAATCACTCCTTCAAGCTAGTACATGAGGACGTGTGTGCACACAAATTAATCAAAGATATATCCATTAGAAAGAACCAACCCAAAGCATGGTGCATCAAAACAAAAGCTAAATAACCATAAAGTATGATAGGCAGTCCCACATCGCCTGCACACATTCACTTCAGCTATTTTGTGTTTTATAAATATCTTCACAGACTTGATAGCCATCAAGCACGAGTGCGTGGGCCTAGAATGTCTAGTCCATAATTAAACTACTTTTGTACTGAGTTTTGGCAAATTTGGTATTAGAATCTCTAAATATTTGTGATTAATGTCTAAGTTGGTATTAAAATCTCTAAATATTATTTTGTTCCAAAAAATGGCATGGGCCGTATAGGCCCGAACTAAAAGCCCGAAATTGTTAAGCTCGTAGGTAGGGTTTGGGCTTAGCACATTTCATATGGAGCTTGCTCGGCCCGGCCCATTTAAGGGCCAAGAAAGTCCGTTAGAGCATTTCCAGCGGGGAGGGTTGGGGGGGGGGGGCAAGCCCAAAAACCTATTTCCAGCAACAAAACCCAGCCCGGGCAAGCAGTGGGACCCAGCAAACTGGGTTGGCCCGAGGGCAAGTCTAGCCCCAGGTCCAAAACTCGGGCAAGCTGACGTCATTGATGACGTCAGCGCTACAGTGCATCGCTACAGTGCCGCGCACAGTACTCTCTGCCACGTGGTTGCTGCTGGGGCTCTCCGATTCGATTTTTTCCAGCAATCCAACGGCGACGATTTTTTGTGCAATAAAAAATTGAAAAAAAATCGAAAAAATGTTTTAAAAATTCCAAAAAAAATACTGAATTTATTTTCTATAAAAATACCAACAAATACTCTTCACTTTAAAAAAAAAATACCGAAAATCTTATCTGATATGAATAGTATTGACACGTAGGAACCCAAAAATCTTACCCGAAAATATTATCCAAAATAATTGTTTAAGTAAAAAAATTGTGAAAAAAACAAAAAAAATGAATAGTAGTTGCCATGGCAAGAGTTTGATTGCTGGAAACACACATAGCTAAAAAAGGCAAGGGCAGCCACTATTCATGTGAATAGTGTCAGCCCTAGCCCCCCTTTGCCATGGCAAGGGTTTGTTGCTGGAAATGCTCTTATAGGGTAGGGCTTGGGCTCGTATTTTTCAGGGTCGAACTGGCTTGACTCGGCTCAGCCCATTTTACAGGCTTACTTTTGGATGTCCAGCTGCTCATCCCCAAACTGACTTACTCGTGGCAACCTTCCAGCCGCCCAAGATTCCAGCCACCCCATTAATGCTTGGGATAGAAAGTCATGCACCTGGAATTACAACATACTGGAAGTCACACCTAGAGCTATTACAAATCATTTCCCCTTTCCCAAACTAGAGCTATTACAAATCAATTCCCCATTTACCAAACTAATTCATAAACCTCCAAGAAAGTTTCCAAGCTTCCCAACAATCTCATTGAATTTGGGGTTACTCTTTAGAAAATCAAGCCAAAACGTGTGAAAAAGTCTTCTGTAAAACCTTTGCTCCAGATTTAGCCTCCTTGCATCCTTTAGTTGAGTCAATTCAATTTTCCCAAGAAAAAGCTCCCCGCATAACCCTGGAACCCTCTTTTAATTCTCTTTTCAAATTTGAAAGTGAAATGTGCTCAAAATCTGGAATAAAGAAAAAGAAAAACTTGAGCGAAAAACTCAAATTTCTTTCTCAGGCTTTTTATTTCCCGAGACACTCCTCTGTTGATTGTGACCTTAATTACCAGAACTTAGCTGGAGAATGAAACGCAAGACGCAACCTGTGAATGTGAAAGGAGGGAAATTCTTTCTTCACTACAACAAATTTTTGGTCTTTCATTTGCTGATTGGTGGTGTCCGAGACCAAGCATTGATGCGCTCATTTGGCCAACTGGTTTGTACCATATCTCTACACAGTTACGTGATCTATCGATCAAGACAGAAGGTAACAAAAAAAGTTTCTATTTTGACCTGCAATTTTTCCACCATCGTTTGATGTTTGAATGAGGATGGCATTTCTTGCACTCATAACATACTGAGAAATACATATGCTATGATTGGCTATGTGAATTCCAGCATATAATGTTCTTTTCTTGATAAATACATCAGCATTTTGTAAACATCAGAAGTTGCCTATGTTTTCAATGCATACTACTTACCAGTCAATTGTGGTTTCCTTCACGGTACATACAGGGTCTTCTCAGTTAACAATCACAAGGGTGTTTTCTAATTCTATCCTTAACATGAATGGAACCAGTAGGAAGGGAGATCCAGAACAAAAACTAAATGGGTCATCTTTGTTTTTCGTTTATGATCGGTACTAATTTGCTCTTTCTGTTATTCACACTTTCCTTTGCAGTTGATAGCATTAGTCCCTCCCAGTCTATCCGTGATGGAACAACCTTGGTTTCCAAAGGTGGAAGCTTTGAGCTTGGTTTCTTCAGTCCAGGTAGTCCCGAGAATCGTTACTTGGGAATTTGGTACAAGAACATCCCAGTTCGAACTGTTGTGTGGGTTGCAAACAGATGCAACCCCATTAATGATTCTTCCGGCATCTTGATGATAAACAGTACAGGACATCTTGTGCTGTTAGGTCAGAATAAGAGTGTTGTTTGGTGGATAAGCTCAGCTAAACATGCCCGAAGTGCAACAGTAGAGCTTTTAGATTCTGGGAATTTAGTACTAACACTAAGAGATGCAGGAACCTATTTGTGGCAAAGCTTTGACTATCCTTCTGATACGTTCTTACCAGGAATGAAGATAGGATGGGACTTCAGGACAGGTATAAAATGGAGTTTATCAGCTTGGAAAAATTCAGAAGACCCGTGTCCTGGAGATTTCACTTATGGGATTGAAATGGAACGTGATACTTATCCTGAGGGATATGTTCGGAAAGGCACTGCAAAATACTATCGTGGTGGCCCATGGAATGGCCTGAGATTCAGTGGTTCACCAGAATTAATGCCTAATCCACTTTATAGTTTCGAATTTGTCTATAATGATGATGAAGTGTACTACACGTACAACCTTCAAAATGAGTCTGTAATCTCAAGAATAGTTTTGAACCAAACCACCAGTACTCGTGATCGCTTTACGTGGATTGAAGCAGATCAAACTTGGAAGGCCTATTCATCAGTACCAAGAGACTTGTGTGATAATTATGGCCTCTGTGGAGCCAATGGAAAGTGTATCATTGATGAGAATCCAGTCTGCCAATGTCTGAAAGGATTCGAGCCTGTGTCTCAAGAAAAATGGAATTTGATGGACTGGTCTCTAGGATGTGTGCGCAATAAACCATTAAGCTGCCAGGAAAGATATAAAGATGGGTTTGTCAAATTTGTTGGCTTGAAACTGCCAGATACTACACATTCTTGGGTGAACAAAAGTATGAATCTCAAGGAATGCAGAACCAAATGCTTGAACAACTGTTCCTGTATGGCTTATGCAAGCTCGGATATCAGAGGAGGAGGTACTGGCTGCGCCATCTGGTTTAGTGATCTAATAGATATCAGGCAGTTTCCAGATGCTGGGCAGGTTCTGTATATTCGAATGTCAGCTTCAGAATTAGGTATGGAACTTTGTAACATTGGCTGCTTGTTAAATACTTTTTATGTGACATTTAGCTCGATTGTTGATTCCATGTTGTTTTGATAAGAAATCCATTTTTCTTCTATCTAAGTTAAATCATTGACCTGATTTTTCCTTTATTGTTTGCTGCATTTTTTACTCATCTTCTCTACTGCATCATGCAAACATGATGAAGAAAGTGGTGGTAAAGTGAAGACAGCAATGATAATTGCAGTTTCCGTAGCAGTAGTGTTTTCTGTAGTGCTGTTAGTTGGATATTACCTTCACCGAAACAGGAGAAAATTAAAAGGTACATTAACTACCTTGACCATCTTTGCAAAAAATTTGTGGGTGTTGTTTGATTGTGTTTTGATGAATATTTGACAGAAAGGGATTTAAAGTTGTATGGAGTTTAATTTCGTGTATAAGCTATCACTGACATCAACCCCATTTCTACTACATGCGGGAAAACAGAGATAGGTGAAACAAATGTGAACAATGAAGGGGAACCAGAGGAGGATCTGGAGCTCCCGCTCTTTGACCTGCCCACAGTAGCTAGTGCCACAGATAACTTTTCAAGCCATAACAAGCTCGGAGAAGGTGGATTTGGACCCGTTTACAGGGTAAATTTGTAACTTGTATTTTAAGGGCCAAACTAAGAAAAAATAACTACATCCAGAGTTTCACAATATTTTGAAATACTGTAAATTTCCAGGGGACACTACCAGATGGACAAGAAATTGCTGTGAAGAGGCTTTCAAGAAGTTCTGGCCAAGGATTGAATGAGTTCAAGAATGAAGTTATACTGATTGCAAAGCTTCAGCATCGAAATCTTGTAAAGCTTCTTGGATGCTGCGTTCAAGGAGAGGAGAAAATGCTGATTTATGAATACATGCCCAACAGAAGCCTGGACTCCTTTATTTTTGGTTTGGACCTTTGGTACCTTAAAATTTTAGGCAGAATCAATTGCTTTAAAATAATTCATATGTAGGTTTTTAAACAGTTTTGAACTGAAGTTGAATTTGGATTAAACTTGCCAGATAGTGCGAGAGGAGAACTATTGTTAGATTGGCCTAAACGTTTCCACATTATTTGCGGAGTTGCTCGGGGTCTCCTCTATCTCCATCAGGATTCCAGGCTAAGGATTATTCATCGAGATCTCAAAGCAAGTAATGTTTTACTTGATAATGAAATGAATCCAAAAATTTCAGACTTTGGCTTGGCTAGAACATTAGTTGGAGGAGATCAGACTGGTGGAAATACAAACAGAGTGGTTGGAACATAGTAAGTTTTCCTTTGAATATTTTTCCACGATCTACTGTTCATCCCCATCAATGGTTTATTATGTTCTCACTTCCATATGATGTTTATACTTTCTACAGCGGTTACATGGCACCTGAATATGCTATCTATGGGCTGTTTTCTGTCAAATCTGATGTCTTTAGCTTTGGTATTTTGGTGCTGGAGGTCATAAGTGGAAGGAAAAATAAGGGATTCTACCATCCAAACCACAGTCATAACCTTATTGGACATGTAAGAATCAGCAGTATAATTTCTTCTTGATACATATTAGACGTGTGAATGGCAATTGATCACAGAGGAGTTTTGACATGTTTTAGGCATGGAGATTGTGGATTCAAGGAAGGCCTTTAGAACTGATTGATACGTGTTTTGAAAGCTCATGTACTCTATCGGAAGTGTTACGTTGCATCCATGTTAGTCTCTTATGTGTGCAACATCATCCTGAGGATAGACCAAGTATGGCATCTGTGGTTATCATGCTGGGAAGTGAGATTGCATTGGCTCAGCCCAAACAACCTGGTTTCTTTATAGAAAAGGAATCACATGAAGTAGGCTTTTCTTCAGGTAATCAAACATCTTCAACAAACGAAATATCGATTACACTTTTGGAGGGCCGTTAAGAAGCGATTAATTCGTGGTATATAGGTTCATGCTGCTTTGTTTACTTGTTGTGCATACTTTCAAAACAAGTAACTTAGGGACCGTTTGATAACCATTGCAATTTTAGTTTTTAGTTTTTATTTTTTGTGCTAGAGTATAGAGGAAAAAGAGGGAAAATGGAAGTGAGAATGAGAGTGAAGATGGAATTGAGAGGGAAGATGAGAGGGCCCTTAGTTTATAGATCGAAGTGGTGTGAGTTATTGAACAATAGATAGGTTGGGTGATAAAGACCATTTAGCTATTCATGTCATACAACATGTATATGCTACCAACTATTTCTCAACGGACACTTTTGAAAAAAGCAGCAAGGTTATCTTGAAGCATGAATATGTGAATTCCTTGTTTTTATGAAATTTTCTTAATATCCCAAGTTCCATAGATCTCATAAACTTTCTGCACCCAAAAACCAAAAACAAAAAACAAAAAAAGATCTCATAAACGGGCTTGTGTTAGTATTTTTCTATCCGTTATTCTTTCCAACATGCTCAATAAAGGGACTTAGGCCCAGCGAATGACGAAGGTTTAGGCTTTAGTCAACGTGAGCTATGGAACTTCGCATTTATTTTCATTCTTTTTGTGAGAGGGGTTTTTTTTAAAATTTTAAATTTATTTTAGAATTAAAAAAGATAATGAGTAGTTGTGTTTCATAAAAATAGGATCTATTATCTGATTTTCTTTTAATTAATTTTTTTTTTAATATGAAAAAGTGTGAATTTACCACATTATTCTCATTTAATTAATAATTTCAATTCTTAATGTTTGCATTAACCAAGGGCATTTTCTGGTATTTTGAATGTTTAACCATTCTCTGCCTTTTGCTTTATATATACTAGCCTCTCCACATGCGCTTCCGCGCCTATGAGAGACATTTTTTTTAGAATTGAAAAAAATAATGGGTAGTTGTGTTCCATAAAAATAGGATTCATTATCTGATTTTTCTTTTAATTTTAATTTTTTTAATATGAAAAAGTGTGAATTTACCATATTATCCTCATTTAATTAATAATTTCAATTCTTAATGTTTGCATTAACCAAGGGCATTTTTTGGTATTTTGAATGTTTCACCATTCTCTGCCTTTTGCTTTATATATATAGATATATAGATTATTCACATTGGTTGGTTTTTTTTTCTTTTTTTTTATATATACAAATAATATTCTACTTTAATATAATCTAAACTACGGAAAGGGGGATTTGAATTCGGGTGCAAAGTGGGGAGCATATTCCGCTCTAGCTAATTTAGCTAAGCCCATTTATGCCAATTGGTTGGCATGTTAATCTTTTAGAAACAGAATTTATTTCATTTTGCTCAAAACTAATGAAATAAATTGATTAACGTGAGCATACATCAACATGAGTAACATGCTCTGATTCCATATTAAAATGTGAAGCAGCTTCAGAAAAACCAAAGTGTAAAGTCAATGTTATGACAATAGGTAGGAGAAAGGAAAGTTTTTTTTGACAAATGAAAAGAAATGAATTTATTTGATGACTCGTGACCTGTTTGTAAAGACAAACGAAGAAACACCCATCGCAATCCACAAATTATCAAAATCCATTGTCAATTTGATTTAGACAAATTTTTATAATTCATAGTTTTAATATCCTTTTGTAAAATATATCCTTTTGTAAAATAATTTTTATAAATAGACATAATTTTTATAACGATAATTGTGTGTTCCTTTTATGCCACCACTTCGACATATACTTCTACAGCAAATGCGGGTTGATATGGTTTATCAGAAGGATGCTACTATGAATCATCAAATTGGGCTTCTTTGATATATATATATATATATATATATATATATTTGTAGTTTATTTTATTTCACCCAAGATGAAATTCCTGTGTGTTGAGCAATGGGCACGGCGGCCACTTGTAGGTGAGGGGAAAATGAGAGATTTGGGATCTTTCATGGTGTAAAATGAGAGATTTGGAGATGGCAGACCAGTAATTGTCTAAATTTATTCAATTTTGGTTATTATAAAAAATAAAACCAATGAGAAGGGTAAAATCGAAATGATGAAATCTGAATAAATAATGTCTTAAATCAAAATACAGGTGTCAATTATACAGAGAAGGGACACCGAAAGACACATAAAATGGGACAGCAGATCCTCTCTGACTCAAGTAAGCCTTACAAAAAAAAAAATGAAGTCTCATTATTACCTTCACTTAGGCTTACAAACCAAAATAATAAAAACATAACAGAAATATAAATGGGCTACTTACTCAAAGTCGTGAACTTCAAATATTGGCAGTAGGGCTGTGCAGGATCCAAACCAATCCACTAAAACCGACCAATCCAATCCAATCCAATCCAATTTTCATTGGTTTCGACAACATTGATGGATTGGATTGGATTAGAAAAATAGAAATCCAATTGGATTGGATCGGATGGCGGATCAAGAATTGAAAATCCAACCTAAACCGAACCAATCCAATATACACATTAATATACTTTCATGTTGTATAATATTTACATTTCATCTTGTTTCTCACTAATATATTAATCTTACTTTCGAAAAAATCAAAACGTTAACATATTAAATATAATATTATATTAATTTATATTAAAAATTAATATATTAATGTCATATCTTTCATCATATTGAATTTTGAATTAAATGTTATGAAAGATTATGAAGTTTTTTTTATCATAATTATTTTTTCATACAAACCGATCATCCAATCCAATCCAATCCAATGTACATTGGATCGGATTGGATTGGATCCTGA